>NC_086444.1:173240653-173898153 GCF_028390025.1 Pseudophryne corroboree | reverse complement strand
GGGGTGACAACACATTTATAGGCATCTGCTCCGCCTCCACATAAGCCTCCTCATCAAACATGTCGACACAGCCGTACCGACACACCGCACACACACAGGGAATGCTCTGACAGAAGACAGGACCCCACAAAGCCCTTTGGGGAGACAGAGAGAGAGTATGCCAGCACACACCAGAGTGCTATATAATACAGGGATTAACTAAATTATATCCCCTTATAGCTGCTATATATGTATATTGCGCCTAAATTTAGTGCCCCCCCTCTCTTTTTTACCCTTCTGTAGTGTAGACTGCAGGGGAGAGCCAGGGAGCTTCCTTCCAGCGGAGCTGTGAGGGAGAAATGGCGCCAGTGTGCTGAGGGAGATAACTAAAAAAGGGGGGGAAAGGCGCCTCCCTGAGCCTATGTTGAAACGCTGCCCGCTGCTCTCAAAGGAATAGGGTATTAGCGATCCCTAAACAAATGGAAACAGAAGAAACTAAACAAGAGAGCGCAGGCAGACTTAACAAAATTTCACAATTTATTAAAACAGTGATCACAGAATATAATATTAATATTAAGATAATTATGAATTAATTCCGTACTACAACTCCATATATTCCACACATTCCAGTGCACTAGTATACTGGTATAATGACAATATGAAGTAATCCTAGAAATTTTAGGCAGCTGGTGTTTTAAGTGCTGAGAATCTGGATATTATCCATGTAACAGTCTCATACTTGTATTGATTTGTTCAAAGTAAAAGTCACATGTATGCAAAGTCAGTGCACTGTTGATTATGGATTAAATATCTGTGAGTTACCTCCAATGGACATAGCACCAGTTCCGTTTGGTTTAGTATATCCTCATATAGGAAATTGACGCTTACCGCTTCCTTGATGTAAATCTAGCACTCCCGAGTACTCGGGTGTCTGCTTGTTCCAGCGGCTGTATCCACTGCTCTCTCCTTACTAGGTCGTGTCAGACTCCTGACTGCTCACCGCTCCTACGGATCATCTTACGGTGCTGTAATTAACCGAAGTGCCGTTGATCCAAGGAGATAAGCTGACAGCCACGGTCCCCGTGTTTGCAGAAGGGACCAGTGCAGGTGGCTTTATTCGGGCAGATTTAGACCCGACAGTGGAGGTGAGCTAGCAGCCACGGTCCCCGTGTGTCAAAAGGGACCAGTGCAGGAGGCTAAACTCGGGCAGATTTTTACCCGACAGTGGAGTAGAGCTGGAACAGATGAAATCCGTGAGAGGTGGAAGTGGTTGGATGAAAGGTAGTCGGATCCTATAGCAGCCCTGACGCGTTTCTCGACCGGCACAGTCTGGTCGTTTCCTCAGAGGGTTATAATGAACCTATCCTGCTGGTTCCTCATATTTAAAGGACTCCTAGGACGGTCATTAGTACAGGCACCTGGAAGGCACCTGTTCAGATCATTAGTGAACGTGTGTGCAAGTGGAATTACAAATCGGTTCCACAAACAAATACAGCAGTCTTAAATAAGCATGTCTAAACATACTAATTCCTAACTCAACCATACAAAATTAAAAAATTCAAATAACTTTCAAAGTAATACTTTTATATAATTATGATGATTCTATTATTATTATTATTAATATTGTTTCTTAGCGGAGCGGGAGACAGCAACACAGTAATCTCAATATAATTGTTTATAATCCAAATTTCATAGGGTGGATAATTCTGCAATGATTATTAATATGATCTGACTGTTACAATATTAAACCATATTTGATGTATTGATCAGTACTACTGAATTCCATATATCTATATGGGATATTCTCACTCAAATTAATCTAATTATATCTAATAGAATAGGGGGAAATCCATAAGTATTCCCTATGAAAAAACAAGTAATAAATAATAAATTTAACTAAACCAATTATATATAAAAAAAACCAATTATATATAAAAAAACATATGCTACTCATTAAAGTGTAAGTATTTATATAATATAGAATTACTTCCTCAGTGGTGCAAATGGATAAACCATTTGATTAATACTAAAATAAAAATAATTATAATAAATGAAAATAAAATAAAAATAAAAATAAATATAAATATAAATAATAATAATAATAAAAAATAATAATAATAAAAATAAATGTATATAAATATAAATAAATAAAATAAAATAAAATTAAAATAAAATTAAATTAAAACTGAAACTAAAACTAAAACTGGAAGGTGGGAATGGACGAATGCATCAAAAGATGGCAGAGAGATATATTTACACTCGATCTGCCAAAGTGGGAGGCACTCGCCCACTCCCCCAATATCAACAAAATAAAACCAAAACCAAGAAAACATACATAGTAATAAGGACAACTCATGGAGACAACTGTACTTTACCCCACAATTGGGGACAAGATCATCTTACATAGGCTACAAAAGAGGTAGAAGTAGAAGGGGAGACCAATTAAATAGCATTGAGTTCCACTGTGTCATTAAGACCATGTGGACTCAAAGTATGTAACCGGAAAATCCAAAATGCTTCACGCATGCAAAGTTTTCTGTATCTGTCGCCTCCCCTCATAGTGACTTTTATATGTTCAACTGCTCTAATGGTTAAACCATTAACAGCACCCTTCTGACACCAAGAGACATGACTAGACAGACTATGCATTTTAATATTCTTTGTAATGTTCCTCTTATGTTCCATGAATCTTTCATGGAGGGGACGAATCGTGCGGCCAACATACTGCATTCCGCATTTACATTGGATGACATATATCACAAAGTTGGTCCTACAGTTCATAAAACCTTTTATCTCAAACTCTTCTGATCTACTGAAGGATTTAATCTTAGTACATTTGTTTTCTGCAAAGAGACACGTTACACATCTATCCTTACCACATTTGAAGAATCCATTCGGTTTAGATGGTAATCTCATTATATTTTCTCCTATTTCTTTGGGTTTTCTTTTAAATAGACTTGGTGCTAGTTTTTGTCTCAGTGAATCAGCTTTTCTAAATACCACTAGGTTTCTTCCGGTTAGGGTTGTCTCTAACAGTTTATCTGATTTTAGAATAGCAGAATTCTTTGTGATGATTCTTTTGATGTCCTTCGCTGCTGTATTGTACTGTGTGATAAACGCTATTTGTCTATCATTTGGGTCTTGTTTCTTTTTAACTACAGGATGAACTAGTGTGATCCTAGATTTAGATTGGGTCTCTATGAGAGCTTTATCCAAAATTTGTGCAGGATATCCCTGCCGTATAAATGCATTATACATGCTTTCTGATTGGTTCTTAAAGGCCTCCTCAGTGGAACAGTTCCGACGTAACCGCTGGAACTGTCCTTTGGGTATATTTAGTTTCCATGGTTTGTAGTGCCCACTGGTGAAGTGTAAGTAATTATTACAGTCCACATCTTTAGTATAAGTGGAAGTGACTATTCTACCATCCTGAATAGTGACAGTAATATCAAGAAAATTGATAGATATTTTGCTAAAAGTGTTAGTGAATTTTAAACCCAGTGTGTTTGAATTAAGAAAACCGGTGAGTAGTGAAAAAGGTGAAACATCCTCATCCCAAATAAAAAATAAATCATCTATGTATCTGCCATAGAGGACCAGGCCCGCACCGAGATGCCCCCCCCAAATGAGGCGCTCCTCGAAGTGCCCCAAGAAGAGGTTGGCAAAACTCGGCGCGAATCTGGTCCCCATGGCAGTACCCCTAACTTGTGAATAAAATTGTGAATCAAATGAAAAATAATTGTGCTCCAAGATAAACCTCATAGCTGATAAAATAAAAGATCGAAGAGAACTATTAACCTCTGTGTCATAGTACAGGTAATGATTAGTCGCCAAGAGACCCAAATCATGTACTATATTGGTATATAGGGATTCTACATCATACGTAAGAAGTATGTAGGAATCCTTCCAAAGTATACCATCCAATTTTTGAAGAAAATGTGTCGTATCTCTAATATAGGAGGGCAAGGCTTGAACATATTTCTGTAAATGTGCATCTATGTATGCAGATAAGTTAGATGTCAGGGATCCCACCCCTGATATAATGGGACGTCCTGGTGGGGATACCAGTGACTTATGCACCTTCGGTAGATGGTAGTATATGGGGACAACCGGGTATTTAACCATCAGGAACAAATAAGTTTCTTTATTAATGATCCCCTCATCTAACGCCAGTTCCAATAAGGACTTTAATTCAGCCTGATAAGTGCTTGTGGGATCTTTAGAAATTTTCTTATAAAAGGTGCCATCATTGAGTTGTCTATGAGCTTCAAAGAGATAATCACCAATGTTCTGGATCACCAGGCCGCCGCCTTTATCGGCTTGCTTGATGATTATCTCTTCATCTCTCATGAGTCTATTTAGTGCTGTTCTCTCGGATTTTGAAAGATTGTCCCGTATATTCATAGCATCCCGTTCGGTACACAGCTCCCTAAACTCCCTCAGGGTGGTGGTATAGAAACCCTCAATGAAAGGGCCTCTGTGTTGCAAAGGGTAAAATTCAGATGACAATTTAAATTTCTTATAATCCACTCCATTGAGGGAGATAGCTCCGCCCCTTTTCCGCTGACTTCTCCCGCTATTTTCAGGAATTCTGGCAGGGGTAATTTATCACATATATAGTCTCTGGGGCTATATATTGTGATGATTTTGCCAGGCAAGGTGTTTATATTACTGCTCAGGGCGCCCCCCCCCCCAGCGCCCTGCACCCATCAGTGACCGCAGTGTGAGGTGTGCATGAGGAGCAATGGCGCACAGCTGCAGTGCTGTGCGCTACCTTGTTGAAGACAGGAGTCTTCTGCCGCCGATTTTCCGGATCACTTCTTGCTTCTGGCTCTGTAAGGGGGCCGGCGGCGCGGCTCCGAGACCGAACATCAAGGCCGGTTCCTGCGGTCGATCCCTCTGGAGCTAATGGTGTCCAGTAGCCTAAGAAGCCCAAGCTACCACCAGTTAGGTAGGTTCGCTTCTTCTCCCCTTAGTCCCTCGCTGCAGTGAGTCTGTTGCCAGCAGATCTCACTGTAAAATAAAAAACCTAAAATATACTTTCTTTCTAGGAGCTCAGGAGAGCCCCTAGTGTGCATCCAGCTCAGCCGGGCACAAGATTCTAACTGAGGTCTGGAGGAGGGTCATAGTGGGAGGAGCCAGTGCACACCAGTTAGTCCTAAAGCTTTCTTAGTTGTGCCCAGTCTCCTGCGGAGCCGCTATTCCCCATGGTCCTTACGGAGTCCCAGCATCCACTTAGGACGTCAGAGAAAATAAGAATTTACTTACCGATAATTCTATTTCTCGTAGTCCGTAGTGGATGCTGGGAACTCCGTAAGGACCATGGGGAATAGCGGCTCAGCAGGAGACTGGGCACAAAAGTAAAGCTTTAGGACTACCTGGTGTGCACTGGCTCCTCCCCCTATGACCCTCCTCCAAGCCTCAGTTAGGATACTGTGCCCGGACGAGCGTACACAATAAGGAAGGATTTTGAATCCCGGGTAAGACTCATACCAGCCACACCAATCACACCGTATAACCTGTGATCTGAACCCAGTTAACAGCATGATAACAGAGGAGCCTCTGGAAAGATGGCTCACAACAATAATAACCCGATTTTTGTAACAATAACTATGTACAAGTATTGCAGACAATCCGCACTTGGGATGGGCGCCCAGCATCCACTACGGACTACGAGAAATAGAATTATCGGTAAGTAAATTCTTATTTTCTCTGACGTCCTAGTGGATGCTGGGAACTCCGTAAGGACCATGGGGATTATACCAAAGCTCCCAAACGGGCGGGAGAGTGCGGATGACTCTGCAGCACCGAATGAGAGAACTCCAGGTCCTCCTCAACCAGGGTATCAAATTTGTAGAATTTAGCAAACGTGTTTGCCCCTGACCAAGTAGCTGCTCGGCAAAGTTGTAACGCCGAGACCCCTCGGGCAGCCGCCCAAGATGAGCCCACCTTCCTTGTGGAATGGGCTTTTACAGATTTTGGCTGTGGCAGGCCTGCCACAGAATGTGCAAGCTGAATTGTACTACAAATCCAACGACCAATAGTCTGCTTAGAAGCAGGAGCACCCAGCTTGTTGGGTGCATACAGGATAAACAGCGAGTCAGATTTCCTGACTCCAGCCGTCCTGGAAACATATATTTTCAAGGCCCTGACTACGTCCAACAACTTGGAGTCCTACAAGTCACTAGTAGCCGCAGGTACCACAATAGGTTGGTTCAGATGAAACACTGAAACCACCTTAGGGAGAAAATGAAGACGAGTCCTCAATTCCGCCCTGTCTGAATGGAAGATCAGATAAGGGCTTTTACAGGATAAAGCCCGCCAATTCTGACACGCGCCTGGCCGAGGCCAGGGCCAACAACATGACCACTTTCCATGTGAGATATTTTAACTCCACAGATTCAAGTGGTTCAAACCAATGTGACTTTAGGAACCCCAAAACTACATTGAGATCCCAAGGTGCCACTGGAGGCACAAAAGGAGGCTGTATATGCAGTACCCCTTTTACAAACGTCTGAACTTCAGGAACTGAAGCTAGTTCTTTCTGGAAGAAAATTGACAGAGCCGAAATTTGAACCTTAATGGACCCCAATTTTAGGCCCATAGACACTCCTGTTTACAGGAAATGCAGGAATCGACCTAGTTGAAATTCCTCCATCGGGGCCTTACTGGCCTCGCACCACGCAACATATTTTCGCCAAATGCGGTGATAATGCTTTGCGGTTACATCCTTCCTGGCTTGATCAGGGTAGGGATGACTTCATCCGGAATGCCTTTTTCCTTCAGGATCCGGCGTTCAACCGCCCTGCCGTCAAACGCAGCCGCGGTAAGTCTTGGAATAGACAGGGTCCTTGCTGGAGCAGGTCTCTTCTTAGAGGTAGAGGCCACGGGTCCTCCGTGAGCATCTCTTGAAGTTCCGGGTACCAAGTCCTTCTTGGCCAATCCGGAGCCACGAGTATAGTTCTTACTCCCCTCCGTCTTATAATTCTCAGTACTTTTGGTATGAGAGGAAGAGGAGGGAACACATACACTGACTGGTACACCCACGGTGTTACCAGAGCGTCCACAGCTATTGCCTGAGGGTCCCTTGACCTGGCGCAATACCTGTCAAATTTTTTGTTTAGGCGGGACGCCATCATGTCCACCTTTGGTTTTTCCCAATGGTTTACAATCATGTGGAAGACTTCTGGGTGAAGTCCCCACTCTCCCGGGTGGAGGTCGTGCCTGCTGAGGAAGTCTGCTTCCCAGTTGTCCACTCCCGGAATGAACACTGCTGACAATGCTATCACATGATTTTCCGCCCAGCGAAAAATCCTTGCAGCTTCTGCCATTGCCCTCCTGCTTCTTGTGCCGCCCTGTCTGTTTACGTGGGCGACTGCCGTGATGTTGTCCGACTGGATCAGCACCGGCTGACCTTGAAGCAGAGGTCTTGCTTGGCTTAGGGCATTGTAAATGGCCCTTAGCTCCAAAATATTTATATGAAGTGATGTCTCCAGGCTTGACCACAAGCCCTGGAAATTTCTTCCCTGTGTGACTGCTCCCCAGCCTCGCAGGCTGGCATCCGTGGTCACCAGGACCCAGTCCTGAATGCCGAATCTGCGGCCCTCTAGAAGATGAGCACTCTGCAACCACCACAGGAGAGACACCCTTGTCTTTGGTGACAGGGTTATCCGCTGATGCATCTGAAGATGCGATCCGGACCATTTGTCCAGCAGGTCCCACTGGAAAGTTCTTGCGTGGAATCTGCCGAATGGAATTGCTTCGTAGGAAGCCACCATTTTTCCCAGGACCCTTGTGCACTGATGCACTGACACTTGGCCTGGTTTTAGGAGGTTTCTGACTAGTTCGGATAACTCCCTGGCTTTCTCCTCCGGGAGAAACACCTTTTTCTGGACTGTGTCCAGGATCATCCCTAGGAATAGAAGGCGTGTCGTCGGGATCAGCTGCGATTTTGGAATATTGAGAATCCAACCGTGCTGCCGCAGCACTATCTGAGATAGTGCTACCCCGACTTCCAACTGTTCCCTGGATCTTGCTGATAGTGACAGTTCTGTACCACAAACCTGAGGTACCCTTGGTCCAGAGAGACCATATAGTCCCCTTCTTCCAGGTTTGCAATCACTGCTCTGAGTGACTCCATCTTGAATTTGAACCTTTGTATGTAAGTGTTCAAGGATTTTAGATTTAAAATTGGTCTCACCGAGCCGTCCGGCTTCGGTACCACAAATAGTGTGGAATAGTACCCCTTTCCCTGTTGCAGGAGGGGTACCTTGATTATCACCTGCTGGGAATAAAGCTTGTGAATGGCTTGCAATACTGCCTCCCTGTCTGAGGGAGACGTCGGTAAAGCAGACTTTAGGAAACGGCGAGAGGGAGACGTCTCGAATTTCTTGAGACGGGCCCCCACCGTGCCTGAGTCCGCTTGTAAAGCCCCAGCGTCATGCTGAGGACTTTGCGGAGGCGGGAGAGGGCTTTTGTTCCTGGGAACTGGCTGTTTGCTGCAGCCTTTTTCCTCTCCCTCTGCCACGGGGCAGAAATGAGGCGCCTTTTGCCCGCTTGCCCTTATGGGGCCGAAAGGACTGCGCCTGATAATATGGCGTCTTCTTAGGTTGAGAAGCTACCTGGGGTAAAAATGTGGATTTTCCAGCAGTTGCCGTGGCTACCAGGTCTGATAGACCTACCCCAAATAACTCCTCCCCCTTATAAGGCAATACTTCCATGTGCCTTTTAGAATCCGCATCACCTGACCACTGCCGCGTCCATAAACCTCTTCTTGCAGAAATGGACAGCGCGCTAACTCTTGATGCCAGTCGGCAAATATCCCTCTGTGCATCACGCATATATAGAAATGCATCCTTCAAATGCTCTATAGTCAGTAATATACTGTCCCTATCTAGGGTATCAATATTTTCAGTCAGGGAATCCGACCACGCCAGGCCCGCACTGCACATCCAGGCTGAGGCGATTGCTGGTCGCAGTATAACACCCGTGCGAGTGTATATACATTTTAGGATATTCTCCAGCTTTCTATCGGCAGGTTCCTTTAGGGCGGCCGTATCAGGAGAGGGTAGTGCTACCTGTTTAGACAAGCGTGTGAGCGCTTTATCCACCCTAGGGGGTGTTTCCCAACGTGCCCTATCCTCTGGCGGGAAAGGGTACGATGCCAATAACCTTTTAGGAATTATCAGTTTTTTATCGGGGGAAACCCACGCCTCATCACACACTTCATTTAATTCCTCGGATACAGGAAAAACTACAGGCAGTTTTTTCTCACCAAACATAATACCCTTTTTAGTGGTACTTGTATTATCAGAGATATGCAATACATTTTTCATTGCTTCAATCATGTAACGTGTGGCCCTAGTGGAAGTCACGTTTGTCTCCTCATCATCGACACTGGAGTCAGTATCCGTGTCTGTGTCTGCCATTTGAGGTAACGGGCGTTTTAAAGCCCCTGATGGCGTTTGAGACCCCTGGACAGGCACAAGCTGAGTAGCCGGCTGTCTCATGTCGTCAACTGTCTGTCGTAAAGAGCTGACACTGTCACGCAATTCCTTCCATAAGCTCATCCACTCAGGTGTCGACTCCCTAGGGGGTGACAACTCTATAATAGGCAATTGCTCCGCCTCCATCTCATTTTCCTCCTCAAACATGTCGACACAATCGTACCGACACCGCACACACACAGGGAATGCTCTGATAGAGGACAGGACCCCACTAGCCCTTTGGGGAGACAGAGGGAGAGTATGCCAGCACACACCAGAGCGCTATATATATATATATACAGGAATACCACTATAAAATGTGCTTTTCCCTTTATAGCTGCTGTTAGTATTAAAACTGCGCCAAATTAGTGCCCCCCTCTCTTTTTTACCCTTTTCTGTAGTGCAGGACTGCAGGGGAGAGTCAGGGAGACGTCCTTCCAGCGGAGCTGTGATGGAAAATGGCGCCCGTGTGCTGAGGAGATAGGCTCCGCCCCCTTCTCGGCGGCCTTTTCTCCCGCTTTTTGGTGAGTTCTGGCAGGGGTTAAAATACATCCATATAGCCCTGGGGGTTATATGTGGTGTATTTATGCTAGCCAAGGTGTTTACATTGCTGCTCAGGGCGCCCCCCCCCTAGCGCCCTGTACCCTCAGTGACCGAAGTGTGAAGTGTGCCTGAGTAACAATGGCGCACAGCTGCAGTGCTGTGCGCTACCTTGTTGAAGACTGATGTCTTCTGCCGCCGATTTTTCCGGACCTCTTCTTGCTTCTGGCTCTGTAAGGGGGCCGGCGGCGCGGCTCTGGGACCGAGCTCCGAGGCTGGGCCTGTGTTCGGTCCCTCTGGAGCTAATGGTGTCCAGTAGCCTAAGAAGCCCAAGCTGGCTGCAAGCAAGCAGGTTCGCTTCTTCTCCCCTTAGTCCCTCGATGCAGTGAGCCTGTTGCCAGCAGGTCTCACTGAAAATAAAAAACCTAAAACTAGACTTTCACTAAGAAGCTCAGGAGAGCCCCTAGTGTGCACCCTTCTCGGCCGGGCACAAAAATCTAACTGAGGCTTGGAGGAGGGTCATAGGGGGAGGAGCCAGTGCACACCAGGTAGTCCTAAAGCTTTACTTTTGTGCCCAGTCTCCTGCGGAGCCGCTATTCCCCATGGTCCTTACGGAGTTCCCAGCATCCACTAGGACGTCAGAGAAATCATGTGTTAGCACTGTCAGCAGTGTTCATTCCCGGAGTGGACAACTGGGAAGCAGACTTCCTCAGCAGACACGACCTCCACCCGGGAGAGTGGGGACTTCATCCAGAAGTCTTCCAAATGATTGTACACCGTTGGGAAAGGCCACAGGTGGACATGATGGCGTCCCGCCTCAACAAAAAGCTACAAAGATATTGCGCCAGGTCAAGGGACCCTCAGGCGATAGCTGTGGACGCTCTGGTAACACCGTGGGTGTACCAGTCGGTGTATGTGTTCCCTTTTCTGCCTCTCTTACCCCAGGGTAATGAGAATAATAAGAAGGAGAGGAGTAAGAACTATACTCATTGTTCCGGATTGGCCAAGAAGGACTTTTCCCCCTTCACATGAGTTAAATGAGTTATGTGAAAAAGCTTGGGATTCTCCTGATAGGAAAGTGCAGATTCCCAAAAGGTTACTTATGGCATATGCTTTCCCGCCAACGGACAGGATACGCTGGGAATCCTCCCCTAGGGTAGACAAAGCTTTGACACGCTTATCTAAGAAGGTGGCCCTGCCGTCACAGGATACGGCCTCCCTAAAGGATCCTGCGGATAGGAAGCAGGAAGGTATCCTGAAGTCTGTTTATACACATTCAGGTACCATACTGAGGTTTTACCTTATACGGGTGAGGAATTGTTTGGGGACGGTCTCTCGGACCTAGTTTCCACAGCTACGGCTGGGAAGTCAAATTTTTTGCCATATATTCCCTCACAGCCTAAGAAAGCACCGTATTACCAAATGCAGTCCTTTCGATCACAAAAAGGCAAGAAAGTCAGAGGTGCGTCCTTTCTTGCCAGAGGCAGCGGTAGAGAAAAAAAGCTGCACAATACAGCTAGTTCCCAGGAACCAGAAGTCCTCCCCGGCTTCCACTAAATCCACCGCATGACGCTGGGGCTCCACAGGTGGAGCCGGGAGCGGTGGGGCGCGTCTCCGAAATTTCAGCCACCAGTGGGTTCGCTCACAGGTGGATCCCTGGGCTATACAGATTGTGTCTCAGGGATACAAGCTGGAATTCGAAGTGATGCCCCCTCACGTTACCTAAAATCGGCCCTGTCAGCTTCCCTCATAGAAAGGGAGGTAGTGTTAGTGGCGATTCACAAATTATATCTCCAGCAGTTGGTGGTAAAGGTTCCCCTCCTTCAACAGGGAAGGGGTTACTATTCCACAATGTTTGTAGAACCGAAACCGGACGGTTCGGTCAGACCCATATTGAATTTAAAATCCCTGAACATTTACCTGAAAAGTTTCAAGTTCAAGATGGAATCGCTCAGAGCGGTCATTGCAAGCCTGGAAGAGGGGGATTTTCATAAAGGATGCTTACCTGCATGTCCCCATTTATCCACCTCATCAGGAGTACCTCAGATTTGTGGTACAGGACTGTCATTACCAATTCCAGACGTTGCCGTTTGGTCTGTCCACGGCACCGAGAATATTTACCAAGGTAATGGCGGAAATGATGGTGCTCCTGCGAAAGCAAGGAGTCACAATTATCCCATACTTGGACGATCTCCTCATAAAGGCGAGGTCCAGAGAGCAGTTGCTGATCAGCGTAGCACACTCTCATGAAGTGTTGCAACAGCACGGCTGGATTCTGAATATTCCAAAGTCGCAGCTGATTCCTACGACGCGTCTGCCCTTCCTGGGCATGATTCTGGACACGGACCAGAAGAAGGTGTTTCTCCCGGCGGAGAAGGCTCAGGAGCTCGTGACTCTGGTCAGAGACCTCTTAAAACCAAAACAGGTGTCGGTGCATCAATGCACGCGGAGTCCTGGGAAAGATGGTGGCGTCATACGAAGCCATTCCCTTCGGCAGGTTCCTTGCGAGGAACTTTCAGTGGGACCTGTTGGACAAGTGGTCCGGATCGCATCTTCAGATGCATCGGCTGATCACCCTATCCCCCAGGGCCAGGGTGTCTCTTCTTGGTGGCTGCAGAGTGCTCACCTTCTCGAGGGCCGCAGGTTCGGCATACAGGACTGGGTCCTGGTGACCAGGGATGAAAGCCTCCGAGGATGGGGGCAGTCACTCAGGGAAGAAACTTCCAAGGGCTGTGGTCAAGTCAGGAGACTTGTCTGCACATCAATATCCTGGAACTAAGGGCCATATACAACGCCCTGAGTCAAGCGGAGCCTCTGCTTCGCAACCAACCGGTGCTGATTCAGTCAGACAACATCACCGCAGTGGCTCATGTAAACCGCTAGGGCGGCACAAAAAGCAGGGTGGCGATGGCGGAAGCCACCAGAATTCTTCGTTGGGCGGAGAATCACGTGCAAGCACTGTCAGCAGTGTTCATTCCGGGAGTGGACAACTGGGAAGCAGACTACCTCAGCAGGCACGACCTCCACCCGGGAGAGTGGGGACTTCATCAAGAAGTCTTCACTCAGATTACAAATCGATGGGAACTGCCACAGGTGGACATGATGGCATCCCGTCTCAACAAAAAGCTACAAAGGTATTGCGCCAGGTCAAGAGACCCTCAGGCGATAGCTGTGGACGCACTAGTAACACCGTGGGTGTTCCAGTCGGTCTATGTGTTTCCTCCTCTTCCTCTCATACCCAAGGTGCTGAGAATCGTAAGAAAAAGAGGAGTGAGAACAATACTCATTGTTCCGGATTGGCCAAGAAGGACTTGGTACCTGGAACTGCAAGAAATGCTCACAGAGGACCCATGGCCTCTGCCGCTCAGACAGGACCTGCTGCAGCAGGGGGCCTGTCTGTTCCAAGACGTACCGCGGCTGCGTTTGACGACATGGCGGTTGAACGCCGGATCCTGAAGGAAAAGGGCATTCCTGAGGAAGTTATCCCTACGCTAATTAAAGCTAGGAAAGAAGCGAACGCAAACCATTATCACCGCATATGGCGGAAATATGTTGCGTGCTGTGAGGCCAGGAAGGCCCCAAAGGAGGAATTTCAGCTAGGTCGATTTCTGCACTTCCTACAGTCAGGGTGACTATGGGCCTAAAATTGGGTTCCATTAAGGTCCAGATTTCGGCTCTATCGATTTTCTTCCAAAATAGAACTGGCTTCACTGCCTGAAGTTCAGACTTTTGTTAAGGGACTGCTGCATAGTCAGCCCCCGTTTGTGCCTCCAGTGGCACCTTGGGATCTCAGCGTGGTGTTGGATTTCCTGAAGTCGCATTGGGTTGAGCCACTTAAATCCGTGGAGCTACGATACCTCACGTGGAAAGTAGTCATGCTGTTGGCCTTGGCGTCGGCCAGGCGTGTATCAGAATTGGCGGCTTTGTCATGCAAAAGCCCTTATCTGTTTTTTTATATGGATAAGGCGGAATTGAGGACTCGTTCCCAATTCCTTCCTAAGGTTGTATCAGTTTTTCATGTGAACCAACCTATTGTGGTACCTGCGGCTACTTGGGACTTGGAGGATTCCAAGTTACTGGACGTAGTCAGGGCCCTGAAAAGTATATGTTTCCAGGAAGGCTGGAGTCAGGAAAACTGACTCGCTATTTATCCTGTATGCACCCAACAAGCTGGGTGCTCCTGCTTCTAAGCAGACTATTGCTCGCTGGATCTGTAGCACGATTCAACTTGCACATTCTGCGGCTGGACTGCCGCACCCTAAATCTGTACAAGCCCATTCCACGAGGAAAGTGGGCTCTTCTTGGGCGGCTGCCCGAGGGGTCTCGGCTTTACAAATTTGCCGAGCTGTTACTTGGTCGGGTTCAAACATTTTTGCAAGAGTCTACAAGTTTGATACCCTGGCTGAGGAGGACCTAGAGTTTGCTCATTCGGTGCTGCAGAGTCATCCGCACTCTCCCGCCCGTTTGGGAGCTTTGGTATAATCCCCATGGTCCTTACGGAGTCCCAGCATCCACTTAGGACGTCAGAGAAAATAAGATTTTACTCACCGGTAAATCTATTTCTCGTAGTCCGTAGTGGATGCTGGGCGCCCATCCCAAGTGCGGATTGTCTGCAATACTTGTTTATAGTTATTGCCTAACTAAAGGGTTATTGTTGAGCCATCTGTTGAGAGGCTCAGTTATATTTCATACTGTTAACTGGGTATAGTATCACGAGTTATACGGTGTGATTGGTGTGGCTGGTATGAGTCTTACCCGGGATTCAAAATCCTTCCTTATTGTGTCAGCTCTTCCGGGCACAGTATCCTAACTGAGGTCTGGAGGGGGGTCATAGTGGGAGGAGCCAGTGCACACCAGGTAGTCCTAAAGCTTTCTTTAGTTGTGCCCAGTCTCCTGCGGAGCCGCTATTCCCCATGGTCCTTACGGAGTCCCAGCATCCACTACGAGAAATAGATTTACCGGTGAGTAAAATCTTATTTTTATACCCATATAGCCCTCCCCTTCATTAGATAAACAGAAACACCTGTGTTGTAATCAGAAAAGTATATACAAAAGCGCTGAATATATCAGCACAAACAACACTTATCATAAAAAGACAACATATATAGACATACATCACAATTATATTAAAATCAATGTGTAAACACTCACAGTAATATACTCAAACAGCACAGAAACGCGGTTTGCGTTCCACTGCGCCATACTTCCTGTATTTGGAACGCATCTTCCGGTCACATGACCGGAAGTGCATAGTACTACAGAGTAAAGCATCAGGAAAGCGTCCCCATGGCAACCCGGTCTTTCTAATGCCTATCGGGCACTCCAATACCAGAATATTAACCTTCCAATGCCAGAAATACATACATAGATGCCTATACTAGCCAGTGATATAACATTATGTATCATATTGCACTATTCAACTAGCAGAGTAATATACTGTGAGTACACAATGAGTGGAGTACATCATATACCAGATATCCACATGTGTCAATGTACAGATAATCCCCCAAGGAAAAGATACATAAAAGTGCAAAGTGCTTGAGCGCATATATGCGTGCGCGCACACAAGTGTGCACATACATATACACACACCCCCACCAGCACGCACAATGCTACTTATATACATATATAAGTTAATATTTAATTCAAACAACAAAGCATATTTCCCAATTAATTCAATTCAATCCCAACTGATGGGACAGGACACAGACCATATTCCAAAAAAAATAAGAATTTACTTACCGATAATTCTATTTCTCGTAGTCCGTAGTGGATGCTGGGGACTCCGTCAGGACCATGGGGTTTAGCGGCTCCGCAGGAGACAGGGCACAATAATAAAAGCTTTAGGATCAGGTGGTGTGCACTGGCTCCTCCCCCTATGACCCTCCTCCAAGCCTCAGTTAGGATACTGTGCCCGGACGAGCGTGCATAATAAGGAAGGATATTGAATCCCGGGTAAGACTCATACCAGCCACACCAATCACACCGTACAACCTGTGATCTGAACCCAGTGAACAGTATGATAACAACGAAGGAGCCTCTGAAAAGATGGCTCACAACAAGAATAACCCGATTTTTGTAACAATAACTATGTACAAGTATTGCAGACAATCCGCACTTGGGATGGGCGCCCAGCATCCACTACGGACTACGAGAAATAGAATTATCGGTAAGTAAATTCTTATTTTCTCTAACGTCCTAAGTGGATGCTGGGGACTCCGTCAGGACCATGGGGATTATACCAAAGCTCCCAAACGGGCGGGAGAGTGCGGATGACTCTGCAGCACCGAATGAGAGAACTCCAGGTCCTCCTCAGTCAGGGTGTGCCCCTGACCAAGTAGCAGCTCGGCAAAGTTGTAAAGCCGAGACCCCTCGGGCAGCCGCCCAAGATGAGCCCACTTCCTTGTGGAATGGGCTTTTACTGATTTTGGCTGTGGCAAGCCTGCCACAGAATGTGCAAGCTGAATTGTACCACAAATCCAGCGAGCAATCGTCTGCTTAGAAGCAGGAACACCCATCTTGTTGGGTGCATACAGGCTAAACAGCGAGTCAGATTTTCTGACTCCAGTCGTCCTGGAAACATATTTTCAGGGCCCTGACAACGTCAAGTAACTTGGAGTCCTCCAAGTCCCTAGTAGCCGCAGGTACCACAATAGGTTGGTTCATGTGAAAAACAGAAAACACCTTAAGGAGAAATTGAGGACGAGTCCTCAATTCTGCCCTGTCAGAATGAAAAATTAAGTAAGGGCTTTTATATGATAAAGCCGCCCATTCTGACACACGCCTGGCTGAAGCCAGGGCTAATAGAATCTTCACCTTCCATGTGAAATATTTTAATTCCACAGTGGTGAGTGGATCACCAATGTGACTTTAGGAAACTCAAAACAACATTGAGATCCCAAGGTGCCACTGGGGGCACAAAAGGAGGCTGTATATGCAGTACCCCTTTTACAAACGTCTGAACTTCAGGCACTGAAGCCAGTTCTTTCTGGAAGAAATTTGACAGGGTCGAAATTTGAACCTTAATGGACCCTAATTTTAGGCCCATAGACAGTCCTGTTTTCAGGAAATGTAGGAAACGACCCAGTTGGAATTCCTCTGTAGGGACCTTCTTGGCCTCACAGCACGCAACATATTTTCGCCAAATGCAGTGAAAATGTTTTGCGGTTACATCCTTCCTGGCTTCGACCAGGGTAGGGATGACTTCATCTGGAATGCCCTTTCAGGATCCGGCGTTCAACTGCCATGCCGTCAAACGCAGCCGCGGTAAGTCTTGGAACAGACAAGGCCCCTGCTGGAGCAGGTCCTTTCTTAAAGGTAGAGGCCACGGTTCTTCCGTGAGCATCTCTTGAAGTTCCGGGTACCAAGTCCTTCTTGACCCATCCGGAACCACGAGTATCGTTCTTACTCATCTCCTTCTTATGATTCTCAGTACTTTTGGTATGAGATGCATAGGAGGGAACACATACCCTGACTGGTACACCCACAGTGTTACCAGAGCGTCCACCGCTATTGCCTGAGGGTCCCTTGACCTGGCGCAATATTTGTCTAGTTTTTTTTTTCAGGCGGGACGCCATCATGTCCACCTTTGGTTTTTCCCAACGGTTTACAATCATGTGGAAGACTTCCCGCTGAAGTCCCCACTCTCCCGGGTGGAGGTTATGCCTGCTGAGGAAGTTTGCTTCCCAGTTTTCCACTCCCGGAATTAACACTGCTGAGAGTGTTATCACATGATTTTTCGCCCAGCGAAGAATCCTTGCAGTTTCTGCCATTTCCCTCCTGCTTCATGTGCCGCCCTGTCTGTTTACGTGGGCGACTGCCGTGATGTTGTCCCACTGGATCAATACCGGCTAACCTTGAAGCAGAGGTCTTGCTAAGCTTAGAGCCTTGTAAATTGCCCTTAGCTCCAGTATATTTATGTGGAGAGAAGTCTCCAGACTTGATCACACTCCCTGGAAATTTTTTCCTTGTGTGACTGCTCCCCAGCCACTCAGGCTGGCATCCGTGGTCACCAGGACCCAGTCCTGAATGTCGAATCTGCGGCCCTTTCATAGATGAGCACTCTGCAGCCACCGCAGAAGAAAACACCCTTGTCCTTGGAGACAGGGTTGTCCGCTGATGCATCTGAAGATGCGATCCGGACCATTTTCCCAGCAGATTCCACTGAAAGGTTCTTGCGTGAAATCTACCGAATGGGATCGCTTTGTAAGAAACCACCATTTTTCACAGGACCCTTGTGCAATGATGCACTGATACTTTTCCTGGTTTTAGGAGGTTCCTGACTAGCTCGGATAACTCCCTGGTCTTCTTCTCCGGGAGAAAACATCCTTTTCTGGACTGTGTCCAGAATCATTCCTAGGAACATTAGACGTGTCGTCGGAAAAAGCTGCGATTTTGGAATATTTAGAATCCACTCGTGCTGTCGTAGAACTACTTGAGATAGTGCTACTCCGACCGCCAACTGTTCTCTGGACCTTGCCCTTATCAGGAAAGCGTCCATATTTCTTTTAGGAAGAATCATCATTTCGGCCATTACCATGGTAAAGACCCGGGGTGCCGTGGACAATCCAAACGGCAGCGTCTGAACTGATAGTGACAGTTCTGTACCACGAACCTGAGATACCCTTGGTGAGAAGGGCAAAATTTGGACATGTAGGTAAGCGTCCCTGATATCCAGTGACACCATATCGTCCTGGTTCGCTATCACTGCTCTGAGTGACTCCATCTTGATTTGAACCCTTGTATGTAATTGTTCAAATCTTTTAGATCTCACCGAGCCGTTTGGCTTCAGTACCACAATATAGTGTGGAATAATACCCCTTCCCTTGTTGTAGGAGGGGTACTTTGATTATCACCTGCTGGGAATACAGCCTGTGAATTTTTTTCCAATACTGCCTCCCTGTCGGAGGGAGACGTTGGTAAAGCAGACTTCAGGAACTTGTGAGGGGAAGACGTCTCGAATTTCCAATGTACACCTGGGATACTACGCGTAGGATCCAGGAGTCCACTTGCGAGTGAGCCCACTGCGTGCTGAAACTCTTGAGATGACCCCCCACCGCACCTGAATCCGCTTGTATGGCCCCAGCGTCATGCTGCGGACTTGGCAGAAGCTGTGGAGGACTTCTGTTCCTGGGAATGGGCTGCCTGCTGCAGTCTTCTTCCCTTTCCTCTAACCCTGGGCAGATATGACTGGCCTTTTGCCCGCCTGCCTTTATGGGTACGAAAGGACTGAGACTGAAAAGACTGTGTCCTTTTCTGCTGAGATGTGACTTGGGGTAACAAAAGTGGATTTTCCAGCTGTTGCCATGGCCACCAGGTCCGATGGACCGCCCCTTTATACGGCAATACTTCCATGTGCCGTCTGGAATCTGCATCACCTGACCACTGTCGTGTCTATAAACATCGTCTGGCAGATATGGACATCACATCTACTCTTGATGCCAGAATGCAAATATCCCTCTGCGCATCTCGCATATATAGAAATGCATCCTTAAAATGCTCTATAGTCAATAAAATATTGTTCCTGTCAAGGGTATCAATATTTTCAGTCAGGAAATCCGACCAAGCCCCCCCAGCGCTGCACATCCAGGCTGAGGCGATTGCTGGTCGTAGTATAACACCAGTATGTGTGTATATACTTTTTAGGATATTTTTCAGCTTCCTATCAGCTGGCTCTTTGAGGGCGGCCGTATCTGGAGACGGTAACGCCACTTGTTTTTATAAGCGTGTGAGCGCCTTATCCACCCTAAGGTGTGTTTCCCAACTCGCCCTCACTTCTGGCGGGAAAAGGTATACCTCCAATAATTTTCTATCGGAGGAAACCCACGTATCATCACACACTTTAATTTATCTGATTCAGGAAAAACTACAAGTAGATTATTCCCACCCTACATAATACCCTTATTTGTGGTACTTGTAGTATCAGAAATATGTAACACCTCCTTCATTGCCCTTAACATGTAACGTGTGGCCCTAAAGGAAAATACGTTTGTTTCTTCACCGTCGACACTGAAGTCAGTGTCCGTGTCTGTGTCTGTGTCGACCAACTGAGGTAAATGGGCGTTTTTACAAGACCCTGACGGTGTCTGAGACGCCTGGACAGGTACTAATTTGTTTGCCGGCCGTCTCATGTCGTCAACCGACCTTGCATCGTGTTGACATTATCACGTAATTCCTAAATAAGCCATCCATTCCGGTGTCGACTCCCTAGAGAGTGACATCACCAATACAGGCAATTTGCTCCGCCTCCTCACCAACATCGTCCTCCTACATGTCGACACACACGTACCGACACACAGCACACACACAGGGAATGCTCTGATAGAGGACAGGACCCCACTAGCCCTTTGGGGAGACAGAGGGAGAGTTTGCCAGCACACACCAAAAACGCTATAATTATACAGGGACAACCCCTTATACAAGTGTTTTCCCTTATAGCATTTTCACATATGTAATCATATCGCCAAATAAGTGCCCCCCCTCTCTGTTTTAACCCTGTTTCTGTAGTGCAGTGCAGGGGAGAGCCTGGGAGCCTTCCTCACAGCAGAGCTGAGCAGGAAAATGGCGCCGTGTGCTGAGGAGAATAGGCCCCGCCCCCTAAAACGGCGGGCTCTTCTCCCGGAGTTTGTGAGATCTGGCAGGGGTTAAATACATCCATATAGCCTCAAGGGCTATATGTGATGTATTTTAGCCATAAAAAAGGTATAATACATTGCTGCCCAGGGCGCCCCCCCCCAGCGCCCTGCACCCTCAGTGACCGCTGGTATGAAGTGTGCTGACAACAATGGCGCACAGCTGCAGTGCTGTGCGCTACCTTATGAAGACTGAAAGTCTTCTGCCGCCTGTTTCTGGACCTCTGGACCTCTTCAACTTCGGCATCTGCAAGGGGGGTCGGCGGCACGGCTCCGGGACGAACCCCAGGGTGAGACCTGTGTTCCGACTCCCTCTGGAGCTAATGGTGTCCAGTAGCCTAAGAAGCAAATCCATCCTGCACGCAGGTGAGTTTACTTCTCTCCCCTAAGTCCCTCGTAGCAGTGAGCCTGTTGCCAGCAGGACTCACTGAAAATAAAAAACCTAACTTAAACTTTTATTCTAAGCAGCTCAGGAGAGCCACCTAGATTGCACCCTTCTCGGCCGGGCACAAAGATCTAACTGAGGCTTGGAGGAGGGTCATAGGGGGAGGAGCCAGTGCACACCACCTGATCCTAAAGCTTTTATTATTGTGCCCTGTCTCCTGCGGAGCCGCTAAACCCCATGGTCCTGACGGAGTCCCCAGCATCCACTTAGGACGTTAGAGAAATATAAAATAAATAAAATGATGAAAAATAAATGATCATTTATTTTTCATCATTTATTTATTTTATATTTTTTATATTTTTTTGTTTTTTGGTCTGTGGTCTGGAATATGGTCTGTGTCCTGCCCCATCAGTTGGGATTGAATTGAATTAATTGGGATATATGCTTTGTAGTTTGAATTAAATATTAACTTATATATGTATATAAGTAGCATTGTGCGTGCTGGTGGGGGGGTGTGTATATCATACCTCCCAACTGTCCCGATTTCAGCGGGACAGTCCCGCTATTCAGACACTGTCCCGCTGTCCCTCCCGCGGGTCACAGTGTCCCGCGGGCGGGGGGGCAGTTGGGGAGGCTTTGATCACCCGCTGCTCTGCTCTGCAAAGCAGCGAGTGATCTCTAAATAGATGCTGTGCGCACACGCACAGCATCTATTCAGTGCAGGGAGTAAGCCGGGGGCTGCCTAGCTGCTCAGGGAGCGCTGGGCACGCCTCCAAAATGACTAAAACGGACCCACGGTGTGTGGTCACGCCCACTCGATTGTAGCCACGCCCCTCCCATACGAGGTCACGCCCCCCTTTTCGGGACGCTCGCGGCTATGCCGCACGGAGTGTCCCGATTTAGGAACATTCAAAGTTGGGAGGTATGGTATATGTATGTGCACACTTGTGTGCGCGCATGCATATATGCGCTCAAACACTTTGTACTTTTATGTATCTTTTCCTTGGGGGATTATCTGTACATTGACACATGTGGATATCTGGTATATGATGTACTCCACTCATTGTGTACTCACAGTATATTACTCTGCTAGTTGAATAGTGCAATATGATACATAATGTTATATCACTGGCTAGTATAGGCATCTATGTATGTATTTCTGGCATTGGAAGGTTAATATTCTGGTATTGGAGTGCCCGATAGGCATTAGAAAGACCGGGTTGCCATGGGGACGCTTTCCTGATGCTTTACTCTGTAGTACTATGCACTTCCGGTCATGTGACCGGAAGATGCGTTCCAAATACAGGAAGTATGGCGCAGTGGAACGCAAACCGCGTTTCTGTGCTGTTTGAGTATATTACTGTGAGTGTTTACACATTGATTTGAATATAATTGTGATGTATGTCTATATATGTTGTCTTTTTATGATAAGTGTTGTTTGTGCTGATATATTCAGCGCTTTTGTATATACTTTTCTGATTACAACACAGGTGTTTCTTTTTATCTAATGAAGGGGAGGGCTATATGGGTATAAAAGTGGGTTAATCACACTGGCTTGTGATCTTGACAAATGGACCTGTGTGCCCCGAAACGTCGATACCCCTATGCTGATTTCCTGATGCTACTAATAAAATAAGGCTTATGAAGACTGGTGAGTGCTCCTGATTTGTACTTCTATATTTGAATGGACTGGTCCTGGTGACACATGCCCATATGGATGCTACCCCAGCAATTGATATAAAAGGCTAGAGTGTGGACTGTACGAGAAATATATATATATATATATATATATATATATATATATATATATATATATATATATATATATATATATATATATATATATATATATATACATACCCTCCAACATGACCCGTCCCACTAGGTGCAAAATGCTCTGTTTCTGGACTTCCCTCTTAATTTATTATTGCTATCACCTGTGAAGAAACCGCTTTCTTATCATTTAACTAGTTCAACACAGGTGATGGCAATAATAAATTAAGAGGGAAGTCCAGAAACAGAGCATTTTGTACCTAGTGGGGTGGGTCATGTTGGAGGGTCTGCATACACACACATACATACACACAGCTGTATAAATACAGCACAGGTTCTCAAACTCGGTCCTCAGGACCCCACACAGTGCATGTTTTGCAGGTCTCCTCACAGAATCACAAGTGAAATCATTTGCTCCACCTGTGGACCTTTTAAAATGTGTCAGTGAATAAAAATACACCTGTGCACTTGCTGGGTTACCTGCAAAACATGCACTGTGTGGGGTCCTGAGGACCGAGTTTGAGAACCACTGAAATACAGTATAGCACACATGCATGTCGCAATAACACAAACACGCAGCGGTATATTTACCACACCTGTATGTCACAAACACACCACACACACTCATATATTGCACACATGGAGGTCAAAAACACACTCATACACAGCTACAGTATAAACAGTTTATAGCAGCACACGTCACACACACACACACACTCCTCTTTCACAATATAATTACATACCTCCCAACATGACCCTCTCCATGAGGGACACAATGCTCTGCTTCTGGACTTTTTTCTTAAGTTATGATTGCTGTCACCTGTGCTGAAAAGGTTAATGGAAAAGAAAGGTGTTTCACCACAGGTGATGGCAATCATAAATTAAGAGGGAAGTCCAGGAGCAGAGCATTCTGTCCCTCCTGGAGAGGGTCATGTTGGGAGGTATGTAATTAAACACAGCCACCATCATTTAAAGCAAATAAATAACCCACCATCCTTTACTAAAGACTCCACCACTTCCCCATGCATGAGAGGAATACAGGGACCCGGCCATCATCCCAGACACCCTCCTCCCCACATGGCACCTCGGACATGAGATACACACACCTGATTGCTGCTGCAGCAGAGTCTGTGGTCTGGAGCCTCACCCAACCAGCTCTGCCGATGATAACATCATGAGAGGAGCTCCCCCTAGTGTACAATCAGCCAACCTCCAGCTCTGTCAGTGTAAAATAGGAGACAGCTGCCGAGCACGCCGCACACAACCTGCGGAGCTCCTCCATCTGAATTCTGACAGCTGTGCGCCCTCATCAATCCCCCACTCTACGCAGCCGCGTAGTCAGAGTATGCATAGGGCTGGCCCTTCGTGTATACTAGAGGTGTCTGCAGGGCCGTAACCACGTGTGTGCCAAGTGGGCTTGGCACACAGCGCAGTTGCCCCGAGGGAGCACGGCCAGCGGCATGTAATGAGTCAAATTGACTCATTACATGCCGCCTCTGAAGTCTGCGCTGTGCGCCGCCGCCGCACTGGGGAGGAGAGCAGCGCCGGGCAGGTGAGGAGGAGGAGGGAGGGGGACTGGAGCCGCAGCAGCGCTATTTCATTGGTAGTAAGCGCCGCTGCAGCAGCCCCCTCTCCTTCCGTATTGGCTGCCCGGCGCTGCTGTGGATGCTGGGATGTGGTTCCTCCATCCCAGCATCCACAGCAGCGCCAGGCAACCAATACGGTAGGAGAGGGGGCTGCTGCAGCGGCGATTACTACCAATGAAATAGCGCTGCTGCGGCTCCAATCCCCCTCCCTCCTCCTCCTTCTCACCTGCCTGCACCGAGGGAGCTGCACGTGGAGCCTGACTGCCAGATGGTAAGTCTCTCTCTCTCTCTCTCTCTCTCTCTCTCTCTCTCTCTCTCTCTCTCTCTCTCTCTCTCTCTCTCTCTCTCTCTCTCTCTCTCTCTCCCTCCGTCTGCCAGAATGTGTAAAAAGGGGGCCTGGCTGCCGCAATGTGTAAAAAGGGGGACTAGCTGCCGTAATGTGTAAAAAGGGGGACTGGCTGCCGTAATGTGTTTAAAAGGGGGCCTGGCTGCCGCAATGTGTAAAAAGCGGGACTGTCTGCTGTAATGTGTAAAAAGGGGGACGCTGTCTGCTGTAATGTGTAAAAAGGGGGATGCTGTCTGCTGTAATGTATAAAAGGGGCTCTACCTGGTGTAGTGGCGCTACTGTGCAGCGTAATTTGAATAATGGAGACTACTGTGCACCGTAGTATGAATTGCTATTATTTTGTGGCCACGACCCTATATATTTTTCACGCGCCTACGGCGCGCACTGCCCCTATCTTACATGGGGGGGGGGGGGCGCCAATGTCATTTCTTGCACACAGCGCTAAAATGCCTAGTTACGGCACTGGGTGTCTGTAATCAGTGCCAGATTAAGGTCCACATGGGCCTGGAGCTGAAATTTATGAAGGGCCTATTGTGTGTGTGCCGCAGGAGGTGTGATCAGCATGGCAGGGGTGTTAGTACTGATGGGGGGATGGGGTGTGACCAGTGTTGTGGGGGTGTAGGGGTGTGACCAGTGTTGTGGGGGTGTAGTCTTTACAGGGGGTGTGGTCTGTGACATGGGGTGTGGCTAGTGCCATACATAGCTATCGTCTGCCTTCAACCATCTGAATCTCCCTTCCCACACCACCTGTTATATTATTAATCACTGAATAACACCCCCCCCCCCCCTCCCCATGGGTTATTAATAATATTTTTTATTTAAAGTGCTTTGATAGAAATATACACCTGAAAATTGCTAATTTCCCAATATCTAGCTTTAAACAAAGTACAAAGAACAGAACATGAAAACATGAAATAATAATATTAAATAAAGCGAATATGTGACCTGCACTTTATGCATATGCCGCTGTAAAGCCCTTCCCTTGTGTATAAGTATGTGAGCGAGTGTGCAAGGACTGAGACGCCCACTGTCAGTGTCTATAAATGCTGTAATACAGCTTGGTGCAGTTCCTCTTTCCTGTCTGGTGCTTAGACACCATTATTGGTCGCACCATGGAAACTTGCACCAGTCCTTGGGTGAGTGCAGATTTTCCATCTCAGGGCTTAATTCAGACCTGATCACTCCAATGTGAATTTACAGAGGTTTGCTATCCGATAGTTGCCGCCCAGACAGAGTGAATACCCGCCCTGAGCAAGTCTGCGTACACCGTGCTAAAAGCTTTGCAAACGCCGGTCAACTGCAAATCCGTTCACAACTCACTCACCATGAAATGATTTTTCCATACTGTGCAGCCCAGGACTTAATTCTACAGTGCGACACACACAGGCTGATCGGGGCCGGAGCTGACATTACACACCCGCCCTGAACGGGAACTTGGGAACGCCTGCGTTTTTCATGACACACCTAGAAAATGGCCAGTTACCACCTGCAAACGCCCTAATCCTGACTATTAACTTGCGTATGCCTAGCAATCAAAAAAGAAGCAGGATTCTTTCGGAGTTTGGCCTCGCACGGTGCATACTACAATCTGAATGCATGTGCAGTCGATCGATAATCGTCCTCCTTGCGAATTCATACAACAGCGATCAGGTCTGAATTAGGCCTTGAGTGTGGGCTCCAGTGTGAGCTATGAAGCGTCTGTGTGCGCAAACACTTTAGCATCATGTATGCAACACACCCATTAGACAGACCATTTTTGCGGACATTAATAGCCACCTCCCAGTTACTACCCAGGAACGCCTAGCATATTTACCAGACATTTCTGATACAGTGCATCTCAGTCACAGCTGCACCTCTGTGTATACACGGAATGTAGTTATTATCCCGGTGATCAGCATACCGACGCCGGGATCCTGGCCGTCAGAATGCCAGCAGGGGCCCAAGGGCTATTCCCACTCGTGGGTATCCACGACACCCACACAGAGGGGAAAAAACCTGTGGCTAGCGCAGCGAGCAGAGCGCGCAAGGGGCTTCATTGCGCTCACCCCCCTGTCGGCATTCTGATGACCGGGATCCTGGCGTCGGTATGCTGACCACCAGAATCCCAGCCACCAGTCAAACATACCCTACGTGTATACACAGTGTACCCTGACAAAAATGCTATAATAACACTGAAGCGCTGGTCACTGTCTACAATTGTTGTGGTAATTAGTCTCCATAGAGTGCTGCCGCTGGAGTATTGCATGTATTACTGGCCCATTGCTATATTTACTAGGTTGGAGGGCACCTGCTTTGTTTTAGTATATAAAATATCACTACTAAATACACAATGAAGGAAATTCAATTAGCATTGTGGGGATGTAGCTCCTAGGGTAAGTGCCGGAGCTATTCGGTTGAACGTATCGCATCCGGCATTTAACCCAGCAGATGCACCTTACAGCGACTAATTCCCAGGGCTTAGTTGCGGTAAACTGCACCTCCTGGGCAATGTTAGTATCACACAGTAACACCGCAACTAGTCTTAAGGCAGTACTTTGGCCCTCATTCCGAGTTATTCGCTCGCTAACTGATTTTAGCAGCATTGCACACGCTAAGCCACCGCCCTCTGGGAGAGTATCTTAGCTTAGCAGAATTGCGAACGAAAGATTAGCAGAATTGCGAATAGAAATTTCTTAGCAGTTTCTGAGTAGCTCCAGACTTACCCAGCCATTGCGACCAGCTCAGTCCCTTTCGTTCCTGGTTTGACGTCACAAACGCACCCAGCGTTTGCCCAACCACTCCCCCGTTTCTCCAGCCACTCCTGCGTTTTGCAACCCGAACGCCTGCGTTTTTCCGCACACTCCCATAAAATGGCCAGTTTCCACCCAGAAACACCCACTTCCTGTCAATCACACTACGATCAGCACAGCGATGAAAAAGCTTTGTTATGCCGTGAGTAAAATACCTAACTTTTGTGTAAAATAACTAAGCGCATGCGCTCTACGAACCTTGCGCATGTGCAGTAAGCGACTAATCGCAGTATAGCGAAAATCATCAATGAGCGAACAACTCGGAATGACCACCTTAATGCAGATTTTTGCTCGCTCCCTCGGGATGCAGTGAGTAGAAATCAGCTAGTAGCAAGTTTACCACGCAAGCGATTGGGTAACTCAGGGCATTTAACCGAGAAGTTACATCCCCACAATATTAACTGAATTCCCCCCATTGTGTGCTGTAACTAACTAAACACAGCAATCTGCACTTCAGAAGCACAAAAAAAAAACTTATCTGCAGCATACAGGTGATCCCTGGCTGCTGTCCCTGGATCTCTGCACCCTAACCAAGCAGGAACCATTACCTTCACTACCCGCCAATAAACATATATAGGGCAGCATGTACTAAGATGCTACGCTGAGCTGCATTGGGCTGCGCTAATAGCTATCCTACCGCTTCAAAGCATGTTAGAATCCTCCTCAGCCTCCAGGTGCTGTCATTCTTTCAAAGCGGTTTCCTCATCACGTGAACTGTATGCACTAGCCAATGGAGTCAGGAGACAAAGGGATCACGTGATGTGGAAACTGCATGGAAATAATGACAGTGCCGGGAGGCTGAGGAGGATTTCTAACATGCTTCAGAGCGGTAAGAGGGTACAGCACACAGGGCAGCGGCGGTATTATCCGCTCACCTCACTGCCGCCTGCAGCCAGCGCCGGACGGAGAGAGTGTGCGGCTCTAGTGGGAAAGGTGGAGGCTGTGGAGGGAGGAGATGTTTGCTCCCAGGTGTCCTCTCTTCCCGGGGAGGAGAGAGGGGGTAGGCCGCTGCGCTGCTACAGGTGAGGAGGAGGCGGAGGGTGGGGGCTTCAGAGCGGTAAGATAGCTATTAGCACCACGCAATGCAGCTTAGCGCAGCGTAACATCTTGGTACATCCCGTCCATACACCCTCTTGTATATACACATAAACCCAATAGACTGTAATAATATAAACAGGGTTACACCATATAGTGGCCGTACACACAGAGGGGGTCATTCTGACCCGTTCGCTCGCTGCTTTTTGTCGCAGCCGAGCGAACGGGTCCCTACTGCGCATGCACCGGCGCCGTAGTGCGCCGGCGCATGACAGATAGCCGAAGGCCGTAGCAGGGATGCGATCGCCTCTGCCTGATTGACAAGCAGAGGCGGTTGCTCGGTTGGAGGGGGCGGAATGGCGGCGTTTGGCTGCCGTTTCTTGGGAGCGGTCCGGCCATCGCAGGCGTGGCTGGACCGAACGGGGGCGGGCCGCATCGGCTGCGTGACGTCGCACGCAGCGGCTGCAGGCCGGGGAGCGATGAGTAGCTCCTGGCCAGCACGCTGGTCGGGAGCTACTCTTGAAGGGCAAAGACATTGCCGCTGTGTGATGCTTTTGCACTTTGCACTTCTGCGGGGGGGGGGGGGGGGGGGGGCGGCACTGACATGCGGGGCGGACTAGCCCTGTGCTGGGCGTCCCCCCGCATGTCAGTGTGCCTGATCGTAGCTGTGCTAAATTTAGCACAGCTACAATCAACTCAGAATGACCCCCAGAGTCACACTGCACACACCATAGAGTGGAAGCACACAGGGTTCACCACACTGCTCCAG
Source organism: Pseudophryne corroboree (assembly GCF_028390025.1). NCBI lineage: Eukaryota > Metazoa > Chordata > Amphibia > Anura > Myobatrachidae > Pseudophryne > Pseudophryne corroboree. The sequence continues at coordinate 173,868,835 of NC_086444.1, read as the reverse complement.
CACACACAGGGTTACAGCATACAATGACAGCACACACAGGATTACAGCATACAATGACCGCAAACACAGGGTAAATAAGTACAGTGGCAGAACACACTGCGCAGACCCACAAACTCTAGAGATGTACATAAATCATCAAGGTCACATACATCTGAGTCAGGCCATGATGTTCTTAAATCATCATCATGCTGCTCTGCAGACAACTTCAGGGATACAACCAAGTAGGGAAAAATCAGCTGTACAGTAGCACTCGCTAATCCTGGGTTGCAGAAATACAAGGCTGTAGTTGGTCCAGGCTCCAGGGTATCAGGAACTGGGATGTCCTGGTGTAGTCCTAATGGGTCACACCAAACCATAGATTCTTTGGATGGCTGGGGGGGCAGGGGCAGGGCAGAGCTATATAGATCAATCAGGGGGCTCCAACACTGGTGACTGACACAGGTGAGCAGGTGTGGAGTTTAGGGTAATTGGGGGCAGAGCTAAACACAACCAGGGGGCTCCCACCCACATGACACAGCTTCAGATGACTGGGGGCGGAGCTTAGCGTAGTCAGGGGCGGAGCTGAGCGTGGTCAGGGGGCGGCGCTTAGACCAGCCAGTGAGTTCCACACTGGTGACACTGCTTCTAATGGCCGGGGGCGGAGCTTAATGTTGCCAGCGGGTGGAGTTTAGCACCACCAGGGAGCAGAGCGTAGAGCAACCCTGGAGTTCCACACTGGTGACACTGCTTCTGATGGCCGGGGGCGGAGCTTAGTGCGGCCAGGGGGCGGAGCTTCGGGCGGCTGTGTTGAGGTTTACCCTGTTGTGATCGGCAGCCGGAGGTGGGTGTTCAGTGAGCACTGGCAGTGCTTCGAGCAGCCGGGCTGCCAGGAGAATCATGTGCTGGCCTGTGCTGTTGGTCAGTCACAGTGGTGACAGGAAAAAAGTTTTTTTTTCTGTCAACACTGGCTACGGTGCAGGGGATCCCATGGGCCTATTTTCAACGGGGGGCTTGGCCATCCGCCCCATTGTTAATCCGGCTCTGTCTGTAATGCTCGGCACTGGAAGGGTGTATACAGGGCCGGTTTTAGACTTTGTGGCGCCCAGGGCGAAAGTTTCCTCTGGCGTCCCCCCCCCCTTGAGAAGGCGAAACAGGGTCAGTGCGCGCGTAAAAATGGGGGCGTGGCTTCATATGAAAGGGGCGTGGTCAGTTTTGCGCCGTTTAGTTTTGCCCCCTGTTGCGTTGTGCCCACAGTAGCTGTTGTGCCCCCTGCAGCTGTGCCTCCAGTAGCTGTTATGCCCCCTGCAGCTGTGCCCCCAGTTGGTATGTCCCTCTTAGTGTGCCCCCTGCAACTGTGCCCCCATTAGTTGTGCCCCCTGCAGCTGTGCACCCTGCAGTTGTGCCCCCATTAGTTGTGGCCCCCTTAGTGTGCCCCCTGCAGCTGTGCACCCATTAGTTGTGGCCCCAGTAGTTGTGCCCCCTGCAGCTGTTCCCCCATTAGTTGTGCCCCCATTAGTTGTGGCTCCAGTAGTTGTGCCCCCTGCAGATGTGCCCACAAGTAGCTGTGCTGTGCACCTAGTAAAAAAAAATAAAAAATACTTACCAGCCCCATTCCTGTTCCCGACCACTGCACTCTGATCGTGGTGCCTCCCGTTGTGAATGGGGAAAGGTGTGGTAGCGGGGGGCGGAGCCTAGCAATGGGCATTAAAAGCCTATTGAAAATACATGGGAAAGCAGCACCACTAGAGGTGCCGCTTTCATACAGGGACGTGCTTTCAAAACATTATTTTGATTTTACAGAGTGCCCTGTTGGCACTTTAAACTTTTATATTGTTACCTCAGAAAATGGGCAGTGGGATCCAGATATTGGGGCTACCTTTTATATTGTTACCTCAGAAAATGTGCGGCAGTGTGATCCAAATATTGGGGGTACCCCGATACCTGCCAAACCAAACATTAGGGGTTTTTTTTTACAGAGTGCCCTGTTTGCACTTTACTCTTTTATACTGTTACCTCAGGGCAGGTGTCTTCACCATGTGGCCCTCTAGCTGTTGTGGAAACACATAGCAACACATGCTGGTACATGTTGTTCCACAACAGCTGGAGGGACACATGTTGAAGACCCCTTGCGTTATGTGGAATTTTACAGTGTCATGTTTGCACTTAAATATTTTATATTGTTACCTCAGAAAATGTGTGCCAACTGTTTAAAAGAAAACCTATAATAACATAACTTTTGAACCAAATTTTTATAACTGAAAAACAAAATAAACAAAAATTGTTTGCACACAAAAACGTGTCTGTCTTCTCTTCTGCAACATTGTTTGAAGATTAGCTGCAATGGTGGCCCTTATGCACTCGCTGGCAGCGTCATGCCCCCCCCACCAAGCCTGGTGCATCATGTACAGTGACCCCCGCCCCATGATCATGTACATTCCACTCGGGGAGAAAGTTTTCCTTTTGAATCTCACATATGTTATGGAGAATGCAGCAGGCTGCTACTATATCTGGCATTATTTTCAAGTCCACATCATTCCTCTTCATGAGGCAGCGCCAGCGTCCTTTTAAACGCCCAAACGCATTCTCCACTGCCATACAGGCCGAACTTAGGGCATGGGTATATGATGTCTGTTCGGGGGATAAGTGAACATGCTGGGTGTAGCCCTTCATTATCCAGCGCTGTAATGGGTATGCTGCATCACCAATGAGGTGGGCCGGGATGTCCACACCATGTACGATCACCGATTTCTGTTAATAAAACATTAATATTATTACAGGGGTAAAACTTGACTATTGGTTTATGGGCGAACATTAGTTTAAGTAGTAAATAATCTTACCTCTCGAGGGAAAAGCCATCCACCAAGCTTGTCCTCAGCAATATTGTAAAGATCGGAGTTGGCGAGAACCCTTGCATCATGTGACTGTCCGGGCCACCCTATGAAGACATCTGTGAAACTAAAAATAAAGGTTTATGCATTATCATAAAACAGGCCAAGCCTATTTCAAACACATTAGTGAAACAGTGCTTACCAGTATTTGTGGTCCACTACAGCTTGCAGAACAATGGAATGCCAACCCTTACGATTGTAATAGTCTGCTGGGTTGTCACGGGGGGCGATGATGGGGATGTGGGTCCCATCTATGGCACCAGCACACTGTGGGTAGCCACGCTTCTTAAACCCTTTTATAGTCGCATCTAGCCGCTGTCCTTGTGGCAACGAAATAAAGCGATGGTACATGATATCAAGCAATGCCCGCGTGACCTGGTAGACAATCTTGCAGACCGTGCCAATCCCTACTCCAAATAAACTGGAAACTGTGCGATACTCTCCAGGGGTAGCATACCACCAGAGAGCAATCGCTAATCTCCTGGCTGGCTCAATGGGCTTCCGGAACCTGGTGGTCTGCATGGTTATTGCGGGGGACAGTAGTTCCAAAACATACTCGAATGTAGCGCGAGACATCCTGAAGTTTGCCATCCACTGCTCCTCCTGATATGCTAGAATGGTCTGCATGAATGCTTCCCCATGTCTGCGATCTCTCATCCACATTCTTCGGCATGGTGTAGAGTTCATTGTTATGAGAGAAATAACAACAGTGGATGATATACGCGCTCTCCTCCTTTTCAAATATTTGCGTCGATAGGTAGCCCTCTCTGCAAAGAATTGAGCTCTCCTTCTCCAGCTCTGCAGTAGGTAGCACAAGGTGAAAAGCTGCATCAAGCTGTCTCTAGCAGAAAGCAGCAGTAAACTGCAAACAGTCTGCGACTCCATGCTAGACACAGCTACTGCACCGGCGTCCATTGCTGCAATGCTGTGAGCAGGCCCCACCCCTCCCTTTTGGTCCTTTTGATGACATCATCTTGATGAGACAGTAAAAACTCCATTTGTAATGACAGCAATAGGCTTTTACAGAGCTTACCCGGGTTAGGTGGAAACAGATCAGACACGGGAATAACCCGTGTCGAAGTGTAGTGGAAACGGGGGAGCCAACACGGGTTGTAGCCGTGTTAAACATCCCGGATCGGACACGGTACGTAGGTGGAAAAGGGGTATAAGAGGCGCCGGTAACACTCAGCACTGGAAGGTACTAGAGGTGCCGGTAACATTCAGCACTAGAAGGGCTGAAACACACACGCCGGCTTTTGCCGGCCGGGAAAAAGCCGGATGGCTTTTTCCCGTGCTGGTATTGTAATTAACAGTGTGAGGGGTAGGCAGTGCCAGATTAAGGTCCACATGGGCCTGGAGCTGAAAATCAGGAAGGGCCTATTATGTGCTGACAAGGGCTATGACTAGTGATGTGGGGGAGTGGTCTATATAGGGGGTGTGGTCTGTGGGTTTCTCCATCTTTCTGTTAGTGTCCATCCCGCACACCTAGCCACTGCAGTAAATTTATTAAATTAAAAATGTAGAGATTATTGCAGTGATGCCATATAGGCCCTCATTCCGAGTTGTTCCTCGCTAGCTGCTTTTAGCAGCATTGCAAACGCTAAGCCGCCGCCCTCTGGGAGTGTATCTTAGCTTAGCAGAATAGCGAACGAAAGAGTAGCAGAATTGCTACTAAATATTTTCTTGCAGTTTCTGAGTAGCTCCAGACCTACTCCTAGATTGCGATCATCTCGGTCCATTTAGTTCCTGGTTTGACGTCACAAACACGCCCTGCGTTCGGCCAGCCACTCCCCTGTTTCTCCAGACACTTCCGCGTTTTTCCCTGACACGCCTTCGTTTTTTAGCACACTCCCAGAAAACGCTCAGTTACCACCCAGAAACGCCCCTTTCCTGTCAATCACTCACCGATCAGCAGTGCAACTGAAAAGCGCCGCAAAGACAACAGCAAAACTGCTAAGTTTTTAGTTAAATAACTAAGCGCATGCGCGCTGCGTACCATGCACATTTAACAACAAATCGCAGCATAGCGAAAATCGGCAACGAGCTAACAACTCGGAATGACCACCATAATACAGAGAGCATTGCAGTTGTAGCCATATAATACAAAGAGCATTGGAGTGAATGCCATATAATACAGAGCACATTACAGTGACTGCTAGATAATACAGAGAGCATTACAGTGACATTTATCTTATACAGAGAGCATCAGTTGCCATTGATAAAACTGAGTGCATCGTAGAGCCCATCACATTATACACCAAGCATCCAAGTGACCTCCATACAATACAAAGAAGCACATATAAAATAGAGAACTTCAACTACCGCCATAAAATACAGACGACCTCAAAGCCACACACCATGGCCTATGTAATGAAATAAATCAGACGGAACCTATATCTATGTACGTATCAATCTGTAATCAGTACTTATTAGAACTCACACTTTTTAGCGTTGGGTTCTGGCAGAGGCTTTAGTCAGGCACCTCACTGGAAGAATGTCTGGGTAAACACAGCCGGCGCAGCCCTGCCACCATTTTCTGTTTTTTATTCTTGCCTCTGTCCTGGCTCCCTTTAAACTGAGTGCACCAGAGACAGTGAGGGAGATGTACTGTCCTGGCATGGATCGTGCCAGTGTTTCTCATCCTGCTTCTCCTCTTTACCAAGGCAAAGCAGGAAGGAGTAGTGACGAGATATAGTAACATCTTTGATGTTGGAGTGAGGGAGAGAAAACTCCCCCCCCCCAGCGATCCCTGTCACAGCCCGCAGCGCATCAGCCTAGTGCTCCACTGGGCATGCACAATATCTCACTACTATCATGAGATCTCCAATGCAGCCCAGAGTCCAGCAGCTGCCGCAGCCACTCTAGTGGCTGTTAATGGGGCAACAACACAGCTATTGAAATCGGTAGCTGCATACCCTCCAACATTTTACACTGAAAAATCGGTACAAATCCGAAAAAGGGGCGTGGCCGCGGGTAAAGGGGGCGTGGCCACGCCCCTTTTCCTATACATTCAATGGAAGTTTGGAGATCCCAAAATCGGTACAGACCATGAAAAAAAGGTACTGTACCTATTAAAAAGATACAGTTGGAGGGTATGTAGCTGCAGGTGTCGGAACAGTCAGTGCCACTGACCATTCATACATAGGCTTGCACATCAGCAAGCTATCGTGTGTAGATAGTAGCACCGGTAATGACAGGGGTGCATTGCACCCCTGTCATTTAGCACACACTTCCACAGTAATACATGGGGAAGAAGCGGAGTAAGCGCACATAACGTACGCTGATACCACTTCCATCCATAACGACTAACATACATCAACCCCATTGTGTCAACACAGACACACTGGTCGGAATTATACTGAATCGCCGCCCGATCTTCCGTCTAAAGTGGTGGGAGATCACAGGGGCTATATTCAATTGATATCTGTTATCGCACGGTGATTACACCAATTAGTGTCGGGTTTAGCTGCATAAAGTAGCTAAACCCAACTAAACTAATGGACGCGATCGCAATAAGTGCCATTTGTGTGTCCAAAGCAGTCATTTTTCGTACATTTTAGCAGGGGGCTGTCTGAGCTGAAATGTCAGTGCCGACAGCTGATCGCGTCTGAATGGAGCTAGATTTGATTTGTGCTGTTGAACTGTTGAATCTCACCCACTGAGTCTGCGGCTGTGTTGAAGTGAAGTAGAGCCAAGGCAGGTTCAGCCGCGGTCCACAGCATAGCAGAAGAGTGATGATTATTGATCATCATCACCCTTCATTCATCACGACGCTGCAGCTCAGTCCCAGCCACCCTGTCCTTTGGGGGGGGCACATACCCCATCCATCACCTGCGCCCCAGCATACATATATACACAAACATACGAGAAATGCAACATACATATAAATACATAAATATACCCGCCAGACCCCACATATTAGAATTGATAATAAAAAACCTGACTAAAATTCAGATTATTTACCTCAATCTCAACTCTCTAACAAGAAGGTGGTCTTCACGGAGCTGCTCTGCCTCTGGGTGCTGACACTGTCTCACTGAGTGTGGTGGGGTGTGACATCAAGGCGCAGAAGAGGTTACACACACACACACACACACACACACACACACACACACACACACACACACACACATATATATATATATATATATACCTGTATATCTATGTATGTACATAATAATGGCCCCATTTATCAATGATGCATAACGCCTTTAGCACTTGCTAAAGGTGTTATGTCGTCCTTCCAGTATTCAGCAAAAAGCGATAGACTAAGGGGGTCATTCCGAGTTGATCGCTAGCTGCCGTTGTTCGCATTGCAGCGTTCAGGCTAAAAAGCGTCATTTCTACGCATGCGTATGCATCGCAATGAGCACGCGCGACGTACGGGTACAAAGTCCTTTGTGGTTTTGCACAGGTTCTTGCAACGTTTTCAGTCGCAAGGCAGAACGCAGGAAGATTGACATGAAGTGGGCGCTTCTGGGTGTCAACCGACCGTTTTTAGGGAGTGCTTAGAAAAACGCAGGCATGTCAGGGAAAACGCAGGCATGGCTGGGCGAACGCTAGGCGGGTGTGTGACATCAAAAGCCAACCCTCCCAACGTTAGTATCAACGCACACGAAGAGTAAGTCCAGGACTGGTCTTGTTTTGCACAAAATATTTTTGCAGGCGCTCTGCTGCACAGGCGTTCGCACTTCTGCAAAGCGAAAATACACTCCCCTGTGGGCAGTGACAATGCGTTTGCACGGCTGCTAAAAACTACTAGCGAGCGAACAACTCGGAATGACCCCCAAAGTTCACTGCTGTATGCCCTTGTACCATTCTCAGGGGATCCCGGCAGCAGTATGCTGGTGGGGGGGGGGGGGGGGGGTGAGCGCAAAAAGCCCCCATGCTGCAGGCTCGGTGGTGATCTGCACTCACCACAGGTTCTTTGTAGCCATCGGTAATGTGACGGGCAGCCTCCTGAGCGCTGGTCACATAACCGCAACCTGTGCACCCTAGATACGCAGTAAAGGTGTTCTTGCCCACCTTCCCCATGGAGCACAGATTTAATGGCACAGCTGGGCGGGGGGGTGCTGCACAAGGCACGCTGACAACCTGTTTCGGAGGTGATATACACATATACATAGACAGGGCAGGGGCCACACTTTATACTGACCTGTGGAAAGGTTCTTTGGGCATGCCTGCTGTTTTTTTCCAAACACCCAGTGATAGTTGCATCTCCTCCTATGCTGGTCAGCTCAGACTCTCTGCTCCACCCACAGCAGCTCTGACTTGCATGTTTAGTGCCTTCCTGACAGCTGAAATCACATGCTGAGGAATAGAAGGGGCCATGAATGGGCTTAATCTGACTGAGGCTCACAGCTTCAGACAAAGGGGCGGGGGTTCGGGCGACCAGGGGGGCGGGGTTTCAGGCGACTAGGGGGCGGGGCTTCGGACTGCTTAGTGAGTATGGAACCTTAGTTGATCGTGGGGGATGAGCCTGGATGAGGAAGAGGTGAGGGATAGGGAGGAGAGCGGCCAGGAGATGAGTGGGCTGTTGATGTTGACAGGAGGAAAACACTCCTTCTGTCACCACTGGCTGCACAGCACTGCAGGAGGATCCTGTGGGCCTGTTTACATGGGCGGGCCTGGAGCTGCAGCTCCACCCGCCCCATTGGTAATCCGGCCCTGGGGGTAGGGTCCTTTCACACTGCACTGCCCCGGCCCGGCTGCCGGAAATATCCACTGGAAGGTCCAGCTGCCGGGCCGGGCCCGTGCTGTCTTTGCAGGCAGTGGACCGTGTGTGTGAAGGGGAGCTTTCACATACGTTTTTTTTAGACGTTAGACGTGTCTAATGCTGCGCATATGCACAGCTTACACACGGCTCAAAGCCGTGTCTGTGAAAGACCCTCCCGGATGGCAAAAAGCCGGACAAAGTTTGTCCGGCTTTTTGCCATCCGTGAAAAACCGGAGCATGTGTGACAGCCCGAAGGGTGTATATAAGAGGCATCGGTAATACTCAGCATTGGAAGGTACTAGAGGTGCAGGTAACACTCAGCACTGGAAGGGTGTATACTCATGACCGGCAACAGAAATCTTGGGGCCCCGTATACTGATATGTCTGGTGCTCCCACAATCCCCCTTGACTTGGCAGAGAGTTTATTTAAAAAAATAGTGTGTGTGTGTATATATATATATATAAGCACAAAAATGCCCGGCACTCCCACTAAAACAACATAAATCCGGGTGCCCTCCGCGACAAGTGGTACAGTGAAAAGCAAAAAGAAGGCAGCGGCACTCCGTCAAAATCAAAACCGTGTATTAAATTGTGAAAAACAGTGGTCACATATCAACCAACGTTTCGGGACCCTAAGATCCCTTTGTCAAGGCGTGAACAGTGGAATGGAAGAAGACCCCTTACCTTTATACCACCCGGTGCCGACCCGGTGCACGTGGAGGAGAGCGGGGCCTGACGCCGTCAATCGCGGGGATCGCCGGAAGTCCTCCGGCGTCTCCAGGAAGTGACGTGGTATCGGGTTCGTGACGCGGCTGCCATGGCAACCAGCGTCGCTTTCCCGTAACACCCGCGCCGGCCCTGCAATAACAATAGATGTGATTAAAGAAAAAGACGAGTGTAGCTGCAGCATGACATATAGAGGAAACACTCTAGGGACGGCTGTTGTAGTTAGTATGAGATAGGATGAAATTTGACAGCATGGGCAGTCTGTGTGTGTGAGTGATGCGCTGGGCGGTAGTTGACAGATTTGGTGTGTATGGGGTGTTTGTGCATAAGTGTGAAGCCATGTTAGGAAAAAATTGGGAACAAGGCTGGCAAAAGGGAGGAAGTGAGGTGGAAGTGAGAAAGAAAAAGGGAATCAGATGGAATGAAGAAAGGGAATGGTATGGGGGGAACTTACAGACGTCCAAGTTTACCAGGAACTACCCGTAGACCCTACCGCAAACTATAAACGAGAACTAGATCTGATCCTTGATGAAGCTCTGAATGACAAACACATCACTCAGAAACTACACCGGACTCTGAAACAGGAGCACCCTGTAACACCAGTGTTCTTCACCATCCCCAAGATACACAAGAGTATTCACAGACCTCCAGGAAGGCCGATCATCTCTGCCAGATCCTCATTATATCAACCCATATCCCAGTTCCTCGACAGCATTCTCCAGCCATTGGTCATCAAACAACACTCGTACATTAAGGATACCACAGACTTCCTCAACTTACTGGATAACATCTCCACTGTTCCCACGGGCACTCTGTTGTGCGTCATGGACATTTGCAATTTGTACACGAGTATACCACACGAAGGAGGCCTGGCTGCCATGCAAGAATTCCTAGCACAGAACAACATGCAGGACGTGGACCAAGCACTATTTATACGCTTACTGGAACTGACTCTAAAGAGGAATTATTTCCTTTTTGATGGTAAATTTTACCTTCAGTTAACAGGATGCGCCATGGGCAGCAATGTGGCCCCGTCTTATGCAAACACCTACATGTTCCAGGAGGAACGGAGGATTTTTTTCACCAATCCAGCATACTCCCAAAAGATTTTAGCATACTGCCGATACATCGATGATGTCTTCATGCTGTGGAGCGGCAGTCAGGAGGAGTTCACCAGCATGATGGAGGACATCAATCAAGAAGCGACCTACATCAAATTCACCTATCAGTGTGATGCCTCCACCATCAACTACCTGGACGTGCAGGTCACCATCTGTAACAACAACATCTGCACCACCGTATACACTAAGCCCACGGATAAAAACACGATGCTATTGGCAAGCAGCCATCACCCTAAACCACTCATTAGAGGGTTGCCCCGCTCCCAGCTGATTCGTACAGCTAGGATCCACAGCACCCACGACTCCTTGGAGATCCAAATGGACAAAGTGATCCACAAATTTCTCCAGAGGGGTTACAACGAGGCTGACTTACTGAAACACAAAAAAGAGGTCACGAAGATGGACAGGAAGCAGCTACTGCACTCATCAGGAAGGAGGAAAGACAACATAATACCCTGGAAAAGCCAGTTCTGCACTTCTAGCCCAGTGGTCCAACGGGCCACTTGAGCGTTATGGCCCATAGTGGACACCGATAACATACTTACATGTTTCAGCAACAAGAGGCCCATGAACTGCTTCACGAGGGCCAGAAACATTAAAGACACCATTGTGCATGCAGACATCACCGGCTTCTCCAGCCCTACACCCTCCAACTTCCTCACCAAGCAGCCAGGTTGTTACAAATGCCTGGGCTGCACCACCTGCAAGAATATGATCAGCGGACCTTCCTTTAAACATCCAACTAAGGACCTCATGTTCAGATTAAAGCATGTGCTGACCTGCACCTCCACCTACATGGTATATCTAATAATTTGCCCATGCGGGCTAGGGTACGTTGGCAAAACCATCACCAGTTTCAGAACCAGGATGGCCCAGCACAGATCGGCCATCAATGCAGCAATTAAGAAGGGGAGTTCCGAACAACCAGTGGCGCATCATTTTGCGACTAAAGGACACTCAATAGCCCAACTGAAGCACATGGTAATCGACCATGTTCCAGCAAACCTAAGAGGTGGTGACAGAAGCGGTGCGTTACTGAAATTGGAGGCGCGCTGGATTTTCAAACTGGAAACTTTCCCACCGAAGGGACTTAATGAAAAAATCCAGTGGAACAGCATTTGACACAATCTACAGTCATTATTAATGGTTGACAGCGGTTTCTGCTTTCTCCTGTTTATCCTTGTTTCTCCATCCTCTTTACACCGATTTTTCCACACTCCCTTTTTTTTTTTTTTTTTTTTACTTCTACACACAGTGGGGTCTTCTCCGTCTCCCCTTTTTTTTCCCTTTCTCCCTTCTTCTTCTCCTCTTTTTCCTTTTAACATGACCCTCTGACATCCAGTTCACATCCAACAGACACACTTTAAATTAAAATTTTTGTCACGTTACACTTTGATTTTTCCATGTTTTATTCACACTGTGTTCACCACATTCCTGCTCGCCAACCTTCCCACCATCACCACACCATGGTCACCATTTCACCTGATCTTCGTCCCTTTCTTGCTCTTCCCCTCTTTTTCCAGCCTTTTGACATTCCCTATTTCATCACTTCTTCCGCCCTTTTTCCCACACACCGTTCTCCCATCATTCACTTTCCCCCCATACCATTCCCTTTCTTCATTCCATCTGATTCCCTTTTTCTTTCTCACTTCCACCTCACTTCCTCCCTTTTGCCAGGGGAGGGGGTCCGGAGCTACCGCGGGTGCTGGAGGGGGTGTGTGGGGGTGCAGCGGATGGGGCCCGGAGGTACTGTGAGTCGGGGAGGTGCGGGTAATGCTTATCCTGCTTCTCCTCCTGTCAGCAGCTAAGCTGCTGTCCTCCCTTTGGCAGTGGCTCTCCCAGAGACTCGCACAGCAGGCAGTCACTATTGTTTGCACCGGTGTCCCAATGCGCCGCATTACAAGGAAGAATATGTACGCAAAAACCTACAGCTCCTAGCAGCCCTAAGGGCCGGAATGCTTCGGCGCTAAGGTCTGCTGGGAGTTGTAGTTTATTTAGTGCGTCTACTTCCCTGTAATGCGGCGCGTTGGGACACTGGTGCTAACAATAGTGACTGGCTGGCAGAACTGTGTGACTGGCTGAATCAATGTAAAAGGTGAGAGTGCTGTGCAGTGTCAGTGACACTGCACACAGGGCCGGGGCTAGCAGCTCAGCAAAGGGATGCAGTGCAGGGAGTCGCCAGGAAGGAGAGGCGTTCTCCCTGCTCTGCATCCCTGTGCTGAGCTACTGCTGCTATCTCTGCTGCTGCTGCCGACTGCTGTCACACATGCAGCGGTGCCGGCAGCACAAAACCTCCTCTCCCCCTTGGCGCCAGCAGCACAAAGCCTCCTCTCCCCCTCCCCTCCACTGTGTGACATTCAGTGGCTGGGCGGGAGCCAAAGGGGACGGAGCTGGATGGGAATAAGGGGCGGAGCTAGACAGGACCATGCTGCAACAGGAGGATGAGCTCCTACAGCTTCGGCCAGCCAGACTTCATTAGGTAAGTGTCTGGAAAGAGAATGTGTGTGTGTGTGTGTGTGTGTGTGTGTGTGTGTGTGTGTGTGTGTGTGTATACTGTATATATGTGTGACTGTGTAGTGTATGTATAGTATGTATGTGTGTGTGTTTGTATATATGTGTGACGGCGGCATAATTTGTGTAAGCGTCACTGGTACAGGAGGCGTTACGTGTGTAAGCGTCACTGGTACAGGGGGCATTACGTGTGTAAGCGTCACTGGTACAGGGGGTGTAAGTGGCATTGGTACAGGGGGCGTTACGTGTGTAAGTGGCACTGGTACAGGGGGCGTTACGTGTTTAAGCAGCACTGCTACAGGGGGTGTTACGTGTAAGCGTCACTGGTACAGGGGGCGTTACGTGTGTAAGTGGCACTGGTACAGGGGGTGTTACGTGTGTAAGCGTCACTGGTACAGGGGGTGTTACGTGTGTAAGCGTCACTGGTACAGGGGGCGTTACGTGTGTAAGTGGCACTGGTACAGGGGGCGTTACGTTTTTAGCGGCACTGCTACAGGGGGTGTTACGTGTGTAAGCGTCACTGGTACAGGGGGCGTTACGTGTGTAAGCATCACTGGTACAGGGGGCGCTACGTGTGTAAGCGTCACTGGTACAGGGGGGTGTTATGTGTGTAAGTGTCACTGGTACAGGGGGCGTTACGTGTATAAGCGGCACTGGTACGGGGGCGTTACGTGTGTAAGCGCACTGGTACAGAGGGTGTTACGTGTCTAAGCGGCACTGCTACAGGGGGTGTTAAGTGTGTAAGCATCACTGCTACAGTGGGCGTTACGTGTGTAAGCGTCACTGGTACAGAGGGGTGTTATGTGTGTAAGCATCAATGGTACAGGGGGGTGTTGTGTGTGTAAGCGTCACTGGTACAGGGGGCGTTACGTGTGTAAGCATCACCGGTACAGGAGGCGTTACATGTGTAAGCGTCACTGCTACAGGGGGTGTTACTTGTGTAAGCGTCACCTGTACAGGGAGGCATGACGTGTGTAAGCGTCACTGGTTCAGGGAGCGTTACATGTGTAAGCGACTCTGGTACAGGGGGCATTATATGTGTAAGTGTCTCTACTACAGTGGGTATTATGTGCACTATTCGTTTGTAAAGTATGCAAGGGTGCAAATTTATAGTTTGCAGGGGGGCGCTGAACACCCTATCACCGGCCCTGACTGCACACCCACTGCACTGCACTGTCACCTTTTACATTGATTCAGCATCCAGACATTACCCTCCGTGATATCACCCACTCTATTCGTTACATTAGCCATCTCGGGGCTTCCAGGCCGGCAGCCCAGGTGCTGTGTTGCGGAGTCAGGGCCTCTGGGGATCTGGGCATGGCTGTGGCAGGGAGGCACTTCTGTGACATCACGTGCAGAGGAGGCTCCGGGGCTCAGAGAGTATGCGGCGCAGGGAGGGCTATGAAAGCCTTCCGCTGCGCCGCTTTCATACACATCTATGCCGGTGGCCGCAGCAGCTTTTGTTCCACCTGCGCCGCGGCTAGGGAGTGGGGATTGTTGATGGCGGAGATGGCAGGGGGACTGGCAGCAGGACATAGGAAGCTGCAGTAAAAGGATTGTTTCCCTATCTACAGCACAGAGACTTGCTGCAGATGCAGTGGCATACCCTCCAGCTGGACCTTTTTGGCAGGTACAGTCCCTTTTTTTTCTGGTCTGTACCGATTTCTGGCTCCCCAAGCTTCCATTGAAAGTATAGGAAAAGGGGCGTGGTCACGCAGCTGTACCCGTGGCCACGCCCCCTTTTTGGATGTGTATCAATTTTTATGTGTAAATTGTTGGAGGGTGTGTTGCTGCAGATGCAGTGGGACTATTTTGGGGTGTGGGGCTGGAGCTGCAGCTCCATCTGTCTCATTGCTAATCCTGCTCTGTGAAAACACAGCAGCCAAAGGGCAGAGCCTCCCATTGGATGTAACCTGTGTGGGAGGGAATTTCTCGCCCAATCAGCTGTGGACTGGTTGTGATAGACCTGCTGCTAACCCAATGAGAGCTCCTAGCCATGCCCAGCGTTAGAGGTCCAGGCACAGAGTCATAGGGCTATTATATAGGAGATATATATATATTTACATATATATTTACACATATATATATATATATATATATATATATATATAGCGTGGATATGCGGCGGCACTCAGACAGACTCGTCAATATGTGATATCAGGTCATTTATTAGACCATAGCATGGTTGCTATGGTCTAATAAATGACCTGATATCACATATTGACGAGTCTGTCTGAGTGCCGCCGCATATCCACGCTACATATTGTGACCTAGAGTCACCCGGAGGGCACCGCAGCGAGTATACTACAGGCGCATAGGAGTGCCGGGCCACCCACAGCCAGCTTATATATATATATATATATTATATACTGGAACTTGTAGCCCGGCACTCCCTTGGAAAACGATGTGCCCGGTGCCCTCAGTAAGACATTGGTAAAGAGAGAACAAAAGCTGCGGCACTCAGGGACTGGTGTATAATAAACGATGTATTATCCAAGAATTACACCCATAGACATCTATGGGTCTATGTCTATGGGTGTAATTTTTGGATAATACATTGTCTATACACCAGTCCCTGAGTGCCGCAGTTTTTGCCGCAGAGGGTGGCAGCTTGTGACCAAACATCTTTAATGTCTGGGACTTAAAGATACGTCTGAGAAGGGACCAGGGGTCCAAGCGCAATTCTCCAAAGACGTTAGTATCTGGGATACTTAAAATAGACCTGGGAGTCTATACATAACGTGACGTTAGTATCTGGGATACTTAAAATAGACCTGGGGTCTATACGTAACGTAGAGAATACCTCGATTTGATCGTCTATATATTCTTGTATGTTTGTAGTGAGATAAGTTCTTATATTTGATCAGACGGCTGGTAAGTTTTCGTCTGCCAGATATCTTTACTCAAACACTTTTCCTGCTTCCTGTTTAAAACGCTGTATTTTTCTGACATCTTGTACGAATGGTAAGTATCGTACACGTCAAAAGATTTCATGTTCTCACTATACAGATAATATTGTGATATTGTCAATGACTAATTAACTGGTTAGCTGATGCATGTATAGTAGAGTGTTGTAAATTTTAGATATTTTCTTTTAAAGTTGTACTGTTGATTTATATTACTGTCTGACAATGGGCTCTAGTCAGAGTAAAAAAAACTACATATCCCCCGCCCCTCCCTGGTGAGACATGCAAGATGTATGTCGCCCGCAACTCTACCTCAGAGTATTACTTAGTTAACCCATGGGTGGATAATTTAGCGGGATGGACAGAGAAAGCAGGACAGGACCCATTCCTACGGGAAGGCAGTAATTACCTTTTCTATATGGAGGATTAAAAAAAAATGTCCGTTCCCAACAGCACAGAAGCGAAGCAGTGAGAAACTGTAAATCTTTGAAATCCCTCTCGCCTCCCCCTTGCATTCCAATGTATCCTGCGCTTGAGGACACAGATCTCTTGGCAGCAGTAACCCTTTCACACCAGATGGGATCGCCTCCAACTCCACTGCTGGAGGGTGCGTCCACTAGCTCTATCCCTAACGCACCAGTAGCCCAGAGTTTAGATAATAGTAAAACACTGTCCCAAGCCCACTATTACCCTCGATGGCTGTATATCTTATTTGCGCAAAGCTTGCAAAGGACGCAGCTATACACATATGAAGGAAGTCTTTAAAACCCGTGCTCCTTTGCCTGTGCTTTTTTGCCTGTCGCTGTAGCTTGTAAACAGAAACCTTCGGAGTCTGTTACTGAGTTTTGGAAAAGGTTTAAGGACTGCTGGACAGATGACGCTGGCTTACCTTTGCTTAACTCAGAAAGCTTACTCATTTCCACCTTCATTAACAACCTTCTACCTTCTGTCATAGTTTCTGTTAAGCAAAACGTCTCTTCCTGGATTTCTGATAGTACGATAGATTTAAAAAGAAAAACATTTATATGAGAAAGAGGCTGCAGGGTGTTTTGATGTAAAGAAACCTGCACTCACTCATAACTATCAGAACTCCAGACGCTTTGACAGACAGAACCAACCCCGCAGTCAGGGAAGATTCCAAAGACCCCGCGCACTGACGGGGCCCGGAGGAGGGTATCCCAGCCTTTATTCAACTCACCCGTCATAGTAAAGATTCACCTCTGCTGCCACTTATTATAAATGGAAGTAAAATTCCCTTTTTAGTGGACAGCGGTGCAACAACCAGTGTTTTGTGTTCTGACCTATGCAGTATCCCCTCTCACCAGAAAAGATAGAAGGTCTCCGCCCCATGATACAGCAATTCTTACAACAGGGTATTCTCAGACATATTGTATCACCATACTGTACTCCTGTGAACCCTGTTGCCAAAGCTGATGGCAGTATAAGATTTGTACAGGATCTCAGAGCGATCAATCAGTTAATTGTCCCAATTGCACCAATTGTTCCAGATGTAAACTCACTCATTTCTGCAATCCCTGCAGATGCTGCGTTCTTCTCTGTAATTGATTTGAAGAATGCCTTTTTCAGCATACCTGTAGATTCACAGACACAATTACTTTTTGCCTTTTCTTTTGAGGGTAAACAACTTACCTGGTGCAGATTATTGACGCACCTGTTGTCTCCAGGCCACATTGGGGCCCTGGCAACCTCACCATGGTTCAGTCCTGCTACAGTATGCAGATGATCTGCTGCTCTGTAGTCAAACTGAGGAGGCCTGCCGAGAGGATGGTGTTTCATTACTAAACTGGCTTTGTAAATGTGGACACAAGGTGTCCAAAACAAAAATGCAATGGTGTAAAAAGCATGTTGATTACTTAGGTTTTGTGCTCACTCAGGGAGAGAGGAAAATCAGTCCACAACGCATACAGTCTGTATTGGGCCTGGTCACCCCAACTACCCAGAAGGAACTACTGTCCTTCCTGGGTATGGTAAATTACTGCAGACAGTGGATTTCTGATTGCTCCTATTATGATAACATTTTGAGACAAGCCACACTGAAGGACAAACCTAAAACTGTACAATGGTCACAAGAAATGTTAACTGCATATGAAAGTTTAAAATGTATGTTGATGAAAAGTCCGGCACTTGGCCTCCCCAATTATGTACTACCTTTCCATCTATATGCAAGGGACAATTGTAAAACCATGGCGGGGGTGCTCACACAGTTTCATGGAGGGAAGTTGCGCCCCGTGGCATTTTTTTTCCAAAGTCATGCCAGTGTCTGTGCAAGGTATGCCTGCCTGCCTCAGGGCTTTGACAGCCTGTGCAATGGT
The DNA here is from genome assembly GCF_028390025.1 of Pseudophryne corroboree. Taxonomy (NCBI): domain Eukaryota; kingdom Metazoa; phylum Chordata; class Amphibia; order Anura; family Myobatrachidae; genus Pseudophryne; species Pseudophryne corroboree. The sequence goes on along the minus strand of NC_086444.1, from coordinate 173,850,655 downwards.
TGCAGAAATGGCCACTACCCTCACTTTAGGCCACATCACAGTACTCCACACCACACATGATGTCCTGGCAATACTTAAAGGCTTACACACACAGCACATGTCAGCACAACGCCTTAGTGGATATGAAGTACTCCTTTTGAGTAACCCTACCCTTACCATTAAGTACACTGCTAGTTCTTCTGGCCCTGCACCCATTCTCAATGCCCTTTTAGGCTTGAAAGGTCCCGAGGATGAACCACCCGACCTACTGTGCTGCTTCCATTGAAGCTGAAACTTCTCCCAGACTTGACATGTCTCCCGTTCCCATACCAGGCGCAGACATTGTTTTTGTTGACGGCTCCTGTAGTAGGCCCAATGACAATACATACCAGGCTGGCTATGCCATTGTCACCCTCCCTGACACTGTGTTGGAAGCCCTACCAACACCTTATCAGTCCGCGCAAGCTGCAGAACTCATTGCACTCACTAGAGCATGTCCCTCCCTTGACAACGTCCATCTGCTCACTCAACTTCAAGCTGCTGCGACTAATACTGATCTCTCCGACTGGACTTACCCAATTCTGCAGAAAAAATCCTAAATCAGGATTAATCTGCAAAGAGGGGAAACCCTGTATACCCCAGTCCAGTGCCCCTTTGCTCGTTGCCCAGTGCCGTGGTGTTGGTCACCGTGGTGAAGCCACAACACTCCTCCTACTAACCAATGATTTTTATGTTACTAATGCCGAATCACTTGTGGACCAGTATGTTAGCAGATGCATCACTTGCCTCAGGAACAACCCTAATAAAGCTAAACACCAGCATCTTGAATACCCCACAGAAAACTCTAGGATACTCACCCTTTGAAATACTAATGGGTAGACCCTTTTCCTACACCCTGGGCTAAGAAACCACTAGTAATACAGGAAGGAGATCTAGAACTCATCAGAGAAGAGTATGTCAGGTCCCTGATAACAAAACTGAATGAAATTGAACATGAGGTTGTTTGTAAAAACCCTTTGAATCCACAGGAACCTACACACCCCTTTAAAGTCAGAGACAGAGTCGTGGTGAAGGTGCTCCCCAGGAACAAGAGCCCAGGAGACTTCACCTATGGTCCAGAGACAGAGGTCGTAGCAGTTACCCGAACAGCAGTCCTGACAGAGGAAAGTCCTACCTGGATCCATGCATCCCGAGTAAAAAAGGTTCCTAGACCAGACCTAGAGAGGGAAGCAAGTGATTCCAGTGAGGTACGAACCGGGGCAGACAGCCCTGACCTCCCACCTAGCGAAGACAGAAGAACAGAAAACGATGAAGAACCTGCCCCCTATCTCTATCCTGGGGACTATCTCGATAGCCCTACTGGCCCTCATTCACCTCACAATATGTGAAGTCGACATCACACAAACAGATGGGGTCCCCACCTTGTGGTACAATTCCTCCAATACACACGTAGCCACATACATCCTTGATTATTTCATGTTCCCTAAACTTGCTGACAACAAACATTTCATACAGCAGAAAAGAAAATCAGGGATGTCTGAGACAATGTACATTTGTGTCACTGATGAATGGTGGATGGAAATATCCTATCATGGATCCAACTGTGATTACTGGGAATCTGTGGGGTGGAATACAGGAGCAGATTGGAAATATGGCCCATCATTTGCAAAAAATAGATGGAGCAAATATGGAGTACCCCTACTTTCTAGACTATCCATTCATAAGATGGATGAAGGCCCAAATTCATACAGGTTTAGACTAAACATAGTGAACCCTAGCAGAAGCGACAATGAGACTTATGTACTTGGTATATGGTGGCAAGCAGGGTACTATAGTGCAAGGCAAATGTTTTATTTGTGGGACATGTATAAAAACCCAAAATACCAGCCTAAAATTGCTCCCCAAAACAAACCTTTAAAGCCCCATATTGCCACTTCTAAAGATATGGTGGCTATTACTAACCCTACCTTTGAAGACACCCTAGCTATTGAAACTGGTTTCTCTGACATTAATTTTTGGTTGGAATGGATGAAGTATAGTGCTAACAAACACAATAAAAGCAACTGCTATGTCTGTGGCAAATTTAGGCCCCACCTAGGTACAGTGCCCCTTAATATACCCCTAGAACAGGAAAATTGTTTTTTCAGCCTTTTTAATGACACCAAAACAAATGACAGTCAGTGCGAAATGTGGAAAAGGGAATATCCCATATTGTCAAAAAATCCCAACCCAGGAAGCACCATAACCATATATCCTGGAAACTATACCTGTTATACATCTAACACCACCACAGGGAGAAATTTAAAAACCTTCCCACCAGGGTATTGTGCAAATAAAAGAACAACTGTTTTAGTCAACCAAACTAGATCATTAGGCGACATTTATTACATATGTGGGGATATGAAGCTTAGAATTAAATTAGACACACCATGGTATGGTGAGTGTGCCCTGGCCAAAGTCATAATGCCACTCCTAATGATCACCGATGACCCCACTCCTCCCTCTAATACTCCTGCTAATCGAAAGAAAAGAGCACTCCCAGGAGGTAGCTTTGACCCCCACGTATACATTGATGCTATAGGGGTCCCAAGAGGTGTTCCAAATGAGTTCAAAGCTAGAGATGAGGTGGCTGCGGGTTTTGAGTCATTGTTTCCTATAGTAACTGTAAATAAAAACGTAGCCTGGATTAATTATATATATTATAATCAACAAAGATTTGTTAATGATACCAAAGATGCTCTTAAAGGTATAGCTGAACAGCTAGAAGCCACTTCCCAAATGACATTCCAAAATAGAATGGCCCTTGACATGATTCTAGCAGAAAAAGGCGGTACATGTGTTTACATTAGTAAGGTGGAAGGCTGTTGTACATATATTCCTGACAACACTGGTCCCAATGGTAAGGTTACTTTAGCCATAAACAAGTTAGAAACCTTATCCATAGAACTTAAGAAAAATTCAGGTATTGATAACCCATGGAGCCAATATTTTGGGTGGTTTGAAAATTGGAAACAGGCTCTTGTGCAAATAAGCATATTCATACTTGTAACTTTAATTCTTGTAGGCATTATAGTTTATTGTGTAATTCCCTGTGGAAAGAAACTTACCTCCAAAGGCATTGATAAGGCCCTGATGTACTATGATATAACCACCAGTCCTGTCACCTCCTCTGATAGTAAGGGACCCGACGATTATGTCCAATATCTCAAGAACTGGAGGAACAAGAAAGGAGCCTCACTCAAGAATCATGTCATATAACAATCATGATTCTAAGAGGGGATTGAAGGGTTAACTCTTCTGTGCTTTGTAAATATTACTTTTTATATGATCAATTTCCTTATAATAGTTACAGTGTAAGGGTGAATATTTCTACTTCCCTAATGAAGGGTTAAAACATGCTATATGAACTGTTATGTGTTTGCATAGATACGTATTACCCTGTGCCGGATACCTTTGTCTGCTCATACAAATACCAGGCTTGTATGAGCCTGGTTTTCAAGGGCAGTCCCATACCAGATCAAACCTGTTATTTCTATTTTTGTGTGTTACCAAGTATCCTGTGTTACAGACTCTGATAAATGTTTTGAGAAACTTGTAGAAAACCCATATATGGACATCCGCCTTGTCAATTCTGCCTGGTAACTACTAACGAGCCAATAAGAGTGTAGCAACATGTCAGTTACACCCATATACGTTGTCTTTTATACTTTTGTTAAACGAACAATAAACAGTGTGAATCTTTACTGCTTGTGTTGTGCATGTAACTTGTGGCTAAAGGTTTACACTCACGGACGTCTGAGAGGCCATCACATCGAGGGTTAAAGAATATAGGGGCAATCCTTTCAGTGTGCAATGCTGCTAAAATCAGCTAGCGAGCGAACAACTCGGAATGAGGGCCATGGTTTTGCCCAACTGCTAAAAAATTTCCTGCTACGATCAACTTGGAATTACCCCCTATGGGCACTATATATAATATAATAATATCCCTAATCAAAAGGACCTAGACTGTGTCTCCACAGAACAAAGTGATGGGATGAATACAATGAAAAAATTGTGATATTCCGTAAGGGCATAATATTAAATGAAAAAACAATGTAATTCATAAAAACAGGAAAACAAAGCAAAACCCCACTCCTAAACCCCACTAAGTGTGTGAAATGAAATATATAAAAAATGAATACATATAAAAAAAATATATATAAATATATAAAAAAAGGGGGTGCCCAAACATTATTAATGGCATCAGGTGCTGGTACGTGGGTGCATACTTCTACCTCCCTCCTGGAAGTAAATTATGCGAAAAAGAACAAGGGAAAAAATAGCATATAGATCGATCAATATCCTAAAAAAATTCACTATGCGGTACCTATTAATATTTATGCATATATGCATATTTATATCTCCTTCCAGATGGACCCCTGCCATTAATAAGTAAGACCTCACTCACTGACATAAGCACGTATCCCAGGGGCTGTGTCCACCTCAATCATCACAAATGTTATCGCCAAAATATTTTTTTATATTTTTTTTTATATTTTTTTTATATGTATTCAGCACTGGAAGGGCGTATATTAGAGGCGCTGGTAACAACCAGCACTGGAAGAGTCTATACTAGGGATGCCTGTATCACTCAGCACTAGAAGGGTGTATATTAGAGGCGCCGGTAACACTCAGCACTGGAAGTTACTAGAGACGCCGGTAACACTCAGCACTGGAAGAGTGTATTCTAGGGATGCAGGTAACACTCAGCACTGGGTGTATACTAGAGGTGCCTGTAACACTCGGCACTGGAAGGGTGTATACTAGAGGTGTCTGTAATGCTCAGCAATGGAAGGGTGTATATTAGAGACGCCAGTAACTCAGCACTGAAAGGGGGTATATTAGAGACGCCAGTAACAATCAGCACTGAAAGGGGGTATATTAGAGACGCCAGTAACAATCAGCACTGGAAGGGTGTATATTAGAGACGCCAGTAACTCAGCACTGAAAGGGGGTATATTAGAGACGCCAGTAACAATCAGCACTGAAAGGGGGTATATTAGAGACACCAGTAACAATCAGCACTGGAAGGGTGTATATTAGAGACGTCAGTAACACTCAGCACTGAAAGGGTGTATACTATGGAATCCGGTAACACACAGCACTGAAAGTGAGTACAGAGGGAGTCATTCCGAGTTGATCACTAGCTGCCGTTGTTCGCTGCGTAGCGATCAGTTAAAAAAAGGCAAATCTGTGCATGCGTATGCACCGCAATGCGCACGTGCGTCGTACAGGTACAAAGTCCTTTGTGGTATTGTACTGGTTCTAGCGACGATTCCAAACGCACAGCCGATCGCAAGGAGATTGACAGGAAGAGGGCGTTTTTGGGTGTCAACTGACCATTTTCTGGCAGTGTTTGGAAAAACGCAGGCGTGGCTGGGCGTTTGCTGGGCGGGTATCTGACGTCATTACCGCGTCACTCGTCGCAGCAATCATAGCACAGGATAAGTAACTACAGGGCTGGTCTTGTTTTGCACAAAATGTGTTTGCAGGCGCTCTGCTGCACAGGCGTTTGCACTCCTGCATAGTGAAAATACACCCCCCCGTGGGCGGTGACTATGCGTTTGCACGGCTGCTAAAAACTGCTAGCGAGCAATCAACTCGGAATGACCCCCAGAGAGTGAATAAATAAGTATACTGCTGGGAAGCAGCACACTACCTGGAGACTACAGAACACTGCAGGGAAAGCCGTTGACCAGTCTGCATGGCCTCTGCAGTGTACGGTGAATGTGCATATCACTATCTCTATATACTGCTTACCACGTCTCCTGTCCATAGTTACACCCGGGGGAGCTGCACAGCACAGCTGGTAGTAAGTACCTGCTGTAAGAAGAACAATGCAGACTTCCGGTTCCGTGTTACATGTAGCTGGCCGTGAGGTCCCGGAGCTCCGCTGCTGCCTCGGGCAATCCACTACCATCGCCGTTTTCACAGCATCCATCTGCCGCTGCAAGCCTCCCTAAGTGTGTGAGTGGTGGGCACCTATATGGAGCGTTATCTCTCCTCCCCAATGCCTCCTAAAGCAAATTAAACCTCTAAGGGGAAGACCAAGAATTCCAATAAGCGGGGAGTGTGGATTTCTCCCCTCAGGTACTCCTTCTAGCACTGTCGTATCTTCTGCTCTGGATTTAGCATCTCCCTCTAAAACTGTGAAGCCTCCTATTACTTATTCTGTGCTGGTGCAGGCTATAACAGACACTATTAAGCCTCTCCTAGGCTATACAAAAGGTCTCTGCACAGGTTGCACAGCTCCGTACTGATGTCGATGCACTTGAAAATAAAGTGGGTGTTAATTTTTATGATATCCAAATCACCAAGTCCGTCACTAGCCGCTTACAGAAAGATTCATATCAGATATGAAATAAACTACAAGATTTGGAAAATCGCTCGGGACGTAATAATCTCCGCATAGTGGAAGTCAGTGAAGGGTCCCACATATCATTTTTTTTAAACATTTGTGCCTGCTATGTTAGGGATTAAAGATGTTTGCTCTGACTTAGTTATTGAAAGGGCCCATAGATTGGGACCGGCACGGGACCGGAGCAATACCAGAGCGTAAAGAGGCTATATGGATGGCGTCACGCAGAAAACGTGATTTACCCTGGGAAGATGCTAAATTGTTAGTGTTTCAAGATTACTCAGCGGAGGTGCAGAAGGCTCGCAGGGAATTCTCCCCTATTTGCTCACAGCTTGTTACAGATGGCAAGAAATTCTCTCTACTGTTTCCAGCCAAGCTTCGCATATTTGAGGGGGACTCCCCAGTTGACTTCACCTCAGCTGAAGATGCAGCTGCCTACCTCCGAGACACTTCCCGTTCTCCCCACTTTTCCACTGATGAGTCTGAGCTACCCTCTATGGATCAACCCGGTTAATTTTCCTACATGTTCTTATGCTATATTTCTCATTTCTTATTGCTCACTTTTATTACCTGGAGCTTTGAGACATTGTGGATGCACAGCTCTTAAAAACTGCTTGGCTTCAGTGGCACAGGAGTGACACCTTTTGGAAAGATGTTTTATTTTATTTTCTTATAGTCTTTTTCCTCAGGTTTCCTTTCCTGCTACTGTGTACACTTCCACATCTATGACTGTGCTTTCTCTCCATAATAATGCGCCACAATTTATCACATTACTTACATATAGTTTTATGACTTTTGGTATGCAGATTTGTTTTGTTTTCTTCTGTGCACCAGAGGCGGCTAGACCCTCCGGAACTGTCATTGTACTACAGACTCCTGGCTTGTCCAGGATTTATTTGTGTTTATTAACCGTGAAGTTTACTACAGGTGTTTGCATATTTTCGGGTTCTTGATGTGGGACCTGGTTATGTGCCTTTATGTTTGTTTGTCTCAAATATTCTTTCGGTTTGTTCTTGTAAAGTTCTATCGTATTTTCTATGTTTGTATATCCCGTCTTCCCTTTGTCTTTTCCGCCTCCCTCCTTCTCCTTCAGGATCTGCTGACCAGTTTCTATCTGTTAGGTCAAAGATACGGCATACTGTATCTCACTGTTGCTCTCTATGCTTATTTTGAAATTGAATGGCTTCATTGAATATTGTCTCTTGGAATATTGGAGGGATTTATTCACCAGTAAAAAGAAAACGTAGTTTTACATACCTTGCAAAATTACGTGTTGATCTTATTTTATTGCAAGAAACACATTAAGTTGCTTCTGAGGTTGTTAAATTTAATATGTGTGGGAAAACTGTTCTCACCTCAGCCCCGTATAACTCCAAAACTCATGGTGTTCTCAGTTTATTACGTAAAACTATACCACATGTTGTATATTTGGTACTTGCGGATCCTGATGGCCGTTATGTTATTGGAGACATTACCATCTCCTCGACCAGATATACTATATGTAATTTATATGCACCTAATGTTTATTCCTGGTCCTTTTTTACAGGTTTGGTGGATAAAATTTCTGGTTTCCAATCTAACAACATTATTGTGGGGGGAGATTTTAATATTGTCGCTTCACTTTTATAGAAAGACAGCATTCAAGTAAAAAAAGGCCTCCCCTCCCCAAATTTGTTATCCCGTGCTTGTCACAACAATTGGATCTTATAGATAGCTGGCGTGTGCAACATCCTACAGATAGGAACTTTACCTGTCTTTCTGCTGCGCATGGTTCTTCGTCCCGTTGTGATTACCTATTGGTTTCCTCGCACCTACTACCCAGAATTGCCTCCTCCGGCATTGAACCGATCTGCATATCTGACCATGCTGTGATATGGTTCACTCTGAACCCGACAGTGGACCTTATTGCCTATGGAGATTCCCCACTCACCTGGCGTCCTCATTGAAATTTCGTGCACATATTGAGGCTACCTGGCAGTCTTATTGTATGGATAATCTGGAACATGCGCAGCAGAACCCCCAGTTGTTTTGGCAAGCCTCGAAGCCTGTGCTCCGAGGCGCTATTATTTCCTTTGTAACACAATTCTGCAAAGATACCTCTGGCAATTATTTGCTGAAGCAGAGATCGCTTTCTGATTCTTATGAGAGTTATAAAAGGTCTCCGTCCCAGGTGACGAAATTGGCATATACCCAAGCCAAAACTGATTTTGATGCTGTACTGTCTCAAATTGGTGATGGCTTTGCTTCCCAAAGATCTTATAAATTTCACCGTCTGCGGAATAAGATGGGTCGCTTACTCACTAATCTTGTCAAAGAGTCACAACTACTTTGGTCCCCTCCCTAGTTACACAAGCTGGTACTCGGGTGACTTCTGGAAAGCAGATCTCTGAAGTATTTTCTGACTTTTATTATCTTTTATATGACAGGGTAGATGAATCTCAGAAATGTGCTTTTTGGGCTGCGGTTGCTCCACCATAAATTACTGCAGAGCAGGCCCACATGTTGACCGCCCCTATTACTCTTACAGAGATTTCCAAGGTTATTAAATCCCTGAAACCTTTGAAGGCACCAGGTCCTGATGGGCTTTCAGGGGAATATTATAAAATACTTTTACAGCGGATCGGTGATTCACTAGTATTATTGTACAATGACATTCTTGAAAGAAAGGCAATACCTCAATACTTTAATTTAGCAACGCTTAAAGTATTACCTAAACCTGGTAGAGATTTGGAGCATCCAGGTTCCTATAGACCTATCTCCCTTCTGAACCTCAATTACAAAATACTTACTAAGATAATGGCTGACAGGCTTAAACTGATTCTCCCATCAGTGATTCATGACGGGGTTCGTCTTGGGACAACACTCAGTAGTGAATTTGAGAAAGGTTCTCTCGATTCAACAGTAGTTGGAGTTGTCTGGGGACCAGGCTGGCTCAGCGCTTCTTTCTTTAGATGCTGAGAAAGCATTCAACATGGTCGCTTGGAATCATTTATTTGAGGTGCTGGGCCGGTTTGGTTTCCTGGACGATTTCATACACATCCTGCAAGCTTTTTAATACAAGTCCCAGACTCAAGTAGCATGCAATGGGTATTTATCCCCTTCCAGATTGAGCGCGGTACTAGACAGGGTTGCCCATTATCTCCCCTCCTGTTTGCACTGACTTTGGAGCCCTTAGCAATAGCACTTCGGCAAAATACCTCTTTCAGGGGTATTTATGTAGTGTCTCGAGGTTAAACTGGAACTTTTTGCCGATGATATGCTACTGTTTCTTGGAGATCCCTCTCGTTCAGTCCCGGCAGTAATTGACACAATATCTCAGTTGGATCATTTGCTGTGTATAGAGTTAACTTCCATAAATCTGAATTTCTGCCATTGTTTTCTCATTGTCCTTTTGATGCTTCACCCTTTACCACTGCAAACTTACCTTAAGCTTCGGCTTCTTTGAAATACTTAGGTATTAATATCACTCCCCGTCTTTCTCAATTGTATGCTGCCAATTTAACTTTTATTTTATCCAAAATTAAACTTCTTTTGGTGAAGTGGCAAAACTTACCACTTTCTTTGTTAGGTAGGGTGACGGTATTAAAAAGTATAACCTTTCCCAAACTTTCGTATTTTATTCAAATGCTATCCAAAGGCCTTACTATCAAAGATCAGAAATACTGTCACTCCCTATTTTCCACGTTCCTCTGGCGAGGTAAAAAACCACGAGCGGCCATGGCCAAGCTTCAGTTGCCCAGATTAAAAGGTGGTCTCGGGATATAGCCACTTTACTAAAGTGGTTTTGTTTCGCTATATCCTGGACTGGCTGCACTACTGAGCCATTTATACGAATTTACACTTAGAATTGAACATGTTTGCTCATTTTTCACCAGGTACACTTCTACATATGCCCAAAACGTCTATACCACCAACGATATTGCAGAATATTCTTTTTTATGATACATACCGTGTGTGGTAGATGGTCAATAAACATTTACATCGAAACCCATGCCAGTCTAAATCTATCACTTTTTGGGGAAACCCCCTATTCACCCCATGTCTGGAAAACGTCATGTATCACTCCTGGCGTCAAGCAGGAATAGCTGCTATACGAGAATTGTTTGATCCAGGGGGTTCACAACCTTTGCCTTCCTTTCATGATTTGTAAAAAACTATGTCATCCCTAATTCCACCTTCTATATGTTTCTACAGATTAGGCATTAGATTGCTCACCTCCCACCTTCTATGATTTCACCTGGGCTTTCTGACGACTTAGCTAATTTAATATCTAGGCATGCCACTTTATTTTATAGGACTAAATATCTAACTGCCTTGCTCTCTGATAATGTTAAAACATCATTGTGGCACTTGATTTGGAGAGCTTGGACATCTGTGATTCCGTCCCTTCAGGACCACTCTCCATTGTTTAAATACTGTGATAATACCCTGAGATACTTGTCATCAGCCTCCCTACAGGAAACTCATGTAAAAGTTAGCTACAGAATCTATATATCGCAAGTCCAACGTAAATACATGGTTGCAGATGAAGCAGGGAGATGTCTTAAATGTGGGAATGTTTCAGGTACTTTGTTCCATAATATATAGGAGTGTGGGAAAATTTGCAGATTCTGGTAGAAGGTTTTATCCTTTATTAATACCATTGTTTCCTTACGTCTTCAGCCTGATCCATTGTTTCCTTACGTCTTCAGCGGTAATTTCGATAATTGGGATTTGGGCACGGAAAAATAAGCTATTATTCCTTTATTGACCACAATTATTACTGTGGCAAAAAAAGTCATTATGCAGAATTGGACTGTTAAAACCCCTCTGTTCCTTTCTGCAGTAAAACAGACTTTATTTCAACTATTATATTTTGATAGACGATCCACACTCCCAGAACAGGGTGTTATCAAATTTCATTAAAAAATGGAGCCCATTTATTGACTCTTTGGAGCCTCATCAACAAAATCATGTATTTAGGCTTTTTGAATCGACAAAGTGGTCTCTATATCGCAGGTTGGAGTTGGATAGCACACAGCTGTGATGGGAGTTCTATTATTCTACTGGATACAATATATGTGTGATGTCTTTCTATGTCTTACAATACTACTGCCGTTATATCATGTCTATGTTTATAGATAGCTGCAGGTCCTTCTATCCTACCCCACTTCGCCCCTACCCTATTTGCCCTCATTTCTCCGTATCTCCCCTGTTTGTTTCTGCCTTTGTCTTATTGATGTTTGGTCGCGTTCTCTGTAGGCTGGATGCCTCTTTTCACGGTCATTGTTCTCACTGGTCATGTACATGTATTGTTCTACTTTTTTCTGTACTTTCATGTAGTATGTATTGTCTTTGTGCATCATCTCCTGATTCTTGTGCGATTTGTGATATTTGAAAATGGAATAAAATGTTAAAAAAAAAAAAAGAAGCATAATGCAAGTGACACAAGGGCAGGACTTGCTGCATGTCAGAGACTTTCTCATCCTAACTCCAAGTACAAACACTCACACAGTGGCAGCAGGCATGTGATAGGATGACCAGGAAGGAGGAGGGGAGGAGCTAAACACAATCCAGGGTAATGCGGGATGGCTCCAATCATGAAGCTTCCGCCCCAGCTGCCATGCCCCCTGCTGTCCACACACAGTACCTGCATGTAAACTGCCCCCATACAATTTGCTAATATACAAACAATTGGGAAGGAGTTCGGTTTGGGAGACCGCCGGTTACCATACCGACCCTGGGTCCCGGTCTCCACATTGCCGGTGGAGCCGAGAGGAAGGGGGCTGGCGAGTTCCACAAAGTTCCCTGCGGGTGCCATAAAGCCCCTTGCGTATAAAGGTTTATTTTCGTGGGGGTATGTCTTCCCTCTTTCCCTTAACCGTGCTTATTATGGTCCTCACAGGGTTTAAGTGGAATCAATGGAATAGGAGCATACCTAAACTTACAGATTTAGATGTTCTCTTAATCATTTAAAGGTTTCTTTTCCGGGGGTTCTCTTCGGTATGTCCCCATCTCACTTCTCCTCGTATAATAACAGAAGTGATATGCGGCAGAAGTAGTAGTCATGAAATCACAGTGTCTCACAACAAGCTTGCTGCCTGTTTTCCCAGGTACTGTAGTAAGCCGCTTACTACAGTACCTGGGAAAACAGGCAGCAAGCCTGTCACATGTTTCTGTTATTATACGAGAAGTGAGACGCGGACACACTGAGGAGAACCCCCTGCAAGGAAACCTTTGCACAATTAAGAGAACATCTAAACCCGTAAGTTTAGGTATGCTCCGATTCCACATAACCCCTGTGGTGACCATAATAAGCACGGTGAAGGGAAATAGGGAAGGCATACCTCCACAAAAAGAAACCTTCATATGTGCAAGTTTTATCCCCCATTGCTGAGTATGGTATGACACTCAATGGGGGTCATTCCGAGTTGATCGTAGCTGTGCTACATTTATGATCGTAAACTCAGACATGCGGGATGCCCAGCACAGGGCTAGCCCGCCCCGCATATCTGTGCCGGGCCCTCCCCTTCCCCCCCCCCCCGCACAAATACAAAAGCATCGCACAGAGGCAATGCCTTTGTATTTGAGGAGTAACTCCCGGCCAGCGCAGCTCCCTAAGGCTGGCCGGGAGTTGCTCCCGCTGGCCGCAGCGGCTGTGTGAGAAGTCATGCAGCTGCTGCGGCCCGCCCCCCCAACAGTCCAGCCACGCCTGCGTTGGCCGGACCGCTCCCCCTAAACGGCGACTTAATGCCGCCGTTCAGCCCCCTCCCGCCTAGCCACCGCCTCTGTCTCAGAGGCGATCGCTAGGTAACGAAAGCTGCCATGCGCCGGCGCACTGTGGCACCGGCGCATGCGCAGTTCCGACCCGATCGCTGCGCGGCGACAAACTGCAGCGAGCGATCGGGTCAGAATGACCCCCAATAAGCGCACTATAATGGAGGATCAGGATTTCTGACTATCCCTCATCTAGTCTGTGTTTACCACAAAGGGGGCTTGTTAGCCCCTTTTTAAGACATATTACACTATTGTATTTAATAATAATAATAATAATAATAATAATAATTTTATTTATATAGCGCTCTTTCTCCAATAGGACTCAAGGCGCTTAACAGATACAAGGCATAATATAGTACAGAAAATAATGAAGTACAGAACAGATTTTCATAAAATACAGAAGCATGGAGATACTAAAGGGACAATTATGGGAATGCTTGAGTAAAAAGGAAAGCCTTGAGTCTACTTTTGAAGGATTCTATAGTTGGGGCCTCTCGCACTGTGCGGGGAAGTGAGTTCCATAGAGTCGGAGCCGCATGACTAAAAGCTCGACCACCAGATGAATTACGGGAGATTCTAGGTACTGCTAAAAGTCCTTCATCTACAGATCGCAGTAATCGAGTGGGGCAGTATGGGGTCAGTAGCTGCTTCAGGTACCTTGGGCCCTGGTCATGTAGTGCTTTGAAACTCAGTAAGCCAATCTTGAAGATAATTCGCCATCTTACAGGCAGCCAGTGAAGGGAGTAGAGTATGGATGTGGCTAGAACGGGGCTGGTTGGTTAACAGCCTGTCAGCTGTGTTTTGCACCAGCTGTAAGCAGTGCAATTCTTTTGCTGGGAGACCAAGGTAGAGGGCATTACAGTAGTCTAATCGAGATGATACAAATGCGTGGATGACTTTTGGCAGATCATCTGAGGGAATTAAGTGCTTGATTGTGGCTGTGTTCCTCAGGTGAAAGAATGAGGATTTGATTGTGGCTGATATCTGATGTTTAAGTGTCAAGCCACCGTCCAGGACAACGCCAAGATGCCGCACACAATCAGTGGATGGTATTTCCGAATCCCCGAGTGTAAGTCCAGTTGGTTGGCTATGCTGCAGTCTTGTCCTTTGATGTTGCGGTCCTATCATAAGAACCTCTGTTTTATCCGGGTTCAGTCACAGCCAACTAGCACTCATCCACTCCTGGAGTTCAGCTAGATAGCCATTTAGGGTTGCTATTGGGTTATCAGTGCCCGGAGCAAAGGACAAGTACAGTTGTGTATCATCTGCATAGCAGTGATAGACTAGCCCATGGCGCCTGATTATTTCACCCAGCGGGAGCATGTATACTGCAAAAAGCATGGGGGATAGTATAGAACCTTGTGGGACACCACATGGCAATGGCACTGGTGGTGATGAGTATAATCCAGACGATACTCTCTGTGACCTGCCTGTGAGAAATGGTTTGAACCAATTTAGGACTGTGCCATCCGGTCCACAAAAATGCATCAGACGCTCAATCACAAGGCCATGGTCCACGGTATCAAATGCTACAGAAAGATCCAGAAGGATTAATATTGAACAGTCGCCTCTGTCTCTTGCCGTCAGAAGATCATTTAACACACACACCAGGGCTGTTTCAGTGCTATGTCTTCTCCTGAATCCTGATTGGAATGGATCATAGATATCATGGGTTGTCAGGCGGGTTTCCAGTTGATTTGCAACCACTTTCTCAATAACCTTTCCTAGAAAAGGGAGGTTTGATACCGGTCTATAGTTGGTCATGCAGTCAGGATCTAAATTAGGTTTTTAAGAAGAGGTCTAACAATTGCTTCCTTTAGGGGTCCAGGAAATATGCCTGTCTGCAAAGAGCATTGAACAATTTTTGCAAAGACAGGACCAATTATATCCATACAACCTATTAGAAGCTTGGTTGAGGCAGGGTCCAGATCACAGGTGGTGGGACGCAAAATACGAGCAATTTCAGCAATGTCCTTTACACCCACTGGGTGAAAGCTGGTCCATGAAGGCAGGTGGCTTATATTGGCAGGCTTTGTAGTTTGGCACTCCTTTGATGGCACTGTGGAGATTCCAGCCCGAATGGTGGATATTTTATCTGCAAAGAAGTTTGCAAACTCGTTGCATCTTGCCTGGGAGAGGGTTTCATCAGTCTGCAGGCATGCTGGCTTGCAAAGCATCTCCACCAGGGCCGATGGCCACGTGGGCAGGTCCAGCGCTCACTGAGACACGCTGCCGCTCAGTCCGGTGGCAGCGTGTCTCAGCTGTCAGGGGAGGAGAGCGCGCCAGCGTGGCTATGTCTGGCGGCGTATAGTGGACTTCAAACCAGCCGCCGGTTCGTGAGCCAATCAGAGCTCGTGGACCGACAGCCAATCAGGAGCCGCCGCTGCCGGTCCGCGAGCTCTGATTGGCTCACGAACCGGCGGCTGTTTTGAAGTCCGCTACACGCCGCCAGACATAGCCGCGCTGGCGCGCTCTCAGCTCATGACAGCCCAGCTCAGTCACATCACAGCCGGAGGAGCAGCAGCAGCGGTAAGCAGCTGCAGCACTGCTGTGGGGGCAATTGGCTGGCACTGTGGGGGCAATTGTTTACCTGGCACTGTGGGGGCATTTGTATACCTGGCACTGTGGGGGCAATTGGCTGGCACTGTGGGGACATTTGTATACCTGGCACTGTGGGGGCAATTGTTTACCTGGCACTGTGGGGGCATTTGTATACCTGGCACTGTGGGGGCAATTGTTTACCTGGCCCTGTGGGGGCATTTGTATACCTGGCACTGTGGGGGCAATTGGCTGGCACTGTGGGGGCATTTGTATACCTGGCACTGTGTGGGCATTTGTATACCTGCCACTGTGGGGGCAATTGGCTGGCACTGTGGGGGCATTTGTATACCTGGCACTGTGGGGGCAATTGTTTACCTGGCACTGTGGGGGCAATTGTTTACCTGGCACTGTGGGGGCATTTGTATACCTGGCACTGTGGGGGCAATTGTTTACCTGGCCCTGTGGGGGCATTTGTATACCTGGCACTGTGGGGGCAATTGGCTGGCACTGTGGGGGCATTTGTATACCTGGCACTGTGTGGGCATTTGTATACCTGCCACTGTGGGGGCAATTGGCTGGCACTGTGGGGGCATTTGTATACCTGGCACTGTGGGGGCAATTGTTTACCTGGCACTGTGGGGGCAATTGTTTACCTGGCACTGTGGGGGCATTTGTATACCTGGCACTGTGGGGGCAATTGGCTGGCACTGTGGGGGCATTTGTATACCTGGCACTGTGGGGGCAATTGTTTACCTGGCACTGTGGTGCATTTGTATACCTGGCACTGTGGGGGCAATTGTTTACCTGGCACTGTGGGGGCATTTGTATACCTGGCACTGTGGGGGCAATTGGCTGGCACTGTGGGGGCATTTGTATACCTGGCACTGTGGGGGCAATTGTTTACCTGGCACTTTGTGGGAATTTGTATACCTGCCACTGTGGGGGCAATTGGCTGGCACTGTGGGGGCATTTGTATACCTGGCACTGTGGGGGCAATTGGCTGGCACTGTGGGGGCATTTGTATACCTGGCACTGTGGGGCATTTCTGGATCTGGCTCTGTGGGGGCATTTGTGGATCTGGCACTGTGAGGGCATTTGTGGATCTGGCACTGTGGGGGCATTTGTGGATCTGGCACTGTGGGGGCATTTGTATACCTGGCACTGTGGGGGCATTTGTATACCTGGCACTGTGGGGGCAATTGTGGATCTGGCACTGCACTATTGGGGGCATAAGTCTGTGTATCACGTCCCATTTTAATTGGCCACACCCATATGGAACACTCTCTGTCTGATTGGTCGCCGCTTTGCCCCGCCGGGAGTGCACACAGACGCTCTCATTCTAGTGAATGAGGCGCGTGCGTGTCCATGCCCCTTTTCTGGAGCGCGCGCGCTTAGTTACAACCTTTACTTTTCCATACCCCCACTTCAACATTTCCACTTCAACCAATGGTTGTGTGTATTTTAATACAGAATGATGTACACTTGTATGTTGTTATAATATCAATTTATATTTGTAAGAGCATAGACTAAGAAGTAGGAGGAGTCGGGAATAGTAAGGGGAGGAGTCAGATGCTGACACTGCGGTGGGCCTGTGTGTTTCAATAATGCCAGGGCCTATTTTTGGTCCCAGTCCGGCCTGATCTCCACTGTGCAGAAAAGTTGAGCAGGCCTATTGTTTGCTGCCGTGATCTCATTTGACAGAAACTGTGATTTTTTTATGGGTGATTGTCGATTGATATTCTTCATTATGCTTTATTAGTTTTATTTTGTCATCCACTAGGTTAGTCTTCCTCCATCGTCTTTCCAGTCTACGCCCCCTTTTCTTGAGCTCACTAACACTGTTGTCGAACCAGGGAACTCGACGTTGTGCTTTACGAGGTCTTATACGCACAGGGGCGATAATATCAATTGCAGCCATAACATCCCTATTATAATAACGGACTAGGGAACAGGGCTCTTCACAGGCACCCAGTATAGCAGAGAGATCCAGATTTGCTGTCTTTCCTCCTTTCCTATGTTCATCATTGTCGGGAGGAAAAGGACATGCAGGACATTACTATCGAGCAGATGACAATTCAGAAGGAGATTATGAACATCATCTCATTAATCCTATTAAGACTTTGGACTTGTGAGCGCTGATCAATCTGTGGTATCCATTTGTATTTGTCTGTGCTAATTTACTACGTAAAAGGGTGTTTTACATGTATCACGTATTCACCTGCAGCTCCAGGTGTGCGCAGAACCACTCTTTCATATTTTTCTCTTTGTGTGCAGCCTCCACCCAGACCCCCTCCTCTCTCACCATCAGTGCAGTAGACAGAGCACTAGGGTCACTAGTAGGACTTAGCACTGTGCCAGAGTCCTGTACGCATGCGCAGGCTTCTGGGAAGATGGCATGGCAGCCAATTTCCTTGTGATTTTGCCACTGTTGTGCATGCGCAAAATACCAGGAAAATGGTGCAGCAGACAATTTTAATTTGTGCAGTGTTTGGGAGCAATTGGTCGATTTGTCATTTTCTCTCATCTATTACTAGATTTTCATTCCAACCAGCCAGATAAGCCAATTGTAGGCCCAGTTTAAGACAGCTCTGATTTGCAGGCAAGGAAATTGATAGCACTGCCTTGGGAAGTGGGAGTGGTTATGCAAATTAGCAACCTGTATACATTGGGGGTGGGGTTTATCAGGATTTTAACTGGGTATATGTTGAGATATATGAAATTGGTACACACTGATATTCTAACACTAACATTTGACTGTGGTTCCACTTGCGTGGTGTCTGTTATTGCTCAGCGGAACTCAGTGCTGTAACTAGGCATTTTAGCGCTGTGTACAAGAAACGTCATTGGCCCCCCCTATGCAAGATAGGGGCAGTGCACGGCGTAGGCGCGCAAAAAATATATAGGGACATGGCTTCATGGGGAAGGGGTGTGGCTACAAAATAATACCAATTCATACTACGGTGCACAGTAGTCTCCATTATCCAAATTCCGCCACACAGTAGCGCCACTACACCAGTTAGAGCCCCCTTTTACACATTACGGCAGACAGTCCCCCTTTTTACACATTACGACAGACAGTCCCCCTTTTTACACATTACGGCAGACAGCGTCCCCTTTTTACACATTACGGCAGACAGTCCCCCTTTTTACACATTACAGCAGCCAATCCCCCTTTTCACACATTACGGCAGACAGCGTCCCCCTCTTTACACATTATGGCAGACAGCGTCCCCCTTTTTACACATTATGGCAGACAGCGTCCCCCTTTTTACACATTACAGCAGACAGCGTCCCCTTTTTACATATTACGGCAGCCAGTCCCCCTTTTTATACATTACAGCAGCCAGTCCCCCTTTTTACACATTATGGCAGACAGCGTCCCCATTTTACACATTACGGCAGACAGCGTCCCCTTTTTACACATTATGGCAGACAGCGCCTCCTTTTTACACATTACGGCAGGCAGCGTGCCCTTTTTACACTGTACGGCAGACAGCGTCCCCATTTTTACACATTACGGCAGACAGTGTCCCCCTTTTTACACATTGTGGCAGACAGAATAGATAGAGAGATAGACAGACAGACAGACAGACAGATAGATACTTACCATCTCTCCCTGCTGGCTCAGGCTCCTCAGTGCAGGCTTCATGCAGCAGATCCCGGGCAAGGGAGAAGGAGGAGGAGGGAGGGGGACTGGAGCCACAGCATCGCAGTATAATTGGTGGTGGTGCCGCTGCAGCAGTCCCTCTCCTTCCGCATTGGCTGGCCGACGCCGCTGGGAATGCTGGGATGAGGGAAGCGCATCCCAGCATTCATAGCAGCAGAGGGCAGCCAATGCGGAAGGAGAGAGGGACAGCTGCAGCGGTGCCACTACCAATTACATAGCGCTGCTGCGGCTCCAGTCCCCCTCCCTCTTCCCTTGCCTACGGCGCTGCTGCTCTCCTCTCCTCAATTTGACTCATTACAAGCCGCTGCCCGTTGCGCCCTCAGGGCGACTGCGCTGTGTGCCAGGCACACCTGGCACACACGTAGTTACGGCTCTGGCGGAACTAATTTTATAAAGATAGTAGTGCCACCTAAGACTGATGTATATTTATATTGTTCACATTGATCACAAAATGTAATTGTAATATTTGCAGTTTTTTCTTAAGGAATTGACACAAAAAGATGCCTGGGGCTACTAACTCTTGACCATTTGCCCCTGCTACTGGTTGATCATCATAGCGATGCAGATAATTACAGGAAACTGGAGGCGCTTAAATTATATGTGGTATAAACCCATTCTCAACTGCACCACATCCCGTTAGAATTTCTGCCTCAATAAAGTTGCCCCTGCAGAGCAGTCACTAAATTGGGATCTGTCCGCAGAAGTATGACAGAAATATAAACTTTCAGTGTGCGGAAAGTCAAGCGTCTGGTTTTCACTTTATTGCTCCTCTCCCTGATGTCACATCGAGATCATACATACCTCAGTTTCTTTCTAGGTCACTTAGGTATACAATAGTTAAAGCATGATCCAAGTTCATCCAGTAGTTTTTGCGTGATGCCGGAACTCCGTCTCCATAGTTCATAAACCATCCCTAAAAGTATATTTTTCTACAAAAATTGCTATGTACAGACAGAACCGTTTGTTTATTTTATGTATAGATTTATTGATTAAAAATAATATTGCATGTAAATATCTCACGTTTCTACAACTGCATATTACAATATATTTGTAATTAATACAGTATTAATATGTATGCTAAAACGGCTCATATGGTAGTGTTCATCTATCTCGCTGTACTTATCGTAGTCTGTGGTTCTGAAAGTTATTCACATTTCTCACAAGTTGTAAACTTGCAATTGTCAAAGTCAAATTGCATATTTCAATATTTAGAATACGCTGTGGCATTTATTAATGGATGCATGTACGATGCCTGCGTCAATACGGTAAGGCGCGAATGACTATAACTGCAAGTTACTGTGCGCAATATGGTAGAAGATGCATTTGTTAATAAATATCATACTGTCACAAAATAGCAAATCTGTCTTACACACACTCAAATGTGGTATCTCCAGGAATGCAAATACTCATAGGATTTCTTTGTTGGGAAAGTAAATACCTTATGTGTGCCTGACTGTAACCACAAACAATTGAGGGTTGTGTATTAAGTCAATAGATACTGGACTGTCACTGTTACACTAGAGGTCAGAACAAACAAGAACACAATATAACATACAAAAACACAAGCCAGACCCTTGTTTGCTTAATACCTTTCAAGACCACCAAAAGGTGACATTCAATATCGTACAGACCAGACATTGATGTATAATATGTCAAATGTATAACATTTATATTCTCCTACACATAGTTTTAAACACATCTAACCCACGGTTTATATATATTTCATAATGTAATTGTAATAGAAGGAAACTATATATATATCACGAGGATGGGATTGCATAAATATATCATGTGTGGGGTCAAATTGTTCAGGGTCACATAAGCAGTAATCCGGTGGTTGTGAGGATATTGTCTCATACTGCAGCAACAAGTTATTAGCAATACCGGATTCATGTATATTACTGTATGATAATGTGGTGGGTTTGACTGGTCCTGGGGCGGGAAATCAGAGGTAAACACAATGGTATCACATCTCAGGACTTAGGCATCGCATATCGGTTGAGCCGACCAATGATCCCCAGTGTACTGGATATGACCCACTCCCGGACCAATGGAAGAAGAGCATACAATCCCTATTGTACTACCTTTTGAACTATTGTATAAAAGAGCACACTCCTGGCCCAGGCAGAGAACTCAACTCACCTATCTCAGAACTATCACACATACACTTTCATGCACACACACTCAGCTCTGATGACTGGCTGCCTGCACCAGGGAAACTAGCGTATGTATAACGGTAACTGTTACTATTGTATTGGTATAGTCGTATTGCTAATTGTACTTGCATTTATTTCCCCTGTGTCTATTGTATATTATTGTATGTATTATTGTATCTTTGAATTGTATTGTGTTGCTACAGTGTAGCATTGTTATTCCCTTGTGTCCGCTAGGGACTAATATATATATGGTTATTGGGTTGGACCTTTAATCCAAACTTACCCCTCTGTCTTGACTAACTTATTTTGTTAATCTGGCGAAGCGTCAGGGATGCTTTTGACACTATACTAAGGTTTAAGTGTGTTATATTGCTGAAGCCATATATATATTCACCACGGTATTACGAGAGCGTCACAACGCTCAAAAGGTACGCTAAGTGGCGCTACGCAATAGGTACGCCTATAGCTATGAATAAAGTGTAAACAGTTAGCATACCATTGCGGAAACTGCGCAACTGACTTATTGTCCATCGGTTTACTTTAAAACAGTTTATCACAGATGGAGGCTCTAGCCGGCCGTTACATACTTTAAAACAAGTACCATACGCAAGACTTAAGTTTATCAGCAAAGGGTGGGATTGACGTCATCAAACTCGTGCTGGAAAAACCAAGTCTGCTTCGATACAAAGTTTGAAAGGTGCTAACGCGAACCAGCGGACAATAAGTTCAGTCTCTTGGTATATTGTAATAATCATATATTGTATTTATATTGGGTTTATTGTCATATTCTTGTTTGCCACAACTAAAACGGGGGTTTGCTATTTGAATTGCTCGAATCACCGTTAAGCTGTGCGAGCATTACATTCGCACAAGCATAGGCACAGGCCCGTTCATAAAATCAAACTCTGGTAACCATCAGAGAGTGATTTGCGTATAGTTCAGGTGTAGTGCATAGAGGATTGTTGAAAAAAGTTGTATAATTGTACTGTTGTGTGCAGGGGCGTAGCCAGAACTTTGTGGGCCCCATGGCAAAATTTTGAAGGGACTTCTGTCCCAATGTTTCTAGAAAGACACCTTTCTGCAGCAGTTCATATTATGTCACATTGCAGGGCTGCCAGTATAAACTATGTAACACAGCTTTCCCAACTCACATTATGGCAGATAGTGTACCCATTTCATACTGTATTATGCAACATTACAGTGTACCTAGTCCATATTATGTAACATTATAATGCCCTCCAGTTCATTTTATACCACATTACAATGAGTAGGCACAGGAGCATATTGTACCTATAAATATTGCAGGCACCATGGCAAAAGGTTGTAAGGGCCATTATGTACTCCCAATAGTGAAATATGTATATAACACATGTCATTTGACAGGGAAGGTGGGCCCCTCTTCAGCTCTGGGCCCCATAGCAGCTGCACCCCCTGCACCTATGGTAGCTACGCCTTTGGTTGTGTGTTTAAGGCCCAAGCCTCTACCACACGGCAACTTGCCATGCGGTATTAAGCTTGGTCCCATACGGTGATGCGAGGCATCCGTAATGCATATCATGAGTGACGCACACACGTGAAAGCATACTCACGTCGTGTGTTTGGTAACATACATATGTAAAGAGGGCGTGACTGCATGCACACGTTGCGGTACCATCGCACGTGCGTTCGTAGTCACGTACTCACGTTGCGTCACTGACGCACTTCCGGCAGCATCTGTGGGTGCGGTTGCGTGACTGATGCACGTGCATACATGTGGTCGATTATGTTCACTGTGTACACAGCGCATGAGCAGGTCCAGCGGCGGTCGGTACGCAAAACAATCCTATTAATAAATATATTAAATTACACTATTAATAAGACTACTATTAATATGATAGTAGTCACCCCTCTTCCGTACCCCCACTATCCCCCCCCCCGCCCCCCTTAGTAGCTATTGCAGGCGGTAGAGGAGCCATCCAGGATGAGACGCTATGAGTCCCGTCCACCCACAATAGCTATTGAGAGCGTTACGTCTGGGTATGGACGCAACGCCATGACTGAGTGTACAGGGGTGGGTGAACTATAAGTCTCAGGACTGAATATATGGTCCTGTTTCTGAGTAAGAATACCAGTCTAATAACTGTCTGTTATGTGTAATGTTATATTTTGGATATGAATGCTATGTCTGAATTTTTCTGTGTCGGTCTTATTAATGTCTGATATATGTCCTGTCAGTCTTTTAACTGTCTATGTTAGCGCTGTCGGTCTCTTAAATGTCTATGTATTTGTTATCAGTGTTTTCTTTAGGTCGGTCTAATTGTTGTCTCATAAATGCCCTGTCGGTCTTTTAGTGTGTCGGTCTAATTGATGTCTGAATGAGGACATTTCGGTCTTTTTATTTGTCTATGAATGCGCCTTCGGTCTATTAACTGTATGTATGTGCTGTCGGTCTCTTAAATGTCTATGTAATCTTTGTTGGTGTTATGTTTGTGTCAGTCTAATTGTTTCATAAATGCACTGTTGGTCTTTTAGGTGTCTATGTATTAAATGTCGGTCTTTACCAGTATCTGTCTAATTTGTAACTGAAGGATAAATGTCAGACTTGTTTTTGTCTGTGTATACGCTGTCGGTCTTTTGTATGTCCTTTTAATTACATTGTCTAGCTTACCAAAAAATACCGCAATACCCCTTAAAACCCAAGGTCGAGCTGGGAGTATACCCTGTGATAAAACCATTGGTACAGCAGGAAATCCTGGTTCGAACCTCTAGCACGGCCGATAGTCTCATCTTTCCTGTGAAGAAAAGTGGGGGGAGGGGCTTCAGACTAGTGCAGGATTTAAGAGGGGTAAACAAAGTAGTTGAGAGTCAATTCCCCGTAGTGCCTAATCCAGCTATCATCCTAATGCAAATTCCTCCACATTCTACCCACTTTACAGTATTTGACCTCTGTTCGGTTTTCTTATTCTGTCCCACTTCATCCTGACAGCCAGTATCTGTTTGCCTTCTCCTACAGAGGTGTACAGTATACCTGGACCCGCCTTTGAACACCCAGAAATTAATTGAAATGCAAAATTTGTGTTCCCTGCAGGAAAAGGCGGCCCCGAAGGCGAAGGGATATGGTCAAGAGTCGTCCAGACTCTGGAGAGATGGACAAGGTAAGCCAGTGGATCCCAAAGCACATCTCCCCAGCCTAGATGAAGCAGCACACGGTCTGACTCACCTGGGCAAGGAAGGAATATGCAGACTAGTGAGAGCCTATTGGAGTGCACCAGAACTCTCCTCGCAGGTGAGCAGGAAAGCCATGTCATGTCTTACTTGCCTGAGGAAGAACATTGGTAAGGCAGTACCAACAGAGCCATCCCATATCCCTCCTACAGACGTTCCTTTTCAGGTAATACAAATTTGCTTTATACAGCTACCACCCTGTAGAAATTTAAAATATACCAAGAAGATAGTGTAAGAATTTGTATGTAGACATGGTATCCCTAGGATTATTGAAAGTGATAAGGGTACCCACTTCACGGGGGAGGTCTTTCAGGCTATGAGCTCCTGGGGATTGATAGCCAGTGCAACGGTGGAGAAAGCGAATAGTACTAACAAGGGCAAATTGAGCAAAGTGATGACTGGAACTGGACTACTGTGGCCAGAGACGCTGCCACTGGTGTTGTATAGCATCAGGACCACTCCCAGGGCTCCTCTCAATTTATCACCTTTTGAAATCCTTTTTGTGAGGCAACCCATGTGATGATAGATCCTCAGGACAATTTAAAATGCAACAATGAGGTGACAGTTCAGTACCTCATAAAAATGAATAAGCACTTGAGAGAACAGCAAAAGAACTTAAAACTGTTGATTCCAGATATGACAAATTCAAACTGCCATGATATTGAACCAGGGGACTATGTGATGATTCAAAATGTTTTTACGCTCAGGTTGTTTGATAGACCATTGGTAGGGATCGTAACAAGTTTTGTTAACCAGCACCACTTCATTGAAAGTAGCAGAGAGAGAGACTTGGGTCCATTCGTCGCATTACAAGAAAGCCAGTAACCCGAAAGAAGTGAAACGTAGGAGATATCACTAGAGAACCTATTCCGGGAGAACTGAGAGGTGATAACAGTGGACATTTTCCCCCGCCCCTGAGCGTATTAAGTGGTCACACGGGACTTTGGTTGAGAGATAGAAGATCGTCTGCAATCACCATTTTTCTTTTTCCATTTTTTTCCTTTTGTTTTTCCTTTATTTTTCTCAGGACTGTTTATTTTTGCGAAGGGTTGGAAAGAATTGAGTGGGGGCCTGGGACAGATTTTTCAGGAAACGGCGATGACTTGATAGAATCCCAGGCACAGTCTGACACTTTGCTCAAAGCAGGAGTGAGCAAGAGGTCTGGAGGGTACGGAGTTCGGAGGCAATGTGAGGGGTTATTGTCTGAGGAATACTGTATTTGTAAGTATTGTGACCCTATAATTGAAGAGGACTGCATCCAAAGATGTCAGTCTAGCAATAAGGCAGAACTTGACAGACATCCCTTGAGTGATTAACACTCACTAGTGGGTAAGGTCTTAAACCAAACAAGGATGTTGGGTGTGCTCACAGGTACCTCAAAAACAAAATAATGTAGGCTTAGTCCCATACCCACTAAAGTTATCAGAGGTACTTGAGTTACATGGGGGGGGGGGGACCGGTGGCCAGGAAATAGAATATATCTAGATTCCCTAGCCTGAGGCGCCCTACACACTGGGCGATTACACTGCAAGATATGAACGAGATAACGTTCATATCTGTCAGTGTGGAGACACCAGCAATGAACGATGCGCGGCCCCGCGCTCGTTCATCGTTGGTGCCCTGTCGGCTGTGCATGCAGGCCAATATGGATGAGACTGTCCATATTTGCCTGCACGTCTACGGAGCCAGGTGACGGGGGGAGTGAAGAAACTTCACCCCCCCCGTCACTGCCCCCCCCCTGCCGCCGGGTTGCCGTCTGCCGTATCGGTGGTCGGGCAGCTCGGTGGCACATCGCCGAGTCTGTAGGGCCCATAAGACTCCACCAGTACCATGTAGATAAATCCCTGATATATTTAGATTTCACCAATTCCCAGAAACCAGGAAATTGGGAGATAATATGGAACGATCAGACAATGACCTACTCACATCCAGCATAAGGAAGTTGCTCCTGTGTCTCTGTGGTATCATCATAATTATCGGTTTGGCGATTAAAATGTGTTTGGGCGATAAACCAGAGAAAAAGTAGGCGTGAGAGACCGGAAAATGTTACCACAAATGTAATGAGCTTAAGGAGAAGCAGTACTGTAGAATAAGACCTAGTCTATAACCCTGAAGTGAAAGCGGTGAGCAGATAAGGGATACCATGTAAATGTCAATATTTGTATGCACTGTTTTCTTCCCCCTCTCTGCGCCATTGATCGTTGTCCCAACAATGCCTGGATTTGGATTTCCTAAATATCCTTTATAGGTTGGATGCACACCCACGTACCTGCTGAATGTATATATATGTTGTCTTACCCTCTTTTCTGTGTGACTGTAGATTTCTTTCACTGCACCAATGAATATAGGCTTACCATATTTGGTGATAAATGTGAGCTAAGGAAGGTTTCCTTGCTCTAAACACTGTTTGAAAGTATCCTCTTGACCTGAGGATAGAGGTTTCAAGGGCCATGCTGTCAAAGACAGTCGATCCACAAGTCTGTGATAACCAGGACCCTGCATTAGTAGGTCCGAACGTTGAGGGAGCAGAAGTAGAGCATCCATTGCCATTCTCTGCTGGTCTTCCTGTTTAAACTTCATCACCAACCTGGGTAATAGGGTAATTAGAGGAAAACCCATCTGCCAGTCTGATGTTGAGGTACACTACTGCTGTTGCATTGTCCGAGTGGAACTGGACTGTTTTTTTACATGAAGACTGTCCCGTGCCTACACCGGTGCCCTGTATATGGCCCAAGGTTTCAACCTTTATTGGTAGACAGCACTTTAGAAACACAATCTCCCTGACACTAATCCTAGTGTCAAAATCTTCCCAATCTGATATCAAAAGGATTTCCTTTTGTCCAGCTGGGATATTTGTAGCCACCAGGCTAATGACCTTCTTACTTTTATTGTAAGTACCATAGTCGGTCTTTATTATCTGATGCAATCCATTAATACTTACTACACCTTGTATTCCCAGCTGGTCCCTCCAGGTACCAACCAGGCCCACACTGCTGATCTTCCATGATCCTATGAAGTCTGGGCATATCTAGTGTGGTGTGGTTGTAGATTCTACTAGGTAAGAATCAGACGCTGCAGAGACCTAGAGTGGAATTGTGCATACTCCCTCCTGTTGATGCAGATACCATCAAACCCAGTGCCAGATTAAGGTCCATATGGGCCTGGAGCTGAAATGTAGGAAGGGCCTATTGTGTGCCTTGGCAGGAGGTGTGACAAGCGTTGCGGTGGTGTGACTAGTGATGTGGGGGTGTGATCAGTGTGGTGTGGGTGTGGTCTAAATAGGGTGTGTGGCCTATGCCATGTGAGTGACACAGTCACCAAATACTGACAGACAGTACTTACTGACACACACACACACACACACACACACACACACACACACAAAGCTTACTGACACAATCACCACTTACTGACAGACACTATTTACTAACACACACACTCACAACACAAAACTTACCGACACAGACACCACTTACTGATAGATATTACTGACTGACACACGCACAACACAGATAAACTTACTGACACAGACATTACTTACTGACACACACACAACACAATACTTATACCGCTCTCACATCACAACGCCGGGTCCCACCTGGTAATTGGAAATGGGTCCATTCCTGGGTGGGACCCGGCCTTTGACCCTACACACCTCCAACCCAACCCGGCAATTTGCCGGTTCGGGTTGCCATCTGTGGGCGGAGATGGAGTCGGCATAAGGTGCGGAGGCGGTGCTGGGAGATGAGATCATCCCTATGCAGTGAACAGGTCCCGGGTGG
This sequence comes from Pseudophryne corroboree, assembly GCF_028390025.1. Lineage (NCBI taxonomy): Eukaryota > Metazoa > Chordata > Amphibia > Anura > Myobatrachidae > Pseudophryne > Pseudophryne corroboree. The sequence goes on along the minus strand of NC_086444.1, from coordinate 173,822,173 downwards.
CATCGACCTGGGTGACCCGTTCACACTGCACCGGACCTGGTATTTAACCCGGGAATAACCCTTCTTTATTCCCGGGTTGAATTACCGGGTCAGGCAATCCAGAATTCGCCCATGACCCCTTTCACAACACACATCGGAACGTGTCGACCCAGCAATATACCCAGTCTATACCAGGTTATTTTTGCGGTGTGAAAGGGGTATTACTGATACAGACACCCACCACTTACTGACAGACACTACTTACTGACACACACACACAGTACAAAACCTACTGACAGACACTACTTACTGACACACACACACACACACACACACACAACACAAAACTTACTGACACAGACACCATGCAAAATGTACTGACACAAACACTACTTGCTGACAGACACTTCTTACTGACACCAGTGGTGCACACATAATTTTTTTCTCAGTGGTACTGTGCCTGCGCGCTGTGGGCGTGGTCACATGTCATTAAGGGATGTGACCATGTGACACTAGGTGGAGTGGTTATATATTATGTGAATCCATGGCACAGACACCCTCTGTCCCTGCAGACTACAGAGACAAGGACAGGAGGATGTGACACTTGTTATAGAATAAAACATATTATATATAAGCTGTGTACCCAGCACTCATCCTGTTATGATGTGAATATTTGCTCCAGTGCCCTCCTTCGGTTTTTCAAGCTGTGGACAGAGTACAATGAGGCAGCACTCCCGAGTCTTGCTGGTGCAGTAAGATTTATTTAGTAAGATTCTGGATCAATAAATCTTACTACACCAGCAAAACTTGGGAGTGCCGCCTCATTGTACTTGTGGGGAGGGGTCCCGACCATTAGAGTTACTCACCGGGGTGTAGTATGAGTTGCCGGCGGCCGGGTCCCCGGTGGCCAGCATACTGGCTATGGGATCCAGACTGCCGGCTTCCCGACAGCAGGGCGAGCACAAATGAGCCCCTTGCAGGCTCGCTGCGGGCACAGTGGCGCGCGTAAGCGCCATGCTATCCTCCTTCCAGGGGGTTCGTGGACCCCCAAAAGGGAGAAAAGGTGTCGGTATGCCGGTTGTCGGGATTCCGGTGCCGGTATACTGTGCTCCGGGATCCCAACAACTGGTATACTGAATACCACCCACACACCGCTGGCCCAGCACCCCATCGTCACTTTTTCTCTGCCAGTCTGCCAGGTGCGGGAGGGTGATGACATCACCTTCATGCTCCCAGCAGTCCTTTTCCTGGAAAAGGAAGAAGGTGCTGGCGGTGCCTCCGAGCAAGATCTAGGAGCTTGGTGGTGGATTTTACAGTGTGGCGGGGGTATGGAGTACTGGCGGACATATTCTTAATGGTACGCCGTACCGAAGCGTACCGCCACACTTGCAGGACTGACTAACACACACACAACGCAAAACATATTGACACACGACACAACACAAAACTTACACAGATACACACATAATGCAAAACTTACTGACACACACACAATGCAAAACCTACTGACACTGACACTACTTACTGACAGACACTACTTACTTAGCGAAACACACACACATCCCCCCCCCCCCCTTCAAAACTTACTGACATAGACACCACTTACATAGGAGACCTCAGGGCCTGGTGTGGGCTGCTACTCACATGGTTTGCATGCCCCCTCAGCTCTGACATCCAGGGACCCAGCTCTCCTAAAAGACAGCAGCCTCCTGTCAAGACCCTTCCCCTCTTTCATGAGGCATGTTATTGTTGGGAAGCTGCAGCAGGAAAGGTATGCTGCAGCAAAAACATTTACGTTTTGATGGACAAGGAAGCGGGACTTCGGATGGGCTCGGGGGCGGAGCCTCGGAGATATCTCCGAGGCTCCGCCCCATGCCCATCCGAAGCCCCGCCCCCTCATCCATCAAACAAAACATAATTGCTTTTGCTGCAGCATACCACTCCTGCTGCAGCTTTCCAACAATAACATGCCTCATGAAAGAGGGGAAGGGTCTTGACAGGAGGCTGCTGTCTCGGAACTATTTCCCTGGCTCCACCCCTTTGCCCATCCGAAGCCCCGCCCCCTTGCGACACGAAGCGGTCAGGACACAGGCTGACCAATTTGGGGTGGAGGTGAATGAGCAGCCGGAGGTGAGTGAGCTGCTGTATGTGCTGACAGGAAATGTTTTTTTTTTTCCTGTCAGCACTGGCTATTGCCTGCATTGCAGGGAGCTCTGTGGGCCTATTTTCAATGGGGGGCTTGGAGCTGCAGCTCCATCCGCCCCATTGTTAATCCGGCCATGATCAAACCTATCCCTGCATTGCTGCGTGAATGGATACAATCTGACTGTGTGGCGATTCTTGAATCCTATAGTTAACCCCCAAGTGAGTCCTCCGATGTGACGAAACTGGAGACAATTTTCCCCAAGTTATGAGTCACTTGCCCCTGCAAACTCGTTATTGCTGTTGCCGATGACAAAGAGCAATCTCTGTGACTGTACGGAGATAAGGTGTTGTTACCCCCATATTACTGGTAAATACTCTGGGGACTGTGGTGAACCCAAAGGGTAAAGCCTAGAACTGAAAAATGCTTTTCTGCTGGGTACACTGGGCTCCACAAGGATTAACATTGGGGTGTAGAGTAGGATCTTGATCTGAGGCACCAACAGGCTCAAAGCTTTTGACTGTTCCCAAGATGCACAGTACCACCTCCTATATAACCCCGCCCTCATGCACAGGAGTTCAGTTTGTAAGTTGGTGCAATGCAGTAAGCAGGCACTTAACAGGAGGGCTGCCTCAGGCAGTCTATTGCTAGCTTAAATGACATAAAAAAAGATTTTTTCTAACAAGACTTCAAGGGCTGCTGCAGGCACAGTCTTTCTGACTTCTCTGTGTGCAACTCTCTCTCACCCCCAGCGGCGCTGTATACTCCCGCGCCCTGGTTGCCGGGTCACTGTAGCGGGGGCGCCGGCTTCTTCCAAACGTGAGTCACACGCACTCCGCCGCTCTCCCGGATCGCGGGGCCGCAGATAAGGGGGAGGTAAGGGGCTTCTGTGCCCGCTCTTTACCGCGATCCAGCACGGCCGTAGGAGGCGGACCGCGCACGCGCTGGCATGGACACCGATTACTGGGCAGCCGCTCCACTAGCCACCAGGGACACTTAATGGGCACAGGTCTGAGGGGTATTTTATTATACAACCTCCGTTTAACACTGCCCGCAGCACCCAGTGGGGATGCCAGTAGGGGGAGCAGGTCGGACTTGTGGCCCCTCCCACCAGCCCCAGGGCGCCATTTCTACAAGTGTTCCCGCCTTGGAGCTGCTCTCTTCTCATTCATTCCCATCACAGATAGAGCCTTGCTGTTCCTGGGACTGCTGGGGCAAATCCTCGTCTGTGGAACCACCTGATTGCCAGTGCTGTGCTTCCTACAGGACACTTGAGTATTCTACCTGTCACTGGGACTGTGTTAGTTAAGAGAGTGCATACATTCAGGGTTGTGTGGTACAAACACCCTGTGATACACATCCAGTAGTTACTGTGCATTGTTATATCTATTGTTAGCACATATAGCCATATTGAGTATTACTTTGTATTGCTAGTCCAGGAGAGAGAGAGAGAGAGAGAGAGAGAGAGAGAGAGAGAGAGTGTGTGTGTGTGTGTGTAGCTGCTGCGTGGTTGCCTTATTACAGGGTATTTCACTCAGCGTGCTACTCCTATATTGCTATACCTGAGGGGGGCTAAGTGTATCAGGTTTTCTTCTATATGATATAGGATTGTATCACAAGATATACCTTTTGTGTATTTTTACTTGTGATTTATAGTCACCATATATATCTCTTGAACTCCCGGTTTGTGTTGTTCATAGTCACACTTCTCTGGGTGTCCTTGCTAGGTATATTGCTGCCACACTTTGTACCATGTTGCCCAATATTGTGCACATAGTTATGTCGGCTACACTTGGCAACGACGCTGGGGCTTCTGCCACACTGCGTGGTAGTGAAGCCGTGGATGTAATGGAGGATAATATGGCAGCTGAGAGTTCAGGTTCAGGGGGTTCCTTACCCCCCTGTGGGTCTGTAGCACCTTGGGCTATTTTTTCCACATTGTTAAACACGCTTGTAACTAAATTAACGCCCCCTGTGGGACCGCCTGTGCCACTGCAGCAGTTTATGGTCCCTGCTGTTAACCCACCGTGGGCGGATCAACTTTCCACTCAGTTACAGCATTTGAACCGGTCTATGTCTAAATCTATGTGTCACTCTCGCCCGCCTAAGACTAAAGGGCCCTACACACTGGCCGATTTTCGGAAAGATATGAACGATCTCATTCATAAATGAACGAGAACTCGTTCATATCTTTCAGTGTGGAGACTCCAGCGATGAACGATGCGCGTCCCCGCGCTCGTTCATCGCTGGTCTCCTGTCGGCTGTGCATGCAGGCCAATATGGACGATCTCGTCCATATTTGCCTGCACTTCAATGCAGCCGCGTGACGGGGGGAGTGAAGAAACTTCACTCCCCCCGTCACTGCCCCCCCGCCGCCGGGTCGCTCGTCGGCCGTATCCGCCGTCGGGCAGCTCGGCGGCGGGTCGGCCAGTGAGTAGGGCCCTTAAGTCGTCTTCTAAACAGGCCATTACCTCCTCCCAATCCACTGCTATTCCAGACACATCCTCTGACGAGAAAAAAAGCCATTTGTTTCCCCCAGCACCCTGAATGATAACCGTAACCAGATTTAAATTCCACATAATAATAGAATTCAGAGATCTTCGTTACACATATTTGCGCAAATGTGTGAATAAGCCCCAAAGCCGCATCAAGGCGTCTCTGTATATTTGGGTTCCCTAGCACTATATCTAGGTGCAGGGTGTGGCACCCCAAAACACCAGCATAAGCCAGAAAGCCCAGCGTGGCATACCAGTGAAAAAACTATAGTGTTAATAAATTAGTATTTAGGAAGCCGAAGCTATAGAGAAAGTGATACAAAAATGAAATGCAATTAAAATAGAGAAATAGTGTTAAAAAATTAATAAGTGAAAAGTGTTAATAGAATGTAAGGGTATGCCACACTAAGGCCATCCAGCTAAGCCAGTCCAGAGGCACCACACCTCACACCTCTATTACCCCAATCTGGGTCTAAGATTAACCAGCAAGGAGCCACATGATAATGGCTCCTTACTACAATATGTCTAAGCTAAGAGCTACCTACCTTGGAGCAACCCCATAATGCTCCATGTGGCATGTCAGGGCCTGCACCTCCTCCTAATGCAGGAACCTCTCTGCCTCTCACAACAAACATATATATTGGTAGATGCTCAATTAGCTTAGTGATATCATTCAGGTGCTCGAAAGGGAGGGGTATTTCTAAGCAAGAAAAAAAGCCATTTGTTTCCCCCAGCACCCTGAATGATAACCGTAACCAGATTTAAATTCCACATAATAGAATTCAGAGATCTTCGTTACACATATTTGCGCAAATGTGTGAATAAGCCCCAAAGCCGCATCAAGGCGTCTCTGACGAGGAGTCGAGGATGGCGCATATACTGATCCCACAGACACTGACACAGATGTTTCTGATGGGGAAGGAAAATCATTAGTGGATGTCCCGGATTTGATTGAAGCAATCAGGCTCATTCTGCAGGTGTCTGATGATCCTGAGCCTGTCTTCAAGAAACCGGATAGGTTTAAAACGTAAGAAGGTGGTTAAACAAGTTTTACCTCATTCTGAACATCTGGTTGACATACATCAGGAATCCTGGGAAAATCCGGGGACAAAATTCACACCAAATAAAACACTGTTGGCTCGCTATCTTCGCTCTGCGGAGGAATGTAAAAATTGGGTACCCCTGTGCCTGTAGATTCTCATGTGGCGCGTGGGGTTGTTTCCTCTGCCAGTAACTACCGTCACCTCTCTGAAGAAACCGACAGATAGACGTGTGGAGGGCTGCTTAAAAGAGATTTATTCCATAACAGGGCCTATGCGTAGGCCAACAATTGCAGCAACTTGGGCTGTTGAGGCGTGGGCTCAGGAGCTTGAGGGGGAACTGCCTTCCAACGCATCTGAGCATGCTCGACAATGTCTCCGTATATTACCACGGCTTCTCTTTACCTTAAGGAGGCGGCCTCCGATGCCTGGGTGCTTGCGGCCAAGGCTGCTACTACGTCTGTCTTGGCCAGACGTATGCCTCCGATGCCTGGGTGCTTGCGGCCAAGGCTGCTACTACGTCTGTCTTGGCCAGACGTATCCTTTGGTTGAGACCTGGTCGGTGGATATGGATTCCAAGAAAACCCTGGAGGTGCTTCCTGTCAAGGGAGACATTCTCTTTGGAGAAGACCTCAATAAGGGTGGCTGATCTGGCTACTGTTAAAACAGCTTGCCTACCTAGTAAGACTCCTTCCGCACAGAAGGCTAAAAGTACTTTCTCTGGCTGGGTCCACAGGATAACATTGGGATATTGTCGAGCGACAGCGAAAATGGCACCAACACGGTCACACGCTTTCTGGCCTCCCAGGATGCATTGGGGCCTCCACTATATAGTCCCGCCCACTGACTCAGTCAGATCAGTTTTTTGCTTGGTGCGGCAGGAAGCCGCATGGTCACAGGGCTGCTGTGAATAAAGCACCCTAAAGCTTTTATTATTTTATTTTTTATAGACTTACTATATTGTTTTTTTGAGCGACTTCTCTTAACAGCGTCTTAAACGCATATTAGAAAGAGTCGCTCCAACAACTCCCCACCGGGTCGCAACAACGCTTACCTTCGGGTATCAGTGCTGTCTCGACGGGCGTCTGTGTCGGATGTTCTAGCAGGTCCAGCAGACGTAACCAGGCTGTGGCCGGAGCATGGGGAGACGGTGAGTCTATGGACTTCCTCTTACTAGAGGGGTCAGGACACAGCTACACTGTTTTGGTGGAGATTACAAACAGTGTGTTGATGCGCCGAACATCTCGAGTGTGACAGCGCTACGCTCTGGGGATCATAGGCGCCAGGACTAGGTAGAGGCCGCGATCCTGGGAGTTTAAATCAACGGGGGGTTTCAGACGCTCTCCTGGCCGTCCCTCCTCCGAGTTCATGGCCAGTTCCCGCGTGTCTCTCGTTTCATGAACTAAAATGACCTCACTTCCGGCTCAGACGCTACCACGAGGGTACTCGGTCACAGCTTAGACGCTGCGGTTGTGTACACTGGAGATAAAACCCGCCAGACCGAGTCACAGGCCTTAGCGTCTGCATACACGTGGAAGTCGCTCAGCGTCCGTGTCCATTGGTGAGCGTCCGTGTCCGTTATCAGTTACCAAGAGCGGCAGTGTACACCAGTAGCGTCTGAATCCACTCAGCGTCTTACGAGCGTATTTGCTTGGATATGGAAGTATGGTGAGTCTCCCTGTATCCCGCTCTCCGGAGGCAGGGTATACAGTACTAAAAGTTCCTTCTACTTTTTAGTATGCATTGTTAATTTTTAGTACATATTGCATATGAGACCTGTATAGTACTGTGTTTTCTGCATGTTATGTTGAAAAAAAAAGAGCCAGTTAAAACAGAAGTACAATTTTCCTACTTATGTATAAGTTGTTATGGAGGTTGTATTCTCATATGACAATGTCTAATGCTTTAACATGTGACTGACTGCTAGTATGTGTGCTGACTTTTCTGTGTAATGTCAGTCCTGTTCTGACCCTCAAATCAGGTGCACTGTGGTCAGATTGATCTCACCTCTATATACGGACATATAGGGTGTTTTTCAGTCACAAAATTGTGTAGTCAATAACAGATTATTACCATGTCTGTGAGCGGCAAAAGTGATGAGGAGAATTTATCAAGCACTCCTGTAGCCCTAACATGCTTATCTTGTAAGTCAGGGGTAATTGATATGAATCAATTGGTCACTTATGAGGGTTTGTGTGCAAACTGTTTCGCTTTTCAGCGAAGTAAAAGACAGGAGTTGGTTCAACCACCAACAGAGCCACCATGGAATATGTTCGCAAAGACTCTATCTTCTATAGCGGACAAGTTAACTACAGTAGCACCACCTCAGGGGTTAGGTTACACTATGAACCCATACATGCAGCTCCCTTCCTATGGCTTGGTTCCAGTAGCCTCTACAAGCAACCAAGAGACAGTTAAGACTAAGACAGATACGTCTATGTGGCAGACTACACAAGATGATACATCGGACGATGAGACAATAGATTCGACTGAAACAGAGTTTTAGTTCAGATGATGTAGCTGAACTTATTAATGCTGTGAAACCTATTCTCTCCTTGGAAGAGCCAGCCAAGACAGTGTTAAAATCTAAAGCACCTGTATTTAAACGAACAAAATCAGTAAAAGCTGAATTCCCAGCGTCAGATGAGCTGACAGAAATGATGGATGAGTCTTGGGCAGCGCCCAGTAAAAAGTACAAGATTCCTAAGAGATGAGATTCTTATTATCCATTTCCAGCTGTGGATTGTTCGAAAAGAGAAATTCCTCCAAAAGTAGATGCACATGTTCAGCGACTCGTGCATAAATCTGCTTTACCACTGTCATCTACCTCACTAAATGATGTCACAGACAGAAGGGTAGATAGCCTTTTGAAAAATATTTTTTCTCTAGTAGGAGCAGTGGTAAGACCTGCTATGGCTTCGGCCTGGGTAGCAAAGGCAATGGGCGAATGGATAGAGGAACTAGAAAATGACATCCCTTCTCCTACTAGGGAGCAAGAGGATCATTTCTGCCGGTTAAGACAATCTGCCCAGTATTTGGAAGAAGCAGCAATTGATGTAGGCACAGTTGCTTCTAAAGCTTCAGCCTTGACAGTAGTCGCTCGCAGAGCAGTTTGGCTACGGACCTGGAAGGCAGATGCGGAGTCCAAAAAAGAATTGGAAGCATTGCCTTTTGTCGGTAATATATTATTTGGAAAACCTTTATCGGATATCCTAGAATCAGAGGCTGAATCGAAAAAGGTCAGATTTCCGGCTGCTTATAACCCTAAGTCCAAGGGTTTAAAATTTCGCTCATTTCGCTGGCAAAGCAAAGCAAAAGCTAAAAAGGAGCCTAAGCAACCCCAGTTTAAATCCAGGGGTAGGAAGCAGTGGGCTAGCAAAAAGGCCAGCTTCCAAACCTGAACAGAAACCGTCAGCCTGAAGAGATGGGCCTGCGCCTGGAGGATTCCAGGGTTGGGGGCCGACTCCTTCAATTTGCACACATATGGCAACAGTCAACAGCAGATGCCTGGGTGCAGGAGGTAGTATCTCAGGGGTATGGGTTCCCATTCAGGAGGCAGTCTCCTCAAAGATTTTTTTGCACCAGCCCGTCTCGTATAGAGTCGAAGGCCAATGCCCTACAAGAAGCAGTCCAAAAATTACTGCAGTCAGGTGTGATTGTCCCAGTACCTCCATCACAAAAGGGACAGGGGTATTACTCCAATCTATTTCTAATCCAGAAACCAAATGGATCTTATCGACCAATTCTAAATCTGAAAATGTTGAACAAATACATATGGATCCAGAAGTTCCACATGGAGACGTTACGCTCCATAATGTTGGCTATGGAACCGGGAGATTACATGGTATCTCTGGATGTACGGGATGCTTACCTACATGTACCTATAGCAGTCACATCAGTGTTACCTCAGGTTTGCCATCCTCCAGGAACATTTCCAGTTCCAAGCTCTGCCTTTCGGGCTAGCTACAGCACCCAGGGTGTTTACCAAGATCATGGTGGTTATGGCAGCTTGTCTGCGCAAGCAGGGGATAAGAATATTCCCATACCTCGATGACCTGTTAATCTTAGCACAGTCGCAAGATTTACTGTTGAGCCATCTTCAACAGACGATAGTTTGTTTACAGAGACACGGGTGGCTCATAAATTGGGAGAAGTCGTCCCTGAATCCGTCACAGCGGATGGTTCATTTGGGGGCCATATTGGATTCAGACCTACAGAAAGTTCTCTTACCAGAGAAAAAGATAGTCAAGGTGCAGGTCATGGCTCAGGAAGCGTTGCAAGCCCAGACAATGTCAGTCCATGCAGCAATGCGACTGTTGGGTCTGATGGTATCACCCTTCGACATGGTGGAATATGCGCAATTCCACTCCAGACCATTGCAGCACCTTATTCTGACCAAATGGAACGGAAATCATCAGACGATAAAGAAGCAGATGATAAAGATTCCAATAAATGTAAAAAGGTCTCTAGCGTGGTGGCTACAGATAGACCATTTAAACAAGGGGAGACCCTTTTGGATAAAAGAGTGACAAGTCCTGACAACAGATGCCAGCCTGCAGGGCTGGGGGGCGGTACTCGGAAGCCTATGGTTCCAGGGAAAGTGGACCGCAAGGGAAAGTCGCCTGCCGATAAATCTGTTGGAGGTAAGGGCCGTTTACTTGGCTCTAGTTCAGGCAAAGGACAATCTACAAGGAAGACCAGTCCAGATCCGCTCAGACAATGCGACGGCAGTAGCATACCTCAATCATCAAGGAGGAACTCACAGCAAGAGTCTGATGGAGGAAGTAACTCCCATTCTAAAATGGGCAGAACTCCATCTCCCGGCATTGTCAGCAGTATTTGTCCCGGGTGTACTAAATTGGGAAGCGGATTTTCTCAGTCGGCACACCATTCAGGAAACCGAATGGGCACTACACCGAGAAGTGTTTCAAACACTGGTGAACAGATGGGGTCTACCAGAGATAGACCTTATGGCGTCTCGCCTAAACAACAAAGTTCCGAGGTACGGATCAAGAACAAGGGACCCAGGAGCGGTCCTGGTAGACGCACTGTCAGTAGAATGGAGGTTTCAGCTGGCATATCTGTTCCCTCCGATATCTCTGTTACCTAGAGTTGTGAGAAAGATAAAACAGGCAAAAGGAGAAATTATTCTAATAGCTCCAGCTTTGCCAAGAAGGCATTGGTACACAGATCTGTTGAGAATGTCCGTAGAAGCACAGATACTGCTCCCTCAACGTCCAGATCTGTTAATGCAGGGTCCTTGTTATCACAGTCATCTGGATCGCCTATCTTTGACGGCGTGGCTGTTGAAACCTCTACCTTAGAGGCTAAAGGATTTTCGAAACAAGTAATCCAAACCATGCTTAGAGCAAGAAAGCCTTCTTCGGCCCGTGTGTATCATAGAATATGGCAAGCATATATTCACTGGTGTACTGGAAAAATAACAATCCAAGATCTTTTAAAGTAGCTAGGATTTTGGATTTCCTTCTGGCAGGATTGGATAAAGGGTTGAAAGTTGCTTCCTTGAGGGTGCAAGTCTCGGCGTTGACTGTATGGTTTCAGCAGAAGATTTCTGATTTACAGGATGTACGTACATTTTTCCAAGGAGTAGTACATATTCAACCTCCTTTTGTTCCTCCTGCAGCTCCCTGGGATTTTAATTTAGTTCTTAAATTTCTCCAGGGTCCTTTGTTTGAACCACTTGAGAGAGCAGATCTTAAGTGGTTAACGGTTAAAGTTCTTTTTTTACTGGCAATGGCGTCAGCCAGAAGAGTGTCAGATTTAGGAGCATTATCATGTAAGTCTCCTTTCCTAAGTTTTTTTCCAGACAGAGCAGTTCTCAGAACGAGATCTAGCTATCTTCCAAAGGTGGTATCAAAGTTTCACCTGAATGAAGAAATTGTAGTCCCAGCTTTTCAGATATCGGGACTATCTGCGGGAGAAGCGTCGCTGGATGTGGTCCGAGCTTTAAGAATCTACATAGATCGTACTAGTGCCATCAGGAAAACAGATTCTCTCTTCATCCTCTATGGATTCCATAGGAGAGGTTGGCCTGCTAGTAAACAGACACTGGCGAGATGGCTCCGAATGGTAATATCAGAAGCTTATTCTCATGCAGATCTCCCTATTCCAGCTAATTGCTCTGCACACTCTACACGTAAGGTAGGTCCTTCTTGGGCAGCACAGCAGGGTGCTTCAGCAGAACAGATATGTAGGGAAGCCAGATGGTCTTCCATAAACACATTCATCAGACATTATGCCTTGGATACTTTTGCCTCTCATGACGCAGACTTCAGGCGAAAGGTCCTCCTGTGCAATCAGAAGCGTCCCCACCACTAAAATGGCTTTGGGAATCCCAATGTTATCCTGCGGATAATCCTGTGGACCCAGCCAGAGAAATATACGTTATGGTAAGAACTTACCGTTGATAACGTGATTTCTCTTATGTCCACAGGTATCCACAAGAATCCTGACGCATCTGATTTGAGGATCTAGACAATCACTAAAAACCTCTTCCTTCTTGTATGGAAGGGTGTGCATGTGTGTTCTTATCGCCTAAACAGGTCTCTACCTAATGTTCCTGCCTAAAATCGCTGTGGAAAGAACTGATCTGACGGAGTCAGTGGGCGGGACTATATAGTGGAGGCCCCAATGCATCCTGGGAGGCCAGAAAGCTTGTGACCGTGTTGGTGCCATTTTCGCTGTCGCTCGACAATATCCCAATGTTATCCTGTGGATACCTGTGGACATAAGAGAAATCACGTTATCAACGGTAAGTTCTTACCATAACGTATATTTTCCTCTGCCCTTTCGTCCTCCAGGAAAAGCAAAAGGACAGGCATACCCAAAGCAAGCTCGTGCTTCCAGACCTGCCAAGCCCAGACCGAAGCGTGCCTGGGCCACCCGTCAGCCAGCTTCCAAATCTGACAAGCTTGCCGCATGACGGGGCGGGCTTCCCTCTGGGAGATCCCAGGGTGGGGGGCCGGCTTCTAGGTTTTGCCCAGGAATGGTTGAAGACCACTTCAGATACCTGGGTGAGGGAAGTCGTCACCCTCATCGATTTTGACTGACAGAGGTGCCTCTGGATTTGGCAAAAGCAAACACGTTGCACTCAGTGGTACATTCCCTCCTGACCACAGGAGTGGTAGTACAGGTGCCTCTGGCTCAGAGAGGCAAGGGATACTATTCACCGCTGTTCCTAGTCCCGAAACTGAACGGGTCCTCGCGGCCCATTCTCAATCTGAAGTCCTTGAACAAGCATGTGCAGATCTCCAAGTTTCGTATGGAAACACTGCGCTCTATTGTTCTGGCCTTGGAGCCTGGGGACTATATGGTCTCCCTGGACATACAGGATGCCTACCGGAGGTTTGCGGTGGGCAACTTTAAATTACCAATTTCGGGCGTTACCCTTTGGTTTGACAATGGCTCCCCGAGTTTTCACCAAAGTTATGGTGGTCATGACGGCTACACTCCGCCATCAAGGGGTCAGGATCCTACCGTACTTGGACGATTTGTTGATCCTGGCACATTCCCCCGAACTTCTCCTGTGTCATCTCAATCTAACGGTCCAGTTAGAAAGCCCACTGGTGGCTGATCAAATGGAAAAAGTCCTCCCTGGTTCCTGCTCGGAACATGTTACATCTGGGAGCGTTATTGGACACTCACAACCAACGGTTATTCCTGTCTCAGGAGAAAGTCCTGAAGCTTCAGGACAGGATTAGATGCTTCCTATCTCGTCCGCAAGTGTCGATTCATTTGGCAATGCAAGTGCTGGGTCTGATGTTGTCGGCTTTTGACATGGTGGAGTATGCTCGGTTCTACTCTCGCCCTCTGCAGAAATTAATTCTGACCAAGTGGGATGGCCTGCCTCACCGGATCAGATCTCACATGATCTCATTGTCTCCGGAGGTCCGCCTGTCACTGAGCTGGTGGCTACAGGACCAACAATTGAGCAGGGGCCATCCCTTCTAGATATCCAACTGGGTCCTGCTGACGACGGATGCCAGTCTGAGAGGTTGGGGCTGGAACAACACTCTTCAGGGTCGGTGGACCAAGGAGTCGTCTCTGCTCCCGATCAATATTCTGGAACTGCGGGCAGTGTGCAATGCGTGGTCAATGGCCCAGCATCTAATACAGAACAGACCTGTTCAAGTACAGTCGGACAACACCACCACGGTGGCATACATCAATCATCAAGGCGGCACTCAAAGCCGCATGGCACTGAGGGAAGTATCACGGATTCTTCAGTGGGCAGAACGCCATCTGCCGGCCATATCCGCAGTGTTCATTCCGGTCATTCTGAACTGGGAAGCGGACTATCTCAGTCGTCAGGACGTACACGCCAGAGAGTGGAGCCTCCATCCGGAGGTGTTTCAACTTCTGGTAGACACGTGGGGCCATCCAGATGTGGATTTGATGGCGTCTCGACACAATCACAAGGTTCCGGGTCTTCAGAACAAGAACAAGGGATGCTCGGGCTGCGTTCGTGGACGCTCTGGCAATTCCATGGAACTTTCAGCTGCCGTATGTGTTCCCTCCGGTGTCACTCCTGCCCAGAGTAATACGGAAGTTCAAGCAAGAGGGAGGAAACCTGCTTCTGGTCGCTCCAGCGTGGCCCAGATGGCACTGGTTCTCCGATCTGCTGGATCTCTTGTGCGATTGTCCCCTTCTACTTCCGACCAGACCTCCTCGTTCAGGGCTCTTGTGTTTACCAGGATTTGGCCCATCTGGCTTTGATGGCATGGCTCTTGAAACTTCCATCCTGAGGGCCAATGGTTTTTCTGAGGCGGTTGTGTTCAAACTATGTTGAAGGCCCGTAAGCCGGCTTCTGTCATAGGGTCTGGAATGCTTACTTTACTTGGTGCATGTCTAATAACCATGATGTTTACAAGTTTAGTACAGCCAAACTATTGGCCTTCCTACAACAGGGCCTGGACTTAGTCCTCCGTCTGGCCTCCCTCAAGGTTCACATCTCTGCCTTGTCGGTTTGGTTTCAGAGGAAAATTGCTACCCTACCTGATGTCCATACATTCGCTCAGGGTGTGCTGCGGATTCAGCCTTCTTATGTGCCACCTGTAGCCCCTTGGGTCTTGTCTGTGGTTTTGGAGGCCTTGCAAGAATCTCCGTTTGAGCCTCTTGCCTCTACTGACCTTAAGTGGCTTTCCCTTAAGGTCCTATTTTTGCTAGCGATTACTTCGGCCAGAAGGGTCTCGGACTTGGGTGCCTTGTCCTGTAAGTCTAATTGATTTTTCACCGTGACCGGGCAGTTCTTAGAACGCGGCCAGGTTATTTACCTAAGGTGGTGTCTTCCTTCCACCTTAATCAGGAGATTGGGGTTCCGGCCTTTAATTCTCCTGAGTTATCTTCCAAAGAGCGGTCTTTGGATGTGGTACAGGCTCTCCGTATCTATGTGAAGAAAACTTCCTCCATTAGGAAATCTGATTCTCTTTTTGTACTGTTTGGTTTTCACAAACGTGGCTGGCCTGCTTTCAAGCAGACTCTGGCCAGATGGATTAGAATGGTGATTGCACATGCTTATGTACAGGCTGTTCGTCCGGTTCCTGCTACCATTAAGGCCCATTCTACTCGATCGGTTGGACCTTCTTGAGCGGCCCACCGTGGTGCGCCCCCTGAACAATCGTGCAAGGCGGCTACGTGGTCCTCAGGGAACACATTTATAAGGTTCTATGCCTTCGATACTGACGCTTCCCAGAATGCTTCCTTTGGACACCGGGTTCTTGTACCCACTACATTGCATCCCCTCCCATAAGGAACTGCTTTAGGACATCCCCGATGTTAATCGTTGTGGAGCCCAGTGTACCCCACAGCAGAAAATGAGATTAATGTTAAGAACTTACCATTGTTAAATCTCTTTCTGCGAGGTACACTGGGCTCCACAAGGTGCCCACCCTGACGCACTTAGCTTCTTTGGGGTGGTATTGGCATAGCCGCTGACACCCTCTCCTGGGGTGAGTGTGGTGTAATTGGCTAAGAGTGATTGTCGTCTCTGGTACCTGCTACTGCATTGGGTTGGTTAACGAAACGGAGCTCCTGTGCATGAGGGCGGGGTTATAGAGGAGGCTGTGCTGTGCATCTTGGGAACAAAGCTTTAAGCCTGTTGGTGCCTCAGATCAAGATCCTACTCTACACCCAGATGTTAATCCTTGTGGAGCCCAGTGTACCTCGCAGAAAGATTTAACAATGGTAAGTTCTTACCATAAATCTCCTTTTTTGGAGGATAGCAAAACCTTGGATATCACTTATGGACAATGGTATAGGAACCTGTAGGTAAGCCTCCTGTATCTCTAGGGATACCATAAAAACCCCTGGCGCCATGGCACACATAAGAAACGTAACGATTACACATTTCCAAATGTATTTGCTCAGCATTTTTCTGATTGAGCATGAGCCGAAAAAACTAATTTGGCTTCCGACTAAGCCAGGTTGTAGTAAAACCTTGTCCTTGTTTGCCAGAGGAACTGGAATGACTATTCCTGACCAGAATTTTTGACCTGCTTCTTGCAAGACCAGGCCTTCATCTATATCCGAGATAGGCTGTCTCGAAGGCGAAAGCATAACTAGAGATACCATGCCAGGTCTGTGTGACCTGAGGAAGTCGGCCCCCCAACCTGGGGTCTCCCAGGCGGAGCCCACACCCTCAGCTGATGGTTTAATTTTTCTACAGCACCTGGTATTCCCCGATAGTCTCCCATCCGAGTACTAACCAGGCCGACACTGTAGATCTTCTGGTAGCTCAATGGTTTCCTAGTCTCAAATCACACAGAGGTGGGATTCAGCCTATAACCGGCTTCTATTGATAGCGTAATACCAACACGTGAACTGTACGTGGAAGGAACCTGACTTTCTTGGAGTCTGCTTCTGACTCCAGAATATCTGTCAATTCTTACCAAAAAGGAATATTTTCAGAACAAGACAATGATTCCACCTACAGCACCTGGTATTCGCAGATGTTTCTCACCAGGCTCCACACTGCATAGCTTCCAAGATCTGGTAAGATTGGGCATATTCAGTGTGGTGTGGCTGTAGATTTTCCACTTACCCAGCTAAAGTGCTCTATGAGCAGGTATAGTTAGGGCCGATTCCCTGGAGTAAATATTTTGCCCATATCCAATGCTTCCAGGAACATTGCAGTTTTTTTCATATGAGCCATATGAGATTCTTGCTCTACTGAAAAATCTTCTTCCGTTGCATCAGCCCAGGTAACCACTGCCTTTGCCATTTAAGCCAAAGCCAAGGCTTGGCCTCATGACTGCCCTAGACAGGAAAATTTAAAACAAAGCATATGTAGAGTCTTATCTACTTTAGGAGCCATCTCCCCTTTTTTTAAAACAATGCCCAGCTGGAAGCAGATCATAGAAATTCAATTTCTTAGGAATTCTAACTTTTTATTGGGCGTAACCCAAACCCCTTCCCTGATTTCAGTCAGCTGATCTTGGAACTCAAGTATTGGGATGTTTAAACACAGGTGCCTTGGTTTTTAACACAGGCTTTGCTGTATCCTCTAAGGATAAGATGGCTTCATTGCTTTCAATTAACTCAGCTATATTCGAGAGCTGAGACCTACCTCTTTTTCATATGATGAAGTAGAATAATTGGGCTTTCATCTTCTGATGAATCTAAACAATGTGTAGGCTGTTAGGATGACTGTTTACTTACCATTGGTTCTGAGAAGCTGCTGCTGTATGTAAGGGCTTGTAACCCTATTCCTGGTACAGGATTTGGGGGGGATTATCCATTTAATTTACTGGATAAAGCTTGTGCAAAGATAGCCCAAGGTAGATACACTTGTACCTGCATCCGACTTGCCCTTGCTGAGCTAAAACATTATGCATACAAGCCATCATGAACCAGATCATAAGAGGATAATACAGCTTCAACACATGGTGAGTGTCCTCACCATTGCCGCTTTAATACATGATAATCAGCACTTCCACAATGTACTACACAATTTTTTGACTATCACTTTAACCTTTTTTTTTTCTTTAAAATGATATCCATCCGCTCCTACTCATGCACCAGAATTGAGGATCTGCAAAACAAACTGACAAACATATAGTAAAGTCAGCATCATACTAGCAGTCAGTCACATGTTATACATTAGTATAATAAGCAATATGAGCACATCATCAACTACAATATTTTAAGTATGTAGGAGAACACATTTACTGAATCATGTTTAACATATCTAACGTATTCAGACACAATGCGACAGAAACAGTAATGGTATACAGATTCATAGGCAAAAGGCACTTGTCTAGCTATTCATACTCAAAACAGTAGATATTTAGTGCTGTATAGCCCGTACTCAGTAGAGTTGGATACAGGGAGACTCGCCTCGCTTCCAGGATCGATCAATACGTTAGCGAACGCTGAGTGGATCCAAACGCTACTAGTGTACACTGCCGCTCAATGAACGTATAGTGAAAACAGACGCACCGGTCACACAGCTGCCTATGCTGCGATCGGGTCCCCTCATGGTAGCAATCAGTGAACACAGACGCCCCGGTCACACAGCCGCCTATGCTGCGACCGGGTCCCCTCGTCTCCCAGTGTAGCTGGTAGCATCTGAGACGGAGAAGAGGAAACAGTTCATGGCAGGAGACTTGGCGGAAACTGGTCATGAATCATGAACTGGGGGGAGGGGCGACCAGGAGAGCGACTGACTCCCCACTGCTGACATCAACCCTAGGGATCGCGGCCTCATGCTATTCCTGGAGCCTATGAGCCCTAAGGCCTAGCACTGGAGCACCCGTGGTGGCGGCGCGTCAGCTACTGTTTGGTAGTCTCCTCCCAAAACAGTGCGGCTAGGTCTGTATTTCATGCATGCTACGTGGAACAGACGCCTTACCTTCTCCCCGTGCTCGGGCCACAGCCTGGTAACGTCTGATGGACCTGCTAGTATATCCGACACAGACGCCCGCCCAAACAGCACTGTACTCGTGGGTAAGTGATGTCACGACCCGGCGGAGAGTTGTTGGAGCGACTCTTTCCAATATACGTGTAAGACGCTGTTTAGAAATATCACTCAAAAAATAGTAAGACTATAAAAATAAAACAAGAAAGCTTGCGGCTGCTAACAATCCAGCAGCCCTCCGACCATGGTCCGGCTCCTGCCGCACCAAACAAAAAACTGAATTGCCAGAGCCAGGGGGCGGGGATATATGGACGAGCCCGTTGCATGCTGGGAGGCCCAAAAGCTTTGACTGATTGGTGCAAATCAGCAGTTGCTTCATCAAATCCCATTGTTATCCTGTGGACCCTGCCAGAGAAAATGATAAGGAGCTGGCTGGCTGGTGCCTGGTCTTCCACTGTATCACTTCCCCAGGCTTAATACATCTGCCCCAGTGTAACTGGTTGTACAGAAAAGTGTGAGTTAGATATGAGGTACAGTAAGTGAGAAAATAAGAGGAGACCTAATACAACACACAATAGAAACCACTTCCATGCTGGAAATGATAGGATTTTAATTACCTACCAGTAAATCCTTTTCTCGTAGTCCGTAGAGGATACTGGGGTCCACATTAGTACCATGGGGTATAGATCGGTCCACTAGGAGCCATGGGCACTTTAAGAATTTGATAGTATGGGCTGGCTCCTCCCACTATGCCCCTCCTACCAGACTCAGTCTAGGAAACTGTGCCCAAGGAGACTGACATACTTTGAAAGAAGGATATAAAAGAATAGTGGTGAGATTCAAACCAGCACACACAAACTAGAGGAAAGCCAAGCTAACCAAACTTTAAACCAGGAACAGCAGCCACTGAACCAACAATACTTAAAGTAACAGTGCAGGAAGAAACAAAGCACTGGGCATGCGCCCAGTATCCTCTACAGACTACGAGAAAAGGATTTACCAGTAGGTAATTAAAATCCTATTTTATCTTACGTCCTAGAGGATACTGGGGTCCACATTAGTACCATGAGGATATACCAAAGCTCCCAAACCGGGTGGGAGAGTGCCGAGGTTCCTGCAGAACTGATTTACTCAACTGAAGGTCCTCAGATGCCAAAGTATCGAACTTGTAGAACTTAGCAAACGTGTTTGAACCTGATCAATTAGCTGTTCGGCAGAGCTGTAAAGGCGAGAGACCCTGGGCAGCCGCCCAGGAAGAACCCACGACCTAGTAGAGTGGGCCTGTACAGATTTTGGAAACGGCAAACCTGCCGTGGAATAAGCATGCTGGATAGTGAGCCTGATCTAGCGTGGGTTATTGGGATAATAAAGAACAAACAGCGTGTCAGATTTTCTGTGACAAGCTGTCCATTTCACATAGATCTTCAAAGCCCTCACAACATCCAAGGACTTTGAAGTAGCAGAGGTGTCGGTAACCACTGGAACCACAATAGTTTGGTTCATACGAAACACAGACACCACCTTTGGAAGAAGTTGCTAACGAGTTCTGAGTTCAGCCCTATTTTCATGAAAAATAAAATAGGGGCTTTTGTGAGACAACGCCCCCGGCTCTGACATACACCTCACAGAAACTAAGACCAACAGCGTGATGGCCTTCCACATAAGAAACTTATCAACGTCCTGTAAAGGCTCAAACCAATCTGATTGCAGGAACTGCAACACCACGTTGAGATCTCAAGGCACCGTAGGAGGAACAAAGGGCGGTTGGATGTGCAGAACCCCCTTCAAAAATGTCTGAACCTCAGGGAGAGAAGCCAATTGTTTCTGGAAGAAAATGGATAAGGCCGAAATCTTGACTTTTATGGAGCCCAAGCGAAAAAGGAGAAAACGTCCCAGTTGAAATTCCACCGCAGGAAATTTCCTGTTCTCACGCAAAGAGACACATTTTTTCCAAATACGGTGGTAATGTTTAGACTTTACCCCCTTTCTGGCTTGGATCAGGGTTGGAATAACCCTATCCAGGATCCCCTTCAGGGCTAGAATTTGACGCTCAACCTCCATGCCGTCAAACGTAGCCGTGGTAAATCTTGACAGATGAACGTCCCCTGTTGAAGGTCCTCGCGAAGAGGTAGAGGCCACGGGTCCTCTAGGAGCATCTCCAGTGAATCCGCATACCAGGCTCTTCGTGGCCAGTCCAGAGCAATGAGAATTGCTTGAACCTTATCCCTTTTTATTTTGAGAATCTTCGGGAACAATGGGAGTGGTGGAAACACGTACACCGTCTTGGTAGACCCATGGAGTCAACAACAAACAAAGAGGAAGGGGGGTGCAAATCCCCACCCCCAAATTCCCTTCCGCACACTGAAAATTACCTGTAACCATCCCTGAATCTATCTGGTAATAAAATTCAGAGAATTGGTCACAAATGTTTGCAAACACATGTTTAGCTGCTGGCCACTTCACGGCTTCTCTGATACAGCAGTCCTAACTCTACTTGATAGCAGTGCCCACATAGGGCCATGTAATTTGTCACAGTACACCTCCATGGAGTCACCAGAGAGTCCACCGCAACTGCCTGTGGGTCCCTTGACCTGGAACAATACCGCTTGAACTTCTTGTTGAGATGAACATCATGTCGATTTGTGGCATTCCCCACAGACGTGTCAAGCACCCGAACATCTCCAGGTGAAGGCCCCACTCTCCTGGGTGGAGTTCGTGTCTGCTGAGGAAGTCTGCTTCCCAGTTGTCTACTCCCGGAATGAAGATCGCGGACAATGCCACAGCGTGTCTTTCTGCTCAGAGAATCCTTGTTACCTCTGACATTGCTGCCCTGCTCTTTGTTCCGCTTTGTCGGTTTATGTACGTTACTGCTGTCACATTGTCCGACTGAACCTGAATGGCTTGATCTTGAAGATGCAATGCCTGAAAAAGGGCGTTGTATATGGCCCTTAGTTCTGGAATGTTGATCGGAAAAACGACAATTTTCCTTGGAACTGTTCCCCCTGGGTGACTGCTCTGCAACCTCTGAGGCTTGCGTCTGTGGTTAGCAGAATCCAATTTTGAATCCCGAACCCTCGGCCCTCGGTCAGGCGAGAAGTCTGAAGACACAGAAAAGAAATCCTTGCTTTTGGCGATAGACATATCCTCTGGTGCACGTGAAGGTATGATCCAGACCATTTGTCCAACAGATCCAGCTGGAAGGGCCTTGCATGAAGCCTTTCGTACTGCAGCGCCTCGTAAGCGGCTACCATCTTTCCCAGAAGGCGAATGCATAGATGCACCGATATCCAGGTTTGTCTTAGAACATCCCGCACCATCGACTGGATCACCAAAGCCTTTACCAATGGAAGGAATACCTTCTGTGCCTCTGTATAAAGTATCATCCCCAAGAATGGAAGCCTGTGTGTTGGTTCCAGATGAGATTTTGGTAGGTTCAGAATCCACCCGTGATCCTGGAGTAGACTGGTTGAGAGGGCAATGTTGACTAACAACCTCTCCCTAGATGGTGCTTTTATCAGCAGATCGCCCGGGTACGGTATTATGTTCACTCCCTGTTTGCGGAGGAGAAACATCATCTGTGCAATTACCTTGGTGAACACCCTCGGTGCCATAGAGAGGCAAATGGCAGGGCCTGGAACTGGTAGTGACAGTCCTGTAATGCAAACCCTTGATAAGCCTGATGAGGTGGTCAAATCGGAATATGAAGGTACGCATCCTTGATATCTAGAGACACCAAGAATTCCCCCTCCTCCAGACCTGAGATTACCGCTCTCAGAGACTCCATGTTGAACTTGAACACCCGTAAGCACGGGTTCAACGACTTGAGATTTAAAATGGGCCTTACCGAACCGTCCGGTTTCGGTACAACAGGTTGGAATAATAACCCTGGTTTTGCAGCTGAAGTGGAACTGGAACAATGACCTGAGTCTGTACCAGTTTTTGAATTGCTTCCTGTAAAGTCATACTTGCTTCTTGAGAAGCTGGTAAGCCTGATTTGAAGAATCTGTGAGGTGGGAGTTCCTGAAACTCCAGTCTGTAGCCCTGGGCTATAAGATCTTTGACCCAGGTATCCTGGCATGATGTTGCCCATATGTGACTGAAGAATCTTAAACGGCTGCGTCTGCCTGTCTTCCAGGCAGTGTGGTCCACCGTCATGCTGAAGGCTTAGAGGAAGCAGAACCGGGGTTCTGTTCCTGTGAACCTGTAGTTGCTGGTTTTCTGGGTTTACCTCTTTTGCCTTTGAAGGCCGTCGAAGAACCTTTGGTTTTGTTTTTAAACTTTGCTGTCCGAAAAGACTACAGAGTTGGAGCAGTGTAGGATTTTCTAGCCGGGGAGTTGCGGAAGGAAGGTATGTAGACTTGGATATCCACGTATCCAGTTCATCTCCAAAAAGGGCTTCACCTGTGAAAGGCAGGCTTTCCACGCCTTTCCTGGAATCCGCGTCTGCAGTCCACTGGCCTAGCCACAAGCCCGTATGTGCTGACACTGCCATGAGTAAACCAATTTCCTTTATGGCCTCCACCATTAAGTTAGCAGAATCCTGTATATGCTGTAGGAGTAAAATTACCTTCCCCCTTGATAAGGAATCTAACCAGTCAATTAGATTACCGTACCATTTTGCAATGGCCTTAGAGATTCATGCACAAGCTATAGTGGGTCTCTGGGCCACCCAGGCACTGTGTACAGAGATTTGAGAGTGGTCTCAATCTTGAGGTCTGCAGCATCCTTCAAGGAAGCTGCCCCAGGAACAGGTAAAACTATCTTACGTGACAGCCTAGAAACCAATGCATCAACTATCGGTGGGTTTTCCCATTTTGTCCTATCAGCCTGAGGAAACGGGATGGATGTGAGTAACCATTTTGGGATCTGAAACTTCTTGTCAGGATTTACGCAAGTTGCTTCAAATAGGGAATTTAATTCCTTAGATGCAGGGAAAGTAGCTAAGGCTTTCTTTTTCACATTAAAATAACATTCCTCCTCGTCCTCTGATACCTTATGAGGGAAGTGCAGGACATCTCTAATAGCGTCTATCAGGGCCTGTATTCCCTGTGACAAAGCAGCACTCCCCCCCCCCCCCCCCCCCCGAGTCCACCTAACCCCCCTCTGTGTCTGATACATCATCTGTATCATCCTGCATGATTTAGGCCAGAGTACGCTTCTGTGGACAAATGGCAGGGGTCTGAGACGCTGGAATGACCACTTAATCTCTATTTGTCAAATCATCAACAGATTGCCTTAAGCATTGCGTCTCCTTCTCAATTTGGGAGAATTTATTCAAAATATTTGAAATCATCCCTTTTAAATGAATCTAACCATACTGGTTCAGATCCACTAACCTGAGAATGTGTACTATCCTGAGTACACGGCAGTGATCCCCCAGATTGAGAAAAACACTCTGCTGTGCATGATACACACTCCTTTGACATAGTAAATGTGAAACACACACACACACACACACACACACACACACACACACACACACACAGGAATAGGTTAAAAGCAGTTAAACCACACAGAGCCCTTCTAGGGAGAGAGAGAGTATTATGCAGCCAGCGACACAGCACCCCTATAGCTAAAGATCAAGTTTAGCTGGGTCGCAAACTAAGTACCCTTAATAGGGCTTAGTACACCCAATATTGCTCCCCCCTCTACTATGACCCCCTGGTACCGCTGAGGTGTTGTGGAGTCTCTGTGGAGGAGCTGCGCATCCCCGTCAATCTGCCTGTGTATAGCTGCAGAGGTAAAATGGCGCTGGTGAGCTGCTGGATCCGCTTTAAGGAGGTCCTTTAACGTGTAAGCTAAAACTAAAATGAAAAACAAAAAAATTGATTGGTTTGAATAACATACTTTATTAAATACAAACTTTATTAAATACAAATTGCTTTATTGTACACTCAATTAGACATTACAAATTTTTCAAAAATCAGAAGACAAAGGCTACAGAAAGAAAAACCCCAATGGAATAATATTGTTCCCCCTCTTCTGCAATGTACAGGGGATAGTCACATACAGAGTGGGCATGTGTAAGATTTCATTTAAAAGTACAGTATCTCTCTCACATAAATGAATAAAGAGACACAGGGTTACATCAACAGTACTTTAGAGAGTTATATGATTAAAGACCTTATGGACCCTAGCATAGAGAATTTTGTTATGTTTATTTGAGATGACAGTCACTAAAACGGAGACTAAGCAATACAAAAAATATGTTAATTCAAAGTTTTATCATTTATGTATGATTAATCAAAGCCTGAAGAGAGATTTATAATAATGCAGCAGATGTCCCAAAATACAAAAAAATTGCATAAAACATTTTGGAAAAAGAAAACCATTTCACACAATAATGTGATTAAGATGAGAAACGCAAATTAGTTTGAGAAGTGCAGGTTCTTGTATCTTCGGATAACACTTCACAATAGGGCATGTAGTTATGTGACCGTGGTCAGGAGACCGCCGGTCACAATGCCGGCACCTACATCCTGCCCAACCACAATCCTGACAGTCGACATGCCGACTAACAGGAACTATTCCCACGCATGGGTGTCCACGACATCCAGAGTGGAAATAGAACCTGTGGCACCGAGCCCACAAGGGGCTTTGTTGCTCCCCCCCTCCCCACGCCGAACATCTCAATGCCAGGATCCTGGCGTCGGTATGGTGACCCGATATACACCCCACAATAGGCCTGCAGCTCTGCATTAACATTTATCAGCGCTTCAGAACTGCTTTGCATCTTTGCAACTCCAGCAAATCTCTCACAAAAGATGTTTATGTTATGAAAATCCTGAGCTTTAATAAAACGGATATCCCTGATATGCTGTACGAATCAGTTTTATGCTATAGTAATGGTGTCCACGCACGCTACGATTCTCGCATGCTATTTGATCTTTTTAGTTCAAATAGCATAGAGTCGTGTTCAAATCGCAGGTTGTGTTCATATAGCAAAATTACATGTAGAATCATTGATCCCAATGAGTCATGCTTATAGGGTGTCTTTGGTACATGCAGCATCTTCACGCACAACAAATTAAAATTCTGTTTCCTACCCCCATGGTGTCCATTATAAACACAATAGGGACATTTTGGATAAATAGTGCTCAGAATCTGACACTGCGCAGGCAACCACTTTGCTTGACCTTAGTTAATCTAAATGTCAAGGGGCATATAAGTATGGTATACATGTATTTTCACAGGCAATATCCAAATCTTAGTGAGAGAGAATGTACCCTTCCTGTAACTTATATTGGAAGATACCAAGTAGTTTGGGGACAAAGCATGAGATGGAGACCCAATGTTTTCAAACAGGGCATGCAATAACCAAAGTAACTTCTAGTATCAACAAAAGGGGGTATAATAGTCTTTATAATAAGTCTGTTAAAAAAAAAATACCCACAAAAAATAATAATAGGTATTTTTGTTTACTTACCGTAAAATATCTATCTTTCTCTGATTCCATCTGGGGGACGCTGCGCACTTACTGATGGGTTAGTGTGTGGGAAGGGAGTATGGGACAGAACCTATAGAAAACTAACTCCTCCCCACTCTAACCCCTCCCATCTCCAGCCTGTTCAAGAATTACCTCAGTTAACGTTTAGCAAAGCCTAAAGAGAGAACAGACCATAACCAATAAACTAGACAAAAATACGTGAGGGATCGCAGCATCCCCCAGATGAAATCAGGGAGAGATTTTACGGTAAGTAAACAAAAATCCATACTTCTCTTTCATCCATCTGGTAGACGCTGCACACTCACTGATGGGATTTCCCAAAGCAAGCTAATTAGAGGAGGGAGAACCAGTCGGCATAGCTGTCTGTAAAATTTGACGCCCCAACAGAAGCAGTCTCCAATCCAAAAGTATGAAAACGGTAGAACTTTGTTAAAGTATGCACGGATGACCAGGTCGCCGCTCTACACAGCTGCTCGACATATGCACCTCCACGAACAGCCCAGGAGGCTCCAACCGCACTAGTCGAATGAGCCCTCAGGAACGGGAACAGAGGATACATAGGCCTGTCGAATAGCAGAGGTCACCCAACGAGCCACACTGTTCTTAGAGGCCAGGCCAGTCACATTTGGGTGTGTCTATCAAAATCAACAAGGTATCTGTACAGCGACTAGACTCCGTACTAGACAAATAAATGCGTAAGGCCCTAACAACGTCCAATAATGCCAAATGACTATCCTCTCTGGAAGAATTCGGAACAAACACCGGAAATACAATGTCTTGATTCAGGTGGAAAACCAACACAACCTTTGGCAAGAAGGAAGGCTTCCTATGCAAGACCGCTTGACCATCATGAAAAAACCAACAAAGGCGGCCTGCAAGAAAGCACCGCTAACTCTGCTTCAGCTAGATGTGTTTCAATGGGCAAAAGAAAGACCACCTTAAGAGTAAGGAAGCACAATTCTACAGATTCCAGTGGTTCAAACGGAGCCTTCTGAAGAGCCTTAAGAACTATTTAAATACCAAGGGGGAACCGGAGGAACAAACAGAGGTTGAAACCTGAGCACCACCTGAAGGAACATCTGGACCTCCGGAATAAGAGCCAATCTTTTTTGAAAAAGCACCGACAAGGCCAAAACTTGCCCTTTAAGGGAAGAAAGATAAAGTCCTTTAGTCAGACCATCCTACAAGGTAAGCCAAAGAGGTTAGCCGACAACCCACGTTACTCACTCCAAGCAATGTAGACACATCACACTCTGTGATAAATTCGAGAAGTGAATGGTTTCCTAGCTTGGAGCATAGTTCTCACCACCGGCCAAGATCAACCTTTAGCTCTTCGAATACTGGATTCAAGAATCATGCTGTCAAAGCCAGATGATTTAAATTGTGGTGGCAACAAGGTCCTTGTAGAAGATCTGATTTCAGTGGTAGATGGAACGGTTCCTCGGTCACCATGCAGCGCAGAAGTGTACCGCTGGCAACGAGGCCAGTCTGGAGTTAGAAGAAAGACTGGCAGACCTTCTCTCCGGATGCGCTGAAGTAGCCGTGGGATTAGAGGAATTGTTGGGAACACATATCCCAGCTGAAACCGCAATGGAGCTGTCAAGGCATCGATCAGCGCTGCCTGAGGACCCTTAGTTCGTGATCTGTACCGAGGGAGATCTAGCTAACCCCACTCCTACCATACTTGTCACTCGTACACAGGGACTAACTATGTAATAAAACCGAAATCAAAACAAAAGAAACCTAGCTAAAAACTATATGCCTGTTCTCCTCAGGCACAAAACTAAAACCGAGGTAATTCTTGAATAGGATGCAGATGGGAAGGGTTAGAGGGGGGAGGAGTTAGTTTTCTATAGCTTCTATGCCAAACTCCCTTCCCACACACTCTAACCCATCAGTAAGTGTGCAGTGTCCCCCAGATGGATGAAGGAAGAAAAAAAAAATAACACAGACACCTAGACTGATTCACAAATACACAGACTCACAAAGACATAGCAAATACAGACATATAAGGCTTTCTGCACCACTATCTCCTTTCAGCAGGCTGATTATGGCCAACCCCATGGTTCCTGCTTAGGCTGTAGCATTACTGGAGACTCAAGATGTGGCCCATCGGAAGTCCCATAAGGGGACGTCCAGTTTCTTACCACAGACTCTGCACCTCTGGGTGTGGGAGGAGGTGCAGAGCGAAAGACTGCAAATAATCCCTTGTGTTGGGAAAAGGCATGTGAAGCATTATCAGTATATAATCTGCACAGGAAAACATCAGAGCATGCCGATGATACATTTAGAGCCCTTTCATTGGACCAGGTTCACAGACATCTAGCGTAATATAAATAAGGAAAAGCTACAGAAAGTGCTCACTACTGGTAACGTAGGATATCAATGTGGTTTCATCACTTCTGGAAAAGCACGAGTTCTGCTTTCCAAAAAGGTTCCGCCTCATAATGTGTTTTATTAGTGTCCGTTCTAGGTCAGGCAACATGGGAACCCCTATAACCGAGTTTGCCAATACAACAATTTGTTTCCTGCCATCATTATGTGGTGGGCAAATTAAACACTTAAGTAGAACGCTAGGGGTCGATTAAATTAGGTGCAAACCCCGCAAAGTGACGTTACAATGCAGTTGGAAGGCCAGCAACGGCACCTCATGTGCGGCCTATAGGCATACTTACTCGCAGATAGCTGGATCGGCCCCAGAGAAAAAAAAATTACATTACCTCAAATATGCCAAAAGAATAAGGAATAATAAAATGAAGCAATATACATGCTGCTTATATCAATCAACATACAATTTCATCATAGAGAAAATCATATATACCTTATTAGAAAAAAACAAATAAATTGTTTTTTTCCTGTAATATAATAC
The DNA here is from genome assembly GCF_028390025.1 of Pseudophryne corroboree. Taxonomy (NCBI): domain Eukaryota; kingdom Metazoa; phylum Chordata; class Amphibia; order Anura; family Myobatrachidae; genus Pseudophryne; species Pseudophryne corroboree. The sequence continues at coordinate 173,793,326 of NC_086444.1, read as the reverse complement.
AGCACCTACAATCATAATATTTAGAGAATTATCATCTGAAAGTAAAATATAAAAAGCTGTTCGCTTGCATACATTTTTTTATTAATTTTTTTACATACAGAATAGTAAAATAAATTATCCCAAGTTCAATTGTCTCTATATACAGAACCCACGGAACAATTAGCATGCAGGCATCACCTTTCCACATTATTGGAATGCAGGCACCAAGGAGACTATTCAATTTTTTTTAGGCGCTGGTATCTAGGTGGCACCTGATGTCAGCAATTCAATTGTTCTGTTGATCGGGCACAGTCAATGCCAGTGCTGACATTTCAGCTTGAGGCATCCTGAGGTGGCGATCACAAATGTGCAAAGTATCCTGTTTAGGCACCGAAATGAAGTTTTTCGCATTACGGGCACTATTTTAGTCTGGATTAGCCGCTTAGTGCAGCTAAACCCTGTGCTTTTGGGTGTTTAAGAAGTAATGGGCGCCCGATTGGAACAATTGAATTGCTCTGACTGGTGCCCATTACTTTGGATGCACAAAAAATTTTTTAATTGCCCCCTCAAGATTCCACATTCCCCTAACACAGCCGTTAAGTCTCTTGTACAATAACTCCTAAAATGATGGTCATGTGATCTGGTGTAACGCCAACAGGGGAAGTGTAAAAGCAAGATTGAGCCGATAACCGTTCACTGTTGTATACTTCTAGTAACACAAGAAGCAAACATGAATTTTGATAAAATATTGCGTCTGTAAGTATGAAGCACAATTCACAAAAGGGTTTAATATGTACTGGTCACCTGGACAAAATGAGAACAGCCCTTGCGGGGGCTAATGCAGGACACACATCTATCTATGGCTCGATTCCCCATTCTGCAGATGCTGAACAATGATAACTGGTGATCCCTTGGGGAATCGGCAAAAAACAGCATGTAAAAAATCCCTGACACACCGATTCCGGTCACTTATAACCGTAATTAACGAACCAAGAATTTCCAACATGTTGGTTTTCCAGGTATCAGGAGAACAGGGAATTGCTCCCCTAATGTATGGACCCCCTAAGCCAGTATTCTGCCTTATCAATTCCCTAGGCCAGAGGTTCCCAAACTGTGTACCGTGGCTCCTTGGGGTGCCTCGGGACACTTGCAGGGGTGCCCTGGGTTGGTGGTCCAGGACCAATTCAAATTATTCATGGTCAAAACCAGTGCTGGTGGCTGTCAATCTAAAATATGTGGACAACCAGAAGCAAATCCTGTCCCTCACCACATAACTGACCCTAAGGATGACATATAAACGCAATCTACTTAATGTAATATTTCTTTCTAAATTTCTCAAGAAGAAATTTTTGGCCTAGGGGTGCCGTGAAAAAAATTCTGATATTCTAGGGCACCCTGATTCAAAAAAGTTTGGAAACCACTGTCCTAGGCACTAGTTACATTCCTTGGGAACTCCTGCATTAGTTCTGCCACTAAAGTTGTGTGTTACATTAGCAAGTTTGCTCTGCACAGCTCAAATTACCTGACACCGAAAACATCAGAGCAAATGTGGATACAGAGCTACTGGAACAGTTACATGCCAACACACTCATTAATCATCTAGAATGAAATACATCAGGTAAACATGGACAAAGCATTATCCTGTCTAATAGTAAGTAAAATTATATTATACATGGTTTTAACACACAATGTCACTTTGTGCCTCAATGATAGCATTGGTTTATAATGAACAGATAACTTGTGCGGTTGTGAATTTTGGGACAGCTCACTATTGTGTGTGTGCAAATCTCATCAGTTGATGTCAGATATGTAGAACTCAGCTACATAGTTACACAGCTACTCCACACAGACGCAATATGTATTATCATTCATGGAGCTTCATACTAGTTATATATAGCGTATATGTAAGGCAAATATAAACCATGCACAATACAGGCAGTAATGCAGGCCTGGACAGCAGTTGTGAAACTACAAGTCAAATAGTCGATAGCTGGGACTCCTGGAGAGACACATGTCGCCCAGGTCAATGTTAAAAAGTGTTTTCCAACATAAGAAAACTCACATGCACAAGCACAGGACTTCAGAAAGCTAACTGAGTGCATTTAGTAGGTTATAGAAGGGCATGTACTGCACACACCCGAAAAACAACATGTGTCTGTGTGTGGAAATGCTACGTCTGTATATCCACTCCCATATCTCCTACAGACTGTTTGCATATGGAATATTTTATTATACAGTATATCTTACAGATAAGATTAAACTAGATACATTATGTAATGAAATTTAAAGTCATAGAAAAATATATGTGTGCATTTTCCAAATTATTGCTTAATTATAAATATACAAAGTAACTTGTCATCTATGTCATACTTCAATATTGTATCTAAATATAGCTTTTCTGGATATAAAGTTATTAAAAAGAACACTACCATTCTACAGAGGTTGTTTCTAAAGCATACATGCCAAGACTAAAAAGAAATCAAAATACATAATATACACATCAGATGAGTGGTCTAGGAGAGCTTACGTCAGTCAGATCTAGAACCAGAATAGAATTTTAGGCTTGGATTAATATATACAACACACAACACTTTTACTAGTTCTAACTGGAGAGAAAACAAAACTTCAACCTGAACCAGACTTACCTGCCCAGCTTTTTTGGTGCATGAAACTGATGCAGCCGTATAATAATAACAAGGTCAGAACGGGTTTTCATATTAAATGTATAAAGTCAATATTACATACTAGTATTACTTCATACTAAAAACTGCACCAGAGTGTTGTATGAGCCCGCACTACAATGGCAAATCTCCTCAACTGGTCACTGACTAAGGTGGTCTTTCCGAGTTGTTCGCTTGCTAGCAGTTTTTAGCAGCCGTGCAAACGCTATGCCACCACCCACTGGGAGTGTATTTTAGCTTAGCAGAAGTGCGAACGAAAGGATCGCACAGCGGCTACAAAAAAATAATGTTCAGTTTCAGAGTAGCTTCAGACCTACTCCGCGCTTGCGATGACTTCAGACTGTTCAGTTCCTGTTTTGACGTTACGAACACGCCCTGCGTTCGCCCAGCCACGCCTGCATTTTTGCTGGCACGCCTGCGTTTTTTCAAACACTCCCTGAAAACGGTCAGTTGGCACCCAGAAACGCCCTCTTCCTGTCAATCACTCTGCAGCCAGCAGTGCGACAGAAAAGCTTCGCTATACCTTGTGTGAAACTACATCGTTCGTTGTAATAGTACGAAGTGCGTGCGCATTGCGCCGCATGCGCAAAAGTGCCGTTTTTTGGCAGATCGCTGCGCTGCGAACGAAATCTGCTAGCGAACAACTCGGAATGACCACCTAAGCACTGCGTGTCATGCCATACTACAGGCTTTACACAGAATATACCTTACAGACCTGTATTATATTTTATGTAGGATAATTAGCACAATGTGGCCCGTGCCACTGTAGTGTTTTTAAATCAGCGTGTCGAACACTGAACCAAGTGTCCTTCAGAGTCTAGTACATTTCAGTGCTCATGAATGGATATGCATTTATCACAAATAATGGTCAGTACACCAAGTGTGCCGTGCCGGTGACGATATGGTGGGTACAGCAAGAGTCTCCTGATCTAATATACACAGGTTACATATTCTTAACATATACATGTTTAAACCCCCTGACAGTCAGTGCACTGATAACCATTTAATTCTGGACTCCAGCTTATATCATTTTACCTAAGTGCAACTACTGTATTTAGCTTTCCCAATAAGGAATACGGTATCTCCACCCAAAACATAGTAAGCAACACCTAATACTACATTTAAAGCCATTCATGGTTTATTGCCCATCTCTCACTTTGATTACAGTTAACTCATTCTTGGCATTATATATGTCAATGTCCTGTGAACCTCCCAATGTATGTGAATGGGACTTACACAGTGGTATGTATATCCCTCCCCTGTGAATTTGATTCAAGCCAGTGCAGAAAGCGTGCAGGAGACCGCTGCTGGATCAAATGAGGCTTCAAACACCAAATCCCAGGCAAGAACTCAACGCCTGCATGTTATGTTAATATAGTGAATGCACCATCTGTAAGCTTTCAATAACATTTCTGCCCATATAAGCAAACTGTACGGGGAAGAACTTGCACTGATCATTTACACTGCATGCTCCACGGTGGGAGTTCTATACAAATGTCAAAGCTTGGCTTAAGTACAAGACAGCAGCTGGTTTGCATAAAAGAATATAATAATCTGTCTATAAGCATTTACTTTCATAAATCTGTTGATTGATTATTTTACCAAATTTTCAGTGACTGTGCCAGCCCCCATGCAGATACCACTGAGCAGTGGAGGCGCACACTAACTGAGGCTCTCTATCAAGTGAAAGATCAGTTCCATCACCAGAGGTAAAATGCTGGTGTCTGATGTCCTGTTGTGAATGACTGGGATCAGGGCACTATCTAGGTCATTCAAGTAGAGTTGTGGGAGAGGCTGTCCCCCCGATCCTGCCAGATACTCCACCTACACATGGGATGACAAAAGAAGAAATGTTAAAGGGCTACTGTATAATTATTTAAAATGCTAACTTTAAATAGCCAGATCCAATACAGAGCTGCTGACAAATACCTGTTCATGCAGTAATGTGTTGTTAGATATAGAAATACATGAAGAAAATGAATTAAGTGTGCTGGTTAGTTATAGCTTAGCTTACTCTGTTAATGCTTGGTGATGCTACGCAGATCATGTTTTATAACCGGTGTGTCAGGACTGGTTGTACACCAGTATAAATTGGCAGTGTGAGAGGTGATACACATAATAAGATGTTGCAATGTAGAGAACTAAGGGTACCTGTGCGAAATAACTATGAATTTATAAAAAAAAAAGAAGCTGTTTGGCACTCTGGAGCAGATGTATTAAGCCTGGAAAAGCGATAAATTAGAAGGTGATAACCAGAGCAGTTTCTTGCAGTGGGTGAGGCCTTTGCACGGGGCACCAGCCGCAGCTTTGTGGCTCTTTGTGTGCTCCCCCTCCTCATATCGCTACTACTCTCTGGGGGCAGAGTTTCACGCAATCATGGCGGCATTATGCAAAACTCCGCCCGCAGAGCGAAGTAGTAATGACGGGTTGGAGTGGGAGCCAGCCAGGACACTCACAAATGAGTTGGAGGGCGGGCGGAGGAATGATGGTGCTGACGGGCCGGCCGCAGTAACCACACAGACAAGACACCTACACAGCCCTGGAAACTGATATTATACTGTGTAATGTCAGTTACCAGGGCTGTGTAATGCTAATTGCCAGGGCTGAGTAATGCCAGCCAGGCACGGCGACAGGGTGGGTCTAAGGGGACATCAGTGCTGGGCCCTGAGTGTCAGAGGAGCCCAGCAGAACAAGTACAGGGCCTATTACATTTAATATCTAAAATGATCACCTGACCGGCTACCCGCAATTACCTAAATTAATTGTGACCCTTCCTGCATCGACCTCCCCCTCCATTGCCTCAGTTGGTATGGCCCGGTGGTGAAGCTGCACAGGCTCTTCCTACCCTGTCTCTTGCGGCCACCATGGAATAGGATGCCCTGAGCTAGCTCAACAGTGCTGTGTATTCGCCTCCTGACAGCGCTGGGCACAAGGGAAGTGTGCGAGAGCGATAGCCCCACGCATCCCCACCGCTGAACACCTGGGCTGAGGTGAGTCCTGGCAGCCTTATGTACCTTTATACACTGCTCAAAAAAATAAAGGGAACACTTAAACAACACATCCTAGATCTGAATTAATTAAATATTCTTATTAAATACTTTGTTCTTTACATAGTTCAATGTGCTGACAACAAAATCACACAAAAATTATCAATGGAAATCAAATTTATTAACCCATGGAGGTCTGGATTTGGAGTCACACTCAAAATTAAAGTGGAAAAACACACTACAGGCTGATCCAACTTTGATGTAATGTCCTTAAACATGTCAAAATGAGGCTCAGTAGTGTGTGTGGCCTCCACGTGCCTGTATGACCTCCCTACAACGCCTGGGCATGTTCCTGATGAGGTGGCGGATGGTCTCCTGAGGGATCTCCTCCCAGACCAGGACTAAAGCATCCGCCAACTCCTGGACAGTCTGTGGTGCAACGTGGCGTTGGTGGATGGAGTGAGACATGATGTCCCAGATGTGCTCACTTGGATTCAGGTCTGGGGAACGGGCGGGCCAGTCCATAGCATCAATGCCTTCGTCTTGCAGGAACTGCTGACACACTCCAGCCACATGAGGTCTAGCATTGTCATAGAAACATAGAATTTGTCGGCAGATAAGAACCACTTGGCCCATCTAGTCTGCCCTTTTTTTTTTTTTTTTTTTTAATCTCTAACCTTAATTGATCCTTATTTCTTTGTAAGGATATCCTTAGGTCTATCCCATGCATGTTTAAATTGCTCTACTGTCTTAGCCTTGCATTGTCTTGCATTAGGAGGAACCCAGGGCCAACCGCACCGGCATATGGTCTCACAAGGGGTCTGAGCATCTCATCTCGGTACCTAATGGCAGTCAGGCTACCTCTGGTGAGCACATGGAGGGCTGTGCGGCCCCCCAAAGAAATGCCACCCCACACCATTACTGACCCACTGCCAAACCGGTCATGCTGGAGGATGTTGCAGGCAGCAGAACGTTCTCCTTGGCGTCTCCAGACTCTGTCACGTCTGTCACATGTGCTCAGTGAGAACCTGCTTTCATCTGTGAAGAACACAGGGCGCCAGTGGCGAATTTGCCAATCTTGGTGTTCTCTGGCAAATGCCAAACGTCCTGCACGGTATTGGGCTGTAAGCTGTGGACGTTGGGCCCTCATACCACCCTCATGGAGTCTGTTTCTGATTGTTTGAGTAGACACATGCACATTTGTGGCTTGCTGGAGGTCATTTTGCAGGGCTCTGGCAGTGCTCCTCCTGTTCCTCCTTGCACAAAGGCGGAGGTAGCAGTCCTGCTGCTGGGTTGTTGCCCTCCTACGGCCTCCTCCACGTCCCCTGATGTACTGGCCTGTCTCCTGGTAGCGCCTCCATGCTCTGGACACTACGCTGACAGACACAGCAAACCTTCTTGCCACAGCTCGCATTGATGTGCCATCCTGGATGAACTGCACTACCTGAGCCACTTGTGTGGGTTGTAGACTCTGTCTCATGCTACCACAAGAGTGAAAGCACCGCCAGCTTTCCAAAGTGACCAAAACATCAGCCAGAAAGCATAGGAGCTGAAAAGTGGTCTGTGGTCACCACCTGCAGAACAACTCCTTTATTGGGAGTGTCTTGCTAATTGCCTATAATTTCCACCTGTTGTCTATTCCATTTGCACAACAGCATGTGAAATTGATTGTCAATCAGTGTTGCTTCCTAAGTGGACAGTTTGATTTCACAGAAGTGTGATTGACTTGGAGTTACACTGTGTTGTTTAAGCGTTCCCTTTATTGTTTTGAGCAGTGTATATATTGCTAGCAGTCTAAAAGTTGTGTCCTGTGTGTGATAGATCTCTCTCATATATATATATATATATATATATATATATATGGTATCGGCGTCACTCAGCAGACTTGTTAAGCAGTTTAAAAGATGCCTTTATTCACAAAGAATAAATGTGAATAAAGGCATCTTTTAAACTGCTTAACAAGTCTGCTGAGTGACGCCGATACCAATACCATATATGCAGAGCGTGCAAGCTCATGGTTGGCACCGCAGCAAGTTACACCAGACCCCATTAGGAGTGCCGGACGTTTGGGACTATATATATATATATATATATATATATATATATATATATATATATATAGTAGCCAGGGAATGCCGCGCCACTTGTGATACAAAGATTCCCAACCACTTCAAAAACACTCCCAATTATTTGGGCGTCAGCTGTCCCCTAAAGAGACGGCAATGGTAGGTTGCCGCAAATTAAGAAATAGGTATACCGGATAGGGGTTCTAAGCGACCTCAGGTGTTTCTATGTTGATTATAATACGTATTAAATATATATAAAAAAGTTGTTTGTAAAAAATTGATATTTTATTACTATTCACAACACTAAAAAGGATATAAGAAACAATAAATATCCAACAATAAAATACTATTTCTCTAAAACATGACTGAATTCTTAAAAAAGGGGGAAATGGATATGAGTTTAAAAAATCGTGGATAAAGTGCATATAGTGGGTACAGATTATAAGAAAAGTTTTTTAAGAGTCTTAACTGATATATCTGGAGGTCTCTGGGTCAAAAACTGGGGTGTAAGGTAGTCTTTTCAGACGAGACCACGGCCATTTTAGCGAGATCACGGCAATTTTAGCAAGGCCACGCCCCCTTTCTGTGAGACCGTGCACCTTCAGCACTCGCAAATTTCTATTTTTTTATATCCATGGTTAGGGTGGCGCATTTTTAAATCTCGCACTGGGAGTCAAATTGGCTAGAAACAGCTCTGGTGATAACGCACCAGCCAATCATCTCCTAAAATGACATTTAAAAGCTGACTGGCTGGAGCATTATCGCCTTCTTCTTTACCACTTCTCCAGGCTTAATAAATCTGCCCCTCTGTCTTGAGAATATATGACATCTTTGATACAGTTTTAGAAGCTGAAATTTCATTAGAGGTGTGTCAAGTGTAGATGTTCTCTTCCTATATATCAAATATCTCTTGACATTTAAGCAACTTTTTAAGCTGCAACACTGGTCAGTCGTACACTTCTCCTAACTGACTCCTTACTCTGATACCCCTTTTACACTCGCAGAAAAATCCCGGGATATTGCACATGAACGCGCATCATCCCGGGATTTTTCTCAGTGTGAAATGGTACAGGACCAATTTCCCGGGACGAGCATCCCGGGATTTCAACCCATGTCTCGACCTGGGTTGAATCCGGGACCATCCCGGGAAGCTGAGCAGTGTGAAAGGGCCCGTCCCGGGATTCACTACCCGGGACTGTTAAAAGCCCTCGGATTGGAGCTTTCTTGGGCTTAGAAAAGATGATGTCATCTTTCAGAGCCCAGGGAAGCATCCTGGAAGCCCGCACTTTACTAAATATACCCCATAGTCTCTGTTCTCCTACACTTCTCTGCAGAAGCTGCAAAGTAGAGAGGTCTGAGTACAAGATATAGTATATGACACTTTACTTTTACAGGTTGAGTATCCCTTATCCAAAATGCTTGGGACCAGAGGTATTTTGGATATGGGATTTTTCCGTATTTTGGAATAATTGCATACCATAATGAGATATCATGGTGATGGGACCCAAGTCTAAGCACAGATTGCATTTATGTTCCATATACACCTTATACACACAGCCTGAAGGTAATAGTAGCTAATATTTTTTATAACTTTGTGCATTAAACAAAGTGTGTCTACATTCACACAGTTCATTTATGTTCCATATACACCTTATACACACAGCCTGAAGGTCATATAATACAATATTTTTAATAACTTTGTGTATTAAACAAAGTTTGTGTACATTGAGCCATCAAAAAACAAAGGTTTCACTATCTCACTCTCACACAAAAATGTCCGTATTTCGGAATATTTGGATATGGGATACTCGACCTGTATCAGTACTTCTGGCTCTGCAGTGTTGTGGAACTGCAAATCACAGCATGTGCTGCCAAATTGCAATGTGGTCCATCTAGTTCCAAAATAGCTGGTATAAAGTCAGTCACATAATAACTTAAAGTGAAACGGTCTTCATATTCATAGTACTTAAAACCACCTTACGAAATACCTAATGACATACATATGCATTTGCAGGGATATCCCGGGATCAGTGTAAATGGGGCTCTCCCGGGTCGATCCCAGGTCTTAGTGCAGTGTGAAAGGGGTCAGTCCCGGGAATGCATCCCGGGAGTGACCCGGCTGTGTGAGTGTAAAAGGGGTACCAGTAGAGCCTCAGCAACTACACTATGACACCGTTTTTCCCGTGGCTGCACGATTTTTGTAGGAAGCCCTGAAAACTGATGCTGCACTACAGCCTGAGGGGCTTCCAACCTCTTATTGGTCCTTCTGCTTACACCCATTTTTTAATGAGCACTGTACTACAGAAACCAACAAAAAACAGGTTCAGCATGCACGAGTGCTATACTATAGAAGCCAACCAAAAATAGTTTCAGCATGCAGTTCTCTCCAGGAAGGAGCAGGTCAGTGATATGCTCATTTAACCGCATATTACAGTACATACTAATTATCGTCATATAATTGGACATTGATGTTGTTGAATGATATTACAAACATACCACATATCTAGAAAACATATACGTTATGGTAAGAACTTACCGTTGATAACGGTATTTCTCCTAAGTCCACTGGATAACAATGTGATATGATGGAGCGACAGCGGATTGGCACCAAACGATCAAAAGCTTTCTGGCTTCCCAGGATGCAACGGTCCCGTCCATATATCACGCCCCCTGGCTCAAGAAAATCAGTTGTATTCCAAAGCACAAGGCAGGAGCATCATGTAGAGCCCTATCAGGTGAGAAGAACACACACGCACACCCTTCCATACAAGAAGGATTCTCAAATCAGGTGCGTCAGGGTGGGATCCCTGTGGAACCGGAGTACTTAGGAGAAATATCGTTATCAACGGTAAGTTCTTACCATAACGTATTTTTCTCCGGCAGGGTCCACAGGTTATCCACAGGATAACAATGGGATTTCCAAAAGCAATTTAGTGGTGGGGACGCTCCTGATTGGACAGGAGAACATAGTAACTAAGGTTGAAAAAAGACAATTGTCCATCGAGTTCAACCTATTTGTGGTCTCCTATGCAGTCGTATTATAGGACTAGTTATTTTTATGTTAGGACTAGTTATATTAACTATGAGTGCCTACGCACCATAACCCTGAATATCTTTATCCAATAGGAATTTATCTGACGCATTCTTAAAAGGTGTTGACTGAGTCCGCAGTTACTACTCTCTCAGGCAGGGAATTCCAAACACGTATTGTCCTTACTATGAAAAAACCTTTTCGCCTCAATGTGCGGAAACTCCTCTCCTCTAACCTAAGCGAGTGACCACGTCCTCTGTGCTGATCTTATAGAAAACAGGTCCCTCCCAAGCTCTGTGTATTGACCCCTTATATATTTGTATATGTTGATCATGTCCCCTCTTAGTCTCCTCTTTTCCAATGTAAACATGCCTAGCCTTGCAAGCCTTTCCTCGTATTCCAGCGTCTCCATGCCCTTGATTAGTTTGGTCGCCCGCCTCTGAACCTTTTCTAGCTCCAGGATATCCTTTTTGTAATATGGTGCCCAAAATTGTACACAGTATTCAAGATGAGGCCTCACTAGTGATTTATATAATGGGAGTATAATACTCTAGTCCAGGGGTGGCCAACCAGTCAGAGACAAAGAGCCAAGAAATCTTGTTAGGTACATCAAAGAGCCGACTTCGAGCAGAAGGCGCACTTGCAAAAATGGGGTGTGACCTTGTGCCTGCTAGGCCACGCCCCTGGTATAAAATACATTGAAAAAGCCAGATCCAACATAAAATACAATGATTAATTGAAAAAGCCAGATACAAATAATTGAAAAAGCCAGATCCGCATAAAATATATTGAAAAGCCAGATTCACATAATACACTTCAGTTCCCCCATGTGTCACACCAGCCAGCACCCACCTGTGTCACTCCAGCCAGCTCCCCCATGTGTATTTGGCTCCCTCAGTTCTCAGTCTACATAGTGCTGCTTCATGTCTGGCTGGAGTGCAGCGGTTTACAGATCTCTTGTGGTCACGTGACATGAGTGTTGGGAGCCACATTTGAATGAAGAAAGAGCCGCATGTGGCTCAAGAGCCACGCGTTGGCCACCACTGCTCTAGTCCCTTGCATCAATGCCCCATTTTATGCATGCTAATATCTTATTAGCCTTCTATGCTGCACTCCTACTTTGGGTACTGCTGCTTAATTTATCTATGTGAACCCCTAGGTCTTTTTCCAGTACAGAGTCCCCTAATATTACCCCATTTGCAGTGATCGCAAAAACGCGCTATAGCGCGTATTTTACCCGAAATTGAGGACCAGTGACTCGTTTTTAAAAAAAGGGTGGGTCCCCGGGGACGCGCTGCACTGTGATTGGCTATAAGTTTAATGAACGATGTCCTCCTTGCCCGGCTGCAGAGAGGATTATAAAAGTGAAGGTGGAGCCAATCGGGCAAGGGAGGGAGACATGATTCATTAAACCTGCGGCTGTCTGAGGAGGACGTGGTGACCCATCCCCCCCCTACGTCTAGTGGCAGTGAGGATTGCGGTGCGGTGCGCGGCGGGCAGGCGGGCTACTATCCTGCCATATGCTGAGATCTGAAGTCTGCAGGGGACCTGGCGGCGTCTATCCCGCTGCAGTGAGCTGGGGCCCGGAGACTTCCTGAACGTTGCCTCGTGCATCTGCTGGGGGACCTGGTCTTGCTGTCAGAGTACTGTTGCCGGGACTCTCACACAGGTGACGTACTGCTCTGCTGGCCGGGAGTGCAGACTGCTGCTGGGCTCCGTGACAAGGTGCGGCTGCATCTTTCCTGCCTAGCCTGCCTGTGCTCCATTCAAGCTTTCTAGGAGCTGCCACACACACACTACAGCCGAGGTGGTGGTGAGTTCCGGGGGTCAGATAGTGTGGACACGTAGTGCCAATGTTGATGCTAGATTTAAGTGGCCTAAGGGAGAGGAGCCATGACACAAGGGGGAGGAGCTATGCCAGCGGGATAGTTCCTCTACGATCCACGCCACCAACTAATACCTTTAGTAATCAGGTGGCGAGCGAAGCGAGCCCGCGAGGGTACTTTTCGGGTACCCTGTTTGGCCGTAGCTCCTCCCCTGTTGACGTGTCTCCTCCCCTAGTGACGTCGGAAGGTCCCTTCTCCCACTCCGATTTAGAACCAACCGTAGTGCCAATCATACGCACTCCCCACAACATGTTCACAGTGCCCATTATACACACACCCATCTGACACCCGCTCCACTGACACCCACTGTGTCTGTGGACGACAACTGGGGGGTCCGAGATGGTGGCTACAATGTGTATAATGCGCTCTACCTGGTGCAACGTGTATAACGCGCTTTACCTGGTGCAATGTGTATAATGCGCTTTACCTGGTGCAATGTGTCTAAGTGTTCTTCCTGGTACAATGTTTATATGTGCTCAACCTTGTGCAATGTGTATAACGCGCTCTACCTGGTGCATTGTGTATAATGCGCTTTACCTGGTGCAATGTGTCTAAGTGTTCTTCCTGGTGCAATGTTTATATGTGCTCAACCTGGTGCAATGTGTATAACGTGCTCTACCGGGCGCATTGTGTATAACGTGCTCTACCGGGCGCATTGGTTATAACGCGCTCTACCTGGTGCAATGTGCATATTGTAATCTACCTGGTGCAATTTGTATAAGTCCTCTACCTGGAGCAAAGTGTATAATGCGCTGTACCTGGAGAAAGGTGTATAACGCACTGTACCTGGAGCAAGGTGTATAACGCGCTGTACCTGGAGCAAAGTGTATAACGCGCTGTACCTGGAGCGAAGTGTATAACGCGCTGTACCTGGAGCAAAGTGTATAACGCGCTGTACCTGGAGCAAAGTGTATACCGCGCTCTACCTGGAGCAAAGTGTATACCGCGCTCTACCTGGAGCAAAGTGTATACCGCGCTCTACCTGGAGGAAAGTGTATAACATGCTCTACCTGGAGCAAAGTGTATAACGTGCTCTACCTGGCGCAGTGTGCATAGGAGGTTCTACCTGGTGCAATTTGTATAAGCGGCACTACTGTGTGGTGTAATGTGAATTGGCACTATTATGTGGTCACGCCCCTTCCCCATGAAGCCACGCCCCTAAAATTTTGAGGCGCACCTTCGGCGCGCACTACCTGTACTTTGCCTTCTGGGAGGTGGAACACCAATTCACTTTCTGCCTAAGGGCACCAAAATGTCTAGTTATACCTCTGATGCAGGGTGTCCTGCATGCTACACAGCCCAGGGGCATTGTCACCCCATCCCCCCCACCTTGCAACACTTTTCTAGTGTCCAAACAAGATTAAGATGAATAAGAACCTTCATTCCAATGGAACCCAGAAAAAGACCGGTAGGACCCCAAATTTTAAAAGTGAGGGGTCCCTGGGACCCACTTTTTTTTTGGCTCAGCGCGATCACTGATTTAGTATGTAGGTGTTATTTTTAGTCTTGCCCCCACAGTGCATTACCTTACACTTGTCTGTGTTGAATCTCATTCTCCATTTTGCTGCCCATGCTTCCAGTTTAGTTAAATCGTTCTGAAGAGACTCTGCTCCCTATTATCTAACCAATTACTGACCCAAGTGCATATTGTGATCCCTAGCCCTATTTCTTGTAGCTTGTAGATAAGACGCATGTGTGGTACAGTGTCGAAAGCTTTGGCAAAGTCTAAAAAGATTATATCCACCTCCTTACCCTGATCCAGGTTCACTCTTACAGTTTCATAAAAGCCAAGTAAGTTGGTCTGACATGATCTGTCCTTCACAAATCCATGTTGGTTCCTTTTAATTACCTTATTTGCGTCAAGGAACTTTTGAATACTGTCCCTTAGAATACCTTCCAATACTTTCCCCACTATAGATGTAAGACTAACTGGTCTATAATTACCTGGTTCAGCTTTGCTCCCCTTTTTAAATATCGGCACTAACCCCGCTATACGCCAGTCTTTGGGAACCATACCCGATTTAACCAAATCCATGAAGATCAAAAATAGAGGTCTTGCTAGTTCGGCGTGCAGCTCCATAAGAACCCTCGGGTGAATTCCATCGGGACCAGGTGACTTTTTTAAATCGGTCACAGACTACCTCCTCACATAAATAAGCATTTAGCAGTTGAGATTTTGTGTTAGACCCAGCATTTGGTCCTCTCTGGTAAATACCGTTGAAAAAAACTCATGACGAATTCAGCGTCATGAGAGGCAAAAGTATCCAAGGCATAATGTTTAATGAATGTGTTAATGGAACACCATGTCGAATTGTTGACACCATCAGCCCAATCACTCGCATAGCTGCGTGAATGGATATCCTCTGACTATGTATCAAGTCCTGAATCTTTGACTGTACTTTGGATATCTATTTCAGATGTAAAAATACTTTCTGCAGACCTGAATCCAGTACAGCCCCCAAGTGAGTCATCCGTCGTGACGGCACTAGAGACGATTTTGCTTAATTTATGAGCCATCCGTGCCTCTGAGGACATGTTATTGTCTGTTGGAGATGGCACAGAAGCAATTCCTGTGATTGTGCCAGGATTAAAAGATCGTCGAGGTATGGAAAAATTCTTATCCCCTGCTTGCGGAGATAAGCTGCCATAACCATCATAATCTTGGTAAATACTCTGAGAGATGTGGCTAACCCAAAGGGTAGGGCCTGGAACTGGAAATGCTGCTGGAGGATAATGAACCTGAGATAACACTGATGGGACAGTGCTATAGGAACATGTAGGTAAGCATCCTGAATATCCAGGGATACCATATAATCCCCTGGCTCTATTGCCAAAACTATGGAGTGTAACGTCTCCATGTGGAACCTTGGTACCCAAATATACTTGTTTAGCATTTTGAGATTGAGAATGGGCCGAAATAACCCATTTGGCTTCTGAACCAAAAATAGGTTGGAGTAAAAACCCTGTCCCCATTGTGCAGGGGGTACTGGAATGACTGCTCCTGACTGAAGCAATTTCTGAACTGCTTCTTGCAAAGCACTGGTCTTGGTCTCTACCCGAGACAGACTGGTGCAAATCAGTTGGATTCCAAAGCATTTAAGCAGGAGCATCATGTAGAGCCCTAATCAAGCCAGAAGAACACACATGCATACCCTTCCGTACAAGAAGGAAGAGGTTAGTGAGTAGAAGGATCCTCAAATCAGGTGAGTCAGGGTGGGATCCCTGTGGACATAGGAGAAATACCGTTATCAACGGTAAGTTCTTACCATAACGTATATTTATCCGGCAGGGTCCACAGGTTATCCACAGGACAATAATAAGAATTTACTTACCGATAATTCTATTTCTCATAGTCCGTAGTGGATGCTGGGGACTCCGAAAGGACCATGGGGAATAGCGGCTCCGCAGGAGACTGGGCACAAAGTAAAAGCTTTAGGACTAGCTGGTGTGCACTGGCTCCTCCCCCTATGACCCTCCTCCAAGCCTCAGTTAGGATACTGTGCCCGGACGAGCGTACACAATAAGGAAGGATTTTGAATCCCGGGTAAGACTCATTACCAGCCACACCAATCACACCGTACAACTTGTGATCTGAACCCAGTTAACAGCATGATAACAGAAGGAGCCTCTGAAAAGATGGCTCACAACAACAATAACCCGATTTTTGTAACAATAACTATGTACAAGTAATGCAGACAATCCGCACTTGGGATGGGCGCCCAGCATCCACTACGGACTATGAGAAATAGAATTATCGGTAAGTAAATTCTTATTTTCTCTAACGTCCTAGTGGATGCTGGGGACTCCGAAAGGACCATGGGGATTATACCAAAGCTCCCAAACGGGCGGGAGAGTGCGGATGACTCTGCAGCACCGAATGAGAGAACTCCAGGTCCTCCTCAGCCAGGGTATCAAATTTGTAGAATTTAGCAAACGTGTTTGCCCCTGACCAAGTAGCTGCTCGGCAAAGTTGTAAAGCCGAGACCCCTCGGGCAGCCGCCCAAGATGAGCCCACTTTCCGTGTGGAATGGGCTTTTACAGATTTTGGCTGTGGCAGGCCTGCCACAGAATGTGCAAGCTGAATTGTACTACAAATCCAACGAGCAATCGTCTGCTTAGAAGCAGGAGCACCCAGCTTGTTGGGTGCATACAGGATAAACAGCGAGTCAGATTTTCTGACTCCAGCCGTCCTGGAAACATATATTTTCAGGGCCCTGACTACGTCCAGCAACTTGGAATCCTCCAAGTCCCTAGTAGCCGCAGGCACCACAATAGGTTGGTTTAAGTGAAATGCCGAAAACACCTTAGGGAGAAATTGAGGACGAGTCCTCAATTCCGCCCTGTCCGAATGGAAAATCAGATAAGGGCTTTTACAGGATAAAGCCGCCAATTCTGACACGCGCCTGGCCCAGGCCAGGGCCAACAGCATGACCACTTTCCATGTGAGATATTTTAACTCCACAGATTTAAGTGGTTCAAACCAATGTGACTTTTGGAATCCAAAAAAAAAACTACATTGAGATCCCAAGTGCCACTGGAGGCACAAAAGGAGGCTGTATATGCAGTACCCCTTTTACAAACGTCTGAACTTCAGGGACTGAAGCTAGTTCTTTTTGGAAGAAAATTGACAGGGCCGAAATTTGAACCTTAATGGACCCCAATTTCAGGCCCATAGACACTCCTGTTTGTAGGAAATGTAGGAATCGACCCAGTCGAATTTCCACCGTCGGGCCTTACTGGCCTCGCACCACGCAACATATTTTCGCCAATTGCGGTGATAATGTTTTTGCGGTTACATCCTTCCTGGCTTTGATCAGGATAGGGATGACTTCATCCGGAATGCCCTTTTTCCTTCAGGATCCGGCGTTCAACCGCCATGCCGTCAAATGCAGCCGCGGTAAGTCTTGGAACAGACAGGGTCCTTGCTGGAGCAGGTCCCTTCTTAGAGGTAGAGGCCACGGATCCTCCGTGAGCATCTCTTGAAGTTCCGGTTACCAAGTCCTTCTTGGCCAATCCGGAGCCACGAATATAGTGCTTACTCCTCACCATCTTATCAATCTCAGTACCTTGGGTATGAGAGGCAGAGGAGGAAACACATACCCTGACTGGTACACCCACGGTGTTACCAGAGCGTCTACAGCTATTGCCTGAGGGTCCCTGGACCTGGCACAATACCTGTCGAGTTTTTCCCAACGGTTTATAATCCTGTGGAAGACTTCTGGGTGAAGTCCCCACTCTCCCCGGGTGGAGGTCGTGCTGAGGAAGTCTGCTTCCCAGTTGTCCACTCCCGGAATGAATACTGCTGACGGTGCTATCCCATGATTTTCCGCCCAGCGAAGAATCCTTGCAGCTTCTGTCATTGCCCTTCTGCTTCTTGTGCCACCCTGTCTGTTTACGTGGGTGACTGCCGTGATGTTGTCCGACTGGATCAACACCGGCTGTCCTTGAAGCAAAGGTCTTGCTAAGCTTAGAGCATTGTAAATGTCCCTTAGCTTCAGGATATTTATGTGAAGTGATGTCTCCAGGCTTGACCATAAGTCCTGGATATTCCTTCCCTGTGTGACTGCTCCCCAGCCTCGCAGGCTGGCATCCGTGGTTACCAGGACCCAGTCCTGAATGCCGAATCTGCGGCCCTCTAGAAGATGAGCACTCTGCAACCACCACAGGAGGGACACCCTTGTCCTTGCTGACAGGGTTATCCGCTGATGCATCTGAAGATGCGACCCGGACCATTTGTCCAGCAGGTCCCACTGGAAAGTTCTTGCGTGGAATCTGCCGAATGGGATTGCTTCGTAGGAAGCCCCCATTTTACCCAGAACCCTTGTGCATTGATGCACTGAGACTTGGCTCGGTTTGAGGAGGTTCCTGACTAGCTCGGATAACTCCCTGGCTTTCTCCTCCGGGAGAAACACCTTTTTCTGGACTGTGTCCAGGATCATCCCTGGGAACAGAAGACACGTCGACGGAACCAGCTGCGATTTTGGAATATTGAGAATCCAATCGTGCTGCCGCAACACTATCTGAGATAGTGCTACACCGACCTCCAACTGTTCCCTGGATCTTACCCTTATCAGGGAATCGTCCAAGTAAGGGATAACTAAAATTCCCTTCCTTCGAAGGAACATCATCATTTCGGCCATTACCTTGGTAAAGACCCGGGGTGCCGTGGACCATCCCTACGGCAGCGTCTGAACTGATAGTGACAGTTCTGTACCATAAACCTGAGGTACCCTTGGTGAGAAGGGTAAATTTTGACATGAAGGTAAGCATCCTTGATGTCCCGAGACATCATGTAGTCCCCTTCTTCCAGGTTCGCAATCACTGCTCTGAGTGACTCAATCTTGAATTTGAACCTCTATGTAAGTGTTCGAAGATTTTAGATTTTAGAATCGGTCTCACCGAGCCGACTGGCTTCGGCACCACAATAGTGTGGAATAATACCCCGTTCCCTGTTGCAGGAGGGGTACCTTGATTATCACCTGCTGGGAATACAGCTTATGAATGGCTTCCAAAACTGCCTCCCTGTCAGAGGGAGACGTCGGTAAAGTCGACTTTTGGAAACGGCGAGGGGGAGACGTCTCGAATTCCAATATGTACCCCTGAGATATTACCTGAAGGATCCAGGGGTCTACTTGCGAGTGAGCCCACTGCGCACTGAAATTCATTGAGAACGGGCCCCCACCGTGCCTGAACTTGTAAAGCCCTAGCGTCATACTGAGGGCTTGGCAGAGGCTGGAAAGGGTTTCTGTTCCTGGGAACTGGCTGATCTCTGCAGCCTTTTTCCTCTCCCTCTGTCACGAGCAGAAAAGAGGAACCTTTTGTCCGCTTGCCAACAAAGGACTGCGCCTGATAATACGGCGTCTTATTTTGAGAGGCGACCTGGGGTACAAACGTGGATTTCCCAGCTGTTGCCGTGGCCACCAGGTCTAAAAGACCGACCCCAAATGTCCCCTTTCAAAGGCAATACTTCCAAATGGCGTTTGGAATCCGCATCACCTGACCATTTTACTGGTAGAATTGGACAACGCACTTATACTTGATGCCAGTCGGCAATTATTCCGCTGTGCATCATGCATATATAGAAATGCATCTTTTAAATGCTCTATAGGCAATAATATACTATCCTTATCTAGGATATCAATATTTCCAGTCAGGGAATCCGACCATGCCAACCCAGCACTGCACCTCCAGGCTGAGGCGATAGCTGGTCGCAGTATAACACCAGTATGTGTGTAAATACCTTTTTTTGGATACCCTCCTGCTTTCTATCAGCAGGATCCTTAAGGGCGGCCATCTCATGAGAGGGTAGAGCCCTTGTTCTTACAAGCGTGTGAGCGCCTTATCCCCCCTAGGGGGTGTTTCCCAATGCATCCTAACCTCTGGCGGGAAAGGGTATGCAGCCAATACTTTTTAAGAAATTATTAATTGTTATCGGGGGGAAACCCACGCATCATCACACATTTTATTTCTCAGATTCAGGAAAACTACAGGTAGTTTTTCCCTCACCGAACATAATACCCCTTTTTTGGTGGTACTCGTATTATCAGAAATGTATAAAACATTTTCCATTGTCTCAATCATGTAACGTGTGGCCCTACTGGAAATCACGGTTGTCTCTTCACCGTCGACACAGGAGTCAGTATCCGTGTCGGCGTCTGTATCTGCCATCTGCCTGACGGCCTATGAGACGTCTGGACAGGCACAAGCTGAGTAGCCGGCTGTCTCATGCCAACCACTGTTTTTTTATATAGAGCTGACACTGTCACGTAATTTTCAACAGTACATCCACTCAGGTGTCGACCCCCTAGGGGGTGACATCACTGTTACAGACACTCTGCTCCGCCTCCACATCATTTTCCTCCTCATACATGTCGACACACACGTACCGACACCCAGCACACACACAGGGAATGCTCTGATAGAGGACAGGACCCACTTAGCCCTTTGGGGAGACAGAGGGAGAGTTTGCCAGCACACACCAGAGCGCTATATATGTATAGGGACAACCTTACAATAAGTGTCTATCCCTTATAGCTGCTTATATCTGTTATTTTGCCAAATAAGTGCCCCCCTCTCTTTTTTACCCTGTTTCTGTAGTTGCAGGATGCAGGGGAGATTCTGGGAGCCTTCCTACCAGCGGAGCTGTGTGGGAAAAATGGCGCTGTGTGCTGAGGAGATAGGCCCCGCCCCCTTCACGGCGGGCTCTTCTCCCGCTTTTTACTGGAAAACTGGCAGGGGTTAAATACATCCATATAGCCCAGGAGCTATATGTGATGTATTTTTCGCCAACTAAGGTAAATTCATTGCTTCCCAGGACGCCCCCCCCAGCGTCCTGCACCCTCAGTGACCGGAGTGTGAAGTGTGCTGAGAGCAATGGCGCACAGCTGCAGTGCTGTGCGCTACCTTATGAAGACAGGAAAGTCTTCTGCCGCCGATTTATGGACCTCTTCTTGCTTCAGCATCTGTAAGGGGGCCAGCGGCGCGGCTCCGGGACCCATCCATGGCTGGGCCTGTGATCGTCCCTCTGGAGCTAATGTCCAGTAGCCTAAGAAACCCAATCCACTCTGCACGCAGGTGAGTTCGTTTCTCTCCCCTAAGTCCCTCGATGCAGTGAGCCTGTTGCCAGCAGGTCTCACTGAAAATAAAAAACCTATTTAAACTTTTACTCTAAGCAGCTCAGGAGAGCCACCTAGATTGCACCCTTCTCGTTCGGGCACAAAATCTAACTGAGGCTTGGAGGAGGGTCATAGGGGGAGGAGCCAGTGCACACCAGCTAGTCCTAAAGCTTTTACTTTGTGCCCAGTCTCCTGCGGAGCCGCTATTCCCCATGGTCCTTTCGGAGTCCCCAGCATCCACTAGGACGTTAGAGAAAATGGGATTTCCCCAAGCAATTTTTAGTGGTAGGGACGTTCCTGATTGGTAGGAGAACCCTTCACCCGAATTCAGCGTCATGAGAGGCAAAAGTATCCAAGGCATAATGTCTATGAGTGTGTTAATGGAAGACCATGTGGCTGCCTTACATATCAGTTCCTGCTGAAGCACCATGCTGTGCTGCCCATGAAGGACCTACCTTATGAGTAGAGTGAACAGAGACATTAGCCGGGACAGGGAGATCAGCTTTAGAGTTTGCTTCTGAAACAGTCATTCGAAGCCATCTTGCCAGCATCTGTTTTGTAGCAGGCCATTCTCTCATGTGAAATTCATAGAGAATGAAGAGAGAATCTGTCTTTCTAGCAGCACTGGTACAACCCACGTAGACGCTTAATGCCCAGACTACATCCAGTGACTCGTCTCCCGAAAAAAGTCCCTGAAAAAACCGAGACTACAATTTCTTCATTAAGGTGGACCTTAGACCCCACCTTATGAAGATACCCAGATCTAGTTCTGAGAACTACTTTATCTGGATAAACATCAGAAAAGGAGATTTACATAACAGTGCTCCTAAATCTGATACTCTTCTAGCTGATGCCAGTGAGCAGAAAGAGAACTTAGCTGTTAACCATTTAAGAGCCACTTTTTTAAGTGGTTCCAATGGAGCAACTTGAAGGGCTTTGAGGACTAGACTGCCGTCCCAAAGCACCGCAGGCGGAACAAAGGAAGGTGGAACACGCAGCCTTCCCTGGAAAAAGTGCGCACATCCTGAAAATTGGCAATTTTCTTTCGGAACTATGCAGTAAATGCTGACACTTGCACTCTCAAGGAAGCCATCCTTAAACCTTTATCCACTCCCGCCTGAAGGAATGCTAGAACCCTGGGAATTCTGAAAGATTTTGGGTCCATAACTCTTCCATTACACCAATGATTATAGGTTTGCTATATTCAGTAGTAAATATGAGCCGAGGAAGTCTTTCCTGCTCTGAACATTGTTTGATTTACCTGTGAGTATCTTCTTGACTTCAGGATATAGATTTCAAGAGCCACACCGTAAAAGACAGTTGATTCAGATGTCTGTGATAACAAGTACCCTGCATTAGCAGATCTGGGCGTTGGGGAAGCAGAAGTGGAGCATCCATCGACATTCTCTGCGGATCTGTGTACCAACGCCTTCTGGGCCAAGCCGGAGCTATTAGAATCACGGCACCTTTAGCTTCTTTTATCTTCCTCACTACCCTGGTAGCAGGATGATCGGAGGAAAAAGATACGGCACTTTTGTTGTATTTTCCTCCCCATCCTGGGTAGCAGGATGATCAGAGGATACACATAAGTGAAAAGAAATTCCCATTTTATAAAAAAAAGACGTACACAAAGATCACTACCTGATCTCTTGTTCCTGACACATATATGGGTCTTTTGCCGATAGGACGTCATGAGATCTATCTCTGGCAAACCCCACTTGTCTACCCGAATCTGAAAAACTTTTGGGTGTAGAACCTATTTGCATAACTGAATAGCGTGTCGACTGTGAAAGTCTGCTCTCCAGTTAAGGACTCCTGGAACGAATACTGCGGACAAGGCTGGAAGATAGAGCTCTGTCCACTTTAATGTGTGACTTACCTTCTTCCTTGCTATTTAGCTGCGTGTTCCTCTCTGAAGGTTGAGGTACACTAATGCCATTGCCTTGGCCCTGCGGATCTGGACTGGTTTTCCTTAGAAGTGTCTCTTACCTGAACCAAGATCATGTATATGGCCCGAAGTGCTAACAGGTTTAATAGCAGGCAACTTTCTTCTGTGGTCCATAGTCCCAGAATATTAATCTTTCGGACAATGGCCTTCCCCAGCCCCGAAGACTGACATTTGTTGTCAGGATCTCCCAACTTGATATCTAACAAGGTTGTCCCCTTGTCTAAATGGGATGTCTGTAGCCACCAGGCTAATGACTTTCTTACCTTCTCTGACAGTACCACTTCCTCTTGAAAATAATTATGGCAGCAGGGGGATCTGATCCTACACCTCCGAAGAGACTGGAGCCTTAATACAGCGCTTTAAACCGCTCGGCAATGCTACCACATTGTTTACTGTCCATCTGGCCCACATACAATACTTGTTATTCACAGGTGGTCTCCTATCAGAGATTTTAATCAGGCACAACACTGCTTAACTTCCAACATCCGATGAGATTGGACATATCCAGTGTGATGCAGCTGTTGATAAAATCAGAAGCTGCAGAAGTCTTGAGTGGAATTGTTCATACTTCACCATGTTGAATGTCGACACCATCAAACCCATCATTCGCATGCTGCGTGAATTGATATTGTTTGACTGAGTAACAACTCCTGAGTCCTTCACTGTACCTTGGATATCTTATTCCGATGTAAATATTTTCTGCAGGCTTTGATTCAGTACAGCCTCCCAGTGAGTCATCCGTTGTGATGGAGCCAGGGATGACCTTGCCCCATTTATGAACTACCCGTACCTCTGCAGACAAGTTTTTGTCTGTTCGGGATAGCACAGAAGCCTTTCCTGTGATTGTTCCAGAAAAAAAAGGGTAGTCGAGGTATGGCAATTTTCTTATCCCCTGCTTGCGGAGATAAACTGCCATAATTATTTTGGAACATACTCTGGGCTGTGGCTAACCCAAAGGGTAAGACCTAGAACTGAATGTTGCTGAAGGATGGTAAACCTTGAAATAACACTGATGGACAGTGCTATAGAAACCTGTAGGTAAGCATCCTGACTATCCAGGGATACTATGTAATCTACTGGCTCCTTACCCAACTATGGAGCGCATCCATGTGAACCGTGGTACCCAAACCTATCAGTTTAGGATTTTAGAGATTGAGTATGGAGAAAAGAATCCTTCTGAATCAAACCCAGGTTGGAGTAAACCCCCTGTCCACATTGTGCATAGGTTACCGGGATGACTACTCCTGACAAAACCAATTTCTGAACTGCTTCTTGCAATCCCCTTATCTTCGCCTCTGCCCGGAACGGGCTGGAGCAGAAGAATCTTCGAGGAAGATGCTCTTGAAAGGAAAGCATAAACTAGAGATACCGCTTCTTGCACCCAGGCATCTGTTACCAGATCTGTGCAACCTACAAGGTCGGCCCCCTACCCTTGGATCCCCCAGAAGAAGGCCTGTACCATCATGCTGATGGGTTATCCTCTGGTTTGGAAGCTGGCCCTCTGGTCGCTGTTACGAACCTATTGCTTTTCCTTTATGACCGAAAAGGCCGAAACCAGACCCCTAACTAGGGGTTATATGTGGAAGGAAACGTGACCTTCTTGGAGTCTGATTCTGACTCCCCACTATCTGCTTACTCAGAGACTTTCAGCCAAAGTCAAGTTCCCAGAACCTTTTTTCATTCTGAATCAGCTTTGCCTGTAGTAAGCAAACTGATCTGTTAGCATATACAAAAAATGAAGCGCTGTCCAAATCAGTGTATATTTAAAAACACAAAACATTTATTGGACATTACATAACAAACATATCACACGGCCGGTGTTTTGTATTAATGAAAAAATTATTTAGAATGACATAAAAGCTTAAGATTTCTTGCAGCCATTCATTCATTCTCTTTGAGGAAGCCGCCGAGCTGCACACAGACGGAGAAACGCGCAAGAGGAGTGCTACCCACGGCTGGGAGTATTCGACTTTGCTAAACAGCATCACAGCGTGAGGACCGGATATAGAGCTAAAAGGAGTGAGACGTCACCCTGTATACAGTTTCCAGGTCTGAAGACACGCAGAGCTGCTACAAATATCAAGCGTGGCCACGCTGGACTGTTAAGTATAGCTTTTATCCTGCTAAAAGCAGATGTAGTGGATGTACTTATCTGCATGAAAGGATCTTCATCATTAACAAGTTAAACATTAACAAATCTTCATACTTTGAACTTAACATTTCAAGCTTATTAATTTTAGGCGTGATTAATTGCTACTAACCAATAGTGCACTAACTAAGCTAATTAACTCCGGAGTGGCTGCAAGAAATCTTAAGCTTTTAGGTCATTCTAAATAATTTTTTCATTAATACAAAACACCGGCCGTGTGATATAGGTTTGTAATGTAATGTCCAATAAATGTTTTGTTTTTAAATATACACCTATTTGGACAGCGCTTCATATTTTGTATATACTATTTGGATCACAGCGAGGTTAACAATGACCTCTCAGTGAAGCGGCAGCCCTAAATCAGTTTGAAGCTAAACACCATAGGACCTTATTGTCAGTGCCCAGGTATTCTTGTTATTTTTTATGTTGATCTGTTAGCAGCTATTTTTAAGGTTGATGCCCCAAAAGCATAACCCATATCTTTGCTGCCTGTTACATGTAAGCTATATGGGATTCTTGCTCTCCTGCAGGTACTGAAAGTCCGTTTTCCAGTACCTCAGCCCAGGCAGCTATTTGCTTTCATGCAAGCCGAAGTCATGGCTGGCCTTATGACTGCCCTAGACAGACATTATGGGTTTTTTGACAACCATTACTCTTTTGATGTTGACGGCAGAGGCCATATAGATTTTTGCACTATCAAATGATATGCATAGGCGGAACTTCCCTTTTTTTAACAATCCCCAGCTGGAAAAGGATATTGGAATGTATCCCAAACCTTTTCCTGGTTCTCAGCTGTTGGTGTCCCCGTAGAGGAGGCCCTACCTGTTTTGGCACATTAAAATACGGGTGCCCTATTTTTAACCAAGGCTCTGCTGCCGCTAAGAACAGACTAGCCTTTACTGCTCTTATTGTTTCAGTTTATTCACTGAACGGATATCTTTTTCCTGTTCTTCGTGTGCCGAAGTAGAGTATATAGAGCTTTCAACGTCTGATGATCATCATGTGTAGCCGGTGAAGTGGATGATTTATTTATACTCGGTTTATCAGCTTGACTTATTTGGAGAAGCTGTTGGGGATATACCGTCAGTAGGGAGCTGCATGTATGGATTCTAGTGAACCCCATTCCTGGTATCGAGACTGTAGGAATTAACCCTTCAGCCAAACTGGACAAGGTCTGTGCAAACATCACCCCAGAGAGTGGTTGTTGGTGTTACCGTAAGTGTACTCTTGTCCCTTTTGCCGTTCTTAGACATGATAAAAAAATCAGCACTTTCATAGTGTACTACACAATTTGTGACTGTAACCACTTTATCTCTCTAAAGTGATATCAATTTGACCCTACCCATGCACCGGCATTGAGGATCAGGAGACCAACTGACAAACATATATCAAAGTCAGCAATCACACTAGCAGTCAGTCACATGTTATATATTAGTCATATGAGCACATAATCAACTACAAACACATTTCAAAGGATGTAGGAGTACATATTACTGAATTCTGTTTTATACAGACCTTAACGTATTCAGACGCAATGCGAAGAAAACCACAGTAATGTACACAGACTCATATGCAATTTGCACTAAACTTAACTATTCATACTGACAAAGGTAGCTAGAATTTTAGTGCTGTATAACCAGTACTCAGTAGAGTGGGATACAGGGAGACTCACCTCACTTCCAAGATCGATCAATACTTTAGCGAACGCTGAGTGGATCCAGACGCTACTAGTGTACACTGTCGCTTCGGGAACTTTAAGTGGACACAGACGCACTGTGCATACAGACACATCGATCATACAGACGCCTGTACTGTGACAAAGTCTCCTCGTGGTAGCGCTTAGTGAACACAGACGCAGCCACCTATGCTGTGACCGAGACCCCTCGTGGTAGCGTCTGAGACGGAAGTGAGGCAATCAGTTCATGGCGGGAGAACGACGGAAACTGGTCATGAACTGGGGGGAGGGCTGACCAGGAGAGCGTCCGACTCCCCACCACTGACATCAACCCTAGAAGATTGCAGCCTCATACTATTCCTGGTGCCTTATGATCCCTAAGGCCTGGCGCTGGAGCACCCGTGGTGCCGGCGCGCCAGCTACTGTTTGGTAGTCTCCTCCCAATACAGTGCGGCTGTGTCCGTTATTCCCCTTCTAAGTGGAACCGATGCATTACCGTCTCCCCGTGCTCCGGCCACAACCTGGTAACGCCTGCTGGACCTGCTAGTATATCTGACACAGACGCCCGTCGAGACAGCACTTGTACCGTGGGTAAGTGTTGTTGCGACCCGGCGGAGAGTTGTTGGAGCGACTCTTTCCAATATGCGTGTAAGACGCTGTTAGGAAAGATCACTCAGAAACGTAGTAAGACTATAAAAATAAAATAATAAAGTTTAGGGCTGCCAGAAAACCAGCAGCCCTGTGACCATGGTCCGGCACCTGCCGCATCAAACAAAAAACTGATTTGCCTGAGCCAGTGGGCGGGGATATATGTACGGGCCCGTTGCATCCTGGGATGACTGAAAGCTTGTGATCGTTTCGTGCCAATCCGCTATCACTCCATCATATCCCAATGTTATCCTGTGGATAACCTGTGGACCCTGCCGGAGAAACTGAGCTTTCATCTTCTGATGAATCGTCATGTGTAGCCTGTGAAAGTGAAGATTTACTTACCGGTTTATCAGCTTGGTTCATTTGAGAAGCTGCTGGGGGAAATGATTTACAGTAGGTAGGGGGCTGCATGTATGGGTACCCTATTCCTGGTACAGAAGCTGTAGGAATTATCCGTTCAGCTATATTGGACAAAGTCTATGCAAACATAGCCCAAGGTGGATCCATCTGTACCTGTTGTTGTACAGGTATCTGCCTTGTGTTCTGCTGAAAAGCAAAACAATTTGCACATAAACCATCCTGAACCAGATCCTGAGACGATAATACAGTTTTGCAAGACAAACATGATATGGGTGTTGCTGTAAGTGTACCTTTGTCACTTCTGCCGCTCTTAGACATGATAAATAATCAGCACTTTCACAGTGTACTACACAATTTTTGACTATAATCACTTTAACCTTCTAAAGTGATATCAATCTGACCCTACCCATGCACCAGCATTGAGGATCAGAAGAAACAACTGACAAACATATATTAAAGTCAGCAATCACACTAGCAGTCAGTCACATGTTATATTAGTCATATGAGCACATCAACAACTACAAACACTTTTTAAAGTATGTAGGCGAACATTTACTGAATCCTGTATAAACAGATCTAACGTATTCAGGCGCGATGCGAAGAAAACCACAGTAAATGTACACAGACTCATATGCAATAGGCACTTAACTTAACTATTCTTACTGAAAAAGTAGATAGAAATTTAATGCTGTATAGTCCGTTCTCAGTAGAGTGGGATACAGGGAGACTCACCTCTCTTCCAGTGATCAATACGTTAGCGAACGCTGAGTGTATCCAGACGCTACTAGTGTACACTGCCGCTCTAGGAACCTATAGTGAACACAGACGCTCAGTGAACACAGACGCACCAGTCACACAGCTGCCTATGCTGCGATCGAGTCTCCTCATGGTAATGTTCAGTGAACACAGACACAGTGGTCACACAGCCGCCTATGCTGCGACTGGATCTCTCGTGGTAGCGCTCAGAGAAAACCGACGCAGTGGCCTATGCTGCGACCGAGTCCCCTCTGGTAGCGTCTGAGACGGAAGCGAGGACTCAGTTCATGGCGGGAGACTCGGCGGAAACTGGTCATGAACCAGGGGGATGGGCGACCAGAAGAGCGTCTGACTCCCCCTGCTGACATCAACCCTAGGGGTCGCGCCCTCATGCTATTCCTGGTGCCTAAGATCCCTAAGGCCTAGCGCTGGTGCACCCGCGGAGGCAGCCGCGTCAGTTACTGTTTGGTAGTCTCCTCTCAAAACAGTGCGGCTGTGTCCGTATTCCCCTTCTAAGCGGAACCGATGCCTTACCTTCTCTCCGTGCTCCGGCCACACCCTGGTAACGTCTGCTGGACATGCTAGTATATACGACACAGATGCTAGCCGAAACAGCACTGTACTCGTGGGTAAGCGTTGTCGCGACCAGGCGGAGAGTTGTTGGAGCGACGCTTTCTATGCGTATAAGACGCTGTTTAGAAAGATCACTCAAAAAAAACTAGTAAGACTATAAAAATAACATAAAAAAAGCTTAGGGCTGCTAAAAATCCTGCAGCCCTCTGACCATGGTCCGGCTCCTGCCACACCAAACAAAAAACTGATTTGCCTGAGCCAGTGGGCGGGATATATAGATGGGCTCGTTGCATCCTGGGAGGCCAGAAAGCTTTTGATCGTTTGGTGCCAAGCCACTGTCACTCCATCATATCCCATTGTTATCCTGTGGATAACCTGTAGACCCTGCCAGAGAAAAATCCATAATAAATGCTAGTATGATCCTCTATCAAGGCATTCTCTATCCTTTAACAACAGGATGCACCGGAAAATGTAGTGTGGACTATGACATTAATCAGTTCAATGCAATCACTACCGGGAACCCCACTTTGAGGCCTAGCACAGAGAAGTAGTGTGTAACCTAACAATTTCCAAACTACTACAGTAAGCATTATAATACCTGTAATGTATTAGACTCTTACGTTGTCCCTTACTATACAAGCACCTGCTACGTTTTAAAAAGATCACCATCAGATAACCAATTTGTACATGTGCACTAGTAACAACTACCAAACGCATTACTTTTTATTTTTCAGCTATGCCTTTTGTATCATCAGGCTAAGCTACTTATTTATGGGAATTTTTTTTCACAGACATGGGTTTTGTATGTTTATATATGTTAATGAACTACATTTGTGCATCATTATTATTATTGTTACGCAGCACCGTACATACAACACACATTAGAACAATACAGGGTATACAGAAATTAACATTAGAACACTAAAATAAAGCACAGATAACAATTAGGACCACAGTTCTCAGTACACAATACAGCGGAGATGTCAGGAAGCAAATAAGTGATCGGCATACTACTGGGTGAGGGCAGCCATTGGAAGAGATGAACAGTCACGAGCAAGAGGAAATGCAGGTACAGACAATCACTGATTAGGAGAGAGCTGTAATTGAAGTGCAAGAGAAGAGGGCTGTGAGAACAGAAGGTAAGAGGGACCTGCTCCAAGGAGCTTACAATCTATGGGAATAGGGAGACCGACAGGTGACAAGAGGTACAAGTAAGCAGGTGGTGGCCTGGTGTCAGGAAGTAAGCGAAGCAGATGGCCAAGGCATGAGGATGGGAGAGCGGCCTCAAGACTGGGTTATGTGGAAGGGTAGGCTTTGATGAACAGTTGCGTTTTCAGTGCCCGTTTCATGATTTGCAAGGTCAGAGAAAGTCTAATAAAACAAGGGAGCATGTTCCAGTGAAGAGGGGCAGTGCGTGTAAAATTGTGGATTCGCGCATGGGATGTAGTGACCAGGGTAGACGAGATGAGACGGTAATTGGCCAACCGGAGTGGGCAGGCGGGAGTATGTAGGGAGATGAGGTTGGATATTTATGGTGCAGTGGAATTAGAGAGGGCCTTGTATGTGAGGGTGACAAGTTTGAAAAGGATTTTGTGGGGGAACGGGAGCTAGTGTAGGTATTCTTTTCTACCTCTCGGTAGCAATACTTTTGTAAACATGGTGTTCAAAGTACAGTGCCTTGCTAAAGTATTCACCCCCCTTGGCTTTTTACCTATTTTGTTACATTTCAACCTGTAATTTATTTTTTAATTTTTTTTATCTGAATTTTATGTGATGGATCTGCACAAAACAGTCTAAGTTGGTGAAGTTAAATGAGAAAAATTGATATAAAAAAATAATCTTTGTAAATACAAATTTTAAAATTGGCATGTGCATATGTATTCACCCCCTTTGCTATGAAGCCCCTCAAAAGTTCTGGTGCAACAAAATTACCTTCAGAAGTCACATAATTAGTGAAATGAAGTCCACCTGTGTGCAATCTAAGTGTCACATGATCTGTCAGTATAAACACACCTTTTCTGAAAGGCTCCAGAGGATGCAACACCACTAAGCAAGACAAGAAAAAATGGACAGTGAGGATCTACTGCGCCCACAGATAGCTGCAGTGAGGGCGTACAGGGAGATATCACTCTCTCCAACAACACAATTTATACACAAATACAAGAGTCCGCCTTCTGCTGCGCTATCAGCAAGTCTTTGAATGAGTGATGTAGATGTTTCACAAAGTTGTAATCTCAAACTTCAGAGTCCCGAAGCGAGAGATGCCAATGGCCTGAATGTTCAGTCAATAGAGTTGGGGATCTTTAACTGACAGTGATTGATAGGTGTAAGTAATGAAGAAGTAACAGAAGAACTCCTTATAGGTACGCACCGTACTCATATGTACGGTGTGTGCAAAGTGTCCATAAAGGTATCTTTCTCCTTCTTCGCTCCAATGGGTACTGGCCTTCTTCTATTCTCTTTAGCGGCCCCTCATGGGAATAAAGAGGAACAGACACGGGTGGAAACCCCAATAGTGTAATACGTTCGATGTATTGTAATTAAAACAGAAGTAGGAAAAATGAAGTGATAGTGTCAATCCTATTTCTCGTGAAGGACGTACCGTACTCACATAAAAACAGATAAAAGTACTCCTATAAAGGTATCTTTCAAAGGAACAGAATAACTGAAGGTTGAGGCGTACCCCGAACTCACGTTCTGTAGATGTTATCAAATCACATCAAGGTTTCTTTGGGGGGCAGCTTCTTACTTCTTCTCTATGGTGTTCTCGTCGGGACCACAGGATCCAGAAAAACCCACAGAGGAGAAGGTCTTATGAAAATGTGTCCGTTTTATTCACAATAAATGTTATAAAATAGGTAAAAAAGCTCCTTAGACATGGATCACCATGCATGAATAACCAAGAGAAACAACCCAATACTGAGAGGTAGTTGTTGAAAAAACACAGACCTGGGGTGTGGTTACTCCGGACTCTCACACTCCTCAGAACTGATCTCCTGGGTACCGGGGTGAGCCTCCTTAACCACCAACGCGTTTCGACTGGAGTGTCTTTATCAAGGTGCAACTGGGTGGTGTGTGGTGCAGGAATAAATACCCTGCAGCATGGTGACACCCCTTTTGGGGCGGAACCGGCAGCTGGAGAAATGAACCTACTAAAAAATTATATGGCCCCTCCTAGGGGGAAGTGTCTGGCCTCAATGGGGTATAATAATACCTACCACTAAGCAAGAGTCATCACACCATGAAGACCAAGGAGCTCTCCAAACAAGTCAGGTACAAAGTTGTTGAAAAGTACAAGTTAGGGTTGGGTTATAAAAAAAGAAAAGAAATCCAAATTTTTAATGATCCCCTGGAGCACCGACAAATCCATCATCTTCAAATGGAAAGTACATGGTACCACAACAAACCTGTCAAGAGAGGGCTGGCCAACAAAACTCACAGACCAGGCAAGGAGGGCATTAATCAGAGAGGCAGCACAGAGACCAAAGGTAACCCTGAAGGAGCTGCAGAGATCCACAGCAGAGACTGGTGTATCTGCGCATATGACCACAATAAGCCGTACACTCCATAGCGCTGGGCTTTATGGAAGAGTGGTCAGAAAAAAGTCATTACTTAGTGTTAAAAATAAGAACGCATATTTTGAGTTTGCCAAAAGGCAAGTGGACAACTCCCCAAATGTACGGGGGAAGGTGCTCTGGTCTGAGGAGACTAAAATGTAAGTTTTCAGCGACCAAGGAAACCGCTATGTCTGGCGCAAACCCAACATATCCCGTCACCCCGAGAACACCATCCCCACAGTGAAACATGGTGGTGGCAGCATCATGCTGTGCGGATGTTTTTCAGCAGCAGGAAATGGGAAATTGTTTCGCGTCGAGGGAAAGATGGATGGTGCTAAGTACAGGGATATTCTTGAGCAAAACCTGTTTCAGTCTGCCTGTGCTTTGAGACTGGGACGGAGGTTCACCTTCCAGCAGGACAATGACCCAAAGCATACTGCTAAAGCAATACTCGAGTGGTTTAAGGGGAAACATTTAAATGTGTTGGAATGGCCTAGTCAAAGCCCAGATCTCAATACAAGCGGAAACCATCTAACATTAAGGAGCTGGAGCAGTTTTGCCTTGCGAAATGGGCAAAAATCCCAGTGGCAAGATGTGGCAAGCTCATAGAGACTTATCCAAAGCGACTTGAAGCTGTAATTGCCGCAAAAGGTGGCTCTACAAAGTACTGACTTTAGGGGGGTGAATAGTTATGCAGGCTGAAGTTTTCTGTTATTCTGTCCTATTTGTTGTTTGTGTGACAATATAAAAGAGAAAAAAAAATCTTCAAAGTTGTAGGCATGTTTTGTGAATGAAATGATGCAAACCTTCAAACAATCCATTTTAAGTCCAGGTTGTGAGGCAACAAAACATGAAAAATTCAAAAGGTTGTGAATACTTTAGCAAGGCATTGTAGGCCATATAAAGAGGAAACCGTGTTCTTGTCATTTAAAAAAATAAATAATTGAGGTGGCCTAGTAACAATAATTAAATGGAATTTCTAAACATCTTCCTTTTTTACAAATGAGAATGGGTAAATGACAAACATTAGGAAACAGTTACCATGTCAATATCCATGGAGACGCGCAGTCCTATCTTGTTCATTCCACTGTTCTTTAAAGTTTTAATATGCGGACATAAGGCAGCTCCACAAGCCGTAGCCATTTCTTTAGCAAACTGAAAGTGAGCGGTTGCACTGGCTGGTTCACGATCTCGAAGAAGATAAAACACCTGAAGGATTCAAATGAGAACTTGATCATCACCGATCTCTTAGGCCCAACCACCTGGCACTGCTTTAAAACACATGGAATCTAGCATACTATTACATTTGGGTCCTAAACTGGGTACACACTAGGCTGATGGATCGTGCATACACATTTACTGATCGTCAGCCCGTTGAGTTGTGCCTGACATCACAACAGGGCAGGCATTTACATGTGCTCGTCAGTTGTGCTGCCAGTCACTGGCGGCCTCTGCAACATAAGGGCAGGTCAGCAAAGTGCTTAAAACACTCTTACATTCTTACCAAGAAGAAACCACAATGTTTTTCTACAGCAAGGACACAATCACTAGGTATATAATGAATCTGAATGGAGAACACAGTTCCCAATTCACCTTTCATGATATGCTGAGTGTATCATTTCTTCAGAACACCATAGTTTCCTAGTCGGAAATGAAAGGGGCGCATGTATGCCCGTAGGCATATATGAGGAAGCCGACCAACAGATATTGCCGAGGGTCTTTAATAACTTCACAGTCGCAAATTATAACTGGCATTTGGTTAATAATTCTGCCAAGTGTATTACAGAGCACTAAAATGACCTGATACAATTACGTACAGCAGACTGGTGAGCAGCTCACAGTGCCTTCCTCCATTATACCATTAGAAGGGATACAGCCTGTAAGGGTGTGTACACACGGTGAGATCCTTGCTATGCCCGATTTTCACTTGCTATTTCCCTTTAACTCCCCGGAGCCCAGCACCACAAGATTTTGACTAACTTTTCTTGAGATATGGACTATGGGGGTCATTGCGACCCGTTCGCTCGCTGCATTTTTACGCAGCAGAGCAAACGGGTCTCTGCTGCGCATGCACAGGCGCTGTAGTGAGCCTGCGGGACGGCCGAAGGCCGGACCAAACGGGGGGCTGGCCGCAGCGGCTGTGTGACGTCATACGCAGCGGGCCAGGGAGCGAGGAGTAGCTCCCGGCCAGCACACTAAAGCTGCGCTGGCCGGAAGTTACTCCTGAAGTGCAAAGGCATCACCGCTGTGTGATGCCTTTGCACTTCTGCGGGGGGGCCGGTACGGACATGCGGGGCGGACTAGCCCCGTACTGGACGTCCCCCCGCACGTCAGGAAAGTTGATCGTAGCTGTGCAAAATTTTGCACAGCTACGATCAACTCAGAATGACCCCCTATGTGTGCTTATGATTTTTGGCTTATGTGAGATGTCATTGACATGTGAGATGAACTAGATAGTACACCGATCTAGCAAGGATTGACTTGCCTGCACAGTCTATCTTTTCTTGTGATGCCGACCTGGCGAACCGGGACCGCAAGGCGACTTTCACCTTGCGATCTGCAGTAACTTTTCTTGCGATTTTGACTATATAGTCAAAATCGAAAGAAAATATCTCAACGTGTATACACACCCTAAGACAGATGACTGGAAGAGTCTTACCTCTGTGCATTTCACAGTTTTATCATGAGATTCAAAATCAGTTTCCTGACAAATCCTTTCACTTGGAATTCCTTCCATCGACTGCCCATCAATAGGGCTTATGATCCTATAAAACAAATACTCAATCACCAAATAGCAGGGAATGAAAAGGCCACCAATACTCACGGACATCGGGCCTAAGTCAGACCTGATCGCTCCTCTGCAGAGGTCAGCGATCAGATAGCCGCCACCCACAGATAGTGAAATCTCGCCCTGTGCAAGTGTGCGAATGCATGCAAACGCCGTGCGAAAACTTTGCCAGACAGCAGACATCTGCAAATCCATTCACAACTCACTATCGAATCATTTTTCCAGTCTGTGTGTAGCCCGGGACAGGCTGATTGAGGCTGGAGCTGACATCACACACCCTCCCAGAAAACGGTCAGTTACCACCCCCAAGGTCCACTTCCTGTCAATCAGCCTGCGTACGCCAAGAGAACAAAATAATCGCACCATTGTTTCACAGTTTGGCATTGTATCTGTGCATTGCGATCCATACGCATCCGAAGTCGTTCCATAATCGCCCGCCATGTGAAATTGCAAAACAGCGATCAGGTCTG
Organism: Pseudophryne corroboree; assembly: GCF_028390025.1. Taxonomy (NCBI): domain Eukaryota; kingdom Metazoa; phylum Chordata; class Amphibia; order Anura; family Myobatrachidae; genus Pseudophryne; species Pseudophryne corroboree. The sequence goes on along the minus strand of NC_086444.1, from coordinate 173,757,154 downwards.
AACTAGGCCCATTGTTAACAGGGGAGAGAATTTGCTGCACCATAAAAGCAGAATATGGCAACAGCTCTGTAGAAAGAATGGCATAGAACAAAGAGATAGAGAAGACTCTAACAAAGGGCCTTTAAATTGATCCCATAATAGTTATGAAGAGAGGGTGCTAGACATACAATATACTGTACAATAGATATACCAGTAAAACAGAAAATTGTTGCTATCATATACAGTACAGTGACTATCACGACAGTCATTGTAATTACATGGGAATCAAGCCCATAAAATAATATGGTGACATTAGACACATGAATTTAAAATAAAAACAGATGCTGTCGACATGATGCTAGGGACATGATGAGATACTGGAGAATGAAAATGTAGTAAAGCACGTATTGAATGTTTAGGGTTAGATCTCATGAATTGTTAAAGTGCCTTACATGATCAAATAAAATACAGGGTATTTACCAAAATTGTATTTAGTTGCAAGATGTGCACTAAACCACAACAACCAGTGACCAATTCACTTTTATCTGTGTAGTGTAGGTTAGATAATGAAAGAATGTCTGGATGGTTGCGATGGTTTAGTGCAAATACTGCCCCTAACTGCCATTTCACTAAAAAGAGGATTTTAATACCTACCGGTAAATCCTTTTCTCTTAGTCCGTAGAGGATGCTGGGGACACCATAAGAACCATGGGGTATAGACGGGATCCGTAGGAGACATGGGCATTTTAAGACTTTGAAAGAGGTGTGAACTGGCTCCTCCCTCTATGCCCCTCCTCCAGAATCCAGTTATAGGAACTGTGCCTCTATGCCCCTCCTCCAGTCAACGGCATGAACATCGTCAGCAACAGGCCGACTATAACATAACACAACCCGTGTGTAAACATAACTAATAACTGCAGATAAAGTCCGCACTGGGACGGCTGCCCAGCATCCTCTACGTATTAAGAGAAAAGGATTTACCGGTAGGTATTAAAATCCTATTTCTCATACGTCCTAAAGGATGCTAGGGACAACATAAGAACCATGGGGTTTATACCAAAGCTCTAGAACGGGCTGGAGAGTGTGGATGACTCTGCAGCACCGATTGACCAAACATGAGGTCCTCATCAGCCAGGGTATCACACCTGTAAAATTTTGCAAAAGTGTTTGATCCCGACCAAGTAGCTGCTCGGGAGAGTTGTAACGCCGAGACATCCCGGGCAGCCGCCCAGGATGAGCCCACCTTTCTGGCAGAGTGGGCCTTCACTGATTACGGTAACGGCAATCCAGCTGTAGAATGAGCATGCTGAATCGTATTACAGATCCAGTGCGTAATAGTCTGCCTGGAAGCAGGCGTCCCAATCTTGTTGGCAGCATACTGGACAAACAGAACTTCCGTTTTCCTAAGTTGAGCCGTTCTGGTGACATAAATCTTTAAGGCCCTGACAACATCGAGAGATTTTGACTCCGCGAAGGCGTCAGTAGCCACCGGTAACACAATAGGCTGGTTCATGTGGAACGATGAAACCACCTTCGGCAGAAATTGTTGACGAGTCCTCAACTCCACTCTATCTTCATGGAAGATTAAATAAGGACTCGTGAGACAAAGCCGCTAACTCAGACACCTGCCTTGCGGATGCTAAGGCCAATAGCATGACCACTTTCCAAGTGATAAATTTCAACTACCTTCTGTAAAGGTTCAAACCAATGTGATTGAAGGCAATGCAACACCACGTTAAGATCCCATGGTGCCACTGGGGGCACAAATGGAGGTTGGATGTGCAAAACTCCTTTCACGAAAGTCTGAACTTCTGGAAGGGAGGCCAATTGTTTTTGAAAGAAAACCGATAAGGCCGAAATTTGTACTTTAATCAAGCCTAACTTTAGGCCCCAATCCACACCTGCTTGCAGGAAATGGAGAAAACGCCCTAGCTGAAATTCTTCCATAGGAGCCTTCTTGGATTCACACCAAGACACATATTTCCTCCAAATACGGTAATAATGGTTAGACGTTACTCCTTTTCTAGCCTGAAGAAGTGTGGGAATAACTTCACTGGGAACACACTTTCGGGCTAGGATCCGGCGTTCAACCGCCAAGCCGTGAAACGTAGCCGCGGTAAGTCGTGATACACGCACGTCCCCTGCTGTAACAGATCCTCTCGTAGAGGAAGAGGCCAGGGATCTCTTATGAGTAATTCCTGAAGATCTGGATACCAAGCCCTCCTTGGCCAGTCCGGAACAATGAGGATTGCCTGAACCTTTGTTCTTCTTATGATCTTTAGCACCTTTGGAATGAGTGGAAGCGGCGGGAACACGTACACCGGCTGAAACACCCATGGTGTCACCAGCGCGTCCACTGCTATTGCTTGAGGGTCCCCCGACCTGGAACAATATCTCTGAAGTTTCTTGTTGAGGCGAGACGCCATCATGTCTATTTGAGGAATTCCCCAAAGACTTGTCACTTCTGTGAAGACCTCTTGATGAAGACCCCACTCTCCTGGATGGAGATCGTGTCTGCTGAGGAAGTCTGCTTCCCAGTTGTCCACTCCTGGAATGAAGATCGCTGACAGAACGCTTGTATGTCTTTCTGCCCAGCGGAGAACTTTTGCGGTCTCTGCCATTGCCGCCCTGCTCTTTGTTCCGCCCTGGCGGTTTATGTGCGCTACTGCTGTTATATTGTCCGACTGTATTAGGACGGGCAGGTTGCGAAGAGGACGTTCCGCTTGAAGAAGGTCGTTGTAAATGGCCCTTAACTCCAGGACGTTTATGTGTAGACAAACTTCCTGGCTTGACCATTTTCCCTGGAAGGTTTCCCCCTGTGTGAATGCTCCCCAGGCTCGGAGACTCGCATCCGTGGACACTAGGATCCAGTCCTGGATCCCAAACCTGCTTCCCTCTAGGAGGTGAGAGCTGTGCAGCCACCACAGGAGTGAGATTCTGGTCTTGGAGAGGATTATTTTCCGGTGCACGTGCAGATGGGATCCGGACCACTTGTCCAATAGGTCCCACTGAAAAACTCTGGCATGGAATCTGCCAAACTGAATGGCCTCGTAGGCCGCCACCATCTTCCCCAGCAATCGAGTGCATTGATGGATTGATACTCTCGCTGGTTTCAGAATTTGTTTGACCAAACTCTGAATTTCCACAGCCTTCTCTTCTGGAAGAAAAACTCTCTGTAATTCCGTGTCCAGAATCATTCCCAAAAACAACAGCCGCTTCGTCGGATTCAACTGTGACTTCGGCAAGTTTAGGAGGCAACCATGTTGTTGCAGAACTGTCAGGGAGAGCGCAATGTCCTGCTCCAGCTTGTCTTTGGATCTCGCCTTTATCAGGAGATCGTCCAGGTAAGGGATAATTGTGACTCCTTGCTTGCGAAGGAGAACCATCATTTCCGCCATTACCTTGGTGAAAAACCTCAGAGCCGTGGACAGACCAAATGGCAACGTCTGAAATTGGTAATGACAATCCTAAATAGCAAACCTCAGGTAAGCCTGATGCGGAGGATTTATGGGGACGTGTAAATAGGCATCCTTTATGTCGACCGACACCATGAAATCCCCTTCCTCCAGACTGGAGATCACTGCTCGGGAGAGATTACATCTTGAATTTGAATTTTCTTAGGTAAAGATTGAGGGACTTTAGGTTCAGAATTGGTCTGACCGAGCCCTCCGGTTTCGGGACCACAAACAGGCTTGAATAAAAGCCTTCTCCCTGTTGTGACGGGGGAACCCTGACAATGACTTGATTCAGACACAACTTTTGTATTGCATCGCATACTACCTCCCTGTTCGGAAGAGAAGCTGGTAAGGCTGATTTGAAAAAACGTCGAGGGGGAACGTCTTGAAACTCCAGTTTGTACCCCAGGGACACTATTTCTAAAATCCATGGGTCTAGGGCCGAACGAGCCCAGAATTGACTGAAGAGCTTGAGACATGCCCCCACCGGTGCGGACTCCTGCAGAGGAGCCCCAGCGTCATGCGGGGGATTTGGCAGAAGCCGGGGAGGACTTCTGCTCCTGGGAACCTGCCACGGCCGGAGATCTTTTACCTTTTCCTCTTCCTCTATTAGTAAGGAAGAATAACCTCTGCCTTTTTTGTATTTATTTGGCCGAAAGGACTGCAGTGTCCGTGTCGGTATCTGTGTCTGCCAACTGAGCAAACGAACATTTTTGTGACCCCGAGGGGGTCTGGACCTGTGATAACACATCCTCCACAGATTTCTTCCATGCCTGGCTCTGAGACTCAGATTTATCTAATCTCTTATTAATAAGAGCCACATTAGCATTCAACACATTTACCCAATCAGGAGTCGGCGGTGCCGACAGGGCCACTCCCACAGCCGTTTCTGCCCCTAACACAGTCTCCTCCTGGGAAAAGCACTCCGCCTCAGACATGCCGACACACGTGTATCGACACCCACAAACACACTGGGCAAATAGGGGACAGACCCACAGTAAAGCCTGTCAGAGAAACACAGAGGGAGTTTGCCAGCTCACAACCCAGCGCTTATCACGGTTCTGAAACTTTGATATAACGCCTTATTTTAGCAGCAAATTAACCGTGCCCCCCCCCCCCCCCGTTTTGCACCCTGTTACTTGTACAGCAGTGGTGAGGAAGGACCAGCATCTCTGCAGCTCTGTGAAGAGAAAATGGCGCTGATGAGAACTGTGAGGGTTAAGCCCCGCCCCCTTCATGGCGCGGGGTAAGGATTTAGTGCCTAGGCACTCCAATCGCACTTTGCCAGTCTCAAATGAGGATTTTTATGCTGCCCAGGGCGCCCCCCCCGCGCCCTGCACCCTGTAGTGCCGCTGTGTTTGGGAGCATGGCGCGCAGCACGATCGCTGTGCGGTACCTCAGAAGCAGTCACTGAAGTCTATCTTCTTCTACTCACCTGTCTTCTGACTTTTGGCTCTGCAAGGGGGGTGACGGCGGGCTCTGGGAATGAACCCCTAGGCGTACCTAGTGTTCCAAACCCTCAGGAGCTAATGGTGTCCTGTAGCCAAGAAGCAGAGCCTTTAAACTCACTAGAAGTAGTTCTAACTTCTCTCCCCTAAGTCCCACGATGCAGGGAGACTGTTGCCAGCAGTGCTCCCTGAAAATAAAAAACCTAACATAGTCTTTTCCGAGAAACTCAGTAGAACTCCTCAATGTGCATCCAGTCTGCCTGGGCACAGATTCTAAACTGGAGTCTGGAGGAGGGGCATAGAGGGAGGAGACAGTTCACATCCCTTTCAAAGTCATAAAGTGCCCATGTCTCCTGCGGATCCCGTCTATACCCCATGGTTCTTATGGTGTCCCCAGCATCCTCTAGGACGTATGGTACTCACTGTTAAATCTGAGGAGCTGGCACATCAATCTAAGTGTCTTTTCTACCTAGCCCTCCCCTCTACCACTAAGGAGCCCACAGGATTTGGCTTAAACATTAGAAAACCCATGGGAGAGCCGGGTGGTCTTCAGTTTTCCGCCTGTTGGGATCCCGGCGCACAGTACACCGCCGCCGGAATCCCGGCATACTGAAACCTTTTCTCCCTCTTTGGGGTACATGACCCCCTGGAGGGAGAATAGATAGCGTGGTGTGTGTAGCGCACCACCGTGCCCGTAGCGTGGCGAGCCCGCAAGGGGCTCATTTGCGGTTGCCCAGCTGTCGGTATGCCGGCGATCGGGATTCCAGCGCCGGTATGCTGGCCACCGGCATACCATACTACACCCGGAGAGCCTATTACAATGAAACCCTAAAAACGGAAGCATACACTCAAATCAGAGACCGAACAGAAACAAAGTGAACAAAATCTGGGGGCGGGCTGCTCAGTGTCTGCCAGAAACAAATTCAAACACAGACAACCATGGGGACATTCCAAAGCTGCCTCAAGGGGAAAGTACGGACAGGCAAATCTGCACCCATAATGTTTGCCCAAAACTGGCTTTTCTAATCTTAAAAAAAGTGAAGTAGTACAATTTGATGAAATTAAGAACAGAGGGTCAGGTAACTGCCCTGCACAACTGCTCTACTGCTGCACCATATCGTGCCTCCCAAGAGGCACTAACCCATCTGGTAGAATGAGCAACAATATACTAAGGAAAAGGCATCAGTTCCCATATGTATGCCTGACCAATAGTATCCATGATCAATCCGGCCATTACCTGTTTTGTTGCAGGCCCTCCTCTTTCGTGCTCATCATACATCATTAGTAGACAAGTGTTCTGCTACACTGCCAATCTATCCACATAGATAGTGAAGGCCTGAACCACACCAATGGGGGATTAGTCACCTCCATGGCCTGTGGCCAAATCTTGGAACAATGCAGGAATTACAATGTCCTATACCTGGACACGATCTTTGGTTGAAAAGACAGTATGCAGAACAATCCTAGTCAAAAATAAAAAACGGGATCTACAAGAGGGCTGGCAATCAAGATATATCTGGCTGGAGACATGGCCAGCAAAAATAACATTTTCAAGTTAGGTGATTGAACATCACAAAATGGAGTGCTGAATGGGTGGCTTTTGAAAAAAATTGGAGTTTAATTATCTACCGGTAAATCCTTTTCTCGTAGTCCGTAGAGGATACTGGGGATCCATTCAGTACCATGGCTATAGAGGGGTCCACTAGGAGCCATGGGCACTTTAAGAATTTGATAGTGTGGGCTGGCTCCTCCCTCTATGCCCCTCCTACCATACTCAGTCTAGGAAACTGTGCCCGAGGAGATGGACATACTTTGAGAGAAGGATATAAAAGGATAGTGGTGAGATTCCGAACCAGCACACACGAACAAGAGGAAAGCCATGCTAACCAAACTTGGAACAGCAACAGCTGAACCAAACAAAAATACTTAATCGCCCTGTATCCCCTACGGACTACGAGAAAAGGATTTACCGTCCTAATTTCTCTTACGTCCTAAGGGATACTGGGGATCCATTTAGTACCATAGGGAAGTACCAAAGCTCCCAAACCGGGTGGGAGTGTGCTGAGGGTCCTGCAGAACTGATAGACCAAACTGAAGGTCCTCTGAGGCCAAGGTTATCGAACCTGTAGAACTTTGCAAATGTGTTCGAACCCGACCAAGTAGCTGCTCGGCAGAGCTGTAAAACAGTGACACAGCGGGGCAGCCGCCCAAGAAGAACTCACCGACCTAGTCGAGTGGGCCTGTAAAGATTTAGGAATCGGCAATCGTGCCGTGGAATAAGCATGCTGGATAGTGAGCCTGATCCAACGTGCAATTGACTGCTTTGAAGCAGGACACCCAATCTTATTTTATTGGGATCGTAAAGAACAAACAGCGAGTCCGATTTCCTGTGATGAGCTGTTCTCTTCACATACACCTTCAAAGCACAACATCCAAAGACTTTGAAGTAACAGCGGTGTCGGTCACAACCGGAACCACAATTGGTTGGTTTATGTGAAACGCTGACATCACCTTAGAAAGAAATTGCTGACTAGTCCTGAGTTCAGCTCTATCCTTATGGAAGATTAAATAGGGGCTCTTGTAAGACAACGCCCCCAGCTCCGACACACGTCTTGCAGAAGCCAAGGCCAACAGTGTGACGGTTTTCCACGTAAGATATTTTACGTCTACCTCCTGTAACGGTTCAAACCAGTCCGATTGGAGGAACTGCAGCACCAAATTGAGATCCCAAGGTGCCGTGGGAGGCACAAAGGGAGGCTGGATGTGCAGAACACCTTTCAAGAACGTCTGGGCCACAGGAAGAGATGGCAATTGTTTCTGAAAGAAAATGGACAAGGCCGAAATCTGGACTTACAGAGCCCAGACGTAGGCCCACATCCACACCTCACTGCAGAAAAAGTAGGAAACGTCCCAGATGAAATTCCACCGCAAAATATTTTCTACTCTCACACCAAGTGACGTATTTCTTCCAAATACGGTGGGAATGTTTAGACATTACCCCCTTCCTGGCTTGGATCATAGTTGGGGTGACCTTGTCAGGAATCCCTCTCCTAGCTAGAATCAGCCGTTCAACTTCCATGCCGTCAAACGTAGCCGTGTTAAAAGTCTTGATAGACGAACGGCCCCTGTTGCAGGAGATCTTTGAGAAGAGGTAGAGGCTACGGATATTCCAGGAGCATCCCCAGAAGGTCCGCGTACCAGGCCCTTCTTGGCCAGTCCGGAGCAATGAGAATTGCTTGAAGTTTTCCCTTTTTATTCTTTTGAGAATTCTTGGGATCAGTGGAAGTGGAGGGAACACGTACACCATCTGATAGACCAGGGGTGGGGAACCTCCGGCCCGCGGGCCGTATAAGGCCCGCGAAGCCGTTTGGTCCGGCCCACCCGCTCCTCTCCGTGAGACACGCCACCGCACAGTCCGGCGGCAGCGTGTCTCAGCTGTCAGCACTCGGAGGAGAGCGTGGCTATTGTCGGGCGGCGGCGTGTAGGACTTGAAACCAGCCGCCGGTTCGTGAGCCAATCAGAGCTCGCGGACCGGCAGCCAATCAGGAGCCGTGGCTTCCGGTCCGCAAGCTCTGATTGGCTCTCGAACCGGCGGCTGGTTTCAAGTCTTACACGTAGCCGCCCAACATAGCCGCGCTCTCCTCCGTGTCCCCGCAGAAAGGAGCGGCAAGCGGGACGGGGGGGGGGGGGGGGAGGGCATCTGTATACCTGGCACTGTGGGGGGGCATCTGTATACCTGGCACTGTGAGGGGCATTTGTATACCTGGCACTGTGGGGGCATCTGTATACCTGGCACTGTGGGGGCATCTGTATACCTGGCACTGTGGGGGCATTTGTATACCTGGCACTGTGAGGGGCATCTGTATACCTGGCACTGTGGGGGCATCTGTATACCTGGCACTGTGGGGGCATCTGTATACCTGGCACTGTGTGGACATCTGTATACCTGGCACTGTGTGGACATCTGTATACCTGGCACTGTGTTGACATCTGTATACCTGGCACTGTGTTGACATCTGTATACCTGGCACTGTGGAGGCATCTGTATACCTGGCACTGTGGAGGCATCTGTATATCTGGCACTGTGAGGGGCATTTGTATACCTGGCACTGTGGGGGCATTTGTATACCTGGCACTATGGGGGCATTTGTATACCTGGCACTATGGGGGCATTTGTATACCTGGCACTGTGGGGGTAATTGTGGATCTGGCACTGCACTATTGGGGGCATATGTGTATCACATCCCATTTTAACTGGCCACACCCATTTTTTGGCGCGCGCGGGGACAGACTTGTATGGCCCCCGAAGGATTTTATAAATATCCAAATGGCCCTCTGTAGAAAAAAGGTTCCCCACCCCTGTGATAGACCAATGGAGTTCTCAGAGCGTACACTGCCACTGCCTATGGGTCTCTCGACCTGGAACAATACCGCTTGAGCTTCTTGTTGAGACGAGAAGCCATCATGTCGATTTGTGGACAACTCCATCGACGTGTCAAGCACCTGAACACCTCCGGGTGAAGACCCCAATCTCCCGGATGTAGGTCGTGTCTGCTGAGGAAGTCTGCTTCTCAGTTGTCTTCTCCTGGAATGAAGACCGCTGACAACGCCACAGCGTGTTTTTCTGCCCAGAGGAGAATTCTTGATACCTCTGACATTGCTGCTCTGCTTTTCGTTGCTCCCTGTTGGTTTAAAGTACATCATGGCCGTCACATTGTCCGACTGAACCTGAATGGTCCGATATGAGGCCTGCAGGAGGGCGATGTATATATCCCTGAGTTCCAAAATGTTGATTGGAAGGACGACATTCTGACTTGACCATCTTCCTTGAAACTGCACTCTCTGGGTGACCGCTCCCCAACCTCTTAGGCTTGCGTCTGGTTAGCAGAACCCAATTCTAAATCCTGAAACTTCGGCCCTCGATTAGGTGAGACATCTGTAGCCACCACAGACGGATCCTCTGGTGCATGTGAAGATGCGATCTGGACCATTTGTCCAACAGATCCAGCTGGAAGGGCCTTGCATGAAACCTTCCATACTGAAGCACCTTGTAAGAGGCCACCATTTTCCCCAGAAGGCGAATGCATAGATGCACCGATATCCGGGTTGGCTTCAGGACACCCCGAACCATCGACTGGATTACCAATGTCTTTTCCAATGGAAGAAAAACTTTCTGCGACTTTGTGTCCAGTAACATTCCCAGAAATGGGAGACTCTGAGTTCGCTCTAAATGAGATTTCGGGAGATTTAGAATCCACCCGTTATCCAGGAGTAGTCTGGTTGTGAGACCAATGTTGCTCAACAACCTTTCCCTGGACGGTGCCTTTATCAGAAGATCGTACAGGCACGAAATTATGTTCACTCCCTGCTTGCAAAGGAGAAACATCATCTCGGTGCCATGGAGAGACCAAATGGCAGGGCCTGGAACTGGTAGTGACAATCCTGTAGTGCAAAGCGTAGATAAGCCTGGTGAAGCGACCAGATCGGAATGTGAAGGTACGCATCCTTGATATCTAGAGACACTAGGTATTCCTCCTCCACCAGACCGGAAATCACCTCTCTCAGAGAGTCCATCTTGGATTTGAACACTAAGTACGGGTTCAATGATTTTATATGCAAAATCGGTCTCACCGAACCGTCCGGTTTCGGTACTACGAACAAGTTGGAATAGTACCCCTTATTTTGCAGATGAGGTGGAACTGTAACACTTACCTTAGTCTGTACTAGTTTTTGAATTGCATCCTGTAAGGTTATATTTGTCTCTTTTGAAGCTGGTAAGTCTGATTTGAAGAATATGTGAGGTGGGAGCTCCTGAAACTCCAGTCTGTAGCACTGGCAAATAAGATCTATGACCCAGGAATCCTGGCATGATGTTGCCTAGATGTGACTGAAATTTCTTAGTCAGGCTCCCACCAGTGAACAAGCCTGCAATAGGTGAAACGGTCCGTTTGGTTAGTGGAGATATAGGGCGGCACGCAGCCCATATCTCTCTGGCGATATCCCGGTCATGTAAGCGCCCATTTGGACAAATCTACATTAGTATCAATTGCTTACTTTTGATAACTTTTTATGCACCACTCACTTTAAACCATGGGTCTTCAACCTGTGGCCCTCCAGCTGCTGTGGAACTACACATCCCAGCATGCCATGCTACAGTTTTGCTATTAAGGCATGCTAAAACTGATGCAGGGCATGCTGGGATGTGTAGTTCCACAGCAGCTGGAGGGCCACAGGTTGAAGACCCATGCTTTAAACCTTTAATACATTGTTTTGGCATATATGTCTCTTTTCTCTAAGAGATTGCCTTTCAAGGTTCGTGCTGCAAACTATGCCTATAATGTGATTGTTTTGACATATATGTGTCTCTTTTTTCTAAGAGATTGCTTTTCAATGTTCATGCTGCAAATTGTGCCTATACTGTGATTGAACAGCTGACCTTCTCTTAAGACAAACTGACACACCCTGTTTAGCTTTAACAGCAAAAAATAAATCAAAATATCTGACACATAATAGGCTGTTTTGACACATTTGTCTCTTTTTTTTCTCTAAGAGACTGCCTTTCAATGCTCATGATGTTAATTATGCCTACAATATGACTAAACAGATTATCTGCTTTTATGGCAAATCTACAGATGTGATTCAGCCTGATACAACAATATATATTTCCCTTTTTTTACCACATGGACCTGTTTTTCTGATTATAAATCTTGTTATAATAGATTGATTCCAATCAGCCGTAATTGGCTGCTGTGCATAGATTTATAAGCAATTATCAGATCATCAGATGTGATTCAGCCTGAAACAGCAATATATTTTTCTCTTTTTTAACCATATGGAACTTTCTCTGATTATAAATCTGGTCAATAATTAAATATAATAGATTGATTCGAATCAGATGTATTTGGCCACTGTGTATAGATTTATAAGCAATTATCTTTCCCTGTTCCTTTTCTCTTATATACCCAATTCATGCCATATTGGCATTTATTGCTATCATTTTCTTTCCTAACACTCCTGCACATCTGTGCTAATGTGCTCTCTCATCCAGTCCTTCTCACCACGGTGGTGGTGACTAATCTGCGGAAGCCTCAGTTCTGGACAGCAGAAGCACATTTCTGTTTATTAGGAATAAGTACTCACTCATCCAGCCGTTTACGGCCATACTCCACAGGAGACGCCTAATCTCGTCTGATCTTGGAAGCAAAGCTCTGGAAGGCCTGGTCAGTACTTGTTTGGGAGACTGCCAAGGAACACCAGGTGCAGTAAACTTGGCTGGAAAGCAGAAGGAACATTCCCTTTCTTTTCTTCTTTCAATAGAACCAATAGTCCCATCCTTATAAGTTTTATAGGCCAACATCAACATCTTCTCATAAACTTTCTGTGTCCGCAACACCACCTCTTTATGGTTTAATGTACTATCTGTTGGTCATTACTAATTTCTTATGAACTCAGCAGATTATACACTCCTGTCTAATCCGCTGCATTAAAATGCCTATGGTGACACCACTGTCAGACATCTACACAGAAGGTGGATCAACACATTAGGCAACAACTTTGAATCTATTGGTGCTTAGATTAACCTACGGGATATTATCATAGGAGACTTTAGCTACCCACTCGCTGTTAGTGGACATATGTTAAGCTACTCCTGCGATTACATACAATAATTTTTCACCTTGGCAGTATGTACTGTTTATTAATCTCATATTACCTTGGTATTTATATTTCTAAAAAAATTTTTTTAGAATACCGTATCTTGATTGTCACAATATATTTTATTTGATCCTAAATAAAGGTTACATTTTATTGTCTCATTTTTTCATAAAGAGTGCCCCAGCACAGAGTCTCTTTTTTCCTTTTTATTTTCCAATGTAAATTTACTGACTCTGGGAGCACCACCGACGGTATATTCACACATCAGTGTTATATTTCCAATGTCGGTCACGGACATTTTTACCTTTCAATAAGGTCTTGTCTGTTATCATTTACCAGTGCGGAACACCCTCTTTTTCTTTTTGTATCAGGCTCCCACTTGCAAGTCTTCCCGGCCATGTGGTCCACCGTGATGCAGAAGGCTTTGAGGAAGCGGAACTGGAGCTCTGATCCTGAGAACCGGCAGTTGCTGGTTTGCGTGGTTTACCTCTAGTGCCTCTGTTGGCAGTAGAAGATCCTCTAATTTTGCCCTTAAACTTGGCAGTCCGAAAGGACTGTAGAGTAGGTCCGAAGTAGGTCTTCCATGTTGGGGGAGCTGCAGAGGGAAGATATGTGGACTTACTTTGGAGATCCATTTGTCCAGTTCATCTCCCAATAAGGCCTCCCCTGTAAAAGGTAGGAGGAGTCCGCGGTCCACTGGCATAACCATAAGCCCCTGCGTGCTGATACTGCCATAGCAGTGGTGCGTGCATTAAGCAAACCTACCTCTTTTATGGCTTCCACCATAAAATTCGCAGTCCTGTATATGATGCAGGAGTAACACAATCTCCCCCCTAGATAAGGAAACCAACCCTTCAATAAGGTTACCCGACCATTTAGCAATGGCTTTAGTAATCCACGCACATGCTATAGTGGGTCTCTGAGCCAACCCAGCAGCTGTGTACAAGGATTTGAGTGTAGTCTCAATCTTACGGTCAGCTGTGTCTTTCAGGGAGGCTGCACCAGATACGGGTAACACAATCTTCCGTGACAACCTGGACACAGATGCATCCACTATCGGTGGACTTTTCCATTTTTTCCTGTCCTCAGGAGGAAAAGGAAATGAGAGTAACCTTTTAGGGATTGGAAACTTCCTATCAGGACTAACCCACGGTTCTTCGAACAGGGTATTCAATTCCTTTGACACAGGAAAAGTAGCTGAGGATTTTTTTTTTTTTACATTAAAATAAGATTCCTCACACTCCTCTGTCATCTTATCAGGATTTGTAGCACATCTCTGATAGCTTCTATAAGAGCCTGTATTCCCTGTGACAGAGCAGCGTCCCCCCCTTCTGAATCCACCTTCCCCTCCTCCATGTTGACCCCTCAGCGTCAGTCAGACTGCAGGATATGGGTCAGAGTACGTTTTTGTGGACAAATGACAAGGGACTGAGACGCTTGTTTGGGGACTGAGTTTCTGTTCATAATCTCAACCACAGCCTGTCTTAAGTATTGCATCTCTCTCTCATTGCGGGACAATTTAGAAGCGATAATAGGATTTTAATTACCTACCGGTAAATGCTTTTCTCGTAGTCCGTAGAGGATGCTGGGGTCCATATTAGTACCTTGGGGTATAGACTGGTCCACTAGGAGCCACTGGCACTTTGAGAGTTTAATAGTGTGGGCTGGCTCCTCCCTCTATGCCCCTCCTACCAGACTCAGTCTGTGAAACTGTGCCTGAGGAGACGGACAACTTCGAGAGAAGGATTTAACACAGATAGTGACGAGTTTCACACCAGCTCACACAAACAAGGCAAAGCAGGCTGACAAGCTTGAAAACTCAGCAACCGCTGAATAACATTACTTAACCAAGTAATAATGCAGTACTAAGAACAAAGCAGTACTGACCAAGTAACCACTGCAGGATAATGAAGCGCTGGGCGGGCGCCCAGCATCCTCTACGGACTACGAGAAAAGGATTTACCGGTAGGTAATTAAAATCCTATTTTCTCTTACGTCCTAGGGGATGCTGGGGTCCATATTAGTACACAAAGTGGAAAGCTGCTCAATCAGATTGTAATGTCACTCAGGTGCTAAAAGGGGAGGGGTAATTCTGTGTAGGGAAAAAACTGTGTTCCCTAATGCACACCGAGTGAATAATATTACTACATAATAATAGTCAGATAATACGGAGATCTTAGTTGCGTATATCTGCAGATATAGGGTTAAGCCCCCAGGCCGATCGACAAGGCTTCTCCGTCACTGGGGGTCCCTAATACTAGGTATGGGCCTGGGGTGCAGGACCCCACGATGTCGGCACAGGTCGGCCACCCCAGGTCAGCACACAGGTGAGAATTAATAGGGGTTAATAAGAAGCACAGAAGTGCTATGTAAGTGGTGTGATTAAAATAATATATACAAAGTGATAGGAAAAATAATAAGTGTTAATAAAGTGTTAGGGTGTGCCGACCTGAAGCAGCCCAGCCATACCGACACAGGGGCCACCGCACCCCACACCCACCCCTTAAATAATTACAAATATATCTGGGTTAAATTCCCAGTGTAAGGCCACATGGTAATGGCACCTACAGCATCTGAGAGCCAGCTTACCTGGGGATACCCCTGGCTTCCCCTATGGCATTTCTGGAGTCAGCAATCCCTCCTAATGCTGACCCATTTATGCCTCTCTATATACAATACACAAAGTGGAAAGCTGCTCAATCAGATTGTAATGTCACTCAGGTGCTAAAAGGGGAGGGGTAATTCTGTGTAGGGAAAAAACTGTGTTCCCTAATGCACACCGAGTGAATAATATTACTACATAATAATAGTCAGATAATACGGAGATCTTAGTTGCGTATATCTGCAGATATAGGGTTAAGCCCCCAGGCCGATCGACAAGGCTTCTCCGTCACTGGGGGTCCCTAATACTAGGTATGGGCCTGGGGTGCAGGACCCCACGATGTCGGCACAGGTCGGCCACCCCAGGTCAGCACACAGGTGAGAATTAATAGGGGTTAATAAGAAGCACAGAAGTGCTATGTAAGTGGTGTGATTAAAATAATATATACAAAGTGATAGGAAAAATAATAAGTGTTAATAAAGTGTTAGGGTGTGCCGACCTGAAGCAGCCCAGCCATACCGACACAGGGGCCACCGCACCCCACACCCACCCACATATTAGTACCATGGGGATGTACCTAAGCTACCAGAACGGGAGGGAGTGTGTGGAGGCTTCTGCAGGACTGATTGGCCTCTGAGGACCTAAACTTTAGTCAAAGTATCGAACCTGTAGAACTTAGCAAACGTGTTCGACCCAGACCAAGTAGCCGCTCGACAAAGATGTAAAGCCAAGACACCCCGGGCAGCCGCCAAGGAAGAACCAACGAGTAGAGTGGGCCTTAACAGATCTTGGACACGGCAAACCTGCCGTAGAATACGCATGCTGAATAGTGAACCTGATCCAGCGAGAGAACATCTGCTTAGAAGCAGGACACCCAATTTTCTTGGGATCATACAGGACAAACAGAGTCCGATTTTCTGTGACGAGCAGTCCTCTTCACATAGATTTTCAGAGCCCTAACAACATCCAAGGACTTTGACGGAATTGAGGAGTCAGTAGCAACTGGAACCACAATAGGTTGGTTGATATGAAAAGCCGACACAACCTTTGGAAGGAACTGCGGACGTGTCCGGAGCTCAGCCCTATCTTCATGGAAAACCAAGTAGGGACTTTTGCAAGACAAAGCCCCCCAACTCCGACACACATCTAGCAGAAGCTAAGGCCAACAAAGTGACAGCCTTCCACGTGAGAAACTTGACCTCAACCTCCTGTAGAGGCTCAAACCAATCCGATTGGAGGAACTGCAACACCACGTTAAGATCCCAGGGTGCCGTAGGCGGCACAAAAGGAGGCTGGATGTGCAGAACCCTTTTCAAAAAAGTCTGAACCTCAGGGAGGGCAGCCAATTGTTTCTGGAAGAAAATGGATAATGCCGAAATCTGGACCTTTACGGATCCAAATCTCAGGCCCATATCCACACCTGCTTGCAGGAAGCGGAGAAACTGTCGCAGTTGAAACTTCACCGTGGGAAACTTCTTGGATTCTCACCAAGATACATACTTTTTCAAATGCGATGGTAATGTTTAGACGTTACTCCTTTCCTAGCCTGTATCAGGGTAGGAATTACTCTGTTCGGAATGCCCTTCCGAGCTAATATCTGGCGTTCAACCTCCATGCCATCAAACGTAGCCGCAGTAAGTCTTGATAAGCGAAAGGCCCCTGTTGTAACAGGTCCTCCCGAAGAGGAAGAGGCCTCAGATCTTCCAGCAGTAGACCCAGAAGATTCGCGTACCAAGCCCTTCTTGGCCAGGCCGGAGCAATGAGGATTGCCTGAACTCTTGTTCTCCTTATGAGCTTTAGAATCCTTGGGATGAGTGGAAGTGGAGGAAACACGTACAACGACTGGAACACCCACGGAGACACCAGAGCGTCCACCGCCACTGCTTGTGGGTCTCTCGACCTGGAACAATACCTCCGAAGCTTCTTGTTGAGGCGGGAGGCCATCATGTCTATTTGAGAAACCCCTCAAAGATTTGTCACCTCCGTGAACACCTCTGGATGGAGACCCCACTCTTCTGGATGGAGATAGTGTCTGCTGAGGAAGTCCGCTTCCCAGTTGTCCACTCCCGGAATGAAAATTGCTGACCGCGCCAACGCCTGTCTTTCTGCCCAGAGGATGATACTTGTTACCTCTGACATTGCAGCTCTGCTCTTCGTTCCGCCCTGTCGGTTTATGTAGGCCACCGTCGTTACATTGTCGGACAGCACTTGAATGGCTCGATCTCACAGAAGATGTGCCGCTTGGAGAAGACCGTTTTACATGGCTCTTAGTTCCAGAATGTTAAAGGGAAGACCGGATTCCAGACTTGACCACCTTTCTTGGAAGGTTTCCCTTTTAGTGACTGCGCCCCATCCCCGGAGGCTTGCATCCGTGGTTAGAAGGATCCAGTCCTGAATTCCGAACCTGCGGCCCTCCAGAAGGTGAAACATTTGCAGCCACCAGAGGAGTGAAATCCTTGCTTTTGGTGACAGACGAATCCTCAGGTGCATATGCAGATGAGACCCCAACCACCTGTCCAGGAGATCCAGTTGGAAGTATCAAGCATGAAATCTTCCGTACTGTAGAGCCTCATAGGAGGCAACCATCTTCCCCAGAAGGCTAATGAACAGAAACCTGGGCTGGCTTCAGAACATCCCGGATCATTGTTTGAATCACCAACGCTTTCTCCACCGGTAGAAACACCCTCTACACGTCCGTGTCGAGGATCATCCCCAGGAAAGACAATCTCCTTGTCGGCTCCAAATGTGACTTTGGAAGGTTCAGTATCCAACCGTGGTCCCTGAGCAGACGAGTCGTGAGAGCAATAGACTGCAACAACTTTTCCCTGGTTAAAGCCTTTATCAGCAGATCGTCCAGATATGGAATTATGTTCACCCCCTGTCCGCGGAGAAGAACCATCATCTCTGCCATCACCTTGGTGAACACCCTCGGTGACGTGGAGAAGCCGAATGGCAATGCCTGAAATTGATAATCGGAATGTGGAGGTACGCATCCTTGATATCCAGGGACACCAGAAACTCTCCCTCCTCCAGACCTGAGACCACCGCTCTCAGAGACTCCATTTTGAATCTGAACTCCCTCAGATAAGGGTTTAACGATTTCAAGTTCAAAATCGGTCTGACCGAACCATCCGGTTTCGGTACCAAGAAAAGGTTTGAATAATAACCCGTGGTTTGCATATGAGGCGGAACTATGACGGGTGTAGTACGGGTGACCGGCGGTCTCCTGACCGCCGGTCACCTTACAGACGCCGGGATCCCGGCAGCATACCGACGCCGGGATCCCGGCGGGGAAGGGCGAGTGCAGCAAGCCCCTTGCGGGCTCGCTGCGCTCGCCACGCTGCGGGCTCGGTGGCGACCTGCGGTCGCCACGGGTTCTATTCCCACTCTATGGGTGTCGTGGACACCCACGAGTGGAAATAGTCCCTGTTGGTCGGCATGCCGACCATCGGGATAGTGAGCCATCGGGCTCACGGAGGAGGTCATGTGACTGTCGGTCAGCCGACCAGCGGTCACATGACTACCACCCAACTATGACAATGACCTGTGACTTTTCCAATTTTTGGATGGCTTCCTGTAGGATAGCCCTGCCTTCCAGGAAAGCTGGCAATCCTGATTTGAAGAATTGGTGAAGCAGAAGTTCTTAAAACTCCAGTCTGTACCCCTGGGACACAATATCCTGTACCCAGGGATCCAAGCCAGACGACACCCAGACGTGGCTGAAACATCTGAGCCTTGCACCCACCAGCCCGTCTTCCAGGCTTCAAGGTCCACCGTCATGCTGAAGATTTTGAGGAACCAGAAGCAGGTTTCTGGTCCTGGGAGCCTGCGGGTGCAGGCTTTTTGGATTTTGCACGACCACCTCTAAAGAAGGTGGTAGGAGGCTTTGACTTTTTTCTCTTAGCGGTACGAAAGGACTGCGGTGCAGATGAAGAAAATGGTTTCTTCGTAGAAGGTGCTGCTGAGGGAAGAAAAGGTGACTTACCCGCGGTTGCCGTGGAAATCCACACATCCAATGCTTCCCCAAATAGAGCCTGACCTGTGTAGGCAGGTTTTCCACACTTCTCCTGGATTCCGCGTCTACAGACCATTGGCGTAGCCGAAGACCTCTGCGAGCGGAGACAGACATGGAAGATATCCATGCAGTCATCGTACCCAGGTCCTTCATGGATTCCACCATGAACCCCGCAGAATCCTGTATGTTAAATAAAAATAATTCAATGTCACGTCTATCCATTGTATCCAAATCCCCTAGTAACGTGCCTGACCACTTTACTATAGCTTTAGAAATCCATGCACAGGCAATAGTGGGCCTCAACGCCACCCCTGAAGCAGTGTATATGGATTTGAGCTTAGTGTCAATCTTACGATCAGCCGGTTCTTTTAACTCGGTAGATCAAGGGACAGGTAACACCACCTTTTTTGACAGTCTGGACACAGATGCGTCAACTATCGGTGGGTTTTCCCATTTTTTTTCTATCCTCCTCAGGGAAAGGAAACGCAAACAGAACCCTTTTTGGGATCTGGAATTTTTTCTCCAGGTTTTCCCAGGATTTTTCAAATACAGCGTTTAATTCCTTAGATGCAGGGAAGGTTAGCAAGGCTTATTATCTATGAAGTAAGCCTCCTCAACCTGCTCAGGTGTTGTCAGTAATGTTTAACACATCTCTAATGGCTTCAATCATGAGCTGCACTCCCTTTGCAAGAGATGCCGTCCCCCTCAGCACATCCCCATCACGTCTGCGGTGTCAGAGTCGGTATCCGTGTCGGCTTGCATAATCTAGGCAAGTGCACGTTTTCGTGGGCATATGCTAGGGCACAGGTTCTCAAACTCGGTCCTCAGGACCCCACACGGTTCATGTTTTCCAGGCCACCTGTAGATTTTTTAAATGTGACAGTTGGTGATACACAGTGCAGCTGCTGGGTGACCTAGAAAACGTGAACCGTGTGGGGTCCTGAGGACCGAGTTTGAGAACCACTGTGCTAGGGGATTTTGAAGGCATAGGAACAGAACCTGACCAAACTGCCATATACTTCTTCAAAACCTGAGTTTCAGTCTCAGTATGAGCTACCCTAGTAGATATCTGAGAGATCATACCCTTAATAGAGGTTAACCACTCATTAATAGGAATCTGAGACAAGACATTACATTCATGTGTACAAGAAATGGATTCCTCTGGAGAAGAAATGTCCTCAGCAGCATAAGACACAGAGTCCCTAGAAATGGCTGTGTGAGAAAACAAACCCCCCCCCCCCCACACAGGAAAATGTCAGACACAATTTCCCCCCCAAGTATGTCACAGAGAAACACAGAGTTTGGAGCCAGCACACACACAGCGCTTCCCCAGGTAGCTATAATAAAACTACCTGGCATTGACTGTGTACCTTAAAATACTACACAGTAAATTCACAGCCTCGCCCAACACCCTTCTTCAACCCCTTGGTACCACACAGGATAGCTGGAGTCGCGTGGAGGGACAGCTGTCCATGTCAGCGTCTCTGTACAGGAACTGCAGGCAGGAAAATGGCGCTTAACGCTGCTGGGTCCGCTCTGAGGAGAAGCTCCGCCCCC
The DNA here is from genome assembly GCF_028390025.1 of Pseudophryne corroboree. Taxonomy (NCBI): domain Eukaryota; kingdom Metazoa; phylum Chordata; class Amphibia; order Anura; family Myobatrachidae; genus Pseudophryne; species Pseudophryne corroboree. The sequence goes on along the minus strand of NC_086444.1, from coordinate 173,736,445 downwards.
TGAACATGGCGCTGCTTCCCGCTTTCCACTTCTTTATACTAGCCTGAGGTATGGTGCTGGCAGCGTTACAGAGGTCCCCGACAGCCTTGGTGACCAATGTAGGGTATAGGCCAGTGATTTTCAACCTTTTTCAGTTCGCGGCACACCAAAAAGATTTAAAAATTGCCAAGGCACACCATCGGTACCCCACGGAAAAATAAAACACACACAGGGAAATAAAACAAACATATTTGTCCCCAAGGCTAAAAACACACACACATTGTCCCCAACAGTTATTAAAATAATGCACAGTACTTGAACACACTGTCTGCCACAGTAATTCCACACATTGACCCTCATAGTAATGCCATCACACTGTCCCCCATAGTAATTGCACACATTGCCCCCCCCATAGTAATACCACCACACACACAGACCCCCACAGTAATACCACCAGACACACTGACCCCCATAGTAATGCCACCAAATATACTGACCCCCATAGTAATGCCACCAAATATACTGACCCCCATAGTAATGCCACCAAATATACTGACCCCCATAGTAATGCCACCAAATACACTGACCCCCATAGTAATGCCACGAAACACACTGACACCCACAGTAATGCCACCAGAGACACTGACCCCCATAGTAATGCCACCAAACACACTGACACCCACAGTAATGCCACCAAATACACTGACCCCCATAGTAATGCCACCAAACACACTGACACCCACAGTAATGCCACCAGAGACACTGACCCCCATAGTAATGCCACCAAACACACTGACACCCACAGTAATGCCACCAGAGACACTGACCCCCATAGTAATGCCACCAAACACACTGACACCCACAGTAAAGCCACCAGAGAAACTGACCCCCATAGTAATGCCACCACACACATAGTAATGGCACTGCACACATCATAAAGCACTGGCCCAAACCTTTTTTGTTTTCCCCCTTAGCGGCAGGAGCATTGAGGAGCAGAACACAGCAGCACGGGCCACGAAGGGAAACTAGTCGCTGCCTAGGCGGGATGGTGATGTGTACGTGACCTATGAGTCACGCCATGTCGTAGGGGTCACGGGCGGGCCCGCAGGAGAGCTGCCGTCTTCACTATACAGTGACCGCAGAAGAGCTGCCTGTGCTGCCCGATAGTGATGCTGTAAATCAGTATCACTATCGGGCAGCGCAGGCAGCTCTTACGCGGTCATTGTATAGTGAAGACGGCAGCAGACGGGGACTGGCAGCAGGGATCTCTGGCGGCGGCGGCACACTTGACAACCGCTGGCGTCACACCGGTTGAAAATCACTGGTATAGGCGCTGGCTCATAGTGCCGCACTGTGTACTGCTGAGCCTCCGGAGCGCAGTTAGTACTGCGCTCCTACCCTGTTGACGCCATCTTCACACTGGCTCCCCGCTTGCAAGGCGGGCCGGTGACTCACTCGCCACCGGAATCTTCTGGCTCTGTCAGGAGGTGGCGCATGTTGCGGGAGTGAGCGGTCACCTGGGGCGGTTAACGATCATCACTCTCAGGAGCTCAGTGTCCTGTCAGTGGAGATAGTGGCTCAAAACCCCTCAGGACAGACACTACTCCCCCCCCCCCCCCCACCCCCAAGTCCTACGAAGCAGGGAGGCTGTTGCCTAGAATACTCTTAGAAAAATAATAAAACTAGGAGCTCCCCTAGCTGTGACCGGCTCCTCCGGCCACATTTTCTAAACCGAGTCTGGTAGGAGGGGCATAGAGGGAAGAGCCAGTCCACACTCAAACTCTTAAAGTGCCAGTGGCTCCTAGTGAAGTTGACACATAACACAACGGACACCTATTAAGTTGACACATAACACAACGGACACCTGTAAAGTTGACACATAACACAACGGACAACTGTAAAGTTGACACGACAACAGATAACCATCACCGTAAGCTTTCAACAAGTCGGTGAGAATGTGTTACCATAAGATATACTGAACCTACCACAAGGTGAAACTGCTCTGTGCGGGCGTCCGGTGATTCCTATGGATTCAAAGAAAAGGATTTACCCGGTAAATACCAAAATCTTATTTTCTTTTTCATCCACTAGGGGTCACTGGAGTACTCTTGGGACGTACCAAAGTTTCTCCCTTGGGCGGGAGAGCTGGTTGGCACCTGTAACAGTAGACGGCAAAGCTAGATGCTGATTCCGCAAAAGTATTAAACCTGTAAAAAAGCACAAACTTGTGCACTGACAACCATGTTTACTACCTGCTGTCCATGACGTTCCCACAGAACGCTTAAAATGTGCTGAAATAAATGCAGGAGGTTGTAAACTAGTATGAAAATAAGCTTGACGAATGGTCAGCCTAATTTATCCTGCCAATGTCCGACTGAAAGCTGGGCAACCTACGTTTAGTGCATTATAGAGATCAAACCATGTATTTGTTTTATGTACTGTTGATGACCGGCTACATAAATGCTAAGCGCACGAACCACAGTCACAGTAGCTGGAGTTCCTGAATCTTCCGAGAAATAGGAACGATTGATAAATTTATGTGAAAAGAGGATACTACCTCTGGTAGAAGAACGGATTTCTTCCAAAGTTCTGCTTTGTAATCTTTAAACACCAGATATCGGAGGTTTACATGACCACGCCCCTAATTTAGAACACACCCTTCCAGAATTAAGGCTAGAAGAAACCTGGGGTGTAATTGAGAACATAACTGCCCCTTGGTGTAAGAGTTCAAAAAGTGGGGACTACAAAAAATCCAAGTCGTTTGAAGTCGCATGGAGATGTAGGTAGTATAAACGGATGTTAAACTGTAAGGACACCTTGCAGAAATGTATGCACTGTTGGCAAAAGAGCCAAGCGGTGCTGAAAGGAAAACAGACAAAATAGAAACCTGCACCTTTAGTGTTGCTAAACCTAGTCCTCCATCTAACCCCGTGTGTAAACATAGCACCAGACGGAATAATGGAGCTTCACCCCAACCAACATAAATTCGCCCAAACCTGTCATAATGAGCTGTTTTAACTGGCTTTCCAGCATGTAACATGGTTGGTATAACTGACTGTGGAATGCCCTCTCGTTTTAAGAGAGCGGTTTCAATAGCCACCCTGTGAAACACAGCTGTGGTAAATTGGGGTAAAGAAACCCCTTTTCCAGAAGGTATGGACGTAGCGGAATGGACACGGATTATCTGTGAGTAGACAGCGAAAATCCGAGAACGTCCTTTTCCCTCTCCCCCATGGGTGGGACTGCACTGGCACTGTGACCAGTCATCTAGAGAGAGTGCTGTGGGAGCCCAGGTAAAACACTGTATCTACTCTTGGTTACACAAACTGCTTTCTCCAAACACCACCTCGTCTTAATTCTTTTTCCCACTTTCAGGATGCATGCACACACACACCTCTCCATTCAAGCACATCGTCCAGAATACCACCTTCCCAAATTACTGATCCCAACCCTTTCTACCCTGCAGCACTGTATCACCCCCTTTGATCAACTCAAAAACCAAAGTATGAAAGATTAGTAAAATCATATCCTCAACACCTAGTCTACTAGGAGACACATATACTGTTGCCTCAGGATCATCTAGATCCAAATACCCCTGAACTTCACCAGAGAGAGGAGTCAAATTTGGGGGAGTGGTTTACAGGAGTGCTAGCAGCGTGGCCTCACACACTGTCTCCAGCAGAGGCCATAAAGGCCATGTTCTTCTTGGATATCAGAGTGGAACAGTTTTCAGACTTACTGGAGAAAAATAAATAAATAAGCACAAAATTACAGAGTTTAGAAATATGGAATAATTCTCCAGCTGACAGAAACAGGGTTCCCAGCAAGAAATCGAGGAGAATGCAGTGCATAAATATCGACAGAAGAGCATAAAAATCACAGGAGATGAAAATAACTGACTAGGGAGGAATGATCCTCCCCTTGTAAACCTAACAGCAACAAATGTCCATTCAGTGCCGAGCTGCAAGGACAGCGATATCACTAACAGCGGGGATGAGAGACACCATGTAAAAGCCTACCACCAACTGTGTGTTGTTGTCATGCCCTTCCCTCCAGCAATATATTAATCACAGTGAGAGATGGGGCTGTGCTATAGTTAGAGCAGTGGGTACCAGAGCACAGTCCAGGTTTCTGCAGAGGGTCCCATCAGCAGTCATCTGGAGGTAACTAGTCCCTTACCAGGAATCCAGAGATTGCTAAGAGCATTCCTCCATGCCAGAAAAATAAAAAACGGTAGCTATTCCATAGGTACATAACACCAAACTGAATCCTGTTGGCACCTGAGGGGCTAATGGGTTGTAATGGGGAATGCTAAGTAAACACATTTAGATCAATGTGCCAGCTCCATATAGCACAATCTACACCCCATTGTTACCAGTGTCCCCCAGCTTGGATGAGAGTGCAATAAATGGTGCACTGTACACAGGTGTAACAAATGCATGTTAAAGTATCATGTGCAACAAAAGAAAAAAGTGAATATAACACATTTTTTAAATCTTATTTTACCCTTTATTTTGCTTGTCTTCTGGTTCTACCCAACAAATTGTCACTTCTTCAGACGAGTCTCCTGAATCTATCTTTCCACATGCTATCCTAAAGTCCTTCTTGTCCCTCAGAGCTTGCCGTAAGGCTTCCATGATCTCCTGAGTTATCTGTACCATCATCCCATCTGATAAATACATAAAGTCAAATATAAATCTATGAAAAAAAAAGACTATAAAATTGTGTTGTCCACCAATAATTTAAAGAATTTAGAAGACAGAAAAATCAACAAAAACCTTAATTATATATACACACACTCTCTCATAAGCCACAAGAACATTCACCAAAATAAAAAAACACAAAACAATTTCAGATGATATGAAATATCAAGCCTTAGTACACTACTGAGGCTATTAACTGCACACTATAGCTTTGAACATAACTAACAATTACACATACCTTCTACTATGCTGGACTTGGCATGGAATCCAGATGAAGTCTTTAGGGCACCATTGAAAACAACAAAACTTGCTCCAGTAACTAAAAAAAAAAAAAAAAAAAGAGAACTAATATAAATATATATATATATATATATATATATATATATATATATTTATATTTTACCACAATAATAGAATTTTTAGTACTCGTCATATAATCCATTTCTCTTAATCCATCTGGGGAACATTAGATACCATAGGATGTAGAGGGTGCTATCCAAGAAGCAGACACAAGTACAAATTAAACTTGTTTGTGGGCTAGTCGCCATTAAACCCTTTCCTAATAATAAAGCCTCACGTGTGGATGGTCTACCTATTGAATTGTACAAGACACATACAGATTTCTATGCCCCCAAACTTTTACAGATTTTTAATTCTTTGTTAGAGCTTGGATCTCTTCCCCCTTCTATGGCGGAAGCCTTTGTGGTACTAATCCCAAAGCCGGGTAAGGTTCCTCTCTCTCCTGATGCGTACCGTCCTATCTCCTTGCTGTCCACTGATATCAAGATTCTGGCGAAGCTGCAGGCACTCCAACTTAATAATGTGGTAACTGAATTGGTGCATCCAGACCAAACCAGTTTCATGCCAGGCATATGCACTTCTCTTAATTTAAGGTGTTAGTTGACTGGCGAGGGGGTTAACAATGCGGTAGTGGTATCCTTGGATGCCAGCCATGCTTTTGATTCTGTGAAATGGATCCACCTCTGGGAGGTCTTGGCACAGTTTGGGATAGGCCACAACTTTCTAGCTTGGGTTAAATTATTATATTCCTACCATAAAACCATTGGCATGTGTTATAAGAGCAACTCCTGAAAAAGGGGTTTTAGGTGTTAGGTCAAAAGGAAAAATAAGATTTTAAACTTACCGGTAAATCTTTTTCTCCTAGTCCGTAGAGGATGCTGGGGACTCCGTAAGGACCATGGGGATAGACGGGCTCCGCAGGAGACATGGGCACTAAGAAAGAACTTTAGGTATGGGTGTGCACTGGCTCCTCCCTCTATGCCCCTCCTCCAGACCTCAGTTAGAGAAACTGTGCCCAGAGGAGACGGACAGTACGAGGAAAGGATTTTAGTTAATCGAAGGGCAAGATTCATACCAGCCCACACCATCCACACCGTATAACTTGGGATATACGAACCAGTTAACAGTATGAAACAACACAGCATCAGTCCGAGACTGAGGAAAACTGTAACAACCCTTATGTAAGCAAAAACTATATACAAGTATCGCAGAAGTAGTCCGCACTTGGGACAGGCGCCCAGCATCCTCTACGGACTAGGAGAAAAAGATTTACCAGTAGATTTAAAATCTTATTTTCTCTTACGTGCTAGAGGATGCTAGGTACTCCGTAAGGACCATAGGGATTATACCAAAGCTCCCAAACGGGCGGGAGAGTGCGCATGACTCTGCAGCACCGATTGAGCAAACATGAGGTCCTCCTCAACCAGGGTATCAAACTTGTAGAATTTTGCAAAAGTGTTTGAACCCGACCAAGTAGCAGCTCGGCACAGCTGTAATGCAGAGACCCCTCGGGCAGCCGCCCAAGAAGAGCCCACTTTCCTGGTGGAATGGGCCTTTATTGATTTTGGTAACGGCAATCCAGCCGTAGAATGAGCCTGCTGAATCGTGTTACAGATCCAGCGAGCAATAGTCTGCTTGGAACCAGGAGCGCCAACCTTGTCGGCTGCATACAGGACACAAACAGTGCTTCTGTTTTCAGGACCCTAGCCGTTCTGGCCACGTAAATTTTCAAAGCCCTGACCACATCAAGGGACTCGGAATCCTCCAAGTCTCGCGTAGCCACAGGCACCACAATAGGTTGGTTCATATGAAAAGACGAAACCACCTTTGGAAAGAATTGAGGACGGGTCCGCAATTCCGCTCTATCCATATGGAAAACTAAATAGGGGCTTTTATGAGACAAAGCCGCCAACTCCGACACTCGCGTAGCCGAAGCCAAGGCCAACAACATGACCACTTTCCAAGTGAGATATTTTAACTCCACCGTTTTAAGTGGTTCAAACCAGTGTGACTTAAGAAAACTCAACACCACGTTCAGGTCCCAAGGTGCCACCGGAGGAACAAAAGGAGGCTGAATATGCAGCACTCCCTTCACAAAAGTCTGTACTTCTGGGAGAGAAGCCAATTCCTTCTGAAAGAAAATGGATAGAGCCGAAGTATGAACCTTAATGGAGCCTAATTTTAGGCCCAAATTCACTCCAGTCTGTAGGAAGTGAAGGAAACGGCCCAGATGGAATTCTTCCGTAGGAGCATTCCTGGCCTCAAACCAAGAAACATACTTTCGCCATATACGTGATAATGTTTAGCTGTCACGTCCTTCCTAGCCTTTATCAGAGTAGGAATGACCTCATCCGGAATGCCCTTTTCCGCTAGGATCCGGCGCTCAACCACCATGCCGTCAAACGCAGCCGCGGTAAGTCTCGGAACAGACAGGGCCCCTGTTGTAACAGGTCCCGTCTTAGAGGAAGAGGCCACGGATCTTCCGTGAGCATTTCCTGCAGATCCGGATACCAGGCCCTTCGTGGCCAATCTGGAACAATGAGAATTGTCTGTACTCCTCTTTTTCTTATTATTCTCAACACCTTGGGGATGAGAGGAAGAGGAGGAAACACATAGACCGACTGGAACACCCACAGTGTCACGAGGGCATCCACTGCCACCGCCTGAGGGTCTCTTGACCTGGCGCAATACCTCTGTCGTTTTTTGTTGAGGCGGGACGCCATCATGTCTATCTGGGGCAGTCCCCACTGACTTGCAATCTGTGCGAAGACTTCCTGATGAAGTCCCCACTCTCCTGGATGTAGATTGCGTCTGCTGAGGAAATCTGCTTCCCAGTTGTCCACTCCCGGAATGAACACTGCTGACAGTGCGCTTACATGATTTTCCGCCCACCGAAGAATCCTGGTGGCTTCCGCCATTGCCACTCTGCTCCTTGTGCCGCCTAGGCGGTTTACATGAGCCACTGCGGTGATGTTGTCTGACTGAATCAGAACCGGTAGGTCGCGAAGCAAAGTCTCCGCTTGACGAAGGGCGTTGTATATGGCCCTCAGCTCCAGGATGTTGATGTGAAGACAAGTCTCCTGGCTTGACCAAAGACCTTGGAAGTTTCTTCCCTGTGTGACTGCTCCCCAACCTCGGAGGCTCGTGTCCGTTGTTACCAGAATCCAGTCCTGAATGGCGAACCTGCGACCCTCTAGAAGGTGAGCACTCTGTAGCCACCACAGAAGAGACACCTTTGCCCTGGGGGACAGGGTGATCAACTGATGAATCTGTAGATGTGACCCGGACCACTTGTCCAGTAGGTCCCATTGGAAGGTCCTCGCATGGAACCTGCCGAAGGGAATGGCCTTGTAAGATGCCACCATCTTTCCCAGGACTCGAGTGCAGTGATGCACTGACAACTGTTTTGGCTTCAATAGGTCCCTGACCAGAGTCATGAGTTCCTGGGCCTTTTCTATCGGAAGATAAACCCTTTTCTGGCCCGTATCCAGAATCATGCCTAAGAAGGTCAAACGAGTCATAGGAACTAACTGTGACTTCGGGATATTGAGAATCTAGCCGTGTTGTTGTAACACCTTCAGTGAAAGTGACTCGCTGTTCAACAACTGCTCTCGCAATCTCGCTTTTATGAGGAGATCGTCCAAGTACGGGATAATTGCGACACCCTGCTTGCGCAGGAGCACCATCATTTCCGCCATTACCTTGGTGAAAATCCTCGGGGCCGTGGAAAGCCCAAACGGCAACGTCTGAAATTGGTAATGACAATTCTGTACCGCAAATCTCACGTACGCCTGATGAGGTGGATATATGGGAACATGAAGGTATGCATCCTTTATGTCCAGGGATACCATAAAATCCCCCCCTTCTAGGCTGGCGATGACCGCTCTGAGCGATTCCATCTTGAACTTGAACCCTTTCAAGTATAGGTTCAAGGATTTTAAATTTAAAATGGGTCTGACCGAACCATCCGGTTTCGGGACTACAAATAGGGTTGAGTAATACCCCCTCCCTTGTTGAAGCAGGGGAACTTTGACCACCACCTGTTGAAGAGACAATTTGTGAATTGCATTAAAAACTCTCCCCCTTTCTGGGGGAGAAGCTGGTAGGGCCGATTTGAAAAACCGGCGAGGAGGCACCTCTTCGAATTCCAGCTTGTAACCCTGGGAAACAATTTCTATTGCCCAGGGATCCACCTGTGAGTGAACCCAGATGTGACTGAAAAGTCGAAGACGTGCCCCCACTGGGGCGGACTTTTGTAGAGGCCGGGGAGGACTTCTGCTCCTGGGAACTAGCTGTGGTTGGCAGCTTTTTTTCCTCTGCCCTTACCTCAGGCAAGAAAGGACAATCCTCGTACTCTCTTGTTTTTATTTGACTGAAAGGACTGCATTTGATAATGTGGCGCTTTCTTAGGCTGTGAGGGAATATAAGGCAAAAAATTTGATTTACCTGCTGTAGCTGTGGAGACCAGGTCCGAGAGACCTTCCCCAAACAATTCCTCACCCTTGTAAGGTAAAACCTCCATATGCCTCTTTGAGTCGCCATCACCTGTCCATTGCCGGGTCCATAGGACTCGTCTAGCAGAAATCGACATAGCGTTGACTCTAGAACCCAGTAGGCCAATGTCTCTTTGAGCATCCCTCATATATAAGACAGCATCTTTAATATGACCCAGGGTCAATAAAATGGTATCCTTATCCAGGGTATCCAATTCCGCCGATAAGGTATCTGTCCACGCTGCTACAGCGCTACAAACCCAAGCCGACGCTATCGCCGGTCTGAGTAAGGTACCAGAATGTGTGTAAATGGACTTTAAGGTAGCCTCCTGCTTGCGATCAGCAGGATCCCTGAGAGTAGCCGTATCTTGGGATGGCAGTGCTACCTTTTTGGATAAGCGTGTCAACGCTTTGTCCACCCTTGGGGAGGATTCCCACCGTATCCTGTCCTTAGCCGGGGAAAGGATACGCCATAAGAATCCTTTTGGGAATCTGCAGTTTCCTGTCTGGAGATTCCCACGCCTTTTCAAATAACTCGTTCAGCTCATGAGAAGGGGTAAAGGTTACCTCAGGTTTCTTTTCCTTATACATGTGTACCCTCGTGTCAGGGACAGGGGGTTCCTCTGTGATATGCAAAACATCCTTTATTGCAATAATCATATATTGAATACTTTTAGTCAATTGTGGCTGTAACTTTGCATCATCGTAGTCGACACTGGAGTCAGAAGTCAGAATCCGTGTCGGTATTAGTGTCTACTATTTGGGATAGTGGGCGCTTTTGAGACCCCGAGGGTCCCTGCGACATAGGGGCAGGCAGGGCCTGACGCTCTGCATAATTCCTGGACTCAGCTTTGTCCAACCTTTTGTGCAATAAATTCACATTAGCACTTAAAACATTCCACATATCCACCCAGTCAGGTGTCGGTGTTGCCGACGGAGACACCACATTCATTTACTCCACCTCCTCGCTAGAAAAGCCTTCTACCTCAGACATGCCGACACACGCGTACCGACACACCACACACTCAAGGAAACCTCTTATCTGAAGACAGCTCCCCCACAAGGCCCTTTGGAGAGACAGAGAGAGAGACAGAGACAGAGAGAGAGACAGAGAGACAGAGAGAGAGAGAGAGAGAGAGAGAGAGAGAGTATGCCAGCACACACCCAGCACTAGTGACCCAGGAAAAAAACCACACTGTATGTTTACCCAGGTAGCGCTGTAATTATTTATTTGCGCCAAATTATGTGCCCCCCCCCCCCTTTTTTAAAACCCTCTTTCACCGTGGTAAGCAGGGGAGAGTCCGGGGAGCTTCCTCTCAGCGGTGTGCGGTGGAGAAAATGGCGCTGGTGAGTTCTGAGGAACAAGCTCCGCCCCCTAAGCGGCGGGCTTCGGTCCCACTGAAAAATTGAAAAACTGGCGGGGGATCTCTTTTATATACAGTGCCCAGCCTGTATATATGCTTATTGCCAGATTTGGAGGTCCTTATTGCTGCCCAGGGCGCCCCCCTGCACCCTTACAGTGACTGCTGTGTGTGTGTGTGCTGTGTGGGAGCAATGGCGCACAGCGTTACCTCTATGAAGATCTGAAGTCTTCTGCCGCCTCTGAAGTCTTCTTTCTTCACATACTCACCCGGATTCTATCTTCCGGCTCTGCGAGGAGTACGGTGGCGCGGCTCTGGGACGAACGGCGAGGGTGAGACCTGCGTTCCATTGCCTCAGGAGCTAATGGTGTCCAGTAGCCTAAGAAACAGAGCCTAACATTAAAGTAGGTCTGTTTCTCTCCCCTCAGTCCCTCGATGCAGGGAGTCTGTTGCCAGCAGTCTCCCTGAAAATAAAAAACCTAACCAAAATACTTTCTTTCCAGGAAACTCAGGAGAGCTCCCTGTAATGCACCCAGTCTCCTCTGGGCACAGTAATCAACTGAGGTCTGGAGGAGGGGCATAGAGGGAGGAGCCAGTGCACACCCATACCTAAAGTTCTTTCTTAGTGCCCATGTCTCCTGCGGAGCCCGTCTATCCCCATGGTCCTTACGGAGTCCCCAGCATCCTCTAGGACGTAAAAGAAATACTGTCTATATATTTTGCTTCTATTCAGGTATCCATATTAAATGGGACAAATCCGTGGTGTTTTCATTGCTTTCTTCCACTATACAACCCACTGACTATGCTCCCACTTTAGGATAATGCACACAATTTATCCAGGAATCTCATTCTCCGTCTGATTTTATTGCTTTAAAATTTAGTCCCTAATATTGATCATTTACAAGCTAAGACTCGAATTTGGCAGAAGCTTCCCCTATCGGTCATGGGCCATGGAAACCTAATAAAAAGGATTATCCAGACAAAATTTTTGTACATACTTCATATTCCACTATAACAATTCCGAGTGATCGTCAGTTGTGTTGCTTCCTTTGGCTGGGGATGAAGGCAGCCTGTATTGTGGTTAAAACGTTGTGTAGATCTCGGAGCAACGGTGGCCTGATCCTACCGGATATGTACTGTACCTGAATTATTTAGCCACGCAAATAGTCAAATTAGGTGAATGGGTCACACCTGGGGACTATGGAAATCTACCTGTCGCTATTCTGGATAAGGTGGGTCTTCAATTTTTTTTGCATCAGGCTTTGAAAGTGTGGAAAGCAGCTGGAAAGATATTAAAAGACCCTACCTATTGATCCATGCTCCCCAGTATGGAATAATATGGAGTTTTCTGGAAATTTGTCACTAAGACAGTAGTGTGGACTGGATTTCCTTTGGTGTATCTGCAATAGGCTAACTCTATCAGGATGGAGTTCTCCATATCTTTGAATACTTACCTTCCACATATACTGTTCCTAGGCATTAATTCTTAAATGCACAGTGGGGGGAAGAGGGGGAAAGGGTTCTGCTGCTCAGTCACCCTCTGAAACTCCGGTCCACGACTTGGTTTGGAACATTCTCTGTTGCAAGATGGTTTCGGTTTTGTATCGCTCTATCCTCTCCAGCTGAAAAGTCTGCAAATTACTCACAGTCCACAAATGGAGCCGAACTGCTTTTAAACAAACAAAATGAAACTAAAGCACTATGGCATGTAGAGGGGGAGAGGAGGAGGCAGCCCACAAAAGTTTAATTTATGCTTGTGCCTGCTCCTTGGACAGGGCCCCCTATACCTTATGGTATTAAGTATGCCCCAGATAGGATGCAAGTGAAAATAAGATTTTACTCACCGGTAAATCTATTTCTCGTAGTCCGTAGTGGATGCTGGGGAGTTCGTAAGGACCAAGGGGGAATAGACGGGCTCCGCAGGAGACAGCGCACTCTAAGAAAGAATTAGGACTACTGGTGTGCCCTGGCTCCTCCCTCTATGTCCCTCCTCCAGACATCAGTTAAGGAAACTGTGCCCGGAAGAGCTGACATTACAAGGAAAGGATTTTAGAATCCAGGGTAAGACTCATACCAGCCACACCGTATAACTTGTGATACATACCCAGTTAACAGTATGAACAACAGAGCATCAAACAACAGATGCCAACATAACATAACCCTTAATTAAGCAATAACTATATACAAGCATTGCAGAAGAAGTCCGCACTTGGGACGGGCGCCCAGCATCCACTACAGACTACGAGAAATAGATTTACCTGTGAGTAAAATCTTATTTTCTCTAACGTCCTAGTGGATGCTGGGGACTCCGTAAGAACCATGGGGATTATACCAATGCTCCCAAACGGGCGGGAGAGTGCGGATGACTCTGCAGCACCGATTGAGCAAACAGGAGGTCCTCCTCAGCCAGGGTATCAAACTTATAGAACTTTGCAAAGGTGTTCGACCCCGACCAAGTAGCTGCTCGGCACAACTGTAATGCCGAGACCCCTCGGCCAGCCGCCCAAGAAGAGCCCACCTTCCTTGTGGAATGGGCTTTTACTGATTTTGGATGCGGCAATCCAGCCGCAGAATGAGCCTGCTGAATCGTGTTACAGATCCAGCGAGCAATAGTTTGCTTTGAAGCAGGAGCACCCAGCTTGTTGGATGCATACAGGACAAACAGCGAGTCAGTTTTCCTGACTCCAGCCGTTCTGGCTACATAAATCTTCAAAGCCCTGACTACATCTAGTAACTTGGAATCCTCCAAGTCACGAGTAGCCGCAGGTACCACAATAGGTTGTTTCAAATGAAAAGATGACACCACTTTCAGCAGAAATTGCTGACGAGTCCGTAATTCTGCCCTATCCATATGGAAAACCAGATAGCGGCTTTTACATGACAAAGCCGCCAATTCTGACACTCGCCAAGCCGAAGCTAAGGCCAATAGCATGACCACTTTCCACGTGAGATACTTTAGCTCCACGGTCTTAAGTGGCTCAAACCAGTGAGATTTCAGGAAACTCAACACCACGTTAAGATCCCAAGGTGCCACTGGTGGCACAAAAGGGGGCTGAATATGCAGCACTCCCTTTACAAACGTCTGAACCTCAGGAAGTGAAGCCAGTTCCTTTTGAAAGAAAATGGATAGGGCCGAAATCTGGACCTTTATGGACCCTAATTTTAAGCCCATAGTCACTCCTGACTGTAGGAAGTGCAGGAACCGGCCCAGCTGGAATTTCTCTGTAGGGGCCTTCCTGGCCTCACACCAAGCAACATATTTTCGCCATATACCGTGATAATATTTTGCTGTCACGTCCTTCCTAGCCTTTATCAGCGTAGGAATAACTTCATCCGGAATGCCTTTTTCTGCTAGGATCCTGCGTTCAACCGCCATGCCGTCAAACGCAGCCGCGGTAAGTCTTGGAACAGACAGGGCCCCTGTTACAACAAATCCTGTCTGAGAGGCAGAGGCCATGGATCCTCTGTGAGCAATTCTTGCAGTTCCAGGTACCAAGTCCTTCTTGGCCAATCCGGAACAATGAGTATTGTTCTCACTCCTCTTTTTCTTACGATTCTCAGCACCTTGGGTATGAGAGGAAGAGGAGGAAACACATAGACCGACTGGAACACCCACGGTGTTACTAGTGCGTCCACAGCTATCGCCTGAGGGTCTCTTGACCTGCGCAATACCTTTGTAGCTTTTTGTTGAGACGGGATGCCATCATGTCCACCTGTGGCAGTTCCCATCGATTTGTAATCTGAGTGAAGACTTCTTGATGAAGTCCCCACTCTCCCGGGTGGAGGTCGTGCCTGCTGAGGTAGTCTGCTTCCCAGTTGTCCACTCCCGGAATGAACACTGCTGACAGTGCTTGCACGTGATTCTCTGCCCAACGAAGAATTCTGGTGGCTTCCGCCATCGCCACCCTGCTTTTTGTGCCGCCCTAGCGGTTTACATGAGCCACTGCGGTGATGTTGTCTGACTGAATCAGCACCGGTTGGTTGCGAAGCAGAGGCTCCGCTTGACTCAGGGCGTTGTATATGGCCCTTAGTTCCAGGATATTGATGTGCAGACAAGTCTCCTGACTTGACCACAGCCCTTGGAAGTTTCTTCCCTGAGTGACTGCCCCCATCCTCGGAGGCTTGCATCCGTGGTCACCAGGACCCAGTCCTGTATGCCGAACCTGCGGCCCTCGAGAAGGTGAGCACTCTGCAGCCACCACAGAAGAGACACCCTGGCCCTGGGGGATAGGGTGATCAGCCGATGCATCTGAAGATGCGATCCGGACCACTTGTCCAACAGGTCCCACTGAAAGTTCCTCGCAAGGAACCTGCCGAAGGGAATGGCTTCGTATGACGCCACCATCTTTCCCAGGACTCCGCGTGCATTGATGCACCAACACCTGTTTTGGTTTTAAGAGGTCTCTGACCAGAGTCACGAGCTCCTGAGCCTTCTCCGCCGGGAGAAACACCTTCTTCTGGTCCGTGTCCAGAATCATGCCCAGGAAGGGCAGACGCGTCGTAGGAATCAGCTGCGACTTTGGAATATTCAGAATCCAGCCGTGCTGTTGCAACACTTCCTGAGAGTGTGCTACGCTGATCAGCAACTGCTCTCTGGACCTCGCCTTTATGAGGAGATCGTCCAAGTATGGGATAATTGTGACTCCTTGCTTTCGCAGGAGCACCATCATTTCCGCCATTACCTTGGTAAATATTCTCGATGCCGTGGACAGACCAAACGGCAATGTCTGGAATTGGTAATGACAGTCCTGTACCACAAATCTGAGGTACTCCTGATGAGGTGGATAAATGGGGACATGCAGGTAAGCATCCTTTATGAAAATCCCCCTCTTCCAGGCTTGCAATGACCGCTCTGAGCGATTCCATCTTGAACTTGAACCTTTTCAGGTAAATGTTCAGGGATTTTAAATTCAATATGGGTCTGACCGAACCGTCCGGTTTCGGTTCTACAAACATTGTGGAATAGTAACCCCTTCCCTGTTGAAGGAGGGGAACCTTTACCACCACCTGCTGGAGATATAATTTGTAAATCGCCACTAACACTACCTCCCTTTCTATGAGGGAAGCTGACAGGGCCGATTTTAGGTAACGGTGAGGGGGCATCACTTCGAATTCCAGCTTGCATCCCTGAGACACAATCTGTATAGCCCAGGGATCCACCTGTGAGCGAACCCACTGGTGGCTGAAATTTCGGAGACGTGCCCCCACCGCTCCCGGCTCCACCTGTGGAGCCCCAGCGTCATGCGGTGGATTTAGTGGAAGCCGGGGAGGACTTCTGGTTCCTGGGAACTAACTGTATTGTGCAGCTTTTTTCCTCTACCGCTGCCTCTGGCAAGAAAGGACGCACCTCTGACTTTCTTGCCTTTTTGTGATCGAAAGGACTGCAATTTGTAATACGGAGCTTTCTTAGGCTGTGAGGGAATATATGGCAAAAAATTTGACTTCCCAGCCGTAGCTGTGGAAACTAGGTCCGAGAGACCGTCCCCAAACAATTCCTCACCCGTATAAGGTAAAACCTCAGTATGGTACCTGAATGTGTATAAACAGACTTCAGGATACCTTCCTGCTTCCTATCCGCAGGATCCTTTAGGGAGGCCGTATCCTGTGACGGCAGGGCCACCTTCTTAGATAAGCGTGTCAAAGCTTTGTCTACCCTAGGGGAGGATTCCCAGCGTATCCTGTCCGTTGGCGGGAAAGCATATGCCATAAGTAACCTTTTGGGAATCTGCACTTTCTTATCAGGAGAATCCCAAGCTTTTTCACATAACTCATTTAACTCATGTGAAGGGGGAAAAGTCACTTCTTGCCTTTTTTCCCCAAACATAAACCCTCTTGTCAGGGACAGGGTTTACCTCTGAAATGTGCAATACATCCTTCATTGCTATAATCATGTAGCGGATGGCTTTAGCCATTTTAGGCTGCAACTTTGCATCATCGCCATCGACACTGGAGTCAGAATCCGTGTCGATATCTGTGTCAACAATCTGGGATAGTGGGCGCTTCTGAGACCCTGCCGGCCTCTGCGCTGTAGGATCAGGCGTGGGTTGAGACCCTGACTGTCCCAAGGCTTCAGCTTTATCCAACCTTTTATGCAAGGAGTTCACATTATCATTTAACACCTTCCACATATCCATCCAATCAGGTGTCGGCGGAGACACCACATTCAACTGCACCTGCTCTGCTTCCACATAGCCTTCCTCATCAAACATGTCGACACAATCGTACCGACACACCACACACACAGGGGATGCTTTATTTGAGGACAGAACCCCCACAAGGCCTTTTGGAGAGACAGAGAGAGAGTATGCCAGCGCACACACCCCAGCGCTATATGACCCAGGAATCACACAGTAACTTAGTGTTTACCCAGTAGCTGCTGTATTAGTGAATTTGCGCTAAATTTATGTGCCCCCCCTCTCTTTTCACCCTCTTTCTACCGTGATTCTGCAGGGGAGAGCCTGGGGAGCTTCCTCTCAGCGGAGCTGTGGAGAGAAAATGGCGCTGGTGAGTGCTGAGGAAGAAGCCCCGCCCCCTCAGCGGCAGGCTTCTGTCCCGCGATTTTGTGAAAAATAATGGCGGGGGCTCGTGCATATATACAGTGCCCAGCTGTATATATGCTCGGTTTTGCCAGGAGGTACTCAATTGCTGCCCAGGGCGCCCCCCCCCTGCGCCCTACAGTGACCGGTGTGTGTGGGTTAGTGTGGGAGCAATGGCGCACAGCTGCAGTGCTGTGCGCTACCTCATATGAAGACAGGAGTCTTCTGCCGCCGATTTTGATGTCTTCTTGCTTCACTCGCCGGCTTCCGTCTTCTGGCTCTGCGAGGGGGACGGCGGCGCGGCTCCGGGAACGGACGACCAAGGGTGATTTCCTGTGTTCGATCCCTCTGGAGCTAATGGTGTCCAGTAGCCTAAGAAGCGCAACCTATCCGCAGTTAGTAGGTTTGCTTCTCTCCCCTCAGTCCAACGTAGCAGAGAGTCTGTTGCCAGCAGATCTCTCTGAAAATAAAAAACCTAACAAAATACTTTCTTATTAGCAAGCTCAGGAGAGCTCACTAAAATGCACCCAGCTCCGTCAGGGCACAGATTCTAACTGAGGTCTGGAGGAGGGACATAGAGGGAGGAGCCAGTGCACACCAGTAGTCCTAATTCTTTCTTAGAGTGCCCTGTCTCCTGCAGAGCCCGTCTATTCCCCCTTGGTCCTTACGGAGTCCCCAGCATCCACTAGGACGTTAGAGAAAATTAAATAAGATGGGAGCTGAGAGAGCAACCTGAGTACTCTTAATACATTTTAGTTTTTCATTTACAAGCAAAATTTGTTTTTATCCTTTGGGCAGCCATGAAATTATAACACATAAGTTAGTGCTTGGGATAATTATTTCCGTCAATAAATGACAAAACAGAATCAGATGGCAAGGAATGTCTGACACACTTCACCGAGAACCGATGCTGAATGGGATCAATAGTCACTTTGGGTCCGAACATCCAACAAGTTGAAGCCAGTTTGGAGCCAATTAGCCACCTGAATCACACATTGTATGGGCACATTATCACTAGCAAAGAGGCCACCTCGAGGACAGAAATGGTTTCTCTATAAAGGACATTACCTTACTCTTTTACGGAAGAGAATATTTACAATGCAAAATATAAATACAAATATCTGTAAACATTACAAGATCCGATGTTCCTAGTCTGGATAAACCTGTAGTTTAGGCTTCCCGGTTCTTCAGAATGTAAACATTGAGATTTCAGACAGGGTCCTCACCTTGCCTGGGCAGCCCGGTAGCACTGTTGGCCTGTGTCTGATAAATTCCATCGCTGTTCTGTACACAGACCAGGTGGGAGTCCGCCTGGGCACTGAAGCTGGCACCAATGCTTATGACGTGTTCATTGCAAGAATGAATTACTTTAAGTATCTTCAAAGAACAAAACAGACATAAATGATTATGTATATATTGCAGTTGCCTAATAAATAAACTTGTGGAATTGTGATGAAAACACATCAATAGCTTCGTCTCCTATCTGAATAAAGATGACCCACAAAATGGGTCCTGATTAACGGTTGCCCTTTCCAAAAAATTTTACTCTATAAAAATAAATAAAAAATGTACGTTATGGTAAGTACTTACCGTTGATAATGGTATTTCTCCTATGTCCACAGGTTCCACAGGACAACAATGGGATATGATGGAGCGACAGCGGATTGGCACCAAACGATCACAAGCTTTCAGTCCTCCCCGGATGCAACGGGCCCGTCCATATATCCCCACCCACTGGCTCAGGCAAATCAGTTGAATTCCAAAGCATTTAGGCAGGAGCATTATATAGAACCCCATTCAGGCGAGAAGAACACACATGCACACCCTTCCATGGAAGAGGGAAGAGTTTAGTTAGTATAAAGATCCTCAAATCAGGTGCTTCAGGATGGGATCCCTGTGGAAACCTGTGGACACAGGAGAAATGCCGTTATCAACGGTAAGTTCTTACCATAACGTATATTTCTCCGGCAGGGTCCACAGGTTATCCACAGGATAACAATGGGATTTCCCAATGCAAATTTTTAGTGGTTGGGACGCTCCTGATTGGACAGGAGAACCTTACGCCCGAATTCAGCATCATGAGAGGCAAAAGTGTCCAAGGCATAATGTCTAATGAATGTGTTAATGGAAGACCATGTGGCTGCCTTACATATCTGTTCTGCTGAAGTTCCATGTTGTGCTGCCCATGAAGAACCTACCTTACGTGTAGAGTGAGCAGAGACATTAGCCGGAAAACGGAGATCAGCTTGAGAATATGCTTCTGAGATCGTCATTCTTGCTAGCGTCTGTTTAGTAGCAGGCCATACCCTCTTGTGAAATCCATAAAGAATGAAGAGAGAATCCATCTTTCTGATGGCACGGGTACGATCCACGTAGATCCTTAATGCCCGGACTACGTCCAGCGACGCTTCTCCTGCAGAAAGTCCCGATACCTGAAAAGTCGGGACTACAATTTCTTCGTTAAGATGAAATTTAGATACCACCTTAGGAAGATAACCAGACCTAGTTCTGAGAACTGCTTTATCAGGATAAATAAAAAAAACAGAAAAGGAGATTTACATGACAGCGCTCCTAAATCTGACACTCTTCTAGCTGATGCCATAGTCAGCAGAAAGAGAACTTTAGCTGTCAACCATTTAAGATCCACTTTATTAAGTGGTTCAAACGGAGCAACTTGAAGGGCTTTGAGGACTAGACTTAAATCCCAAGGCACTGCAGGAGGAACAAAAGACAGTTGAATGCGCAGCATTCCCTGGAAAAAAGTACGCATATCCTGTAAATTGGCAATTTCTTTTGAAACCATACAGTCAATGCTGATACTTGCACTCTCAAAGAAGCCACTTTCAAACCTTTATCCATTCCTGCCTGAAGGAAATCTAAGACCCTGGATACTCAGAAAGATTTTGGGTCCATACTGCTTTCACTGCACCAATGAATATAGGCTTGCCATATTCGGTGATAAATACGAGCTGAGGAGGGTTTCCTTGCTCTGAGCATAGTTTGAACTACCTGTTGTGAGAATCCTCTTGACTTCAGGATAGAGGTTTCAATAGCCACGCCGTCAAAGTCAGTCGATCCAGATGCCTGTGCTAACAAGGACCCTGCATTAGTAGATCTGGACGCTGAGGGAGCAGATCTGGACGCTGAGGGAGCAGAATTGGAGCATCCATCGACATCCTCTGCAGATCTATGTACCAATGCCTTCTGGGCCAAGCCGGAGCTATTAGAATCTCGGCACCCTTTGCTTGTTTTATTTTCCTCACCACCCTGCGTAGCAGGATGATCGGAGGAAACAGATATGCCAGATGAAAGTCCCATTTCACTGACAGTGCGTCCACAAGGATCGCTCCGGGATCCTTTGTTCTTGACCCATATGCTGGTAATTTGTTGTTCAGACAGGACGCCATAAAATCTATTTCTGGCAAACCCCACTTGTATACCAGAGTCTGAAATACTTCCGGGTGTAGAGCCCATTCGCTTGCTTAAATGGTGTGACGACTGAGAAAAACCGCTTCCCAGTTTAGGACTCCTGGAACGAACACTGCGGACAATGCTGGAATAATGAGTTCTGCCCACTTTAGTATGTGACTTACCTCCTTGATTGCGAGTTCATCCCTGATGGTTGAGGTACGCTACTGCCGTTGCACTGTCCGAGCGGATCTGGACTGGTTTTCCTTGCAGTGTGTCCTTTGCCTGAATCAGTGCCATGTATATGGCCCGAAGTTCCAACAGGTTTATTGGCAGGCAACTTACTTCTTTGGTCCATTGTCCCTGGAACCATAATTTTACGGACACTGCTCCCCAGCCCTGAAGACTGGCATCTGTTTTCAGGACCTCCCAATCTGATATCCAAAAGGGTCTCCCCTTGTCTAGATGGGATGTTTGTAGCCACCAGGATAATGACCTTTTTATCCTTTCTGAAAGTACTATGGTCGGTTTCTTTATTGTCTGATGTAGTCCATTCCATCTGGCCAGAATCAGATGCTCAAGAGGTCTTGAGTGGAATTGTGCATATTCCACTATGTCGAATGTTGACACCATCAAACCCATCATTCACATTGCTGCATGAATTAATATTGTTTGACTGTGTAACAACTCCTGAGTCCTTAACTGCACCTTGGATATCTTGTGCAGAGGTAAAAATATTCTCTGCAGACTTGAATCCAATACAGCCCGCAAGTGAATCATCCGTTGTGACGGAATCAGAGATGACTTTGCCCAATTTAGGATCCATCCGTGCTTCTGTAGACAAGTTATTGTCTGTTGAAGATGGACCAAGAGCAATTCCTGGGATTGTGCCAGGATTAAAAGATCGTCGAGGTATGGAAAAATTCTTATCCCCTGCTTGCGGAGATAAGCTGCCATAACCACCATAATCTTGGTAAATACTCTGGGGGTGTGGCTAACCCAAAGGGTAAGGCCTGGAACTGAAAATGTTGCTGGAGGATGGTGAACCTGAGGTAACACTGATGAGACAATGCTATAGGAACATGCAGGTAAGCATCCTGTGTATCCAGAGATACCATATAATCCCCTGGTTCCATGGCCAAAACTATGGAGCGTAACATCTCCATGTGGAACCGTGGTACCCAAATGTATTTGAAGGAGGTGTGTAGGTGAAAGGAGTTGGCGCTGGAGGGGGGTAGGGGAATGGAACTGATGATTCAGTTGGGAGAATATTGTTTTGAAAAGATGGAGAAAAAAATACTTATCTGTAGGATTTTTGATGAAATCTTGATTCTTAAAAAGGCGACGTTTTTCCTCCAGGAAATGGTGGTATCATAAGGTCTGTAGGATTTGTGATGAAATCCTGATTCTTAAAGAAGAGACGTAGTTCCTCCAAAAAGCGGTAGGATCATAAGGCGTGATGGTATGAAAAACACAAATTAGAGGATTTTTTTCAAAGTGGGAAATCTTCAAATAAATAAGGTAGATGTTAGGTGGTAATAGATGTATAAATGAGTTTCAGGACAGGTAGTCGTACCTCACTTACAATAAGTGAGCGAGGTTTAAAACATATAAAGGTTTCTTTGGAATACAGGTACTAAATTGGTTGGCGTACCTAACTTACAATATAAGATAGAGATAAAAACACATCAGGGTATCTTTATAGGCTGAGCTGCGTACCGGTACTCACTGGTAGAAGCGTGTTCCGTCTGCGCATCAAGGTATCTTTATCCAGAAAACATTCATAAATGGCCACCCGTGTAAAAAAGGGAATTTATTGGATAAAAACACATAAAAAAATTTCTACAGGGGGAGTGTTGGCCACGAGGTCCGGTACCGATAGGACTTAAAAATAAATTAAGAGGGTTGTACCTTTCCCCCGCCGTGCAGGTGACTATCCAAGTGAGCAAGAAACCTCCTCCCAGCCAACGCGTTTCGAGATAACTCTCACAGAGCCGACCGGAAGTGAAGGTCTATTCGGTATAGACCTTCACTTCCGGTCGGCTCTGGGACCGGAAGTGACGCACTTGGAGGACTTTCTAGATTCACTATAAATATGTATCATCAGCAATGTAGCACCAGCCTTGATAAAGAGAGTTATCTCGAAACGCGTTGGCTGGGAGGAGGTTTCTTGCTCACTTGGATAGTCACCTGCACGGCGGGGGAAAGGTACAACCCTCTTAATTAATTTTTAAGTCCTATCGGTACCGGACCTTTTTGGACTCAATTTTGATGGTCCTGCAGTTTCCCCTGCCTGGCAGCTCCCCTTCCTCGTGGCCAACACTCCCCCTCAGGAAACCCGACCTTCTTGGATTCTGCTTCTGACTCCAGAATATCTGTCAATTCCTTACCAAACAGAATATTCCCAACAAAAGGCAAAGATTCCAGGACCTTCTTAGATTCTGAATCAGCTTTCCATGTACGTAGCCAGATTGCTCTGCGAGCTGCTACCATTAAGGCTGATGCTTTGGAAGCAATAGTACCCATATCTATTGCCGCTTCTTCTAAGAATACCGCAGCCTGCTTCATGTGAGCTATATGAGATTCCTGCTCCCTAGTAGATGCTGAAAGCCCGTTTTCCAGTACCTCAGCCCATTCAGAAACCGCCATTGCCATCCAAGCTGAAGCCATAGCTGGCCTTATGACTGCCCCTGACAGAGAAAATATGGTTTTCAAAAACCCATCCACTCTTCTGTCTGTGACATCATTTAATGATGTCGACGGTAAAGGCAATACAGATTTTCGCACTAATCGAATGACGTGCGTATCTACCTTAGGAGGCACTTCTCTTTTGAAACAGTCCCCAGTTGGAAAAGGGTAATAGGAATCCCATTTTTTTTTTATTCGGTATTTTTTATATATGGACGGGCCCGTTGCACCCTGGGAGGACTGAAAGCTTGTGATCGTTTGGTGCCAATCCGCTATCGCTCCATTATATCCCATTGTTATCCTGTGCATAACCTGTGGACCCTGCCAGAGGGAAAAAAATAGGATTTTAATACCTACCGGTAAATACTTTTCTCGTGGTCAATAATGGATATTGAGGACACATGAGTACAATGGGGTATAGAAGGAGTCCAAAGGAGCCAGTGCACTTTAAATTTCTTCAACTGGGTGTGCTGGCTCCTCCCCTCTATGCCCACAACACACTAATAACAAACACGAACAGCAACGGCTGGCAACAAAACAGCAAAAGCTGAACAGGTAACATACAACGGACCACCTGCAGAAAGTCACCGCACTGAGGCGGGCGCCCAATGGGCCTAATTCAGAGTTGATCGCAGCAGCAAATTTGTTAGCAGTTGGGCAAAACCATGTGCACTGCAGGGGTGGGCAGATATAACATGTGCAGAGAGAGTTAGATTTGGGTGGGGTGTGTTCAAACTGAAATCTAAATTGCAGTGTAAAAATAAAGCAACCAGTATTTACCCTGCACAGAAACAAAATACCCCACCCAAATCTAACTCTCTCTGCACATGTTATATCTGCCACACCTGCAGTGCACATGGTTTTGCCCAACTGCTAACAAATTTGCTGCTGCGATCAACTCTGAATTACCCCCCATATCCCTTATGGACTACGAGAAAAGGATTTACCGGTAGGTATTAAAAACCTATTTTCTCTAGCATCCATAAGGGATATTGGAGACACATGAGTACGATGGGGATGTCCAAAAGCTTCCAGAACGGGCGGGAATGTGTGGAGACGTCTGCAGTACCGCCAAACTGGGTATCCTCTTTGGCCATGGTATCAAATGTGTAGAACTTCACAAAGGTGTTCTTCCCCAACCAGGTAGCAGCTCGGCACAGTTGCAGGGCCAAGACTCCACGGGCAGCCACCCAGGAAGACCCCACTGATCTAGTAGAGTGGGCCTTCAGAGACTGTGGAACAGGCAAGGCTGCATGCACTTAGGCCTGTTGGATAGTGAGCCTAAGCCAACGAGCAATGGACTGCTTTGAAGCAGGGCAACCCTTCTTCTGCGCATCATAGAGCACGAACAAAGAATCAGTCTGATTCAAGCCATTCTCTTGACAAAGACCTTCATGGATCGCACAGCATCCAATGGCTCCGGAGGAGCAGAAATGACAGAACTAGATGGAATTACAAGAGGTTGATTCAAATGGAACGCAGAGACAACATTCGTCAGGAACTGCTGTCGAGTCCTGAGCGCCGCTCTGTCCTCGTAAAAGACCAAATACGGACTTTTACATGATAAGGCTCCTAATTCTGAGTCACATCTAACAGAAGCCAGGGCCAGTAACATCAGTCTTCCATTTGAGATACTGGTCTTCTACCGTCATCAGAGGTTCAAACCAGGAGGACTGTAGAAAATTCAACACCACATTCAAATCCTAAGGTGCCGTGGGCGACACAAACGGAGGTTGTATGTGAAGCACCCCTTGTAAGAAGGTCTGAACTTCTGGCAACACTGCCAATTTCTTCTGGAAGAAAATGGAGAGCTGAAATCTGGACCTTAATGGAACCCAGATGCAAGCCCTTATCCACAACAGCCTGCAGAAAATGGAGGAACCCCCCCCAAATGGAACACCGCAGGCTGATATGTGCGTTCCTCGCACAAGGAGATATACCTCTTCCAGATATGGTGATAGTGTTTTGACACCACATGTTTCCTGGCCTGAACCGTGGTAGCAATGACCTTTTTGGAAAAGCCCTTTGAGCTAGGATGTTCCGCTCAACTTCCATGCCCTCAAACACAGCCGCCGTAAGTCCGGGTAGACGAACGGTCCTTGTTGAAGAAGGTCCCTTCTTACCGGCAGAGGCCAAGGGTCTTCTATGGACATGCCCAGAAGATCCGTGTAACAAGCTCTCCGGGGCTAATACAAGGCAATCAGGATTGCCTGAACACCCTGATGTCTGATCCTCTTGAGCACCCGCGGGATCAACGGAATTGGAGGAAATAGGTAGACCAACCGATATGGCCAAGGTGACGTCAGTGCATCTACTGCGCTCACCTGAGGATCCCTGGTCCGCGAGCAATAGCAGCGAAGCTTCTTGTTGAGCCGAGACGCCATCATGTTGATTTGTGGGCAACCCCACTAGTCGATCTGCTGAAACACCAAAAGGTGTAGCCCCCACTCTCCTGGGTGGAGATCGTCACTAAGGAAATCCACTTTCCAGTTGTCCACTCCTGGAATGGAGATTGCGGACAGTGCTCTTGCATTTATTTCTGCCCAGAGGAGCATCCTTGACACTTCTCGCATGCAGGCCCTGCTTTTTGTCCCTCCATGTCGATTGATGTACGCCACCGCCGCGGCGTTGTCCGACTGAACCTGGATCCCCCAATCCTTGAGCAGAGGAAAGGTCTGAATCAGAGCACTGTAGATTGCCCGAAGTTCCAGAATGTTGATCGGAAGTAGGGCTTCGTGGGCAGACCACCTGCCCTGGAAGTGAGCCCTCTGGGTGACAGCACCCCATCCTCTCAGACTTGCATCCGTCGTGAGGAGGATCCAATCCTGAAGCTTCGGCCTTCCAGCATGTTGGAAGACTGTTGGGCAGTACGGATGGTGTAATGGTTAGCATTACTGCCTCACAGCACTGAGGTCATGGGTTCGATTCCCACCATGGTCCTAACTGTGCAGAGTTTGTATATTCTCCCCGTACTTGCGTGGGTTTCCGCCGGGTACTCCGGTTTCCTCCCACAATCCAAAAATATACTGGTAGGTTAATTGGTTCCCAACAAAAATTAACCCTAGTGTGAATGTGTGTGTGTACATGTGATAGGGAACATAGATTGTAAGCTCCACTGGGGCAGGGACTGATGTGAATGAGCAAAATATTCTCTGTAAAGCGCTGCGGAATATGTGTGCGCTATATAAATAACTGGTAATAAATAAATAATAATAATAAATAATAAGACTGCAGTCACCACAGGAGTGAAATCCTGGCCTGAGGTGATAGTCGAATCACCCGGTGCATCTGAAGATGTGAACCAGACCACTTGCTCAAGACATCCAATTGAAATGTTCTGGCGTGGAACCTTCCATACTGGATTGCCTCGAACGAGGCCACCTTTTTTCCCAACAATCTTATGCAAAGATGGATGGATATTCGAGCAGGTCGGAGAACCATGCGGACCATCTCCTGGAGTATTCTCTGGGAGGAACACTTTCTGTGCCACAGTATCCAGGATCATTCCCAGGAACAGGAGCCACTGAGATGGCACCAGGTGGGACTTCTGTAAATTGAGGATCCACCCATGGTGACACAGAAGCTGGATAGTGCTATCCACATGGAGCAATAGAAGCTCCCTGGATTTTGCCTTTTTCAGGAGATCGTCGAGGTAAGGGACAAACGTGATCCCCTGGACTCTGAGCTGGAACATCATCTCCGCCATCACCTTCGTGAACACCCTTGGAGCTGTAGACAGGCCAAAGGGTAACGTCTGGAACTGGTAGTGAGCGTTCAGCAGGGCAAACCGCAGATAAACCTGATGAGGAGGCCAAATCAGAATATCGTGATAGGCATCTTTGATATCCAGGGATACCAGGAATTCCTGTTCTTCCAGACCTGCAATCACTGCTTGCAAAGATTCCATCTTGAACTTGAAAACCTTTAGGTAAGGGTTCAAAATGGGTCTTACCGACCAGTTTGGTTTCGGCACTATGAACAGATTGGAGCAGTAACCTTGCCCTTGTTGTTGCAGTGGTACCGGAACAATGACTTGTGACGGAGCCAACTTGTTGATGGCCAGCAGCAGCTTAGTCCGCGTATCCTCCAAAGCTGGAAGCTTAATTTGAAAAACCGTTGGGGAGGAGTACCATCGAACTCCAGCTTGTATCCTTGAGATATGAGTTTTCTGACCCAGGCCTCCTGGCAGGAACTTTCCCAGATGTGGCTGAAGTGACGTAATCGAGCTCCCACCTCGAGATCCCCTCGAGGTGGGCGTGCACAGTCATGCTGAGGTTTTAGTGGAAGCTGAACTGGTGTTCTGTTCTGTAGAGCCGGCAATGGCTGGTTTCTTAGCCGCATTGGAGGAACCTCTGGCCCTAGATCGAAATCTGGTGGACCGAAAGGACTGAGTAGCCGGCCCCAGATAGGTCCTTCTAGCTGGCCCCAGAGGGGAGAAATGTGGATTTCCCAGCAGTAACCTTAAGAGATCCACGCATCCAGTTCTCTCCCGAAGAGCCATTCCCCTGTAAAGGGAAGACAGTCCACATTGCGCTTGGATTCCGTGTCCGCAACCCACTGACGCAACCACAAGGCCCTACGCGGTGACAATGCCATAGCAGTGGTCCTAGAATTGATATTGCCTATCTACTTGAGAGAGTCACACAGGACACGTGCAGTGTCCCGAATGTGTTGTAGGAGAATTACTGTAGTAACCAGGGACATATCCCCTGAGAGGCCCTCCTGAATCAGACTAGCCCACGTATGAATGGCATGGGTCATCCAGCAACCTGCAATGACCGGTCTCTGTGATACACCTGCTGCAGTGTAGATAGACTTCAGTGTAGTCTCTATTTTTATATGCCCAGGGTCCTTTATGGTAAAGGAGCTCGGGAAAGGCAGTACCACCTTCTTAGAGAGTCGAGAGCCCGATACGTCCACAGATGGGGATACCTCCCAGAGTTCCCTGCCTTCAGGAGCAAATGGGAAAGTGTGCAAAAACCATTTGGACACCTGGTATTTTTCATCTGGATTTTTCCAGGCGAACTTAAATAGGTCCTCTAATTCAGTAGAATCAGGGAAAGGGAAAGTTTGTTTTGTGTGAGGAAAAAATACTACTGTGTCACAGCGTCCTCTAGAAGGAGTTTTAACATCTCGTAAAGCCAGAATGAGGGGTTCAATACCCTGTGCTGGAGGGGGATCTCCACCAATGGGGTCTACGTCCTCCCCATCCTCTTGTATTTCCTTCTCAGAATCTGAGAGTAAGGCAGGCAACCTATGTTTTTGTGGACCTGAAGAGATGGGGTGATGGGGGACATCTGCCCTAGCAGCCAGGTCTGCAACTGTTGAGTTTTATGGTCATTTGCAGTGAGCTGAGATGACATATCAGACATCATATTTTTGATTGCATCTAGCCAGGAAGGCTCTTGACCCTCCCCCACAGCATCCTCAATGTTTTGTGAGAACAGACTGTATTGTTTACATGAAATGGAGCCAGATGATAGAGGGGAGAATCCCCTTACTGTATGTGAGAGGGAGACAGAGAGAAGACCCCAGCACACCCAAACTACCTAGCCCCAGCGAGGCTGGTAGTTGTATTCAGTGAAACACTGTATGTTACATTACAGACATATATACTCCCCATGGGACACAGAATGTGCACAATAGCAGCTCTCTCCCCGAGAAACACCCTGTACCAAGTTTCCAGCGTGTTCCTGCTTGTCTGGAGGAGCTGTGTGTGCCTGCTGCTGAATGCACTGGAAGGTGCCAAAATGACGCTGAACCCGCTCCGCCACCTGTAATGGCGCCGGAGCTTCAGGGTTATTTATACTGGCAATGTCTCCCAAACAGTGTAAAACATAACATAAATGCAATTAAACCACTGCCAGTGTACCAAGGGGGCTATAGCGGGTACCCCCCAGGAGGGTCCTGTATGCCTCCCCTGTGTGTCAGCCATACCTTGGACCGGGGGACTCTCCTAGCGGGGCCCCCGGTTTGTACTCCCCACCGATGTCACCTTCAGGCTAATGTTAGGGGTGTGCGGCGTGCTGCGGTTGAGACAGCCAAGGCACAGTGCCCCGCTGAACAAATAACCTCTCAGAACGGTGGTCCTGCAGCGGGGAAGCGGCTCTGACACCTTGCAAGGCCGGTGACCACCCACCTTCCCTAATTCCCACGGTGCATGTATGCTGTTGCCCAAACAGCATACAGAAAATAACAAAGATTGAAAATAAACAGAAGAAAAGTTCTCTGGAGCTGCAGAGATGTGCATCCTCTCCTGAGGGCACTTTTTATTAAACTGCCCGTGGGAGGGGGCTTAGAGAGGAGAAGCCAGCACATCCAGTTGAAAAAATTTAAAGTGCACTGGCTCCTTTGGACCCCATCTATACCCCATCGTACTCATGTGTCCCCAATATACCTTATGGATGCTAGAGAAAAGGAGACTTATGGTAAGACTTATCATTGTTAAATCTCTTTTTGCGAGGTACACTGGATTCCACAGGGAATAACATTGGCATGTAGAGCTGGATCTTGATCCGAGGCACCAACAGGCTAAAGCTTTGACTGTTCCCAGGATGCACTGCACCGCCTCCTCTATAGCCCCGCCTCCAGGCACTGGAGCTCATTTTCGTTAACCAGTCCAATGCAGAAGCAGGTAAGAGAGACATTAGATGTTAGTCACACAGACCAACATTCTCACAACAGGAGAAGGGACTAGCGGCTAATGCCATACAAACCCAAAGAAGCCAAGTGCGTCAGGGTGGGCGCCCTGTGGAAACCAGTTTACCTTGCAGAAAGAGATTTAACAATGGTAAGTCTTACCATAAATCTCCTTTTCTGCAGCGGGGTGCACTGGTATTCCACAGGGAATAACATCGGGGATGTCCTAAAGCAGTTCCTCATGGGAGTGGACGCACTGTAGCGGGTACAAGAAGCCGGCGTCCAAAGGAAGCATCCTGGGAGGCGGAAGTATCAAAGGCATAGAACCTGATGAACGTGTTCACTGAGGACCATGTAGCCGCCTTCCACAATTTTTCAGCGGACGCGCCACGGTGGGTGGCCCAAGAAGGTCCAACAGACCGCGTAGAATGGGCCTTGATAGCAGCAGGAGCTGGGAGTCCAGCCTGCGCATAAGCTTGTGCAATCGCCATTGTAATCCATCTGGCCATGGTCTGCTTATTCGCAGGCCAGCCACGTTTGTGAAAACCAAAGAGTACAAAAAAAGGAATCTGACCTTCTGAGAGAGAGGCAGATATATATATATATATCTCGCTCTTTGGAGGACAAACCAGGAGAGATAAAGGCCAGAACCACAATCTCTTGGTTAAGGTGAAAAGAGGACACCACCTTAGGTAGATAACTAGGGCGAGTACTAAGAACTGCCCAGTCAGGGTGAAATATCAGAAAGGGTGGACGACAGGACAATGCGCCTAAGTCTGACACCCTCCTAGCAGCTGTAATAGCCAACAGAAAAATGACCTTAAGCGTAAGGCATTTAAGGTCCACAGACTCAAGAGGTTCAAACGGAAACTCCTGAAGGGCATTAAGAACAGAAAGATCCCACAGAGCCACAGGGGAAACATAGGGAGGCTGAATACGTAGAACGTCCTGAGTGAATGTATGAACGTCAGGAATAGATACAATTTTTCACTGAAGCCACACCGACAAGGCAGAAATGTGAACCTTGAGGGAGGCCAGGTGAAGTCCTAAATCCAGGCCTTGTTGCAAAAAAGCCAAAAGTCTGGAAGTACTAAACTTGTATGCATCATAATTCTTAGCAACACACCAGGTGAAGTAAGAATTCTAGACCCTATAATAAATCCGTGCAGAAGCCGGTTTAAGGGCCTTCAACATAGTTTGAATAACCGCCTCAGAAAATCCTTTGGCCCTCAGGAGTGAAGCTCCAAGAGCCACGCCGTCAAAGCCAGTCTTGCCAGGTCCTGGTAAACACAAGGTCCCTGAATGAGTAGGTCTGGGCGCTGAGGAAGTAGAAGAGGACGCTCCATCGAGAGACCCTGCAGGTCTGAGAACAAATGCTGTCTGGGCCACGCTGGAACGACTAGAAGCAGTGTTCCTCCTTCTTGCTTGAACTTCCGTAGTACCCTGGGCAGCAGTGACACTGGAGGGAACACTTATGGCAGCCGAAAGTTCCATGGAATTGCCAGTGCGTCCACGAACGCTGCTTGAGGATCCCTTGTCCTTGCTCCGAAAACCGGAAACTTGTGATTGTGTCGAGATGCCCTCAGGTCTACATCTGGGAGACCCCACTTGTCCACAAGGAGTTGGAAGACATCTGGATGAAGACTCCACTCCCCGGCGTGTACGTCCTGACGACTGAGGAAGTCTGCTTCCCAGTTGAGGACCCCTGGAATGAACACTGCCGATATTGCTGGCAGATGGCGTTCCGCTCATTGAGAAATTTTTGACACTTCCATCATTGCCATGCAGCTTCGAGTGCCGCTTTGATGATTTATGTACGCCACCGTGGTGGCCTTGTCCAATTGTACTTGAACAGGCCTGTTCTGTACGAAAGGCAGGGCCAGTGTCAATGCATTGAACACTGGCCGCAATTCCAGAATGTTAAATCGGGAGGAGAGATTACTCCCTGGTCCAGCGACCCTGGTGAGTGTTGCTCCAACACCGTGCCCCAACCCCGCAGACTGACTTCCGTCGTTAAGAGGACCCAGTTGGAGATCCAGAAGGGATAACCCTTGATCAATTGTTGATCCTGTAGCCACCAACTTAGTGACAGACGAACCTCCGGAGTCAAGGAGATCATTTGAGACCTGATCCGGTGAGGCAGGCCGTCCCACTTGGAAAGGATTTACCTCTGCAGAGGGCGGGAATGAAATTCAGCGTACTCTACCATGTCGAAAGCCTACACCATGAGGCCTAGTACTTGCATCGCCGAGTGTATCGACACTCTTTGGCGAGAGAGGAAGTATCTGATTTTGTCCTGAAGTTTCAGGACCTTCTCTGGAGACCAAAACAAACGTTGGTTGTGTGTGTCCAGTAATGCCCCCAAGTGCACCATGCTCTGAGCAGGGACAAGTGAGGATTTCTTCCAGTTGATGAGCCACCCGTGGGGGCTTGCAGGAATTGGACCGTCCGTTCCAGATGACGGAGGAGAACCTCTGGGGAGTTCGCCAGGATCAACAAGTCCTGCAGATACAGCAGGATCCTGATACCCTGACGGCGGAGAAGGGCCGTCATGACCTTGGTGAAGATCCGAGGAGCCGTGGTCAGTCCAAAAGGCAAGGCTTGGAACTGATAATGAAGGTTGCCAATAGCAAACAGAAGATATTGCTGATGCCACATGGCAATAGGTATGTGTAGGTAAGCATCCTGTATATCCAGGGATACCATATAGTCCTTGGGTTCCATAGCCAGTACAATAGAGCGCAGAGTTTCCATATGGAATTTGGACACCCTCACAAATTTTTTCAAAGATTTGAGATTGAGTATACGCCGGGAGGATACATTTCCGGGAGGAAACAGCGTCAAATAGTATCCCCTAACCTCTCTGTATCCAGGAGGGATTAGACAACCAAATGTAGAGTTTGTGCTTTTAACGGATCCGAAGGGATAACCGTTGAGCAAAACTGGCGAGGAGAACGTCTCTTGAAAGAGATCGCGCACCCGTGAGAGACCACTTCCTGCACCCAGGCGTCCGAAGTGATCTTCAACCATACCTGGGCGAACTGCGGAAGTCGGCCTCCCACCCTGGGGTCCCCCAGGGGGAGGCCCACCCAGTCGTGCAGCAGGTTTGTCCGGTTTGGAAGCAGGCTGACGGGCGGCCCAAGAACGTTTAGGTTTGGGCTTAGAGGACATGGAAGTGCGAGCCTTCTCTGGTACGCCTGACCCTTTGCTTTACATGGAGGTCGAAAGAAACTCAAAGTAGTACTCTTAGCCTTCGGAACCGTAGGATTAGTACTTGGGAGAAACACAGTCTTGGCCGACGCCAAGTCGGTCACAATTTTGTTCAGATCTCCAAATAGTATATCTCCCTTAAAAGGGAGTACCTCCAAGGTCTTCTTAGAGTCAAGGTCCACCGACCAGGAACGTACCAACAGAATCCGGCGAGCCAGGATAGACGGCCTCTGATGCCGCCATAACGCCTGCATCAGAGGCCGCCTCCTGAATATAGTGGGAGGCCATGGTAATATAGGTCAGATATTGTCTGGCAGTGTCAGAAAAACGCAGAGGTAGCTCTTACTCAATCGCTTGAACCCATGCTTCAATGCCTTTTGCAGCCTAAGAGGCTGCCATAGTAGGTCTATGTACAGCACCTGTAAGAGTGTAAATAGACTTCAAGCAACCCTCCACACGCTTATCCGTCGGTTCCTTCAAAGAGGTGACAGGCAGAGTAGATGACACCACAAAACGGGCTATATGTGAGTTCACTAGTGGCGGAGTTTCCCACTTGTTACTCAACTCTGCAGAGATAGGATAGCGATTAGACAGGGAAAATTTCTTTCCTGGAGAAGACCAGGATTCCTGATGTATGTCAATTAGATGGTCAGAATGTCGTAAGACTAATTTAGTAACCTTCTGACGTTTGAATTTATCAGGTTTCTTAGACGTATCAGGAGGTTCAATCTCATCTTCAATCTGAAGAATCAGCTTGATAGCCTCCACTAGGTCAGGAACATCAACCTGTGTTGTAGAATCTTCATCAGATGCAGCAGTATCAGTATCTGATGGATCAGTATATTCCCCATCCGAATCGGAAGAATCATCCGAAATATTAGTGGATTGTGAGGAAGAAATGGCCCGCTTAGATTACCCTTTGGTCCAATAGGGCGAGGGTTAGGTTTCTGTTTAACCAAGGACTGATTTAATTGCTGTAACTGGGTTGACAGAGTATCCGCCCATGGTGGATTAACTACAGGGACAATATGTGGCTGTAACGGCACGGGAGGTCCCACAGGGGGCGTAAGTCTTGTTACAAGCGTAGTCAGCATATTTGAAAATGCAGCCCAAGGTGGATCTGCCACAGGTGCTGCAGGCTGACTAGGGGGTGAAGAACACCCAGTACCTGGACCCTCAGCAGAAATAATTTCCTCGGGTAAATCTGTGGCGTCAGCACTCCATGATGCAGGAGCGTCTGCAGAATTCCCACCCTGTGCAGCAGACATTATTGGGAATGTAGCCTTAGGGCGTATCAGTACAATATAGCCAGACAAACATAATACCTGACAAAAAAAACCTAAGATATGTGACTGCAATTGCAAAGCACAAACAGAGGATTTAATTATGAAGTGACTGAAACACAGTCACAGGTATAATGCAGAAATTATTACCTATAAACAATAAGACTGCACTGGACTAGTAATACTACATAGAGATATGTATGTATACAGATATAACAATGCACAGTAAACACTGGATATATATCACAGAATACTTGTACTAAATATTCACATAGTAGTGCACTTGTTCTTAACTAACGCTGTCTAAACGACATGTAGAATACTTAAGTGTCCTGTAAATGCACAGCACTGATGAGGCAAGCGGCTTTACAGAGGAGACAGTGTCCAGCAGTCCCAGGATCAGCGCAGCTCTGTGAAATGGCGCCCAAAGGCGAGTGAGTGAAATGGCGACAAAGGCGAGTGAGGGGGAGAGAGAGAGATGCAGCTCCAGGGCGGGAACACATGCTGTAGATGGAGCCTGGAGTTTGGGGAGGGGCTACATGTTAGCGCCTTATCCCCTCTGCTGGACTTCACCACGGGGTACTATGGAGCCTATACTAAACGGATTTTAGTAAAACCGACCTGTGCTCCCTGCCCTGGTGGATATAGTGGGGTCCCTGCACAGGCACAGTGTCCACGCCAGTGGCGCGGTCCGTCTCCTGGGACCGCGATTTTGGCAGGTCCCACCTTGGGGACCCTCTTACCCTCCCTCCTTGAAGTGCGGCCACGCGATCCAGGAGAGCAGCAGCAGCGGTGATGTGTGCCTGATGACCAGAGCGCCTCCGCTGCAAGTACCCGGCAACCAGGGCGCGGGAGTATGCAGCGCCGCTGGGGGAGGTGATGGAGCCGCAGCACAGAATGTCAGCCTGACATGCCTGTGCTGCGGCCCTTGAAGTCTTCTTTCTTCTTAAAAAGCTATTAAGGCTGCCTAGCGCAGCCCCACCTGTTAGCTGTCTGCACTACAGGCACCAACTTACAAACTGAGCTCCAGTGCCCGGAGGCAGGGCTATAGAGGAGGCGGTGCAAGGCATCCTGGAAACAATCAAAGCTTTAGCCCAGGCCTGGCCAACCTGTGGCTCTCCAGATGTTGTGAAACTACACATCCCAGCATTCTCTGCCACAGTTTTAGCATTCCCTAATAGCAAAACTGTGGCAAGGCATGATGGGACTTGTAGTTTTACAACAGCTGGAGAGCCACAGGTTGGCCAGGCCTGCTTTAGCCTGTTGGTGCCTCGGATCAAGATCCAACTCTACACCCCGATGTTATTCCCTGTGGAATACCAGTGTACCCCGCTGCAGAAGTATAGTTATTAATATAAACCTATAGCATAATCTTGCTAAACACTTGCATCATTTTGTAACTAGATTTACTGGAATGAAGACTAGAAATTATAAAAGTCATAAAGCATATAAAAAAAAGGAATTATAGGTTTATATTTTACTCAGAAAAACATGGTCCAATAAGAATTTGCTGTGATCCCTTGTGGATTGTTTTCAGATAGATGAAAACCTTGACTTATTTATGAAAGCAAAAACATTCTGAAAGGACCTTAAAACAATAAAAAGTTGGGGTTTTTTTGTAATTGAGTCCATTCAGAACGTTTGTATTTGTTGCAACACTTGTAACCAATCATAAAAGTAGAATTATCACAGCACCACAAAAATTACTGTAAAGTGTATCAATAACGTAAGGGTCGGTGATGTTTCCAGTTGTGTAATGGTGTAAGACAGGGCTACATGTGACAAGGGCAGTGCCATAATGTGGTGAGGAGGAGTATGGAAGCAAGCGATGGGAATTTAGATACTAATCATTAAATAGTATAAGGAATCGCTCCCTGTTATGTGCTAGGCAATGTTGTGCAGGAAACTCTTTAGGATATATTTACTAAAGTGCAGGTTTATAGAAATGGAGATGTTGCCCATAGCAACCAATCAGATTTTACTTGTTTATTTAGCACCTTCTAAAAGATAAGGGCAACATCTTCACTCCTATAAACCCTCACTTTCGTAAATATACCCCTTGGAGTCAAAAGCAATGCTACAGAAGACAAAACATCCAAGTAATTTGTTTAACTTACCTCATTATGTCGCTTTGAAGGTATCTTAATGTAGCTTTTTCCCATTTCCATGTGAATTACCAAACCATCTACATGCGGTATTGTATACTGGTAATTTCTAAGGTCCTAAAAAAAAACAATAAAAAAAAAAAACCCACGTTGTATTAGTACACTAAATAGGTCACTCTCACTATGGCACATATATAACCATCAATGTAAAGTAAAAGTATGCCCCAAAAAAAATAAGATTTTACTTACCGATAAATCTATTTCTCGGAGTCCGTAGTGGATGCTGGGGTTCCTGAAAGGACCATGGGGAATAGCGGCTCCGCAGGAGACAGGGCACAAAAAGTAAAGCTTTTTCCGATCAGGTGGTGTGCACTGGCTCCTCCCCCTATGACCCTCCTCCAGACTCCAGTTAGGTACTGTGCCCGGACGAGCGTACACAATAAGGGAGGATTTGGAATCCCGGGTAAGACTCATACCAGCCACACCAATCACACCGTACAACTTGTGATCTAAACCCAGTTAACAGTATGATAACAGCGGAGCCTCTGAAAGATGGCTTCCTTCAACAATAACCCGAATTAGTTAACAATAACTATGTACAATTTATGCAGATAATCCGCACTTGGGATGGGCGCCCAGCATCCACTACGGACTCCGAGAAATAGATTTATCGGTAAGTAAAATCTTATTTTCTCTATCGTCCTAGTGGATGCTGGGGTTCCTGAAAGGACCATGGGGATTATACCAAAGCTCCCAAACGGGCGGGAGAGTGCGGATGACTCTGCAGCACCGAATGAGAGAACTCCAGGTCCTCCTTAGCCAGAGTATCAAATTTGTAAAATTTTACAAACGTGTTCTCCCCTGACCACGTAGCTGCTCGGCAAAGTTGTAATGCCGAGACCCCTCGGGCAGCCGCCCAAGATGAGCCCACCTTCCTTGTGGAGTGGGCCTTTACAGATTTAGGCTGTGGCAGGCCTGCCACAGAATGTGCAAGTTGGATTGTGCTACAGATCCAACGAGCAATCGTCTGCTTAGACGCCGGAGCACCCATCTTGTTGGGTGCATACAATATAAACAACGAGTCAGATTTTCTGACTCCAGCTGTCCTTGCAATATATATTTTTAATGCTCTGACAACGTCCAGTAACTTGGAGTCCTCCAAGTCACTTGTAGCCGCAGGCACTACAATAGGCTGGTTCAGATGAAATGCTGACACCACCTTAGGGAGAAAATGCGGACGAGTCCGCAGTTCTGCCCTGTCCGAATGGAAAATCAGATATGGGCTTTTGTAAGATAAAGCTGCCAATTCTGACACTCTCCTGGCAGAAGCCAGGGCCAGAAGCATGGTCACTTTCCATGTGAGATATTTCAAATCCACCTTTTTTAGTGGTTCAAACCAATGAGATTTTAGGAAATCCAAAACCACATTGAGATCCCACGGTGCCACTGGAGGCACCACAGGAGGCTGTATATGCAGCACTCCCTTAACAAAGATCTGGACTTCAGGGACTGAAGCCAATTCTTTTTGAAAGAAAATCGACAGGGCCGAAATTTGAACCTTAATAGATCCCAATTTGAGACCCA
Organism: Pseudophryne corroboree; assembly: GCF_028390025.1. Taxonomy (NCBI): domain Eukaryota; kingdom Metazoa; phylum Chordata; class Amphibia; order Anura; family Myobatrachidae; genus Pseudophryne; species Pseudophryne corroboree. The sequence continues at coordinate 173,698,156 of NC_086444.1, read as the reverse complement.
TTGACAATCCTGATTGCAGGAAATGTAGGAATCGACCCAGTTGAAATTCCTCCGTCGGAGCACTCCGATCTTCGCACCACGCAACATATTTTCGCCAAATTCGGTGATAATGTTGCACGGTTACTTCCTTCCTTGCTTTAATCAAAGTAGGAATGACTTCTTCCGGCATGCCTTTTTCCTTTAGGATCCGGCGTTCAACCGCCATGCCGTCAAACGCAGCCGCGGTAAGTCTTGAAACAGACAGGGACCCTGCTGAAGCAAGTCCCTCCTTAGAGGTAGAGGCCACGGATCTTCCGTGATCATCTCTTGAAGTTCCGGGTACCAAGTCCTTCTTGGCCAATCCGGAACCACTAGTATCGTTCTTACGCCTCTTTGCCGTATAATTCTCAATACTTTTGGTATGAGAGGCAGAGGAGGAAACACATACACCGACTGGTACACCCAAGGCGTTACCAGCGCGTCCACAGCTATTGCCTGCGGATCTCTTGACCTGGCGCAATACCTGTCCAGTTTTTTGTTGAGGCGAGACGCCATCATGTCCACCATTGGTCTTTCCCAACGGGTTACCAGCATGTGGAAGACTTCTGGATGAAGTCCCCACTCTCCCGGGTGAAGATCGTGTCTGCTGAGGAAGTCTGCTTCCCAGTTGTCCACTCCCGGGATGAACACTGCTGACAGTGCTATCACATGATTCTCTGCCCAGCGAAGAATCCTTGCAGCTTCTGCCATTGCACTCCTGCTTCTTGTGCCGCCCTGTCTGTTCACATGGGCGACTGCCGTGATGTTGTCCGACTGGATCAACACCGGTTTTCCCTGAAGCAGAGGTTCTGCCTGGCTTAGAGCATTGTATATTGCTCTTAGTTCCAGAATGTTTATGTGAAGAGACGTTTCCAGGCTCGTCCATACTCCCTGGAAGTTTCTTCCTTGTGTGACTGCTCCCCAGCCTCTCAGGCTGGCGTCCGTGGTCACCAGGATCCAATCCTGTATGCCGAATCTGCGGCCCTCCAATAGATGAGCACTCTGCAACCACCACAGAAGAGACACCCTTGTCCTTGGAGACAGGGTTATCCGCAGGTGCATCTGAAGATGCGACCCTGACCATTTGTTCAACAGATCCCTTTGGAAAATTCTTGCGTGGAATCTGCCGAATGGAATTGCTTCGTAAGAAGCCACCATTTTTCCCAGGACTCTTGTGCATTGATGTACAGACACCTTTCCTGGTTTTAGGAGGTTCCTGACAAGCTCGGATAACTCCTTGGCTTTTTCCTCCGGGAGAAAAACCTTTTTCTGAACCGTGTCCAGAATCATCCCTAGGAACAGCAGATGAGTTGTCGGCATTAACTGGGATTTTGGAATATTCAGAATCCACCCGTGCTGTTTTAGCACTTCCTGAGACAGTGCTAATCCCATCTCTAGCTGTTCTCTGGACCTCGCCCTTATTAGGAGATCGTCCAAGTATGGGATAATTAATACGCCTTTTCTTCGAAGAAGAATCATCATCTCGGCCATTACCTTTGTAAAGATCCGAGGTGCCGTGGACAATCCGAACGGCAGCGTCTGAAACTGATAGTGACAGTTCTGTACGACGAACCTGAGGTACCCCTGGTGTGAGGGGTAAATTGGAACGTGGAGATACGCATCCTTGATGTCCAAGGATACCATAAAGTCCCCCTCTTCCAGGTTCGCTATCACTGCTCTGAGTGACTCCATTTTGAACTTGAACTTCTTTATGTACAGGTTCAAGGACTTCAGATTTAGAATAGGCCTTACCGAGCCATCCGGCTTCGGTACCACAAAAAGAGTGGAATAATACCCCTTCCCTTGTTGCAGAAGAGGTACCTTGACTATCACCTGCTGAGAGTACAGCTTGTGAATGGCTTCCAACACCGTCTCCCTTTCGGAGGGGGACGTTGGTAAAGCAGACTTCAGGAAACGGCGAGGTGGATCTGTCTCTAATTCCAACCTGTATCCCTGAGATATTATCTGCAGGATCCAGGGATCTACTTGCGAGTGAGCCCACTGCGCGCTGTAATTTTTGAGACGACCCCCCACGGTCCCCGAGTCCGCTTGAGAAGCCCCAGCGTCATGCTGAGGCTTTTGTAGAAGCCGGGGAGGGCTTCTGATCCTGGGAAGGAGCTGCGTGTTGCTGTCTCTTCCCTCGACCTTTGCCTCGTGGCAGATATGAATAGCCCTTTGCTCTCTTATTTTTAAAGGAACGAAAGGGCTGCGGTTGAAAAGTCGGTGCCTTTTTCTGTTGGGGAGTGACTTGAGGTAGAAAGGTGGATTTCCCGGCTGTAGCCGTGGCCACCAAATCTGATAGACCGACTCCAAATAACTCCTCCCCTTTATACGGCAAAACTTCCATATGCCGTTTTGAATCCGCATCGCCTGTCCACTGTCGCGTCCATAAAGCTCTTCTGGCCGAAATGGACATAGCACTTACCCGTGATGCCAGTGTGCATATATCCCTCTGTGCATCACGCATATAAAGAAATGCATCCTTTATTTGTTCTAACGACAGTAAAATATTGTCCCTGTCCAGGGTATCAATATTTTCAATCAGGGATTCTGACCAAACTACCCCCGCACTGCCCATCCAGGCAGTCGCTACAGCTGGTCGTAGTATAACACCTGCATGTGTGTATATACTTTTTTGGATATTTTCCATCCTCCTATCTGATGGATCTTTAAGTGCGGCCGTCTCAGGAGAGGGTAACGCCACTTGTTTAGATAAGCGTGTTAGCGCCTTGTCCACCCTAGGAGGTGTTTCCCAGCGCTCCCTAACCTCTGGCGGGAAAGGGTATAATGCCAATAATTTCTTTGAAATTATCAGCTTTTTATCAGGGGCAACCCACGCTTCATTACACACGTCATTTAGTTCTTCTGATTCAGGAAAAACTATAGGTAGTTTTTTCATACCCCACATAATACCCTGTTTAGTGGTACCTGTAGTATCAGCTAAATGTAACGCCTCCTTCATTGCCAAAATCATATAACGTGTGGCCCTACTGGAAAATACGGTTGATTCGTCACCGTCACCACTGGAGTCATCGCCTGTGTCTGGGTCTGTGTCGACCGACTGAGGCAAAGGGCGTTTCACAGCCCCTGACGGTGTTTGAGTCGCCTGGACAGGCACTAATTGATTGTCCGGCCGTCTCATGTCGTCAAACGACTGCTTTAGCGTGTTGACACTATCCCGTAGTTCCATAAATAAAGGCATCCATTCTGGTGTCGACTCCCTAGGGGGTGACATCCTCATATTTGGCAATTGCTCCGCCTCCACACCAATATCGTCCTCATACATGTCGACACACACGTACCGACACACAGCAGACACACAGGGAATGCTCCTAACGAAGACAGGACCCACTAGCCCTTTGGGGAGACAGAGGGAGAGTTTGCCAGCACACACCAAAAGCGCTATATATATATCAGGGATAGCCTTATAATAAGTGCTCCCTTATAGCTGCTTTGTTATATCAAAATATCGCCATAAATGTGCCCCCCCCTCTCTGTTTTACCCTGTTTCTGTAGTGCAGTGCAGGGGAGAGACTTGGGAGCCGTCCTGACCAGCGGAGCTGTGAGAGGAAATGGCGCCGTGTGCTGAGGAGATAGGCCCCGCCCCTTTTCCGGCGGGCTCGTCTCCCGCTATTTAGAAAAATTAGGCAGGGGTTAAATATCTCCATATAGCCTCTAGGGCTATATGTGAGGTATTTTTAGCCTTTATAGGTACTCATTTGCCTCCCAGGGCGCCCCCCTCCCAGCGCCCTGCACCCTCAGTGACTGCCGTGTGAAGTGTGCTGAGAGGAAAATGGCGCACAGCTGCAGTGCTGTGCGCTACCTTTAGAAGACTGCAGGAGTCTTCAGCCGCCGATTCTGGACCTCTTCTGATTTCAGCATCTGCAAGGGGGCCGGCGGCGTGGCTCCGGTGACCATCCAGGCTGTACCTGTGATCGTCCCTCTGGAGCTTGATGTCCAGTAGCCAAGAAACCAATCCATCCTGCACGCAGGTGAGTTGACTCCTTCTCCCCTCAGTCCCTCGCTGCAGTGATCCTGTTGCCAGCAGGAATCACTGTAAAATAAAAAACCTAGCTAAACTTTCTCTAAGCAGCTCTTTAGGAGAGCCACCTAGATTGCACCCTTCTCGGCCGGGCACAAAAATCTAACTGGAGTCTGGAGGAGGGTCATAGGGGGAGGAGCCAGTGCACACCACCTGATCGGAAAAAGCTTTACTTTTTGTGCCCTGTCTCCTGCGGAGCCGCTATTCCCCATGGTCCTTTCAGGAACCCCAGCATCCACTAGGACGATAGAGAAATGTAAATACATTTACTTACCGTTAATAAGTTAATGATAGTGTGTCCTATCTCCCCAAATACAGATTTTCGATATCTGTGGCTTGTTATAGGACAAGGATAAACTGGAGGAATCAAAAAGAATAAAAACATTATAGTATAGCTTCCATCCAGACCAGGCTTGGCCTCCCTAGCTCTTGTGCAGTTACAAGTCTCAGCAGAGCCTAGGAGCTATAGTTCCATAACGGCTGGAGAGACACCAGGTTATTTTTCATAATACATGTTTGTTTCCTAGAACACACATTTTCGAGCATTCTAGAGGCAAAAATCCCCTTCTTTATGGATCACTAAACCTTTACATCATACCAACAAAGAAAAACAAGTTGTTTGAGCCTTATACCCCTTTCACACCTCACAAATAAGCCGGTATTGACCTGGCATATTGCCGGGTCAACGCGGGTCAGTGTGCGGTGTGAAAGCGCCATGTCGGAAATCCCGGGTCGCCTGACCCGGCAATTCAGCCCGGGAATAAAGCAGTGTTATTCCCGGGTTGAATACTGGGTCATGGCAGCGAAAACGTGCTCAACCCGGAACCCGTTCACTACAACAGGGAGAGGCGGCGCGGAGATGATCTCATCTCCTAGCGCCGCCTCCACCCCCCGCTGCTTTTGAACCGCACAGCATATTGCCGGGTCGGGGAAGCCAGCAGCAGCGTCCAATGCCGGATCCCACGTGGGAAGGACCCGTTTCCAATTCCCGGGTGGGACCCGGCATTGGTGGTGTTAAAGGGGTATTAGACAATAAACCTGAAAATTAAATCAATGGAGAGAATGTGAAGTATGTTAAATGTAAAAATACAGCAAGGATTCCGCACGTGTGGCTTTCTAGATCATAGTAGAGCCTGTGCTCCATTTATTTACAAAGACAATAAGGGACATTCATTGCAAACTAATGGGTAAATGTATTTTCCATTGTTATGGGAGAGAAGTGGTATCAGCGCATGTTATGTACACCGATACCGCTTCTCCTACATGTATAACACTGGCGGTACGCGCTAAGCACACCTGTCCATATCGGCGCTGCTATCTAAAAGATAACACCAATATCCAGGGCAGCAGCGCTGACCGCTACGACACCTGCAGCAATCGATATCGACAGCAGCAATCGATATCCGGACTCCAGGCTGCGCAGGATATCTTGCGTGATTTGCGAGATCTCGCGCATAGCAGTTCAGCTGGCCAGGCAGGGAGACCATGCAACAGCACTGAGCTGATGTGCTGAGTGCTCTGTGGGGATCGCAGGAGGGGGGAGTTTACACTCCCCCGATTCGACAGACAAGATGCTAATACATCTCGTCGGAGTGGCTTCCTGCTTCACCTTGGTAATGAGGTGAAGCAGGAAGTGTTATAGTGGCACTAAACATGCCACTTTAATACATTCCCCCTAAACTACAAAAATCCCTGTTTCACTTTAGGTTAAAGCATTAAGGCGCATTCTTTCTTTTTAAAACAGTACAAAAAAAAACAGGATATAGAAAAGTAACATTTACCATTATATTCTGCTCCCAATCTCAACATTAAACGCATAGGAAAAACTTTTGCCCAAGGAACCTCCATCTTCTGGATGATAACACCACACAAGAATGGATTATTTGGTACAGGTAATCCACTGAGATCCTGAAAGGTAGGTGCAAAAAACAGGAATCCGCCATGGTCCTTGCTACCCAGGAAACTTTCAGTAAATGTAATATTTTCCAAATGACCTATATATTTTCCTGTAAAAAAAAATAAGAATTTACTCACCGGTAATTCTATTTCTCGTAGTCCGTAGTGGATGCTGGGCTCCGTAAGGACCATGGGGAATAGCGGCTCCGCAGGAGACTGGGCACAACTATAAAGAAAGCTTTAGACTACTGGTGTGCACTGGCTCCTCCCACTATGACCCTCCTCCAGACTTCAGTTAGGATACTGTGCCCGGAAGAGCTGACACAATAAGGAAGGATTTTGAATCCCGGGTAAGACTCATACCAGCCACACCAATCACACCGTATAACTCGTGATACAATACCCAGTTAACAGTATGATAACAACTGAGCCTCTCAACAGATGGCTCAACAATAACCCTTTAGTTAAGCAATAACTATATACAAGTATTGCAGACAATCCGCACTTGGGATGGGCGCCCAGCATCCACTACGGACTACGAGAAATAGAATTACCGGTGAGTAAATTCTTATTTTCTCTGACGTCCTAAGTGGATGCTGGGACTCCGTAAGGACCATGGGGATTATACCAAAGCTCCCAAACGGGCGGGAGAGTGCGGATGACTCTGCAGCACCGAATGGGCAAACTCTAGGTCCTCCTCAGCCAGGGTGTCAAACTTGTAGAATTTAGCAAACGTGTTTGACCCCGACCAAGTAGCTGCTCGGCAAAGTTGAAGAGCCGAGACCCCTCGGGCAGCCGCCCAAGAAGAGCCCACCTTCCTCTTGGAATGGGCTTTCACTGATTTAGGATGCGGCAGTCCAGCCGCAGAATGTGCAAGCTGAATCGTACTACAGATCCAGCGAGCAATAGTCTGCTTTGAAGCAGGTGCACCCAACTTGTTGGGCGCATACAGGATAAAGAGCGAGTCAGTCTTTCTGACTCCAGCTGTCCTGGAAACATATTTTCAGGGCCCTGACTACGTCCAACAACTTGGAAGCCTCCAAGTCTTTTGTAGCCGCAGGCACCACGATAGGTTGGTTCAGATGAAAAGCTGATACCACTTTAGGGAGAAACTGGGGACGAGTCCTCAATTCCGCCCTATCCATATGGAAAATCAGATAAGGGCTTTTACATGACAAAGCCGCCAATTCTGATACACGCCTGGCCGAAGCCAAGGCCAACAACATGACCACTTTCCACGTGAGATATTTCAAATCCACGGTTTTCAGTGGCTCAAACCAATGTGACTTTAGGAAATCCAACACCACGTTGAGATCCCAAGGTGCCACTGGAGGCACAAAAGGGGGCTGAATATGCAGCACTCCCTTAACAAAAGTCTGAACTTCAGGTAGTGAAGCCAGTTCTCTCTGGAAGAAAATCGATAGAGCCGAAATCTGTACCTTAATGGAACCCAATTTAAGGCCCATAGTCACCCCTGACTGCAGGAAGTGCAGGAAACGGCCCAGCTGAAATTCCTCCGTTGGGGCCTTCCTGGCCTCACACCACGCAACATATTTTCGCCAAATGCGGTGATAATGGTTTGCAGTTACTCCTTTCCTAGCTTTAATCAGCGTAGGAATGACTTCCTCCGGAATGCCCTTTTCCTTCAGGATCCGGTGTTCAACCGCCATGCCGTCAAACGCAGCCGCGGTAAGTCTTGGAACAGACAGGGCCCCTGCTGCAGCAGGTCTTGTCTGAGCGGTAGAGGCCATGGGTCCTCTGAGATAATTTCTTGAAGTTCCGGGTACCAAGCTCTTCTTGGCCAATCCGGAACAATGAGTATAGTTCTTACTCCTCTTCTCCGTATTATCCTCAGTACCTTTGGTATGAGAGGAAGAGGAGGGAACACATAAACCGACCGGTACACCCACGGTGTCACTAGAGCGTCCACAGCTATCGCCTGCGGGTCTCTTGACCTGGCGCAATACTTTTCTAGCTTTTTGTTTAGGCGGGACGCCATCATGTCCACCTGTGGCCTTTCCCAATGGTTTACAATCATTTGAAAGACTTCTGGATGAAGTCCCCACTCTCCCGGGTGGAGGTCGTGCCTGCTGAGGAAGTCTGCTTCCCAGTTGTCCACTCCCAGAATGAACACTGCTTACAGTGCTAACACGTGATTTTCTGCCCATCGGAGAATCCTTGTGGCTTCTGCCATTGCCGTCCTGCTTCTCGTGCCGCCCTGTCGGTTTACATGGGCGACCGCCGTGATGTTGTCTGACTGGATCAGTACCGGCTGGTTTTGAAGCAGGGGTTTTGCCTGACTTTGGGCATTGTAAATGGCCCTTAGTTCCAGAATATTTATGTGCAGGGAAGTCTCCTGACTTGACCACAGTCCTTGGAAGTTTCTTCCCTGTGTGACTGCCCCCCAGCCTCGAAGGCTGGCATCCGTGGTCACCAGGACCCAGTCCTGTATGCCGAATCTGCGGCCTTCTTGAAGATGAGCACTCTACAGCCACCACAGCAGATACACCCTTGTCCTTGGAGACAGGGTTATCAGCCGATGCATCTGAAGATGCGATCCGGACCACTTGTCTAACAGGTCCCACTGAAAGGTTCTTGCATGAAACCTGCCGAATTAAATCGCTTCGTAGGAAGCTACCATCTTTCCCAGGATCCGCGTGCAGTGATGCACCGACACCTGTTTTGGTTTTAGGAGGCCTTTGACTAGAGATGACAGCTCCTTGGCCTTCTCCGGGAGAAACACCTTTTTTCTGTTCTGTGTCCAGAACCATCCCCAGGAACAGTAGACGTGTCGTAGGGACCAGCTGTGACTTTGGAATGTTTAGAATCCAGCCGTGTTGTTGTAGCACCTCCCGAGATAGTGCTACCCCGACCAACAACTGCTCTCTGGACCTCGCCTTTATCAGGAGATCGTCCAAGTACGGGATAATTAAAACTCCCTTCTTTCGAAGAAGTATCATCATTTCGGCCATTACCTTGGTAAAGACCCTCGGAGCCGTGGATAGACCGAACGGCAACGTCTGGAATTGGTAATGACAATCCTGTACCACAAATCTGAGGTACTCCTGGTGAGGATGGTAAATGGGGACATGCAGGTAAGCATCCTTGATGTCCAGTGATACCATGTAATCCCCCTCGTCCAGGCTTGCAATAACCGCCCTGAGCGATTCCATCTTGAACTTGAATTTTTTTATATATGTGTTCAAGGATTTCAAATTTAAAATGGGTCTCACCGAACCGTCCGGTTTCGGTACCACAAACATTGTGGAATAGTAACCCCGTCCTTGTTGAAGTAGGGGTACCTTTACTATCACCTGTTGTGAATACAGCTTGTGAATTGCCTGTAACACTGCCTCCCTGCCTAAGGGAGTGGTTGGCAAGGCAGATTTGAGGAAACGGCGGGGGGGAGACGTCTCGAATTCCAGCTTGTACCCCTGAGATACTATCTGAAAAATCCAGGGATCCACCCGTGAGCGAGCCCACTGATTGCTGAAATATTTGAGACGGGCCCCCACCGTACCTGGCTCCGCCTGTGGAGCCCCAGCGTCATGCTGTGGACTTAGAGGAAGCGGGGGAGGACTTTTGCTCCTGGGAACTGGCTGTATGCTGCAACTTTTTTCCCCTACCTATGCCTCTGGGCAGAAAGGACGCGCCTCTAACCCGCTTGCCCCTATTGGGCCGAAAGGACTGTACCTGATAATACGGTGCTTTCTTTGGCTGTGAGGGAACATGGGGTAAAAATGTAGACTTCCCAGCTGTTGCTGTGGAAACGAGGTCCGAGAGACCATCCCCGAACAACTCCTCACCCTTATAAGGCAGAACTTCCATGTGCCTTTTGGAATCTGCATCTCCTGTCCACTGCAGAGTCCATAACCCTCTCCTGGCAGAAATGGACATTGCACTAATTTTGGATGCCAGCCGGCAAATATCCCTCTGTGCATCCCTCAAGTATAAAAGTGCGTCTTTTATATGCTCTACGGTTAGCAATATAGTGTCCCTGTCTAGGGTATCAATATTTTCTGACAGGGAATCTGACCATGCAGCTGCAGCACTGCACATCCATGCTGAAGCAATAGCTGGTCTCAGTATAACACCTGTGTGTGTATATATAGATTTCAGGATAGCCTCCTGCTTTCTATCAGCAGATTCCTTCAGGGCGGCCGTATCCGGAGACGGTAGTGCCACCTTCTATGACAAGCGTGTGAGCGCTTTATCCACTCTAGGGGATGTTTCCCAACGTGACCTATCCTCTGGCGGGAAAGGGTACACCATTAGTAACCTCTTAGAAATTACCAGCTTCTTATCAGGGGAAGCCCACGCTTCTTCACACACTTCATTTAACTCCTCAGATGAAGGAAAAGCTACTGGTAGTTTTTTTTCTCCAAACATAATACCCTTTTTTGTGGTACCGGGGGTAACATCAGAAATGTGCAACACATTTTTCATTGCCTCAATCATGTAACGTGTGGCCCTACTGGAAGTTACATTAGTCTCATCGTCGTCGACACTGGAGTCAGTATCCGTGTCGAGATCTGTGTCTGCCATCTGAGGTAGCGGGCGTTTTAGAGCCCCTGATGGCTTTTGAGACGCCTGGGCAGGCACAGGCTGAGAAGCCGGCTGTCCCACATTTGGTATGTCGTCAAACCTTTTATGCAAGGAGTCGACACTGTCGCGTAATTCCTTCCACAGCACCATCCACTCAGGTGTCGACCCCGCAGGGGGTGACATCACATTTACAGGCATCTGCTCCGCCTCCACATAAGCCTCCTCATCAAACATGTCAACACAGCCGTACCGACACACCGCAAACACACAGGGAATGCTCTGACAGAGGACAGGACCCCACAAAGCCCTTTGGGGAGACAGAGTATGCCAGCACACACCAGAGCGCTATATAACACAGGGATCCCACTATAAATTAGTGTTTTCCCTTATAGCTGCTATATTATATATATATATATATATATATATATATATATATATATATCCTGCGCCTAAATTTAGTGCCCCCCCTCTCTTTTTTACCCTTCTGTAGGTTTCAGACTGCAGGGGAGAGCCAGGGAGCTTCCTTCCAGCGGAGCTGTGAGGGAAAAATGGCGCCAGTGTGCTGAGGGAGATGGCCCGCCCCTTTTCCGGCGGACTTCTCCCGCTTTTTCTGGAATACTGGCAGGGGTATTTTTACATCTATATAGCCTCTAGGACTATATATGATGTAGATTTGCCAGCCAAGGTGTCTTATATTGCCCTCAGGGCGCCCCCCCCAGCGCCCTGCACCCATCAGTGACCGGAGTGTGAGGTGTACATGAGGAGCAATGGCGCACAGCTGCAGTGCTGTGCGCTACCTTGGTGAAGACCGAAGTCTTCTGCCGCCGATTTTCCGGACCTCTTCATGCTTCTGGCTCTGTAAGGGGGACGGCAGCGCGGCTCCGGGAACGAACACCAAGGTCGGGTCCTGCGGTCGATCCCTCTGGAGCTAATGGTGTCCAGTAGCCTAAGAAGCCCAAACTACCACCTGTTAGGTAGGTTCGCTTCTTCTCCCCTTAGTCCCTCGCTGCAGTGAGTCTGTTGCCAGCAGATCTCACTGTAAAATAAAAAACCTAAATATACTTTCTTTCTAGGAACTCAGGAGAGACCCTAGTGTGCATCCAGCTCAGCCGGGCACAAGATTCTAACTGAAGTCTGGAGGAGGGTCGTAGTGGGAGGAGCCAGTGCACACCAGTAGTCTAAAGCTTTCTTTATAGTTGTGCCCAGTCTCCTGCGGAGCCGCTATTCCCCACGGAGTCCCAGCATCCACTTAGGACGTCAGAGAAATATACATATTTTAAATTTGCTTAAACAAGTGAAACACAGGCAGAATATATAGCAGTACTGTGTTCCATCCAAACATCAAGACAGCAAAACAGCTCCAGTTACTTTATACAACTAGGAGGCATACAGTATGTATCAGAGATAAAGTGGAAAGAGAAAGTACCAACCAATCAGCTCCTGTCAGCTTACAGGCTGTGGGGCATATGTACTAACTCGTGTTATGGGGGAGAAGTGTACAGCTTCTCACCCATGCATTAAGAAAGATGTGGGCAAATGAAAGGAATGCTATGCACCCGTCATTATCGGTGGCTCCTATCTTTAAGATAGCACGCAATCAGTGCCAGATTAAGGTCCACATGAGCCTAGAACTGAAGTTTCTGAAGAGACTATTGTGTGACTAGTGATGAGTGTGTGTGTGTGGGGGGGGGGGAGACATGACCAGTTCTGTGGGGTGTGGTCTTCATAGGAAGTGTGCCCTGCATTATGGACTGTAGCTAGCGCCTTCATTCACTCACCTCAATCACATTCCCCACATCTTTGTACAGGTCTGGTCGCTTGCTGTGCTTGCGGCTTTTGACAACTTTTATTAACTATAATGTTTTACTATTTTAAGTTATCTGGTTAGTTTTTTATTTATTTATCTGTTTATCATTAAACAAACTTCTACATTACAATGGACTACAATTTCCATAGCTGCTCTGCAGAGCCTAAAAGGGGTAGGAATGAATGTGGTATTTCCGTTTCATGACGAATATAATGTTTAATTAAAAAAAATATCTAATTACTACTGAGGTAGGTGAGTGCCATAACTAGACCAGGACGACGCGTCGGACCAGGACGACGAGGACGCGTCGGTACCAGGAGGACGAGGACGCGTCGGTACCAGGAGGACGAGGACACGTCGGTACCAGGAGGACGAGGACGCGTCGGACCAGGACGCGTCGGACCAGGACGACGCATCAGGCCAAGAGGACAAGTACCAAGAGGACGAAGACAAGTCGGGCCAAGAGAACTCGTCGGACCACAAAGACGAGGACCGGGGGACGCGTCAGACCAAGAGGATAAAGGACCGAGATGACATGCACCAGATAACGAGGACCAGGGGAACGCGTCGGATCAAAAGGACCAATGACAAGGAACAGAAAACGCAGACCGGGAGGACGCATTGGACCTAGAGGATTCGGGCCAGGAGGACGAGGACGCGTCGGGCCAGGAGGACGAGGACGCGTCGGGCCAGGAGGACGAGGACGCTTCGGAACCAGGAGGACGAGGACGCTTCGGAACCAGGAGGACGTGGACGCTTCGGAACCAGGAGGACGTGGACGCTTCGGAACCAGGAGGACGTGGACGCTTCGGAACCAGGACGACGAGGACGCGTCGGGCCAGAAGGACAAGGACCCGTCAGACCAGGAGGACGAGGACGCGTCAGACCAGGAGGACGCATCAGGCCAAGAGGACAAGGACCAAGAGGACGAAGACCAGTAAGATAAGTCGGGCCAAGAGAACTCGTCGGACCACAAAGACGAGGACCGGGGGACGCGTCAGACCAAGAGGATAAGGACCGAGATGACATGCACCAGATAACGAGGACCAGGGGAACGCGTCGGATCAAAAGGACCAATGACAAGGAACAGAAAACGCAGACCGGGAGGACGCATTGGACCTAGAGGATTCGGGCCAGGAGGACGAGGACGCTTCGGAACCAGGAGGACGAGGACGCTTCGGAACCAGGAGGACGTGGACGCTTCGGAACCAGGAGGACGTGGACGCTTCGGAACCAGGAGGACGTGGACGCGTCGGACCAGAAGGACAAGGACCCGTCAGACCAGGAGGACGCATCAGGCCAAGAGGACAAGGACCAAGAGGACGAAGACCAATAAGACAAGTTGGGCCAAGAGGATTCGTCGGACCACAAAGACGAGGACCGAGGGACGCATCGGACCGAGATGACAAGCACCAGGGGAACGCATTGGACCACAAAGACGAGGACCGAGGGACGCATCGGACCGAGATGACAAGCACCAGGGGAACGCGTCGGAACAAAAGGACCAGTGACAAGGAACAGAGAACGCAGACTGGGAGGACGGGTCGGGCCAAGAGGACGAGGACGGGTCGGGCCAAGAGGACGAGGACGGGTCGGGCCAAGAGGACGAGGACGGGTCGGGCCAAGAGGACGGGTCGGGCCAAGAGGACGGGTCGGGCCAAGAGGACGGGTCGGGCCAAGAGGACGAGGACGGGTCGGGCCAAGAGGACGAGGACGGGTCAAGAGGACGAGGACGGGTCGGGCCAAGAGGACGAGGACGCATCGGGCCAAGAGGACGAGGACGCATCGGGCCAAGAGGACGAGGACGCATCGGACCAGGAGGACGAGGACGCATCGGACCAGGAGGACGAGGACGCATCGGACCAGGAGGACGAGGACGCATCGGACCAGGAGGACGAGGACGCATCGGACCAGGAGGACGCATCAGGCCAAGAGGACAAGGACCAAGAGGACAAGGACCAAGAGGACAAGGACCAAGAGGACGAAGACCAGTAAGACAAGTCGGGCCAAAAGAACTCGTCGGACCACAAAGACGAGGACCGGGGGACGCGTCGGACCAAGAGGATAAGGACCGAGATGACAAGCACCAGATAACTAGGACCAGGGGAACGCGTCGGATCAAAAGGACCAATGACAAGGAACAGAAAACGCAGACTGGGAGGACGCATTGGACCTAGAGGATTCGGGCCAGGAGGACGAGGACGCTTCGGAACCAGGACGACGAGGACGCTTCGGAACCAGGACGCTTCGGAACCAGGACGTGGACGCGTCGGAACCAGGAGGACGTGGACGCGTCGGAACCAGGAGGACGTGGACGCGTCGGGCCAGGAGGACGTGGACGCGTCGGGCCAGGAGGACGTGGACGCGTCGGGCCAGGAGGACGTGGACGCGTCGGGCCAGGAGGACGTGGACGCGTCGGGCCAGGAGGACGTGGACGCGTCGGGCCAGGAGGACGTGGACGCGTCGGGCCAGGAGGACAAGGACCCGTCAGACCAGGAGGACGCATCAGGCCAAGAGGACAAGGAACAAGAGGATGAAGACCAGTAAGACAAGTTGGGCCAAGAGGACTCGTCGGACCACAAAGACGAGGACCGAGGGACGCATCGGACCGAGATGACAAGCACCAGGGGAACGCGTCGGACCACAAAGACGAGGACCGAGGGACGCATCGGACCGAGATGACAAGCACCAGGGGAACGCGTCGGAACAAAAGGACCAGTGACAAGGAACAGAGAACGCAGACTGGGAGGACGCGTCGGATCTAGAGGAAGAGGACGAGGACGGGTCGGGCCAAGAGGACGGGTCGGGCCAAGAGGACGAGGACGGGTCGGGCCAAGAGGACGAGGACGGGTCGGGCCAAGAGGACGAGGACGGGTCGGGCCAAGAGGACGAGGACGGGTCGGGCCAAGAGGACGAGGACGGGTCGGGCCAAGAGGACGAGGACGGGTCGGGCCAAGAGGACGGGTCGGGCCAAGAGGACGAGGACGGGTCGGGCCAAGAGGACGAGGACCAGTAGGAGGACGCGTCGGTCCAAGAGGACGAGGACCAGGAGGAGGACGCGTCGTCCGGGCCAAGGAGGAGAACGTGTCCAAGACCAAGAGTATGAAGGAAGGACTCGTGGAACAAAGAGTACGAGGACCGGAGGACGACGCGTGGCACCAAGAAGATGGGGACGAGGACCAGGACGACGCGTGGCACCAAGAAGATGAGGACGAGGACCAGGACGACGCGTGGCACCATAAAGATGAGGACGAGGACCAGGAGGAAAATGCGTCTGACCAAGAGGACGAGGACCAGGAGGACAAGGATGCATCAGACCAAGAGGACCAGGAGGAGGATGCGTTGGGCCATAAGGACGAAGACCAGGAGGAGGACGCAACCAAGACCAAGAGGATGAGAACCGGACGGACTCGTGGGACAAAGAGCAGGACGCGTGGGACCGAGAGGACGAGGACCAGGTGGAGGACGCGTGGGACCAAGAGGACGAGGACCAGGAGGAGGACGCGTGGGACCAAGAGGACGAGGACCAGGAGGAGGACGGGTGGAACAGAGAGGACGAGGACCAGGAGGACGACGGGTGGAACAGAGAGGACGACGGGTGGAACAGAGAGGACGAGGACCAGGAGGAGGACGCAGACCAGGAGGACGCAGACCAGGAGGACGCGTGGGACCGAGAGAACGAGGACCAGGAGGACGCATCAGACCAAGAGGACGAGGGCCTGGAGGAGAACGCGTCAGCCCAAGAGGACAAGGACCAGAACGCGTCGGACCAAGAGGATGAGAATGCGTCGGTCCAAGAGGACGAGGACCAGGAGGACGATGCGTGGGACCGAGAGGACGAGGACCAGAAGGAGGACGAGGACCAAGAGGACGATGAGGGAAGACACATCGGACCAAAAGGACCGGGAGGATGAGGACCAGGAAGCAGAGGACCAGGAAGCAGAGGACCAGGAAGCAGAGGACCAGGAAGTAGAGGACCAGGAAGCCAAGGACAGGGAGGACGAGTTGGACCAAGAGGACGAGGGCCTGGAGGAGGACGTGTCGGACCAAGAGAACGAGGACAGAGGACCAGGAGGACGCATCGGGCCAAGAGAACGAGGACCAAGGACCAGGAGGACGTGTCGGAACCGAGAGGACGAGGACCAGGACGACGATGCATCGGGGACCGAGAGGATGGGGCCAGGAGGACGACGCGACGCGGACCAGGACGACGACGCGTTTGGTACCGAGAGGATGCGGACCAGGACGACGATGTGTCGGGGACCGAGAGGACGCGGGCCCGGAGGACGACACGTCGGGGACCGAGAGGACGCGGGCCCGGAGGAGGACGACACATCGGGGACCGAGAGGACGCGGGCCCGGAGGAGGGCGCGTCGGGGACCAAGAGGACGCGGGCCCGGAGGAGGACGCGAGGGGCCGAGAGGACGCGGGCCCGGAGGAGGACGCGAGGGGCCGAGAGGACGCGGGCCCGGAGGAGGACGCGAGGGGCCGAGAGGACGCGGGCCCGGAGGAGGACGCGAGGGGCCGAGAGGACGCGGGCCCGGAGGAGGACGCGAGGGGCCGAGAGGACGCGGGCCCGGAGGAGGACGCGAGGGGCCGAGAGGACGAGGGGCCGAGAGGACGCGGGCCCGGAGGAGGACGCGTGGGACCGAGAGGATGCGGGCCTGGAGGAGGACGCGTGGGACAGAGGACGCAGACCAGGATGAGGAAGCATCGGACCAAGAGAAGGAGGACGCATCGGACCAAGAGGAGGACGCATCAGACCAAGAGGACGAGGGCCTGGAGGAGAACGCGTCAGCCCAAGAGGACAAGTACCAGAACGCGTCAGCCCAAGAGGACAAGGACCAGAACGCGTCAGCCCAAGAGGACAAGGACCAGAACGTGTCGGACCAAGAGGATGAGAATGCGTCGGACCAAGAGGACGATGAGGGAAGACACATTGGACCAAAAGGACCGGGAGGACGCGGACCAGGAGGACGATGCGTCGGGGACCGAGAGGACGCGGACCAGGAGGACGACGCGTCGGGGACCGAGAGGACGCGGACCAGGAGGACGACGCGTCGCGGACCAGGAGGACGACGCGTCGGGGACCGAGAGGACGCGGACCAGGAGGACGACGCGTCGGGGACCGAGAGGACTCGGACCAGGAGGACGCATCGGACCAAGAGGAGGATGCGTCAGACCAAGAGGACCAGGGCCTGGAGAACGCGTCGGGCCCAAGAGGATGAGAATGCGTCGGGCCCAAGAGGACGTGGACCAGGAGGATGAGGATGCGTCAAACCAAGAGTACGAGGACCAGCAGGACGCGTGGAGCCAAGAGGACGAGGACCAGGAGGATGAGAAGGATGTGTCGAACCAAGAGTACGAGGACCAGCAGGACACGTCGTGTTAGGAGGACGAGGTGGACGCGTCGGACCAAGAAGATGTGTCAGACCAGGAGAATTATGCTACTAGGTATATATGTCCACTAGGTTGTGGGAGGCAATTCTACCATGAGGACCTATAGACACTGGATGGGTGCGAGACACTCCTTAGGCGTATTTTTCAAGACAATATTTTAAAAATTTGGTTTTTTTTAAAAATACTTTTAAACTTAAGAAAAATATTTTTGAGTGACTTTTGGCATAAAAATTTGGTTACTTTTGAGAACTAAACATTTATTTTTAATTTCAGGTTTGAAAACTGTTCAAGAACAGACTAAAGCCAACACAAATTTGTCACTTACTAAATCTACTCAGATCAGAACTGAAAATGCAATAAGGAAATCAAGCCAGAATATTGGGGGCGGAGTCTGAGTCGCTCACTGTTGCGACTTTACACTAATTCTAGTATGAGCCCTTAACCTGCGCACAAGTCTGCGGCTGATATGCAAGGCTTGAGAGGCCCACTTTGAGCATTCTGAGGTGCGACTACTGATCACACCATAAATGCTTGCAAGATGCAGATTCTCGGTCACAGTATGACCAATAACGTAAGAGATTAAGCAGAGTTTGCAACCAGTTCAGTGTCATGCATGGGACAGTACCATAAGGCACCCATAAGACAGACCATCTCGGTGTGCCTGAACAGCCACCTTCCAAACACCACCCAGTAACTCTCAGAATATTTCCAATACATTTCCTATACTGTGGGGGAGAGTTAATTATTTCTTATGCTCCAGCCATTTGTTCTGCCGTTCGTGCGCAATCACCGCCATTTTTGCTTGCAGCCTCCCGAGGTGGCGAGCAGAAATGTGCAAAAAAAAGTTTTGACTTTTTGCATTGTGGGCACTACAAGCCGAGCTTTACTACTCACGGAGCGATAATCTAAGCAATCTGACTAGATTGCTTAGATTTAAAGCATGATCGCTCCGTGTGTACCCCCTACAGCGATAGCAATGAGCAGCCCAGCGTATCGCTATCGCTGCTGCTAGATTGGCCAGTCTAGCAGGTCGCTCACTTCACTCAATGGGTGAAATGAGCACGCAGCACGCACGGCACCCCCCCCCACCCCCATCCGGTTCGCTCAGCACACATCTCTCCCACATCGGCCCGTGAATACAGGCCTTTAGTTGCATTGCACTTATAAAACCGATGCATTTGGTTGCTAAAAAAGTAATTGGCATACTATCCGGAGCAACACCTGAACAGCTCTGATGGGCACCCATTATATTGGGCACACCAAACAAATATGAATCGCTCCAAGTGTCTCAATCGCAACTGCGCCTCACCGTCAGAGCATGCACTGTGCGACTTTTTAGCCAATATATAGTCATTGCGTATGACTCAGATTCAGGCCCTTTGTGTATTACGTTTATTAAGTGTATGCATAGCCCACATAAGGAGGAGGATAGAAAGTTTTCATTGCTGTCGTAGCTTTCAAGTTAACACATAAGGTAAATACATTACATAAAATGTCATCCAATGACAGAGGAAGTCGTGTGATTCATGCAACTAGGAACTCTTTAAATTTATAAGCAGCTCAAAATGTCACTGTGTGTACTTATAATACAGATAATTATCCTAGTGTATTAGGTATTATGTGAGCGGATTATTAGAGAAAAGTTAGTAGTGATGAGCGGGTTCGGTTTCTCGGAAACCGAACCCCCCCGAACTTCACCCTTTTTACACGGGTCCGAGCCATACTCAGATTCTCCCGTATGGCTCGGTTAACCCGAGCGCGCCCTAACGTCATCATCCCGCTGTCGGATTCTCGCGAGATTCGGATTCTATATAAGCAGCCGCGCGTCGCCGCCATTTTCACTCGTGCATTGGAAATGTTAGGAAGAGGACGTGGCTGGCGTCCTCTCCGTTATTGTTGAACTTGATTGTGCTTTATTGCTTAATTGTGGGTAGGACTGGGGAGCAGCTGTATAATATAGGAGTACAGTGCAGAGTTTTGCTGATCAGTGACCACCAGTTTTATCCGTTCTCTGCCTGAAAAAAACGCTCCATTTCTGTGCTCAGTGTGCTGCATATATCTGTACTCACACTGCTTAATTGTGGGGACTGGGGAGCAGCTGTATTATATAGCAGGAGTACAGTGCAGAGTTTTGCTGACAGTGACCACCAGTATACGTTGTCTGCCTAAAAAACACTCCATATCTGTGCTCAGTGTGCTGCTTTATTGTGGGGACTGGGGACCACCAGTATAATATTATATAGGAGGAGTACAGTGCAGAGTTTTGCTGACCAGTGACCACCAGTATATAATATATAGCATTACGGTACAGTAGGCCACTGCTGTACCTACCTATGTGTCGTCAAGTATACTATCCATCTAGATTCTATACCTGTGGTGCATTTCAGTTGTGCAGTTTGCTGACACAGTGACCACCAGTATATATAGCAGTACGGTACGGAAGGCCACTGCTGTACCTACCTCTGTGTTGTCAAGTATACTATCCATCTAGATTCTATACCTGTGGTGCATTTCAGTTGTGCAGTTTGCTGACACAGTGACCACCAGTATATATAGCAGTACGGTACGATAGGCCACTGCTGTACCTACCTCTGTGTCGTCATTAAGTATACTATCCATCTACATTCTATACCTGTGGTGCATTTTAGTTTTGCAGTTTGCGGACACAGTGACCACCAGTATATATAGCAGTACGGTCCGGAAGGCCGCTGCTGTACCTACCTCTGTGTCGTCATTAAGTATACTATCCATCTACATTCAATACCTGTGGTGCATTTTAGTTTTGCAGTTTGCTGACACAGTGACCACCAGTATACTATATATAGCAGTACGGTACGGAAGGCCACTGCTGTACCTACCTCTGTGTCGTCATTAAGTATACTATCCATCTACATTCTATACCTGTGGTGGATTTTAGTTTTGCAGTTTGCTGACACAGTGACCACCAGTATACTATATATAGCAGTATGGTACGGAAGGCCACTGCTGTACCTACCTCTGTGTCGTCATTAAGTAAACTATCCATCTACATTCTATACCTGTGGTGCATTTTAGTTTTGCAGTTAGCTGACACAGTGACCACCAGTATATATAGCAGTACGGTACAGAAAGCCACTGCTGTACCTACCTCTGTGTTGTCATTAAGTATACTATCCATCTACATTCTATACCTGTGGAGCATTTTAGTTTTGCAGTTTGCTGACACAGTGACCACCAGTATACTATATATAGCAGTACGGTACGGAAGGCCACTGCTGTACCTACCTCTGTGTCGTCATGAAGTATACTATCCATCTACATTCTATACCTGTGGTGCATTTTAGGTTTGCAGTTTGCTGACACAGTGACCACCAGTATACTATATATAGCAGTATGGTACGGAAGGCCACTGCTGTACCTACCTCTGTGTCGTCATTAAGTAAACTATCCATCTACATTCTATACCTGTGGTGCATTTTAGTTGTGCGCAGTATATATAGTAGTAGGCCATTGCTATTGATACTGGCATATAATTCCACACATTAAAAAATGGAGAACAAAAATGTGGAGGTTAAAATAGGGAAAGATCAAGATCCACTTCCACCTCGTGCTGAAGCTGCTGCCACTAGTCATGGCCGAGACGATGAAATGCCATCAACGTCGTCTGCCAAGGCCGATGCCCAATGTCATAGTAGAGAGCATGTAAAATCCAAAAAACAAAAGTTCAGTAAAATGACCCAAAAATCAAAATTGAAAGCGTCCGATGAGAAGCGTAAACTTGCCAATATGCCATTTACGACACGGAGTGGCAAGGAATGGCTGAGGCCCTGGCCTATGTTCATGGCTAGTGATTCAGATTCACATGAGGATGGAAGCACTCATCCTCTCGCTAGAAAAATGAAAAGACTTAAGCTGGCAAAAGCACAGCAAAGAACTGTGCGTTCTTCTAAATCACAGGTTCTCAAACTCGGTCCTCAGGACCCCACACAGTGCATGTTTTGCAGGTCTCCTCACAGAATCACAAGTGAAATAATTAGCTCCACCTGTGGACTTTTAAAAATGTGTCAGTGAGTAATTAATACACCTGTACACCTGCTGGGTTACCTGCAAAACATGCACTGTGTGGGGTCCTGAGGACCAAGTTTGAGAACCACTGTTCTAAATCATAAATCTCCAAGGAGAGTCCAATTGTGTCGGTTGCGATGCCTGACCTTCCCAACACTGGACGGGAAGAGCTTGCGCCTTCCACCATTTGCACGCCCCCTGCAAGTGCTGGAAGGAGCACCCACAGTCCAGTTCCTGATAGTCAAATTGAAGATGTCACTGTTGAAGTACACCAGGATGAGGATATGGGTGTTGCTGGCGCTGGGGAGGAAATTGACAAGGAGGATTCTGATGGTGAGGTGGTTTGTTTAAGTCAGGCACCCGGGGAGACACCTGTTGTCCGTGGGACTAATATGGCCATTGACATGCCTGGTCAAAATACAAAAAAAAAATCAGCTCTTCGGTGTGGAATTATTTCAACACAAATGCGGACAACAGGTGTCAAGCCGTGTGTGTGTTGCCTTTGTCAAGCTGTAATAAGTAGGGGTAAGGACGTTAACCA
This sequence comes from Pseudophryne corroboree, assembly GCF_028390025.1. Lineage (NCBI taxonomy): Eukaryota > Metazoa > Chordata > Amphibia > Anura > Myobatrachidae > Pseudophryne > Pseudophryne corroboree. Next base: position 173,675,863 of record NC_086444.1, on the reverse strand, counting down.
CCTCGGAACATCCTCCCTTATACGTCACCTGCAGCGCATTCATCATAAGTCAGTGACAAGTTCAAAAACTTTGGGCGACAGCGGAAGCAGTCCACTGACCACTAAATCCCTTCCTCTTGAAACCAAGCTCCTGCAAACCACACCACCAACTCCCTCAGTGTCAATTTCCTCCTTACCCAGGGAAGCCAATAGTCCTGCAGGCCATGTCACTGGCAAGTCTGACGAGTCCTCTCCTGCCTGGGATTCCTCCGATGCATCCTTGAGTGTAACGCCTACTGCTGCTGGCGCTGCTGTTGTTGCTGCTGGGAGTCGATCGTCATCCCAGAGGGGAAGTCGGAAGACCACTTGTACTACTTCCAGTAAGCAATTGACTGTCCAACAGTCCTTTGCGAGGAAGATGAAATATCACAGCAGTCATCCTGCTGCAAAGCAGATAACTCAGGCCTTGGCAGCCTGGGCGGTAAGAAACGTGGTTCCGGTATCCACCGTTAATTCAGAGGCAACTAGAGACTTGATTGAGGTACTGTGTCCCCGGTACCAAATACCATCTAGGTTCCATTTCTCTAGGCAGGCGATACCGAAAATGTACACAGACGTCAGAAAAAGAGTCACCAGTGTCCTAAAAAATGCAGTTGTACCCAATGTCCACTTAACCACGGACATGTGGACAAGTGGAGCAGGGCAGACTCAGGACTATATGACTGTGACAGCCCACTGGGTAGATGTATTGCCTCCCGCAGCAAGAACAGCAACGGCGGCACCAGTAGCAGCATCTCGCAAACGCCAACTCGTTCCTAGGCAGGCTACGCTTTGTATCACCGCTTTCCAGAAGAGGCACACAGCTGACAACCTCTTACGGAAACTGAGGAAGATCATCGCAGAATGGCTTACCCCAATTGGACTCTCCTGGGGATTTGTGACATCGGACAACGCCAGCAATATTGTGCGTGCATTACATCTGGGCAAATTCCAGCACGACCCATGTTTTGCACATACCTTGAATTTGGTGGTGCAGAATTATTTAAAAAACGACAGGGGCGTGCAAGAGATGCTGTCGGTGGCCCGAAGAATTGCGGGCCACTTTCGGCATTCAGGCACCGCGTACAGAAGACTGGAGCACCACCAAACATTTCTGAACCTGCCCTGCCATCATCTGAAGCAAGAGGTGGTAACGAGGTGGAATTCAACCCTCTATATGCTTCAGAGGATGGAGGAGCAGCAAAAGGCCATTCAAGCCTATACATCTGGCCACGATATAGGCAAAGGAGGGGGAATGCACCTGACTCAAGCGCAGTGGAGAATGATTTCAACTTTGTGCAAGGTTCTGCAACCCTTTGAACTTGCCACACGTGAAGTCAGTTCAGACACTGCCAGCCTGAGTCAGGTCATTCCCCTCATCAGGCTTTTGCAGGAGAAGCTGGAGACATTGAAGGAGGAGCTAAAACAGAGCGATTCTGCTAGGCATGTGGGACTTGTGGATGGAGCCCTTAATTCGCTTAACCAGGATTCACGGGTGGTCAATCTGTTGAAATCAGAGCACTACATTTTGGCCACCGTGCTCGATCCTAGATTTAAAACCTACGTTGTCTCTCTCTTTCCGGCAGACACAAGTCTGCAGAGGTTCAAAGACCTGTTGGTGAGAAAATTGCAAGTCAAGCGGAACGTGACCCGTCAACATCTCCTCCTTCACATTCTCCCGCAACTGGGGGTGCGAGGAAAAGGCTAAGAATTCCGAGCCCACACGCTGGCGGTGATGCAGGGCAGTCTGGAGCGAGTGCTGACATCTGGTCCGGACTGAAGGACCTGCCAACGATTACTGACATGTCGTCTACTGTCACTGCATATGATTCTCTCACCATTGAAAGAATGGTGGAGGATTATATGAGTGACCGCATCCAAGTAGGCACGTCAGACAGTCCGTACGTATACTGGCAGGAAAAAGAGGCAATTTGGAGGCCCTTGCACAAACTGGCTTTATTCTACCTAAGTTGCCCTCCCTCCAGTGTGTACTCCGAAAGAGAGTTTAGTGCAGCCGCTCACCTTGTCAGCAATCGGCATACAAGGTTACTTCCAGAAAATGTGGAGAAGATGATGTTCATCAAAATGAATTATAATCAATTCCTCCGTGGAGACATTCACCAGCAATTGCCTCCAGAAAGTACACAGGGATCTGAGATGGTGGATTCCAGTGAGGACGAATTAATAATCTGTGAGGAGGGTGATGTACACAGTGAAAGGGGTGAGGAATCGGAGGATGATGATGAGGAGGACATCTTACCTCTGTAGAGCCAGTTTGTGCAAGGAGAGATTGATTGCTTCTTTTTTGGTGGGGGCCCAAACCAACCAGTCATTTCAGTCACAGTCGTGTGGCAGACCCTGTCGCTGAAATTATGGGTTCGTTAAAGTGTGCATGTCCTGTTTATACAACATAAGGGTGGGTGGGAGGGCCCAAGGACAATTCCATCTTGCACCTCTTTTTTCTTTCATTTTTCTTTGCATCATGTGCTGTTTGGGGACAATTTTTTTGAAGTGCCATCCTGTCTGACACTGCAGTGCCACTCCTAGATGGGCCAGGTGTTTGTGTCGGCCACTTGTGTCGCTTAACTTAGTCACACAGCGACCTTGGTGCGCCTCTTTTTTTCTTTGCATCATGTGCTGTTTGGGGACTATTTTTTTGAAGTGCCATCCTGCCTGACACTGCAGTGCCACTCCTAGATGGGCCAGGTGTTTGTGTCGGCCACTTGTGTCGCTTAGCTTAGCCATCCAGCGACCTCGGTGCAAACTTTAGGACTAAAAATAATATTGTGAGGTGTGAGGTGTTCAGAATAGACTGGAAATGAGTGGAAATTATGGTTATTGAGGTTAATAATACTATGGGAGCAAAATGACCCACAAATTCTAAGATTTAAGCTGTTTTTTAGGGTTTTTTGAAAAAAAACACCCGAATCCAAAACACACCCAAATCAGACAAAAAAATATCGGTGAGGTTTTGCCAAAACACGTCCGAATCCAAAACACGGCCGCGGAACCGAATCCAAAACCAAAACACAAAACCCGAAAAATGTCCGGTGCACATCACTAAAAGTTAGGAGAGTGTAAAATATTAACTTTTCATCATATGCTGTAACAACAAACCTAGACGTGGGCATGTAAGACAATGTAAGCATACCTTTGTGTGCATCCTTGTAAATGCTCATCATAAGTTTAAATATATCCTTTGGAACAGTGTCTTCGTTTGGCAAACACGTCAGAAGAACTACAATTTCAGCCTGGCCTAAGCCATGTAATCCATTAGATGCGAAGAACCAGCATTTTTCGGAAGCATCTAACAAATAACAAATATAAGTGGACTCATGTTTAATGAATTTGTCCTTCAGAACTGTTACAGACATGTAACAAGTGGATAATACAATATACAGGTTGAGTCTCCCTTATCCAAAATGCTCGGGACCAGCGGTATTTTGGATATGGGATTTTTCCGTATTTCGGAATAATTGCATACCATAATGAGATATCATGGTGATGGGACCTAAATCTAAGCACAGCATGCATTTATGTTTCATATACACCTTATACACACAGCCTGAAGGTCATTTTAGCCAATATTTTTTATAACTTTGTGCTTTAAACAAAGTGTGTGTACATTCACACAACTCATTTATGTTTCATATACACCTTATACACACAGCCTGAAGGTCATTTAATACAATATTTTTAATAACTTTGTGTATTAAACAAAGTTTGTGTACATTGAGCCATCAGAAAACAAAGGTTTCACTATCTCACTCTCACTCAAAAAAGTCCGTATTTCGGAATATTCCGTATTTCGGAATATTTGGATATGGGATACTCAACCTGTACTAATATACAGAGCTCATAATTCTTTATTTTCTTACTTACAAGTTATCATCTTGACATTGACAAGTAGGTTTGCATTTAAGATGAATGTTAATGGGTTAGGTCCACCTTCCTCTAACAGCAACATGACCCCTGCATGCGTAGGACTGTTTTCCACCACAGCATCTGCAACACAAGATGATCTTAGTCTGGACACGGATAATAAACAGAGACAGACAATCCACAAATAGGGCACATTTAAAGGCTATAGCAAGCAGCACTTTTTCTAAAAAATATTTAAATTGTCAAAACTGAACGGGGACTGATGTGAACAAAGCTCTTATTTGTAAATTATTGAATACTTTTTGTTGAGAACAACGTGAAATGAAACATAGATATAGTGTTCTAGCGTTATATACCAACAGAGGGCAGAAATAGCTCCTCTTACTTACAACTGAAAATAGGATTTTATATACCAAACGGCAAATTCTTTTCTCGTAGTCCGTAGAGGATGCTGGGGTTCTATTCAGTACCATGGGGTATAGACAGATCCACTAGGAGCCATTGCCACTTTTAAGAGTTTAATAGTGTGGGCTGGCTCCTCCCTCTATGACCCTCCTACCAGACTCAGTTTAGAAACTGTGCCTGAGGAGACGGACATACTTCGAGAGAAGGAAATACACAGATAGTGGCGAGATTCACACCAGCTCTCACACACACACACACACACAAAAAAGGAAAGCCAAGCTAACCAACTTAAAACGATTCAGCAACGACTGAACCAACAATACTTAACCAAGTTACAATGCAGGAATACGAAGCACTGGGCGGGCGCCCAGCATCCTCTACGGACTATGAGAAAAGGATTTACCGGTAGGTATATAAAATCCTATTTACGTCCCAGAGGATGATGGGGTTTCATTTAGTACCATGGGGATGTACCAAAGTTCCCAGTACGGGAGGGAGAGTGCTGAGGTTCCTGCAGAACAGATTGACCAAACTTAAGGTCCTCAGCGGCCAAAGTATCGAACTTGTAGAACTTAGCAAATGTGTTCGACCCTAACCAAGTAGCTGCTCGGCAAAGCTGTAAAGCCAAAGTTGCAGCCGCCCAGGAAGAACCCACCTTACGAGTAGAGTGGGCCTGAACAGATCTTGGAATCTGCAATCCTGCCACAGAATAAACATGTTGGATAGTAAGCCTGATCTAGCGAGAAATTGTCTGCTTAGAAGCAGGACACCCAATCTTGTTGGGAACATAAAGGACAAATAGTGCATCCGACTTCCTGTGACGAGAAGTTCTCTTCACATATATCTTCAAAACCCTCACAACATCCAAGGACTTTGATGTAATTGAGGAGTCAGTAGCCACTGGCACAACAATAGATTGGTTGATATGAAAAGCCGACACACCCTTTGGAAAAAATTGCTGGCGCGTTCTGAGCTCAGCTCTATCCTCATGGAAAATCAAGTAGGGGCTCATGTACGACAATGCCAATTCTGACACACGTCTTGCAGATGCCAATGCCAACAGTGTGACCGCCTTCCAAGTAAGAAACTTTACGTCTACCTCGTGTAAAGGTATGAACCAATCCGATTGCAGGAACTGCAGCAGCACATTTAGATCCCAAGGTGCCGTAGGAGGCACAAAGAGTGGTTGGATGTGCAGAACGCCTTTCAAGAATGTCTGAACCTCAGGGAGAGTAGCCAATTGTTTCTGGAAGAAAATGGACAAGGTCAAAATCTGGACCTTTATGGAGCCCAAGCGTAGGCCCACATCCACACCTGCTTGCAGAAAGAGGAGAAACCGTCCTAGTTGAAACTCCACCGCAGGAAACTTCTTGGATTCCCACCAAGACACATACTTTTTCCAGATTCTATGGTAATGCTTAGACGTTACACCCTTCCTAGATTGAATCAGAGTAGGAATGACTTTGTTCGGAATGCCTTTCCGAGCTAAGATCTGGCGTTCAACCTCCATGCCGTCAAACGTAGCCGTGGTAAGTCTTGATAGGGGAACGGCCCCTGTTGTAGAGGCCTCGGATCCTCCAGCAGTAATTCCAGAAGATCTGTGTACCAAGCTCTTCTAGGCTAGTCCGGAGCAATGAGGATCGCCTGAACTCTTGTTCTTTTTATTAGTTTGAGAATCCTTGGGATGAATGGAAGTGGAGGGAACACATACAGTACACTGACTGGAACACCCACGGAGTTACCAGGGTGTCCACTGCCACTGCTTGTGGATCCTTTGACCTGGAACAGTACCTCCGAAGCTTCTTGTTGAGGCAAGAGGCCATCAAGTCTGAGGTACACCCCATCGGCTGGTTACCTCTGCAAATACCTCTGGGTGGAGGCCCAATTCTCCTGGATGGAGATCGTGTCTGCTGAGGTAGTCCACTTCCCAGTTATCCACTCCCGGAATGAAGATCGCTGACAACGCCACTGCATGGTTTTCTGCCCAGAGGAGGAATCATGTTGCCTCTGACATTGCAGCTCTGCTCTTCGTTCCGCCCTGCCTGTTTATGTAGGACACCGCTGTGACGTTGTCTGACTGAACCTGAATGGCTTGATCTTGCAGAAGATGTGCTGCTTGTATATGGCCCTCAGTTGCAGAACGTTTATTGGAAGGAGAGATTCCTGACTTGACCACCTTCCTTGGAAGTTTTCCCCCTGGGTGACTGCTTCCCAACCACTGAGACTCGCATCCGTGGTTAGAAGAATCCAATTCTGAATCCCGAAACTGCGTCCCTCGAGCAGGTGAGAAGTTTGGAGCCACCAGAGGAGGAGTGAAATTCTGGCTTTTGGCGACAGGCGTATACTCTGGTGCATGTGGAGATGTGATTCCGACCATTTTTCCAGAAGATCCAGTTGGAAAAAACGTGCATGGAATCTTCCGTACTGTATAGCCTCGTAGGAGGCTACCATCTTCCCCAGAAGGCGAATGCACTGATGAACCGATACCCGGGCTGGCCTTAGGACATCCCGGACCATTGATTGGATCACAAACGCTTTCGCCACCGGTAGAAGCACCCTCTGCATTTCTGTGTCAAGAATCATCCCCAGAAAGGGCAGTCTCTTTGTCGGCTCCAAATGTGACTTTGGAAGGTTCACAATCCACCCGTGATCCCGAAGTAGTTGAGTTGAGAGAGCTATACTCTGCAACAGTCTCTCCCTGGAAGATGCGTTTATCAGGAGATCGTCCAGATATAGAATTATGTTCACTCCCTGCTTGCGGAGGAACATTATCTCCTCCATGACCTTGTTGAACACACTTGGCGCTGTGGAGAGGCCAAATGGTAATGTCTGGAACTGATCGTGACAGTCCAGTAGTGCAAATCGTAGGTAAGCCTGATGAGCTGGCCAGATCGGAATGTGAAGGTACGCATCCTTGATATCCAGGGATACCAGGAATTCCCCCCTACTCCAAACCCGAGATCACAGCTCTCAGCTACTCCATCTTGGATTTGAATACCTTTAAGTAGGGGTTCAATGACTTTAGGTTCAATATTGGTCTTACCGAACAGACAAGGTTTCGGAACCACAAACAGGTTGGAGTAATAACCCTTGTGTGTTAGGTGAGGTGGAACCGGAACAATGACATTCGTTCGTACCATCTTTTGAATGGCTTCCTTAGGATAGTACTTCTGTCAGCAAAACTGGTAAGCCTGATTTGAAGAATCTGTGAGGTGGGAGTGCCTGAACTCCAGTCTGTGCCCCTGGGCAACAATATCTGTTACCCAGGGGTCTAGGCACGAGGACGCCCAGACGTGACTGAAATCTTTTAATCTCGCTCCCACCTGACCGATCTCCAGGCTGGGAGGTCCACCGTCATGCTGAAGATTTTGAGGAAGCAGAACTTGGTTTCTGTTCCTGGGAACCTGTTGGTGCAGGTTTCCTGGATTTCCCCCAACATCCTTTAAAGGTGGTGGAGGGGCCTTTGGATTTTTTTTTATTTTGTGGTCCGAAAGGACTGCAGTGAAGGAGTAGGATTAGGTTTCCGAACCGGTGGGGCTGCGGAGGGAAGAAAGGTCGACTTACCCGCAGTTGCCGTGGATATCCACACATCCAGTGCTTCCCCAAACAGGGCCTGACCAGTGAAGGGAAGGTTCTCCACACATGTTGCTGAGCCTTCTAGGAGAGCAGCCTGTCAGAGCTGCACTCCAACCCTTCTGCCGCCATACCCGACGGCAACCTGCTAACCCGGGACGCTGGCTCTGTACTCACCCCTCTTCTATCTTCTGGCTCTGTTAGGGGGTGGCAGCCGGGCTGCGGGAGTGAGCGGGCGCCTCGTGGGCTTGCGATCATCACCCTCAGGAGCTCGGTGTCCTGTCAGCGGAGTAGAGAACCATTAACACTCCATTAAGTTGGTTCCTACTCCCCTCTAAGTACCACAAAGCAGGGAGGCTGTTGCCAGCAACCTCCCTGTAAAACAACAAACTAACTTTAATTAAAAAAATAAAACTAAGAAAACTCCTAGGAACTCCCCTAGCTGTGACCGGCTCCACCGGGTACATTTTCTAAACTGAGTCTGGTAGGAGGGGCATAGAGGGAGGAGCCAGCCCACACTATTAAACTCTTAAAGTGCCAGTGGCTCCTAGTGGACCCATCTATACCCCATGGTACTAAATGTAACCCCAGCATCCTCTAGGACGTAAGAGAAAAATATGCTTAATCAATTAAAATATTTTATTTAAAAAAAAAGATATTTTATCTAGAGGGTGTTTTGCACCCCCCTTTTCATAGGCCCCATTATAAAACAACCACCAACCCACCATTGGCAATAGACCCTCTAATGGTCTTAAAATCTAATAGTACCACCCACACACTTCGTAAAAAACAAACATGTTTTAAAAAACATCCCCCCGATTGGACCAACATATTGCTATGCAGGTACATGCAGTCGCTAGCTAGGTCTTCTGATGCATCCCTTGCCGCTCAGTCACACCCCTTCCCGGTTGCCTGGCTGCGTATCCAGCTTAACTTATACTGTACATCATACAGAGGTTTGAGACAGAAACTCCAAACTGGGAGGAAGCTACAGTAAACCTTAACCAGTCATTAGTTTGGTGCACAGTGATGGGTGAGGTACGTGTGTGCGCCATCTACAATGGTATTCATGATAAAATCAGGCAGAAAAAGAAAGATATTCTAGACAGAATTTCAACAGGGTGAACATAATGACATAACAGGTAATGTACTTGTGCAGCCTGTGGTAAAGTTGGAAGGCAATGAGACAACGGTTAAAAAAAGCCTTCACATTAATACATGGATGCAGAAAAATCCCTAGTACAGGTTGAGTCTCCCTTATCCAAAATGCTTGGGACCAGAAGTATTTTGGATATCTGATTTTTCCGTATTTTGGAATAATTGCATACCATAAGGAGATAACATGGCGATGGGACCCAAGTCTAAGCACAGAATGCATTTATGTTTCATATACACCTTATACACACAGCCTGAAGGTAATTTTAGCTAACATTTTGAATAACTGCATTAAACAAAGTTTGTGTACATACACACAATTCATTTATGTTTCATAAACACTTTATACACAAAGCCTGAAGGTAATTTAATACAGTATTTTTAATAACTTTGTGCATTAAACAAAGTTTGTGTACATTGAGCCATCAGAAAATCTCACTCAAAAAATCCCGTATTTCGGAATATTTGTATATGGGATACTCAACCTGTAATACACAACATTTTTTATTTAGCAATCCTGATCTCTAGTGAACCAAGGCCTGGTGCCACTAGCATACTGCTGGTTGCAATCATGGTGGGGAACCCCACACTGCAAGTATCACCTATATGGTTCCACTGCTGCATCCATATGGTTAAAGTCTAGAGCTGTTTTGAATGGGTGTAGATTATTAGATCTATACTAAAAATGCCTACAGTCAATAAGTCGTCCACTGATGGTAGACATGCATGAGGTCAACAGGGTGAAAAGGTCAACATGAAAATGGTCAGGTTTTTTTGTTTGAGTTTTGAGTTTTGTCACTTTTCAGCCACAGAAAAAGCACCTTTCGAACTAATGCATGTCTACCATTAGTTGTCGACCGATTGACAGTAAACCTTTTTAATGTAGGCCTATATACCAGATACCGGTTGGAACCCCACGTCGCATTTAATCTGAGATTACACGTGGAAGCAATATTTTTAAGTAACAACTGCAAGAGACAGACTATCCGACACACTGGGTCTAATTCAGACCCTGTCGCCATTGTACAAAAATCGATTGGTAGCGATTGTTACTCATCTACGTACGCCGGTATGCACATGTGCAATGTTCTAAACTGCGTTCTCTACGGAGGGGTGAGGGAACTGGGCGTCGAGACCACATTTTGTGGGTGTTGACGCTCCATTTAAGGGGCGCAGTCCGGACAACACAGGCAGCCGCTGCGACCAAAAACATGGTGGGTAGCTGCCTGCCTTCGCATGTCAGAGATTTTGATTGCAGATGTGCGTTTTTTTGGCAAATCTATGATCAGCTCTGAATTGTATAGAGCCTACGTCAAGAACATTGAATCGGTCAGGCAAGTGTTCCATTTGACGCTAAAGTTTGGACAGTTTTAGGATAGTCCCGGTACAAGGAGGGAACTACATATGCCCCGTGTAAAACAGGCAACAATGCAGCAATTTCCGTTGTGTTAAAAGTATCCATTACAATTTTACCAACAAACACAGCGATTAAATCGCAAACTGCAATAAGAGATTGTGGAAAAAAAACCCTGTGTGTGAATCTTGTTTTACAAAAGTCTTAAATACTCAAACTATTAGTTAGGGCAATAAGTCATTACAGGTGTGCAGTGAGGCACAGTAACACTATTCCGCCATATGAAGCATAACTATATGCAAAAAGCAGAGGGTGAGGAAACTGGATAGTAAATACACATACACACACACACTTTTATAAAAAAAATATTTGCAGAATACCCCTCAAAAAAGCTCAAATTTCAGGGGGTACCTGCAAATATTTGTTGCCACCATGTACAGGGGAACGATTCCCTGTTTTCAATGTAAAAAAAAAAAAAAGCAGCCCTTCTATAGGCTTCGTTTGCTAATGCCATCTTAAGTTGGCATTATCCTTTATAGCCTATGGGCTACATCTTGCAAAATTAACCAGGAAAGGGATCTGTAGGAACCTGCATGCGCAGTAGCATGGCCATCTGCCGAACCGGAAGTAATGTAATTACTTTACTTCTTACTGGTCGCCGGGACAGGCACCATGTCCCACTGTCTAAGAATGGTACTGCTGCATTATGGAGATGCCACAAGTTTTCATACATATGCCCCATATTCACACAGACCAGTCTATGGCGTTTTAGCTACATCAGAATAGGACAACAGGTCAGGTCCATGTAACCCTCTTAGGAGCAGCTTTCCTAAAACTATCAACCCTTTCTGTAATGTTACACAAAGCATACACCAGACCTACACAATCTTTACAAAACGTGGTAAAATGTTTAACAATTACCTCCACTTTCTCCAGTTGTCATTAACAGAGGAGGCAGACCCTCATCATCTGGAATAAGACTCTGTTCTCGGCTCACACATTTGTCAACCCCACACAGCATTTTATAGTCGGATGCAGAGGACACTTTGAATGCACTAGGTGTTTCTTCAGCGGAAGCTGCCGGCACACTTGACACTTCAAGAGACGTTTCCAACTTTTCTGGTGCCTCAGATTGCTTTGTATTATCTTGATAATGCCCAGCAGCCTGCAGGAAGAAACTCAATGTTTACTAATGAGAAACGGAGATAGCTGGCAGATCAAAAGCCAACTATCTTCCACTTTGTAGTAAATGCAAAAATTGTGTCTCAGTTATGCAAGTAAGCAAATGGTGGGGGCAGTAAATAAATAAAAATTGAACGGTTTACATGACTACCAGGCTGCATGTACTAATCTTAGCCGGGTGGTCTACAGGTTGCTGGCTGCCGGGCTCCCGGCGACCACCATAGCGGCGCCGGAATCCCGACTGCCGGCATACCGACATTTTTTTCTCCCTCTTGGGGGTCCACGACCCTCCTGGAGGGAGAATAGATAGCGTAGCGCGCCACTGTGCCCGCAAGGGGATCATTTGCGCTCGCCCAGCTGTCGGTATGCCGGCCGTCGGTATTCCGGCACCGGTATGCTGGTCGCCAGGACACCGACCGCCGGCAAACCATACTATACCCATCTTAGCCAACTGAGAATATCCTAGCAAACAGAAAAATATGCTACAGTAGAGATGAGTAACAAAAATATATATTTGAAAAATCAAAATCTAAGTAAATCACACGTAGAAAAAAAAAACCTCACAAATTACATATTTTTATTATTATTATTATTATTTTTGTCTCTCACCATGGCAGAATGTGGTGTTATTGGAGTAACTGGGCTGGAGTCCTGGGAAATTTTCTTGCCGACTGCTGCAAGTTTGCTTGTGTCAGCGACTTCTCCATTGGGTAATAAGCCATCAGCAAACCACACTCTCTTTTGTTCTTTTGGATTGATCCCTTAAAATATTAAAAAGAATAAGATTTACTCATGAGAGAATCTTGCATAGAAAGTTTGCGATATACCGCCACAGAACACCAATACAGACAAGGAAATATACAGACAAGGAAATAATGATAGTGCATAATTACTAATAAAGGCGACATACACAAGTACAATCTATTAAAGTCGATGCTTCACTAATACTCCAAGGCTACAGATTTCATTTGGCAGCACATGGACAGATAGCCAGGGAAGTACACAACTAATGCAGGGCTGTCTTAACAGCACTGTAGCCCTGGGCAAAGCAATGTACTGGGGCACCTATACACACACATTTACAGGAATAAATGGAAAAATAAAAATCAGAAATTACCCCTACTGTGGTTTCTTCACATGCTTCCACTCAGTGACTGGCTGTCAGAAACTTGATTGGTGGATAGCTCCAGCCATCCACCAATCCGCATGCTGACAATCATTTACAGTCTAACTGCAGGGTAGGAGGCAGAAAGAAAATGCTACCTGGATGATCCGATTGTGTGTGGGGGTGGGAGGCTACCCCTGCTTGAAGGCCCCTAGAATCGTGGGGTCCTGGGCAGCTGCCCAGTGTGCCTATATGTTAAGATGGCCCTGGACTAATGCTCTGCTCCCTGGATTCAGAGTGCTGCATTCAACAGCACTCTTTCCTCAAGAGGATGTTAGAAAAATGAGTATGCAAAGGACATCCATTGCTTCATATCCATGAATATCAAGGTAAAATGAACCAAATAATTTTTTGGATCAACTTTTGAACCAGATTACTTCTATATTTAAGTAAATCAAGTTGATCAACAACTTCAAAGAAATTGGGTTACAATGGACCCAACCAAAATGTATTTTTATGCTTACAGATTACAATACAAGATGGTGTAAACAGCCAGCATATTCAGCAGGTGCCCCAAGATCTCAGTCACAATCCAGTAGATAGTGTAAGCAGCTCGGAGCCTTGTATTAAGCAGGTGCCAAAACTCAATTCTAAAACTAAAATATTGTTCAGGACTATAAACAAGAGAGTACTACAAGTACGTACATTCTCCTTTACAGAGTGCGCACAGCTGCAAGCTCCCAACTCAGGCCCCCAGCATAAAGAACAGTCTTTTCCGGCAGGGTCCACAGGTTATCCACAGAATAATATTGGGATATGATGAAACAACAGCGGATTTGCACCAATCGGTTAAAGCATTTCGGCTTCCCAGCAAGCAACGGGCCCGTCCATGTATCCCCACCTCCTGGCTCAGGCAAATCAGTTTTTTATTTGGTGCGGCAGGAGCCGGACCCCGGTCAGAGGGCTGCTGGTTTTCAGCAGCCCTAAACTTTATTTATTTTTATAGTCTTACAATTTTTTCTTGAGTGATCTTTCTAAAAAGCGTCTTATACGTACCTTAGAAAGAGTTGCACCAACAACTCTCCGCCGGGTCGCGACAACGCTTACCCACGAATACAGTGCTGTTTCGGCGGGCGTCTGTGTCGGATATACTAGCAGGTCGAGCAGACGTTACCAGGCTGTGGCCAGAGCACGGGGAGAAGGTAAGGCTTCGGTTCCAGCTTCCAATTTATGCCTGATAAGCAGACACTGGCAAGGTGGCTTTGGAAGACGATTTCAGAAGCATATTCTCAAGCTGATCTCCCTGTTCTGACTAATGTCTCTGCTCACTCTACTCGTAAGGTAGGTCCATCATGGGCAGCACAACGTGGTGCTTCAGCAGAACAGATATGCAAGACAAGCCACATGGTCTTCCATTAACACATTCATTATGCCATGCATACCTTTACCTCTCAACGTTGAATTCAGGGCGAAGGATTCTCCTGTCCAATCAGTAGTATCCCCACCACTAAATTGGTTTGGGAAATCCCAATGTTATCCTGTGGATAACCTGTGGACCCTGCCGGAGATATATACGTTATGGTAAGAACTTACCGTTAATAACTGTATTTCTCTTAAGTCCACAAGGATCCCACCCTGACGCACCCGATTTGAGGATCCTTTTACTCACTAACCTCTTCCTTCTTGTACGGAAGGGTGTGCATGTGTGTTCTTCTCGCCTGATTAGGGCTATCTATGATGCTCCTGCCTTGAGCTTTGGGAATACAACGGATTTGCCTGAGCCAGGCGGCGGGGATATATGGACGGGCCCGTTGCATGCTGAGAGGCCGAAAAGCTTTGGCCGATTGGCGCAAATCCGCTGTCGCTTCATCATATCCCAGTGTTATCCTGTGGACTTAGGAGAAATACAGTTATCAATGGTAAGTTCTTACCATAATGTATATTTCCCTGCCACATAAGCAGCAGCTGTGCCTCCAACCCAGACTCTACTGGAGAAGCCTTAACACATCATCCAATTACACAAGCAGGTCAGGAAATTCTGTTGTCTGTGTAGTGACCCTCATAGGCAGGTGCGTCTTACCCTCACCCATCGCATTATAGTACACTCTCATAAGGAGTCATGTGTTCTAATTTATTACCAAATATGCAGATTTACACACACATTACAGTACAATAGAAACTTCGGTCTCTCAATCATTCACTTAGTGCATGTTTGTGCCCTAATTAGTGAGATATACCCATGTGTGCTGTAGGTGACTTAGGAGATACTTACCTGCACAGATGTCTTTTAGTATTCAAAATTTATGAATGATAATGAGTGGCAGTAGGTAAACCATGCAGACTCCTGGCATAATTTCATTTAGGGAAATATCCTCAGGTTAGCTGGCAAACATTGCATTTACACCGATTAAGTCTGTAACATCCACTTGTAACCAGTTATTGACTAGTAACTAATAGCAGCCCACCCCTATCCCCAAAGTACTGGCATAAGCCAGTTATAGAAGTCTGGTCATATCAACATCCAATGCCCATGTGGATTTGTGCCCAGTTTAGCCAATAAATGGCATGTAAATATGCATTTACCATACTGCTCTCAAATATATTGATCACTAGTAAATGTGGGGAAATGAAAACAGTTCCACTTTATGCACTGCACTGGCATGCTACTCAGTAACTGCTAGTGGGCATGTAGCTCACAAGGTATAGCTCTTACTATTAGTACACTGGATGCCCTTTGTTTTTATACATGATCCATTTATAGCTCCAATAGGGGAAGTGCAAAATTAGTTGTTCTCCAAATCATGCTAAAGTATACAGCCTACCTAACCGCAATCCCATTGTACGAGAGTTATGGAAGCCTCAAGTCTACTCCATAGAGGTAAACCATTAGATTCCGGACACCTGCTCTGTCATGAGCAGTAAAGACTTAGGCATAACCCAATAGCTGTCACGGGAAGGATGGCTACATCGCTTAGTGCTATGGTTGACTTCATTTAAACTTTGTACATTAAACCTCTGTTTTTAAGACATAACTATTGTGATCTTCTGTGAACCACCTCTATGACAGGCTTCCAGCAAAGTGGATGCAATGAGAAGTCACCAAAATAGACTCATCCTCAGGATAACCTTTGCAGCAACGGATTCTTACTGGGACGGCCAGAAATCATAAGTGGTACAAAAGCCTATGGTAACTAAAAGCTGACGATGCCACTGTAACTCACGTTTTCAAAGTACATTTTAAATTTTTTGCTTTTTTTAAACTAATGTTTTGCCATTCAGCTCATCTCAATTAACTTGTTTCAGTTTCAAGACACTAGTACCATATTGGGATAACTTTCTGGGTGTACATGTTCAGCAATTTCTACAGCAACAGTTCTATGAAGACACCATGGGGTACATTTATTAAAGGCCGGTTTTAGATCCATTTTAAATCAATTGAACAACAGACCGATGTTGACTGTACTTTCAACGGCAAAATCTGCATATATTATCATCTGTCGGGTTTCAACTTCAACTGTAACCAGACGTCAATGTTAGTTTAACATTCAGTTTAAACCAGCCAGCAAACATAAGCTAAAACATAACTGCATACAGGAACTACACTTTGACCTGTGCAGTGCTTCTTAGGGTTAAAAGTGTTTAACAATGTGAAAAACACAACTGTGTGGGATCCTTCCCAATAGCAAATAGCCAGCCCTGGACCTCTGAGCCCATTCTGGTAATAGAAAAATGGGGAACTCACAGGTCTGCGGGGACCAGTTTGGGGCAGGACAATGTGATGGCAGGGAGACCCCATGATATGTGCCTCCCTGCTATGACATTACTCACAGTCTGGTTGAGCCTGGTGCTGATGACTGGAAATATGGGGGCGCCCCATGTCAGTTTCTCCTCCATTTTTCTAGTACCAGTATGGACTCAGACTTCCGGTGCTAGTAATGCTTTTGAGGGGGACCCCACGCTGGTTTTTGGTGTGTTTTTTTGGGGGGGAGGGTTTTGTCATTTAAAACTCTTTCAAACACTTAACCTTAAAAAACCTGCACAGATCATAGTGATCTGTCCAGTGCTTCTCACAAAAATAGACTGCCACAGGTGGGATGTCGCTGATTTTGAGGCTGACTTTTGGTGCATTTTAAAACAGACCGTTTGTAAATCTCTGATTTGCATTTAGCTGATGAGAGAACATCAATGTTTTTCCCATTTCAATCACAAAGCGATTTGGTGTTTTTTTTGGTCCACTTTGCTTTTCATAACTTTCCAATTTGCTAAATTTAAAAAAAAATAAATGAAACAAAAAGCAGAGAAAGAAAAACACAAAATCGGTGCTTAGTAAATATACCTCTATATTTTTGTACCGCAGCCAGGGCCGGTGCAAGGTTTCTCGGCACCCTAGGCAAAACTTCTGCCTACTGCCCCTTCCCTCTACCCACCCTTCAGATGAAAGGCATGCTGCGGCTCTCCCCCACCCCCAGTTTGTTGCATGGCTGCTCTCTTCTCCCCAGTCTGTGTGGGTGCCTGCTACTCTCACCCCCCCCCCCCCCCCACTGTGTTAAAAGTCTGCTGTCCTATTATCCCCCCCACCATCTGTATGCATGCTGCTGCTCATCCCCCCCAAACTGTGTGCATGCCTGCTGCTCATCTCCTCCCCCCCCCCCCCCCCTCCTCAGTGGACTCAAATGCAGAGAGTACACTGTGCAGCCACTACCTGCAGGCTGCGATGCAGAGTTGGGACTGAGTAGTCAGTGAAAGAGCCTGGAATGAAGAGCAGTGCTGCATGTCACCCCCAGCCAGGACTCCAGGAGCTGTCACAGTTACTGCCTGTGTCGGGTGGAGGTGGAGCTGGAGGCTGCAATACAGGAGCTTAGCAGTCACGGCTACTGTAAGATACGAGTCCTGGGAGGATTGCAGTGGCTGTGAAAGATAGGACCACGCTACCTTTTTCAGGCAGCTGTAGCAGGCCGCCCCCTCAGGTCCCGGCGCCCCTAGGCAGCTGCCTAAAGCTGCCTAGTGGAAGCTCCGGCCCTGACCGCAGCGGATAATAATCTTGCATGCTGCTGCAGTTGTTATACTAATATCTGCATTTATGGGCAAGATATGTTTTAATGTTTCTTACTGTAATCATTATTAAACTTTTTAAATTGAGGTATTTCTTTATAAGTGTAGACATGGAATACATTACAGTATTACTACAATTACGGTTTCTTCTTAATCCTGTAGTGCAGAGACATTTATACACAGTATTTATGACTCCCATTCCATAATGTCCAGAAATCTATTAAAGAAAATTAAATTAATTATAATTTTAAGGGTATGCAATGTGGAAGCCATAGTGCCAACCATCAAATCATGACACAGATCTTGGGCTTTTGATGAATTGAACAGCATTTTGTTTTACAGGGTTGAAACAAAAACGGTTAAAAAAAAAAGGAAAAAAAGGTTTTAATGCTTTCTAACATTAACAACCCAAAGTTGGACTATTAATGTTAGAAAGCATTTACACACGGTAGATCGAGGTTTCTATTAGACAGCAATGTATTACAGTATTAATATAAAATGCAGGATTCATTTCTTTTTTCATTAAACTAGTTATTTTATTTTTTGCATTAATGTTTTAAACTACTAAACCAATTTACACAAAAATAATTAAAAATCAAACAATTCAATAGCAGCTTTGCCTCACTCATTTAGTTCTTACAGTTTATTCTCCGTTGTCTATAGGAAAGAAGTGAGGCAGTAGACTTACGTTGGGTAACAGCAACTATACAAAAAGCTTTTTACAAAAAGCTGTGTGTGTTTTTCATGGTACTGATTAATAGGGCAGGCAGTAGCTGGGTGCAGTGCAATCCATAAAAATTACAAAAGAAAAAGTAAAAATTATACGATGTATATATTGAACATTAATGAATTATGTTAACAAATTTGAATGAGGTGTTTTGACAATAAACTAACATAGGCACATACAATTCAAAGGGCCACAAACAGTTAAAATAAGAATTTACTTACCGATAATTCTATTTCTCGTAGTCCGTAGTGGATGCTGGGAACTCCGTAAGGACCATGGGGGATAGCGGCTCCGCATGAGACTGGGCACAAAAGTAAAGCTTTAGGACTACCTGGTGTGCACTGGCTCCTCCCCCTATGACCCTCCTCCAAGCCTCAGTTAGGATACTGTGCCCGGACGAGCGTACACAATAAGGAAGGATTTTGAATCCCGGGTAAGACTCATACCAGCCACACCAATCACACCGTACAACCTGTGATCTGAACCCAGTTAACAGCATGATAACAGAGGAGCCTCTGGAAAGATGGCTCACAACAACAATAACCCGATTTTTGTAACAACAACTATGTACAAGTATTGCAGACAATCCGCACTTGGGATGGGCGCCCAGCATCCACTACGGACTACGAGAAATAGAATTATCGGTAAGTAAATTCTTATTTTCTCTGACGTCCTAGTGGATGCTGGGAACTCCGTAAGGACCATGGGGATTATACCAAAGCTCCCAAACGGGCGGGAGAGTGCGGATGACTCTGCAGCACCGAATGAGAGAACTCCAGGTCCTCCTCAGCCAGGGTATCAAATTTGTAGAATTTAGCAAACGTGTTTGCCCCTGACCAAGTAGCTGCTCGGCAAAGTTGTAAAGCCGAGACCCCTCGGGCAGCCGCCCAAGATGAGCCCACCTTCCTTGTGGAATGGGCTTTTACAGATTTTGGCTGTGGCAGGCCTGCCACAGAATGTGCAAGCTGAATTGTACTACAAATCCAACGAGCAATAGTCTGCTTAGAAGCAGGAGCACCCAGCTTGTTGGGTGCATACAGGATAAACAGCGAGTCAGATTTTCTGACTCCAGCCGTCCTGGAAACATATTTTCAGGGCCCTGACTACATCCAGCAACTTGGAGTCCTCCAAGTCCCTAGTAGCCGCAGGTACCACAATAGGCTGGTTCAGGTGAAACGCTGAAACAACCTTAGGGAGAAAATGAGGACGAGTCCTCAATTCTGCCCTGTCCGTATGAAAAATTAGGTAAGGGCTTTTATAGGATAAAGCCGCCAATTCTGACACACGCCTGGCTGAAGCCAGGGCCAACAGCATTACCACTTTCCATGTGAGATATTTTAAGTCCACAGTGGTGAGTGGTTCAAACCAATGTGATTTTAGGAACCCCAAAACTACATTGAGATCCCAAGGTGCCACTGGAGGCACAAAAGGAGGCTGTATATGCAGTACCCCCTTGACAAACGTCTGAACTTCAGGAACTGAAGCCAGTTCTTTCTGGAAGAAAATCGACAGGGCCGAAATTTGAACCTTAATGGACCCTAATTTTAGGCCCATAGACAGTCCTGTTTGCAGGAAATGCAGGAAACGACCCAGTTGAAATTCCTCTGTAGGGGCCTTCCTGGCCTCGCACCACGCAACATATTTACGCCAAATACGGTGATAATGCTGTGCGGTTACATCCTTCCTGGCTTTGATCAGGGTAGGGATGACTTAATCCGGAATGCCTTTTTCCTTCAGGATCCGGCGTTCAACCGCCATGCCGTCAAACGCAGCCGCGGTAAGTCTTGGAACAGACAGGGTCCTTGCTGGAGCAGGTCCCTTCTTAGAGGTAGAGGCCACGGGTCCTCTGTGAGCATCTCTTGACGTTCCGGGTACCAAGT
Organism: Pseudophryne corroboree; assembly: GCF_028390025.1. NCBI lineage: Eukaryota > Metazoa > Chordata > Amphibia > Anura > Myobatrachidae > Pseudophryne > Pseudophryne corroboree. Next base: position 173,655,530 of record NC_086444.1, on the reverse strand, counting down.
CCTTCTTGGCCAATCCGGAGCCACGAGTATAGTTCTTACTCCTCTCCGTCTTATAATTCTCAGTACCTTGGGTATGAGAGGCAGAGGAGGGAACACATACACTGACTGGTACACCCACGGTGTTACCAGAGCGTCCACAGCTATTGCCTGAGGGTCCCTTGACCTGGCGCAATACCAGTCTAGTTTTTTGTTGAGGCGGGACGCCATCATGTCCACCTTTGGTTTTTCCCAACGGTTCACAATCATGTGGAAGACTTCTGGGTGAAGTCCCCACTCTCCCGGGTGGAGGTCGTGCTGAGGAAGTCTGCTTCCCAGTTGTCCACTCCCGGAATGAACACTGCTGACAGTGCTATCACATGATTTTCCGCCCAGCGAAGAATCCTTGCAGCTTCTGCCATTGCCCTCCTGCTTCTTGTGCCGCCCTGTCTGTTTACGTGGGCGACTGCCGTGATGTTGTCTGACTGGATCAGCACCGGCTGACCTTGAAGCAGAGGTCTTGCTAGGCTTAGAGCATTGTAGATGGCCCTTAGCTCCAGGATATTTATGTGAAGTGATGTCTCCAGGCTTGACCACAAGCCCTGGAAATTCCTTCCCTGTGTGACTGCTCCCCAGCCTCTCAGGCTGGCATCCGTGGTCACCAGGACCCAGTCCTGAATGCCGAATCTGCGGCCCTCTAGAAGATGAGCACTCTGCAACCACCACAGGAGAGACACCCGTGTCTTTGGTGACAAGATTATCCGCTGATGCATCTGAAGATGCGACCCGGACCATTTGTCTAGCAGATCCCACTGGAAGGTTCTTGCGTGGAATCTGCCGAATAGGATTGCTTCGTAGGAAGCCACCATTTTTCCCAGGACCCTTGTGCATTGATGCACTGAGACTTGGCCTGGTTTTAGGAGGTTTCTGACTAGCTCGGATAACTCCCTGGCTTTCTCCTCCGGGAGAAACACCTTTTTCTGGACTGTGTCCAGGATCATCCCTAGGAATAGAAGACGTGTCGTCGGGATCAGCTGCGATTTTGGAATATTGAGAATCCAACCGTGCTGCCGCAACACTACCTGAGATAGTGCTACCCCGACTTCCAACTGTTCCCTGGATCTTGCCCTTATCAGGAGATCGTCCAAGTAAGGGATAACTAAAACTCCCTTCCTTCGAAGGAGTATCATCATTTCGGCCATTACCTTGGTAAAGACCCGGGGTGCCGTGGCCAATCCAAACGGCAGCGTCTGAAACTGATAGTGACAATTCTGTACCACAAACCTGAGGTACCCTTGGTGAGAAGGGTAGATTGGGACATGTAGGTAAGCATCCTTGATGTCCAGAGACACCATATAATCCCCTTCTTCTAGGTTTGCAATCACTGCTCTGAGTGACTCCATCATGAATTTGAACCTCTGTATGTAAGTGTTCAAGGATTTTAGATTTAAAATTGGTCTCACCGAGCCGTCCGACTTCGGTACCACAAACAGTGTGGAATAATACCCCTTTCCCTGTTGCAGGAGGGGTACCTTGATTATCACCTGCTGGGAATACAGCTTGTGAATGGCTTCCAATACTGCCTCCCTGTCTGAGGGAGACGTCGGTAAAGCAGACTTTAGGAAACGGCGAGGGGGAGACGTCTCGAATTCCAATTTGTACCCCTGAGATACCACCTGAAGGATCCAGCCCACTGCGCGCTGAAATTCTTGAGACGGGCCCCCACCGTGCCCGAGTCCGCTTGTAAAGCCCCAGCGTCATGCTGAGGACTTGGCAGAGGCGGGAGAGGGCTTCTGTTCCTGGGAACTGGCTGTTTGCTGCAGCCTTTTTCCTCTCCTTCTGCCACGGGGCAGAAATGAGGAGCCTTTTGCCCGCTTGCCCTTCTGGGGCCGAAAGGACTGCGCCTGATAATACGGCGTCTTCTTATGTTGAGAGGCTACCTGGGGTAAAAATGTGGATTTTCCAGCAGTTGCCGTGGCTACCAGGTCTGATAGACCTACCCCAAATAACTCCTCCCCCTTATAAGGCAATACTTCCATGTGCCTTTTGGAATCCGCATCACCTGACCACTGCCGCGTCCATAACCCTCTTCTGGCAGAAATGGACAGCGCGCTAACTCTTGATGCCAGTCGGCAAATATCCCTCTGCGCATCACGCATATATAAAAATGCATCTTTTAAATGCTCTATAGTCAGTAATATACTGTCCCTATCTAGGGTATCAATATTTTCAGTCAGGGAATCCGACCACGCCACCCCAGCACTGCACATCCAGGCTGAGGCGATTGCTGGTCGCAGTATAACACCCGTGTGAGTGTATATACATTTTAGGATATTCTCCTGCTTTCTGTCGGCAGGTTCCTTTAGGGCGGCCGTATCAGGAGAGGGTAGTGCCACCTGTTTAGACAAGCGTGTGAGCGCTTTATCCACCCTAGGGGGTGTTTCCCAACGTGCCCTATCCTCTGGCGGGAAAGGGTATGATGCCAATAACTTTTTAGGAATTATCAGTTTTTTATCGGGGGAAACCCACGCCTCATCACACACTTCATTTAATTCCTCGGATACAGGAAAAACTACAGGCAGTTTTTTCTCACCAAACATAATACCCTTTTTAGTGGTACTGGAAGTCACATTTGTCTCTTCATCGTCGACACTGGAGTCAGTATCCGTGTCTGTGTCTGCCATCTGAGGTAACGGGCGTTTTAGAGCCCCTGATGGCCTTTGAGACCCCTGGACAGGCACAAGCTGAGTAGCCGGCTGTCTCATGTCGTCAACTGTCTTTCGTAAAGAGCTGACACTGTCACGCAATTCCTTCCATAGGCTCATCCACTCAGGTGTCGACTCCCTAGGGGGTGACAACTCTATTATAGGCAATTGCTCCGCCTCCATCTCATTTTCTCCTCAAACATGTCGACACAATCGTACCGACACACCGCACACACACAGGGAATGCTCTGATAGAGGACAGGACCCCACTAGCCCTTTGGAAAGACAGAGGGAGAGTATGCCAGCACACACCAGAGCGCTATATATATATACAGGAATACCACTATATAATGTGCTTTTCCTTTATAGCTGCTGTTATTATCAAACTGCGCCAAATTAGTGCCCCCCCTCTCTTTTTTACCCTTTTCTGTAGTGCAGGACTGTAGGGGAGAGTCAGGGAGACGTCCTTCCAGCGGAGCTGTGATGGAAAATGGCGCCCGTGTGCTGAGGAGATAGGCTCCGCCCCCTTCTCGGCTGACTTTTCTCCCGCTTTTTGGTGAATTCTGGCAGGGGTTAAAATACATCCATATAGCCCTGGGGGTTATATGTGGTGTATTTTCGCCAGCCAAGGTGTTTATATTGCTGCTCAGGGCGCCCCCCCCTAGCGCCCTGCACCCTCAGTGACCGGAGTGTGAAGTGTGCCTGAGGAGCAATGGCGCACAGCTGCAGTGCTGTGCGCTACTTCTTGCTTCTGGCTCTGTAAGGGGGCCGGCGGCGCGGCTCTGGGACCGGACTCCGAGGCTGGGCCTGTGTTCGGTCCCTCTGGAGCCAATGGTGTCCAGTAGCCTAAGAAGCCCAAGCTGGCTGCAAGCAGGCAGGTTTCGCTTCTTCTCCCCTTAGTCCCTCGATGCAGTGAGCCTGTTGCCAGCAGGTCTCACTGAAAATAAAAAACCTAAAACTAAACTTTCACTAAGAAGCTCAGGAGAGCCCCTAGTGTGCACCCTTCTCGGCCGGGCACAAAAATCTAACTGAGGCTTGGAGGAGGGTCATAGGGAGAGGAGCCAGTGCACACCAGGTAGTCCTAAAGCTTTACTTTTGTGCCCAGTCTCCTGCGGAGCCGCTATCCCCCATGGTCCTTACGGAGTTCCCAGCATCCACTAGGACGTCAGAGAAATAGCTTTTATTACATATGTATATGCAAAAATGCTTAGGGATTGCGCTTAGGTTTAGGAACTTCAAAATATGAGGCAGGCAGTAAGACCTCATGCAAACCTCCCGTACTTATCCTCACCACTCTTAAAGTCAACTTTTGACATGCAGCGCCAACAACCTGTCCTGCATAGTTACCAATAAGTGGAGGTTGTTGGCGTTTCATAATATGAGTAACAAGCATCCAATTATTTAACAAACTTGCTGCTGGGATGGTGTGAACACATCGCACTAGGGTCACAAAAGGATATAGGGCATAATTATGCCTGCATACATCTCAGCTTTGCTCACATACTGCCATCAGGCTACCTCCAGCTTGCTTGCACCTCATGTCATCTGTCTGTCGACCCTTCTCACTAGACTGTTAGCTCTTCAGAGCAGGGCCCTCTTTCCTCGTTATCTAAGCCCTCCTCTCGACACATTTCACTCGCAGCTCTCACTTACTCAGCGACCATCTTTACCCGCCTTTTCTCCTGATGGTAAAGGCTCATCTTCATCTATGGCCACCAGCTTCTAGTAGTACGATGATCACTCCCTCACTACTTACATCTTAGCTGTATTATGTCCTGAGAATGTGTAGTGCTCTGTTACCTGTACTCTCTTTCTGTTATTTATTTACTGTAATGTTAAGTTTTGTCTCACTGTACTGTGAAACACTTGTGGCGCCTTATAAATAAAATGTAATACTAATAATACATAATGGGAACTCCCGTCAGATACAGTTACAAATGAGGCCCACAAAAGTATCACTTTGACCACTATTGCTTTAAAGTCTAGTATTAAATAGGGACACAATACCAGCTGTGTAATAAGTCCTATAAGCCTGTTTTGCGGTCAGCTTCAAAAGAGATCACTGGATCCTTATATCATTCCTGTGTTATTAAGTAGGAATACCAGATATAAGTACTTATTCCTCCTCCTTTGAAGTTGTAAGTGCTCATGTTTTCTGCAACCAATATGGTCCAACTATTCATTTGTTGACATTTACTTTCAGCACCAGTCTGTTTGAGAACGGAGACGGGCACTAAGACAGTAGGTGAAGAAGACTTATGTGTACCTGCGGCCTGGGCCTGCACCAAAGATGGGATGGTAGAACAGGATTTAGAGGGGACATTGGGATTTGGATTAGGAGCAGTTGGGCTCATCATCCTCTCAATAGCCTGTACTAAAGTAAGGGAAACAAAATAGAAAACATATGACACTAGCTTGCAGCAGTCTAACAAGTAGTGTGAAGACAAAGATTTGTCAGGTAGGAAGAGACCTTCATCCAAGAGGACAGACAGATAAAGTAAAGCTTCAGGAAAACACTAAGCACAAGACAGAAGTAGTAAACAGGGGCAGGGAGTACTGTGGAAGAAGCACTCTCACTGGCTGAATAAAATCGAATGTTAAATGGCTTATGTATAGAAACTGTGCAAGTGCTGTAACCCATGGAAACCAAGCACATTAAAGAAGGTGTACACTTTTTGAAATCCCTTGTCAAATGAACCATTCCCATATGAATTTCTACAAAGCTCTACCCCCCCCTGGGATCCCTTCATTACCTGGAGCAGAGGTAATTCCGTACAACGCTACTATAAAACTATGGGCAGCCTTCAATGGACTTACAGCAACATACAGGACATCTCCTTGGCTGCACATGGTTACAGCACAGCACTTTGCACTAGGTTAATAATTACTCCCTATATAACCAAAGCTTTACTGTTCCGCATATTAAACAAGTTCTATTATACATTCAAGTTCCAAAACAAAACGTTTCAACCAAGCATGCAAATTTATATAATGCTCTACCTGTCGGGCCACCCTCTGTATGACAGACTAAATTTGCACAATTTGTTATAGTGTAAGGCTTGGTGGTTAAAGAAGGGAATGAAGAATGAACTGGAATATTAGATGACCTTCACATCCAAATCCACATTTACTAAGAGGTGCTTACACCACAAAGAGTTCCAGAATGTGTGAGTGAATATGATAGAGGTGTGACACTTAACATGCACTAGAGAGGGAAGAAGAGCATGCTGCTTACCTTTAGTAATGTAATCATAGCACACCACACACACTCTGGCTTCTTTATCCATGTACTGCAGCTTACACTTCTGACTACAACACACAGCACAAAAAACCTAAACCAAAAAATAAAAATGAGCTTGTAGTTGACAGCCTACACATGTCTGATTAATAAACTACTTACGAGCTACACAAAACCAGTTTTAGAGAATGACCAATGTAGAACTACACCCAAGTAATCATGTTTAACTGAATTCATGACCAATGCATCCTCATAGCTTTCTTCTGGATGCACATGTTTGCAAATTAAATAATGCAGCAGGAAGCAGATCCCATAATTAGAATCTGGATGAAGAATGAAATACACTGGTACGCACGTGTTTCCACTTTTCTGTCTCGGCTCTTGGAAAGCATTACATGTACTATCACACATTTTGTACATTGGTTTTTCTTTAATTGAATTGAGTAGGCAAGTGGATGGACACACAAAGATAAAAACACGATATATGATAAACACATATTAGGTGTACACCTTGGGGCAGATTCAACTCTGCAAGCAGAAATAAGCATTAAATAATTAGCTCCGGGCACATTACCCAGGAGAGCAGACAACGCAACACAACCCGCAGCAAAATTAATGCCACTTAGTGTCACATTTCCATACGTGGAATCTTTATACCACTAGATTTAATAATCCACTCTCCTTTCTATTCTATACATTCACAGGTCGCACCACTGCCCGCTATAATATTACAAAGTTCCCCATTATTATCTGGTTTAAAGGAGGAGTCAGAACAGTAGTATTACAAGTAACTTTGTATGAACATATATAAATCATTCAGGAATAATCTAAACTAGAAAAATGCCATTTAATATCTTATTGGTATTGATTTCATTGCCTGAAGGAGCATTCAGTTGCACTGAGAAACAAGTTGCAAGAGTCTTTTAGGTGAGAATTGTATCTTACTTTTAAATTTATTTGATGATTTATTTTTATGTGGGGTTTTTTTTGTCTATTTTGTTTTAGGTTGTTAATCCAGTACTGTTACATGTTTTCTTGGTTCAGAAACATTTAAACTTTATATTATTATAAATGTTTATTAGAAAATTTTATTGGCAAACATAATTCATTTCTCTGACGTCCTAGTGGATGCTGGGTACTCCGTAAGGACCATGGGGTATAGACGGGCTCCGCAGGAAACTGGGCACTCTTAAAAAAAAGATCAGGTACTATATCTGGTGTGCACTGGCTCCTCCCTCTATGCCCCTCCACCAGACCTCAGTTAGTATCTGTGCCCGGCCAGAGCTGGATGCACACTAGGGGCTCTCCTGAGCTTCCTAGAAAAGAAAGTATTTGTTAGGTTTTTTATTTTCAGTGAGATCTGCTGGCAACAGACTCACTGCTCCGTGGGACTGAGGGGAGAGAAGCGAACCTACCTGCTTGCAGCGAGCTTGGGCTTCTAAGGCTACTGGACACCATTAGCTCCAGAGGGATCGAACACAGGCCCAGCCTCGGTCGTCCGGTCCCGGAGCCGCGCCGCCGTCCCCCTTGCAGAGCCAGAAGACGGAAGAAAACAGAAGAAAACCGGCGGCTGAAGACTTCGGTCTTCAATAAGGTAGCGCACAGCACTGCAGCTGTGCGCCATTGCTCCCAAGCACACCACACGCTCCGGGCACTGGTGGGTGCAGGGCGCTGGGGGGGGCGCTCTGGGCTGCAATATGTATACCTTTTTGGGCAAAATGCACATAATACAGTGTCTAACAATCTATATGTGCCTAATCCCCTGCCATAAATTTTATTAAAAAAGCGGGAGAAGCCCGCCGCGGAGGGGGCGGGGCTATCTTCCTCAGCACACCGGCGCCATTTTCTCTTCACAGCTCCGCTGGAAGGACGCTCCCCAGGCTCTCCCCTGCAGTATATACTACAAGAAGGGTAAAAAAGAGAGGGGGGGGCACATAAATTTAGGCGCAAATTGTGTATTATAGCAGCTACTGGGAAAAATCACTCAGTATAGTGTACATCCCTGTGATATATAGCGCTGTGGTGTGTGCTGGCATACTCTCTCTCTGTCTCCCCTAAGGACTTAGTGGGGCCCTGTCCTCAGTCAGAGCATTCTCTGTGTGTGTGTGCGGTGTGTCGGTACGGCTGTGTCGACATGTTTGATGAGGAGGCTTATGTGGAGGCGGAGCAGATGCCGATAAGTGTGATGTCACCACCTGCGGGGCAGACACCAGAGTGGATGGATATGTGGAAGGTATTACACGACAGTGTCAACTCTTTGCATAAAAGGTTCGATGACATAACAGCTGTGGGACAGCCGGCTTCTCAGCCCGTGCCTGCCCAGGCGTCTCAAAGGCCATCAGGGGCTCAAAAACGCCCGCTACCTCAGATGGCAGACACAGATGTCGACACGGAGTCTGACTCCAGTGTCGACGAGGACGAGACTAATGTACATTCCACAAGGGCCACCCGTTGCATGATTACGGCAATGAAAAATGTGTTGCACATTTCTGACATTAACCCAGGTACCACTAAAAAGGGTATTATGTTTGGGGAGAAAAAGCAACCAGTGGTTTTTCCCCCATCAGATGAGTTGAATGAAGTGTGTGAAGAAGCGTGGGCTTCCCCCGATAAGAAACTGGTGGTTTCTAAAAAATTACTGATGGCGTACCCTTTCCCGCCAGAGGACAGGTTACGTTGGGAGACGTCCCCTAGGGTGGATAAAGCGCTCACAAGCTTGTCAAAAAAGGTGGCACTGCAGTCTCAGGATACGGCCGCCTTAAAGGAGCCTGCGGATAGAAAGCAGGAAGCTATCCTGAAGTCTGTATATACACACTCAGGTGCTATACTGAGACCTGCAATTGCTTCAGCACGGATGTGTAGTGCTGCCGCAGCTTGGTCCGATACCCTGTCAGATAATATTGATACCCTAGACAGGGATACTATTTTGCTAACCATAGAGCATATTAAAGACGTCGTCTTATATATGAGAGATGCACAGAGGGATATTTGCCGGCTGGCATCTAGAATTAATGCAATGTCCATTTCTGCCAGGAGAGTATTATGGACTCAGCAGTGGACAGGTGATACGGATTCTAAAAGGCACATGGAGGTTTTGCCTAATAACGGTGAGGAATTGTTTGGGGATGGTCTCTCGGACCTCGTATCCACAGCAACAGCTGGGAAGTCGACATTTTTACCTCAGGTTTCCTCACAGCCAAAGAAAGCACCGTATTATCAGGTACAGTCCTTTCGGCCCCAGAAAGGCAAGCGGGTCAGAGGCGCTTCCTTTCTGCCCAGAGGCAGGGGAAGAGGGAAAAAGCTGCATCAGACAGCAAGTTCCCAGGAACAGAAATCCTCCCCTGCTTCCTCTAAGTCCACCGCATGACGCTGGGGCTCCACAGGCGGAGCCAGGTGCGGTGGGGGCGCGTCTCCGGAACTTCAGCGACCAGTGGGTTCGCTCACAGGTGGATCCCTGGGTTCTGCAAGTAGTGTCACAGGGATACAAACTGGAGTTCGAGGCGACTCCCCCTCGCTGTTACCTCAAATCAGCCTTGCCTGCTGCTCTCGGAGAAAGGGAGGTAGTACTGGCGGCTATTCACAAGCTGTATCTTCAGCAGGTGATAATCAAGGTACCCCTCCTTCAACAGGGACGGGGTTACTATTCCACAATGTTTGTGGTACCGAAACCAGACGGTTCGGTGAGACCCATTCTAAATTTGAAATCCTTGAACATTTATATAAGAAAGTTCAAGTTCAAGATGGAATCGCTCAGGGCGGCTATTGCAAGCCTGGAAGAGGGGGATTTTATGGTGTCATTGGACATCAAGGATGCTTACCTGCATGTCCCCATTTATCCACCCCACCAGGAGTACCTCAAGTTTGTGGTACAGGACTGTCATTACCAATTCCAGACGCTGCCGTTTGGTCTGTCCACGGCACCGCGGGTATTTACCAAGGTAATGGCCGAAATGATGATGCTCCTCCGACAGAAAGGAGTCATAATTATCCCGTACTTGGACGATCTCCTTATGAAGGCGAGGTCCAAGGAGCAGTTGCTAGTCAGCGTAGCACTATCTCAGGAAGTGCTCCATCAGCACGGCTGGATTCTGAATATCCCAAAGTCACAGCTGATTCCTGCGAAGCGTCTGCTGTTCTTGGGCATGATTCTGGATACAGAACAGAAGAAGGTGTTTCTCCCGGTGGAGAAGGCCCAGGAATTATCTCTGGTCAGGGACCTCCTGAAACCAAAGCAGGTGTCGGTGCATCACTGCACGCGAGTACTGGGAAAGATGGTAGCTTCTTACGAAGCGATTCCCTTCGGCAGATTCCATGCAAGGATCTTTCAGTGGGATCTGTTAGACAAATGGTCCGGATCGCATCTCCAGATGCATCGGTTGATCACCCTGTCCCCGAGGGCCAGGGTGTCTCTGCTGTGGTGGCTGCAGAGTGCTCATCTGCTCGAAGGCCGCAGTTTCGGCATACAGGACTGGGTCCTGGTGACCACGGATGCAAGCCTCCGAGGTTGGGGGGCAGTCACCCAGGGAAGAAACTTCCAAGGACAATGGTCGAGTCAGGAAACTTCCCTTCACATAAATATTCTGGGACTAAGGGCCATCTACAACGCCCTGAGTCAAGCAGAACCCCTGCTTCAAAACCAACCAGTTCTGATTCAGTCAGACAACATCACAGCAGTCGCCCACGTAAACCACCAGGGCGGCACAAGAAGCAGGATGGCAATGGCAGAAGCCACAAGAATTCTTCGATGGGCGGAGAATCACATGATAGCCCTGTCAGCAGTGTTCATTCCGGGAGTGGACAACTGGGAAGCAGACTTCCTCAGCAGGCACGACCTCCACCCGGGAGAGTGGGGACTTCATCCAGAAGTCTTCAAGCTGATAATAAATCGCTGGGAACGGCCACAGGTGGACATGATGGCGTCCCGCCTCAACAAAAAGCTTAAAAAAGATATTGCGCCAGGTCAAGGGACCCTCAGGCAATAGCTGTGGACGCTCTAGTGACACCGTGGGTGTACCAGTCGGTGTATGTGTTCCCTCCTCTTCCTCTCATACCCAAGGTACTGAGGTTAATAAGAAAAAGGGGAGTAAGAACTATACTCATTGTTCCGGATTGGCCAAGAAGAACTTGGTACCCAGAACTTCAGGAAATGATCTCAGAGGACCCATGGCCTCTGCCGCTCAGACAGGACCTGCTACTGCAGGGGCCATGTCTGTTCCAAGACTTACCGCGGCTGCGTTTGACGGCATGGCGGTTGAACGCTGGATCCTAAAGGAAAAGGGCATTCCAGATGAAGTCATTCCTACGCTGATAAAAGCTAGGAAGGATGTGACAGCAAAGCATTATCACCGCATATGGCAAAAATATGTTGCTTGGTGTGAGGCCAAGAAGGCCCCAACGGAGGAATTTCAGCTGGGTCGATTTCTGCACTTCCTACAGTCAGGAGTGACTATGGGCCTTAAATTGGGTTCCATAAAAGTCCAGATTTCGGCCCTGTCTATTTTCTTTCAAAAAGAACTGGCTTCACTGCCTGAAGTTCAGATGTTTGTTAAGGGAGTGCTGCATATTCAGCCCCCTTTTGTGCCTCCAGGGGCACCTTGGGATCTCAACGTTGTGCTGGATTTCTTAAAATCACATTGGTTTGAGCCACTTAAAACCGTGGAGCTAAAATATCTCACGTGGAAAGTAGTCATGCTATTGGCCTTGGCTTCGGCCAGGCGCGTGTCAGAATTGGCAGCTTTGTCGTGTAAAAGCCCATATCCGATTTTCCATATGGACAGGGCAGAATTGAGGACTCGTTCCCAATTTCTCCCGAAGGTGGTTTCAGCTTTTCATTTGAATCAACCTATTGTGGTGCCTGCGGCTACTCGTGACTTGGAGGATTCCAAGTTGCTGGACGTAGTCCGGGCCCTAAAAATCTATGTTTCCAGGACAGCTGGAGTCAGGAAAACTGACTCGCTATTTATCCTGCATGCACCCAACAACTTGGGTGCTCCTGCTTCAAAGCAGACTATTGCTCGCTGGATCTGTAGCACGATTCAACTTGCACATTCTGCGGCTGGACTGCCGCATCCAAAATCTGTAAAAGCCCATTCCACAAGGAAGGTGGGCTCTTCTTGAGCGGCTGCCCGAGGGGTCTCGGCTTTACAACTTTGCTGAGCTGCTACTTGGTCGGGTTCAAACACGTTTGCAAAATTCTACAAGTTTGATACCCTGGCTGAGGAGGACCTTGAGTTTGCTCATTCGGTGCTGCAGAGTCATCCGCACTCTCCCGCCCGTTAGGGAGCTTTGGTATAATCCCCATGGTCCTTACGGAGTACCCAGCATCCACTAGGACGTCAGAGAAAATAAGAATTTACTCACCGGTAATTCTATTTCTCGTAGTCCGTAGTGGATGCTGGGAGCCCGTCCCAAGTGCGGACTCTCTGCAATACATGTATATAGTTATTGCATAACTAAAGGGTTATTGTTTTGAGCCATCTGTTACTGAGGCTCATTATTGTTTCATACTGTTAACTGGGTATAGTTATCACAAGTTATACGGTGTGATTGGTGTGGCTGGTATGAGTCTTACCCTGGATTCCAAATCCTTTCCTAGTAATGTCAGCTCTTCTGGGCACAGTTTCCCTAACTGAGGTCTGGAGGAGGGGCATAGAGGGAGGAGCCAGTGCACACCAGATATAGTACCTGATCTTTCTTTTAAGAGTGCCCAGTCTCCTGCGGAGCCCGTCTATACCCCATGGTCCTTACGGAGTACCCAGCATCCACTACGGACTACGAGAAATAGAATTACCGGTGAGTAAATTCTTATTATTTCTGAGAATAAAGAGACACTCACTACCTGTTGCAACCTCTTTACAAACGATATATTAGGAGTGGAGTATTGAACACCCCAGTTCCTGTATAAAGTGATACTATATTGTAAATATTCGTTTATATCTTGCAAAAATTAGTAATTTGTAGATCTCCTATTTTTAAACATTGATTATTAGAATTGCCCTGAAATTAGAGCCCTCAATTATTTATGGTTAGCACTTTTTTGTTTTCTTGTGTATATCCTACATCATAATTTTTTGAGATACATTAATCCAGCACTAGAGACAAGTCTGTCCTCAAGAGTGTCATTCTAAGCAGTGGGTGGATTTAGAGAACAAGTTGACTGGTGCGGACGCACCCTCCTATCTGCCATGGATTCTCAGTAAACAGACCCAGAGCCATCCTCTCTAACTGTGACAGCCTTAATAAATTGACATTTCCTATACCCCTCTCCTCAGACCCCTCTGGAATCACCCCATATTCCTGACCGGCTCTCCATGGCATCTGACAGTGTCGCTGAAGGTATTACCCACTTCAGACATATTGAAGGTAGAATCACCCCACAGACCTTTGTGGATGTCACCTCCTCCATTACATCCACCTCCCCTCCCCCTAGCATCCTTCAAACAGCTTTGCATATACAGACCCAATGATGGTAGCATTGTATCTTTTCTATAGCACGCTATCCTGATTCTACAGGACCCATCTCTGCCTGCCCATGTACTAGCTTGGGCAGTGCTCATACCATATCAAATGTATCCAAGTGCTCTATAAAAGTGGCCATTACAGAGAATTTTTATAGAAGTGACCATCACGTGCTACTTAGGGGTAAATGTATCGTGCCGCTATAACACTTCCTGCTTCGCCTCATTACCAAGGTGAAGCAGGAAGGGACATCGATAAGATGTACTAACATCTTGTCTGCCGAGGCAGGGGAGAAAAAGCTTCCCCCACCGGCGAGGTCTGCCGAGCACACATCGCTTCAGCTCAGTGCTGAAGCTCTGTGTCTCCTTGTCCCGGCCGGCTCCAGTGCCCCTGTGCCGGATCTCGCTACTCACACGAGATCCCCTGTGCACTCCGGAGCTGGCACCCACAACAGCCAGGGACAGCTCTGTCCCTGCTGTGGTCTATGGGCATCGCCACCTGCAGATGTCGGATTGGTCAGCATCGTATTGCCAGCACATATTGGCTTGCTATCTTTTATATAGCAGCAGAGGCGCACAGCGCCACTGTGCACACTCCACCACTATAATACATGGAGGAGATGCGGTATCAGTGCACATAACATGCGCCGATACCACTTCTCCCCCATAACGAGGATTAATACATTTATCCCTTAGTTCCTGATATTGCACTCAGTTTGATTCTCTTGGTACTCATTTTATAACACGACCCTTCCTGGCCTTAAGTAATTCACCACTACCCGCCTCAATGTCATGATCCCCCCACTCAGTTCCCTTTTACCCCATCACTTCATAGTAATCCTCTTCATCCCTTAGCTCTCTTAGTCAACTATTTCTATAATTCCTAGCTCCAATCAGCCATCTGGCCTTAAATTCACTTCATTAGGTCAATCCCCGTCATTTCTTTCTTTTATGGTTGATGAAGATTTTTATATCTGTCTTGGAGTGTTCTACATTTCACCAACACTGTTACGGTTTCACTTTTTATCTAATGATGTTTTAGCTATACATGACTCTCTCTCAAGCTTTCCTGCCAGTTATTTCTTATTGATCTTGTTCCTGCTATTACATCTTGCGAAACCTAGAGATTGGAGCAATTGGAATAAAATAAAATAAAAAATAAAAATAAAATATATATATATTTTATACGGGCCAACACCTGAATCAGAAACAGTATATTTTTCCTAGAAGATATTAGCTTAACACAATGGTTGTTTTCAATAGTAAGGCCCTTAATTGAGAATACTTTCTGCAGAAATTAGTGGTTTGCCATTACAATGTGTTCTTCCAATAACCCAGCATAAAGGAACAATCTATTTAACTTACTTTTCCGCAAGCTCTACAATGGTGTCTCCGCTTAGTAAAAGTGAACCGAATACTGCAGTTCATGCAGTTAGAAGCTTCTGAGTCAGGGATCCAGGCTGGCTGTCTCTGGCCAAGAACAGGATTTTCAATGGCCCCATCCTCTTGTCTTCCTAAGGACTCCTTCATGCTTAGCTCAGGGCTCTCATCAGAATCTATATTCACTGGTTTTGGCAAAAAACTTCTGTGATAAGGAGTTGGTGGTGTTTCACCATGAGAAGGAAAGTTGTTGGGACTGGATTCTTTAGTTGCTTGTTCATCAAGATTTCTTTCTAGGCCTTTATTATTTAGTTTTTCTGGTTGATTAATAGCCAGAGATTTTGGTGGCTGGCGAAACAACAGCTGCTTAGGCCTAGCACCCATGTGTGAAACCATATTAGCGTCTGGAAGATTTTCTTGACTTTGAGCTAAATTTGCAGAAAATCCAGTAGTCTGGGATTCATCTGTGCTGCAAGCAGCACTGTCTTCTCCTTGGTCTTGATCTATCTTCTGAGACTGCAACCGGTCACTGGGAGCATAAGTGATAGTTCCACATGAATCAGCTTCACTTAAATCACAGCCTGGGAGGATTCCCAAAGCATTTTCTTTATTTAAAGTTACGCCTTCCTCACTGAGAAAAGCATCTAGCTCAGAGTCACTAATGTATGCGTCACCTAACAGGTCATTAGGGTCATTTAGCAAATTGTGACTTATGAAATCACATAAGACAGCATCATCTAATTCACTGCTACAAATCTGGTCAAGCGCTGGTGTAGATGGAACCACTTGGATTTTTGCTGCAGTAGGCAATTCAGTAGATGGTTTTTGATGAAAATCTTTGTCCTGTAAATTTATTTCACTGGCTACAACATTCGCTACAGCAACAGGTAATAGGGACGCAGGTTGTAAGGACACAGTTTCAGCACTTGTACAATCATCTTGTGAAACAGTCACAGGTATATCTTCTACAATCTCTGCGCTTGCAGAGCGATTATATAGCACCATACTCTGATCTTTAACTAGCAGACCACTACTGCCTTCCATCCTTAAATTGACTGAATTGTTGCTGCATAGAGAGTCTTTAGGAGCAAGCGCGCTGCCTGCAGATGCAAATATCGGAGTAGACATTACATCATTGCCCTCTGACATAATCATACTTGTATCTTCAGGTCTCCCCAAAGATGGACATTCATTAGGACTATTTTCGATATCACTGGAAGTTCCACATTTACCTCCAAAGTCGGCATGTTGCTTAGCAACAATTGTGGCTTGTGAACTTGCTGCGGGCATTACCATGTGCTCACAATTTAACCTATGTTCTGCTTCCATCGCATGCTCGTGTGACACCAGGCCCGTGTGATCTTCAGTTAATGCCTCATAGGACAGATCATCACTTACATATCCGTCAGTGCTCGAGCTACTTGTACTACTTATAGAGTCACTGCTGGAAACAAAATCGGACGTTTCTCTTGCATCGTCCAAGTTAGCGGAAAGTTCTGAGTCAACCTGAATGTCTGGACTTCTGGCTTCAAGGCTTAGATCAAGCATGTTAGTTGCACTCTTCGATAGCCAGCTGGAATTTACCGGAGCTATATCCCCGCTATTCACTTTTTCATGTTGTGATGAAGTGGCAGCACCTGAAGATGGAATGGCGAAGAAACCCTCATCAGAAAGCAACTCCAGATCAGAGACAACATTTCCACTAGAGTGCAGAGCATCAGGAATCAAGGACTCATTACTACTTGCAGTATGGAGCAAACTGCCTGTGTCACTGATAAGGTCACATATAGGTACACTACTTCTCCCGGTACTGGATTCATCTTCATTGGACGTTCCACCATCTACACAGGATAAAAGATCAGGGCCAGTCATATTTTTTTCACTTTGTGGAATGGGGCTTACAGTTTTACATTCTGCGTCATTTTCTGCAGGCCAAACAGAGGATAGAGATGGTTGGGGGTTGTTCTCACACAACTGCTTCCCAGCTGGTGGGAAATTTGGCTGCAGGTAGTAATCACCTGAAGACCGTGCCTTTTGGTTTGAGTTAAAGGGGCCTTCACATGGCTGATAGGTTTCCAGCTCATCTGTACAAATAAACAAATAAAAAAGTTAAAACACCTGAATTCTCCAAAATCCTTCACCATATCTATATAGCCAGAAAAAGGGCAATCATTATCTCTTACAATTATTACTTGCTTGGTACATGAAAATGGTTATTGGGACAGAATGTTCAAAAATATGATGATTAAAGTTGTAAGACTTTGATCACCTAGGAGCGAATTAATAAAGGGAGAACCAATCATTACATTTCCTGTCCTCTATACAACACCAACAGCTGACATCCCGGATCCTGAGCGGACACCGCTTTCAGTACCGGAATAGATAAAAATCAACAAAACATAAATTTTTATAATCAGTTACCGGTATTTTTATTGTGCAAAAACCCAGTCATGTGTTTGATATATGTAAATATTGACACATGCACAAATATAAGTTTGCTATACTAACTTGCTGTTTCTTGAGATACTGTTTGCATATCGTCTTCTCCAACAACAAATACATTGGGCCCGATTCATATCTGTACACTAAAACTGCGGCTGATGCAATTTTTGACTCGGAGTATGTGCAGAAATATGCTAATGTGACAGCCACCGGGATTTGTACTGAGACGCCCAGAGACTTCACAGCTGTGTACACATTCACAGCATCAACGCAGATCCCTGAATCTATGGTCACTCCGAATGGCATCTGCAACAGAGGCACGGGAGAAGTGTTTCCTGCATACAGGATCACAGTCGGAGGCTGATACACTCCGAGAAACTGGTCCCCACATACCCGCGATTTTGCAACCATTTCCCGTATCTCCCACAAAGCAGCTGCTCCCTGTCAACCACATGTAAATCAATCCTCACTGCTACCGTAGTCAACAATTCAGTGTGTGTACTGCGGCAGTGACACATGCGCAGGCCACTGATAACCTCTCAATTATGAATCAGGCCCACTGTCTATGGGTCAGAGCGCTCCTTATGTCACATTTAATTCATTTATAAATAATCACAAACCTGTGTTCTGTTCAAAATCATCAAGCAGTTTATCCAGATCCACTACTGCTGCCTGGAAGTAGTTATCCATCTTCTAATGGATCTGCAGTCAGTTTTATTCTGCACCTAAAATAAAAAGGAAATATCAATTTAAAAATAGCAAAATGAAAGAAAAAAAAATCCACAACAGAGACCTAGCCATAAATTTAAAAAGACATAAAAAATTTAAAGTTTTCCATAATTAAAAGAAGTACAGACATATGTGCATAGCAAGCACAGCATCGATAGTATACAAAATGTAATACATGAAATTGCATAAAGACATTAAGGAGCAATGTGGTAAAGTGAAAATCTGGAGTTGGTGTGGGGAGAGAAAAGATGCTCAATACTAGGGCACGTAGTTGAAAGAACCATACATAATACTGTTAGGCATGAAATGGAAACAGAAGAGAAACATAAAAGCAGGAGAGAGGTAAAGAAAGTCAGTCAAGGATAGGGAAGAAGAACAAGGTGAAGGGGAGGGGGGTGGGGGTGGGGGGGGAGGAAAGAGACCTAAGCTGTGTCTACATCATAACTAGGAGAAACTAAACCATGATTCCCCTCTAAAATAAAAAATAAAAACACCACCACCACCACGGCATGACAGGGAGTTGTCAGTGTTAAAGTAGGAGGTCTGAAAAGCCAGAGAAGAGTGCTATGTGGCATGGTGTTATTGTATATAAACCAATCGCACCAAACCATGAGACATTTATGAAAGGGTAAGCAAGGAAGAAGCAAGTAACTACATACCAGTTAGCCTTACATCAGTAGTAGGGAAAGTAATGGAAAAACTACTAAAAAAAGAGTTGTGGAATATCTTAAATCGAACAACTTACAGGATCCAAAATAGCATGGATTTACTGGTGGGAGATCATGCCAAACAAATCTTACTGACTTTTTTGACTCTGTGACGAAAATAATAGATCAAGGGGGAGCTGTAGATGTAGTATATCTAGACTTTAGTAAGGCATTTGACACTGTCCCACATTGCAGACTGATAAATAAACTTGAAAGTGTGGGGGTGGATTATAAAATAGTTAAATGGATAAGAAACTGGTTGCAGGATAGGAAACAGACAGTTGTAGTAAATGGAGTGCAATCTATGGAGGGAAATGTGACCAGTGGAGTACCCCAGGGATCTGTACTCGGACCAGTTCTCTTTAATATCTTTGTTGGTGACATTGCAAATGGTATTGAAGGGAAAGTATGCCTTTTTGCAGATGATACAAAGATATGCAACAGGGTAGACATACCAGGAGGGGTAAAACAAATGATAGATGACCTAGCTAGACTTGAAAAATGGTCAAGAACATGGCAACTACAGTTTAATGTTAAAAAATGCAAAATCATGCACTTGGGTCTCAAAAACCCAAAGGCTAAATATAGTATCAAGGGTACTATAATGGAAACTACAGAGTAGGAAAGGGATTTAGGAGTCACTATTTCAAGTGACTTAAAGGCAGGAAAGCAATGCAACAAAGCAATGAGAAAGGCAAGTCAGATGCTTGGTTGCATAGGAAGAGGAATCAGTAGCAGGAAAAGAGAAGTAATAATGCCACTGTATAGGTCATTGGTGCGGCCTCATCTGGAATACTGTGTCCAGTTCTGGAGACCATATCTCTAGAAGGCTATAAATACATTAGAGCACAGGTTCTCAAACTCGGTCCTCATGACCCCACACGGTGCATGTTTTTGCAGGTCTCCTCACAGAATCACAAGTGACATAATTAGCTCCACCTGTGGACCTTTTAAAATGTGTCAGTGAGTAATTAATACACCTGTGCACCTGCTGAGTTACCTGCAAAACATGCACTGTGTGGGGTCCTGAGGACCGAGTTTGAGAACCACTGCATTAGAGAGTATACAAAGAAGGGCAACTAAAATGGTGCATGGCCTACATCAATTTAAGGAGAAATTATTTCACAGAAAGGGTAGTGGATAAGTGGAATAGCCTCCCATCAGAGGTGGTAGAGGCTAAGACTGTAGAGCAATTTAAACATGCTTGGGATAGGCATATGAATATCCTTACAAAGAATTAAGGTTCAAAAAGGGTTGAGATTACCTAAAAGGATAAAAAAAAGGGGAAGACTAGATGGGCCAAGTGGTTCTTATCTGCCATCAAATTCTATGTTTCTATGTTAAGGGTATTATGAAATTACCTCCCATAATTTGTTAAATCAGTGATCTAACCAATTTCTCTGAAAGAGTTTTTATCCATTTTTTTTTCTTTACAACCAGCCAGATTGGACAGGTGGTCTGCTAGATAATAATATAGGGTCATTCCACATCAGATCACCCAAAACGAAATGTCCCCCACCCATCTCAGGTTTTGACGTAAATTTAGTCGAGAGGATGTTAAAACAACTATTTCTGCCAAATATCTTGACTGACAATTTATTAAATAATTTACTAATTGCGGCTTCTTTACCCACTTTATTTGGAGTATCACGGGTGTTTATTAAGGTATCACCACAAAATCTGGACCCCTAAGGTAACTTTTCCTCCCGAATCCAAAAATCCAAACCAAATTACTTTATCTGCCTCATGTTTGGCGTTATGGCAAAAATGCTAGTTTTTCGAATAGAGTTAAAAACATTAGGGATTCCATATTACTGTCCAACAGCTGAAGCTGGTCTACATCTTTACTGCTATAATGCAGTACTTAAATCTACTGCACACATCACCAGCATGTATATAATATTCCACTTAATGGTGAGACAGAAGTATGCTACACTACCCTCTCTCCACAATCTGATGACCATGATTAAATCATACTAGCCTACCCTCCTGGTATGGCCGGGAGATTCCCGAAAATCGGGTGACGCTCCTGGGCCCCCGAAAAGGTAGGCAAGTGTCCCGCATCCACCAGCTCCCGCAACCCCCTTGGCCGCCCACAACGGAGCACTAGTGGGCGATCCGAGGGGGACCAGATGATGCGATTCACGCTGAATCGCGTCATCAGAATCGCGTCATCACAGCTCCGCCCCCCGCTCTCCAGCGCCTGTTTCCTCAGCACTGGATAGCGGGGGGTGGAACACACTGACATGTTTCATGCCATCATGCCCCCTCACTACTGGACACGCCCCATGTTCGCCGATCAGGCTGCCCCCTCACGGAAGAGGGGGCAGCAATTTTCGGCAAGTATGGATTAAATCTACAACCACTTCTATAATTTTGAATATAGTATTCTGCACAATACACAAGTTTGTATATAAATGTAAGGCGAATATGATTTCATTTAATATATTTTGTAACCAGATAAGTGAAGGGAGTATAACTAACTAGTTTGTTACATACTACAGCCAAGCACTAGACAATTGGTCCCAGAACCATAAAATAATGGATATGAGGATGTGGCAATAGTTTGTTAATCTACACAACAAATGTGCTGCATAAACAGAAACCAGATACAAAAAGGACAAAGACATCTATACGACGTTTAGGAGACAGATGGTCACATACTCAACTCAGTAATGTCAGTGGGAATTTTCCACTGTTACATGGGCCACTGTCTGATCCTGCGCAACTCTTTCAGTGGACAGCCACAGAACACTTCAAGTTCTGTGTGTGGGTTGGCGGGCCATGGGCAGGAGGACAGGACAGCGCAGGCGTGAGAGAGCGCGTTGTGATGTCAGCATATCACACCGCGTCCAGAAACACAGCAGGCAGGAGGGAGCGCGGTGTGACGTCAGCATATCACATCGTGAGCCGGACGGTGCTGTGTCTAGGCAGTGCGACCGTACATTGGCGGTCATTCCAACCTGATCGCTGCAGTTTGTCGCAGCTCAGCGATCGGGTCGGAACTGCGCATGCGCCGGCGCCCAGCGATAGTCTCTGAGACAGAGGCGGTCGCTGGGCGGGAGGGGGCTGGACGGCGGCATTAAGCCGCCGTTTAATAGGCGCGGTCCGGCCAACGCAGGCGCGTCCGGACTGTTGGGGGGGTGGCGCGGCGCCTGCGTGACGTATCACGCAGCCGCTGCGTGACGTATCACGCAGCCGCTGCGGCCAGTGGTAGCGAGACACATCTCCTGGCCAGCCGCAGGAGCTGCGCTGGCTGGGAGTTACTCCACATATACAAAGGCATCGCCTCTGTGTGTTGCTTTTGTATTTGTGTGGGGGCGGCGGCACTGACATGCGGGGTGGACTAGCCCTGTGCTGGGCGTCCCCCCGCTTGACTGAGTTAACGATCGTAGCTGTGCTAAATTTAGCACCGCTACGATCAACTCGGAATGACCCCCATTACCCCCAGGAATTTCATTTTTACCCCATTTACGGTAATTTACCCCGTTCCCGGACTACTGCCATAGACACTTGTATGTGCCCCACTGTCGGACACCTGCAATGTAAAGTCATCTATTGTAATAAAAAGAATATCACATTCTCTTTAAAATATCGTAAGCACAAAAAAAAACACAGACAGCCCTTGTATATACACTATACACCAGAGCAGAGGTTCTCAAACTCAGTCCTCGGGGGCCCACACAGTGCATGTTTTGCAGGTCTCCTCACAGAATCGCAAGTGAAATAATTAGCTCCACCTGTGGACCTTTTAAAATGTGTCAGTGAGTAATTAATACACCTGTGCACCTGTTGGGTTACCTGCAAAACATGCACTGTGTGGGGTCCTGAGGACCGAGTTTGAGAACCTCTGCACCAGAGCTTGACAATTTTTTCTGAAATCTAGGATCCAGGATGAATGTTTAAGAGCTAGACCCCCCCCAACTAACAACCCACCGCAGCAGCCACATTACTAAGCAGCTCTTCCCCCCCCACACATACACAAACTCCCTAATGAGAAATGGAATTGTCCACAGCTCCCACATTTACAGCACTGATGACTAATCAAAGTCATGGAGCATGGATTTCCAAATGAATAGTGATAATAGAATGTTATTGTGCAACCCTAAATTAGAGACCATAACAAAGCAGAGTACTGCTAAGGGGGGGAACCAGGGTGGGGGGTAAAGAGTGTGTGGGGGGAGGGGGGGGTTGTCATGAATGCAATTGTATCGCCGGGGACTATCCAATAAGCCCGATACGGCATGCTCCTCCGCCCGATTACAGCATTTATCAGGGATTATGCTTTGGGTTCCTCAGGCTCCCGAAGCATAATCCATGATAGGTGGCCTGCCGGAGCCGCGATAACACATGGAATCGGGGATCCCATGTATTTTCAAGCGATCACGGGTCCAATTTCGGCCGATAAAAATGGCCTCTAATTGGATACCACAATAATGACCTTCATTAATTGCGATATCCTGCCATTTTGATCGTCCGAAACGGCATAGGAGATAACTGGATATACACTGGGCAATTTCAACCTAACAAATAAACGATAACGAGGTGTCGGTATTGTGACTTGTGGTCTCCTGACCGCTGGTCACATAACTACATGCCTCTTACAGTGTGTATCCAGCTTATACTGGCTGCATGGTATATAATAAGGATGCAGCTGTACAGGTTACACTGGCTGCATGGTATATATAATAAGGATGCAGCTGTACATGTTACCCTGGCTGCATGGTATATATAATAAGGATGCAGCTGTACAGGTAACACTGGCTGCATGGTATATATAACAAGGATGCAGCTGTACAGGTTACACTGGCTGCATGGTATATATAACAAGGATGCAGCTGTACAGGTTACACTGGCTGCATGGTATATAACAAGGATGCAGCTGTACAGGTTACACTGGCTGCATGGTATATATAACAAGGATGCAGCTGTACAGATTACACTGGCTGCATGGTATATATAACAAGGATGCAGCTGTACAGATTACACTGGCTGCATGGTATATATAATAAGGATGCAGCTGTACAGATTACACTGGCTGCATGGTATATAATAAGGAAGCAGCTGCACAGGTTACCCTGGCTGCATGGTATATAATAAGGATGCAGCTGTACAGGTTACACTGGCTGCATGGTATATATAACAAGGATGCAGCTGTACAGATTACACTGGCTGCATGGTATATATAATAAGGATGCAGCTGTACAGATTACACTGGCTGCATGGTATATAATAAGGAAGCAGCTGTACATGTTACACTGGCTGCATGGTATATAATAAGGAAGCAGCTGTACAGGTTACACTGGCTGCATGGTATATAATAAGGAAGCAGCTGTACATGTTACACGGTATATAATAAGGAAGCAGCTGTATATGTTACACTGGCTGCATGGTATATATAATAAGGATGCAGCTGTACAGGTTACACTGGCTGCATGGTATATAATAAGGATGCAGCTGTACATGTTACCCTGGCTGCATGGTATATATAATAAGGATGCAGCTGTACATGTTACCCTGGCTGCATGGTATATATAATAAGGATTCAGCTGTACATGTTACCCTGGCTGCATGGTATATATAATAAGGATTCAGCTGTACATGTTACCCTGGCTGCATGGTATATATAATAAGGATGCAGCTGTACAGGTTACACTGGCTGCATGGTATATATAACAAGGATGCAGCTGTACAGGTTACACTGGCTGCATGGTATATATAACAAGGATGCAGCTGTACAGGTTACACTGGCTGCATGGTATATATAATAAGGATGCAGCTGTACAGGTTACACTGGCTGCATGGTATATATAATAAGGATGCAGCTGTACAGGTTACACTGGCTGCATGGTATATATAATAAGGATGCAGCTGTACATGTTACCCTGGCTGCATGGTATATATAATAAGGAAGCAGCTTTACAGGTTACACTGGCTGCATGGTATATAATAAGGAAGCAGCTGTACAGGTTACACTGGCTGCATGGTATATAATAAGGAAGCAGCTGTACAGGTTACACTGGCTGCATGGTATATAATAAGGATGCAGCTGTACAGGTTACCCTGGCTGCATGGTATATAATAAGGATGCAGCTGTACAGGTTACACTGGCTGCATGGTATATAATAAGGACGAAGCTGTACAGGTTACCCTGGCTGCATGGTATATAATAAGGATGCAGCTGTACATGTTACCCTGGCTGCATGGTATATAATAAGGATGCAGCTGTACAGGTTACTCTGGATGCATGGTTTATATAATAAGAATGCAGCTGTACAGGTTACACTGGCTGCATGGTATATAATAAGTATGCAGCTGTACAGGTTACATTGGCTGCATGGTATATATAATAAGAATGCAGCTGTACAGGTTACACTGGCTGCATGGTATATAATAAGGATGCAGCTGTACAGGTTACACTGGCTGCATGGTATATATAACAAGGATGCAGCTGTACAGGTTACACTGGCTGCATGGTATATATAACAAGGATGCAGCTGTACATGTTACACTGACTTTATGGTATATACAGTTGCAAGAAAAAGTATGTGAACCATTTGGAATTTTCTGGATTTGTGCATAAATTGGTCATAAAATGTGTTCTGATCTTCATCTAAGTCAAAACAATAGACAAACACAGGAGCAGATGTATTAACCTGGAGAAGGCATAAGGAAGTGATAAACCAGTGATATGTGCAAGGTGATAAACACACCAGCCAATCAGATCCTAACTGTTAATTTACATATTGGAGCTGACTGACTGGTGCCTCTATCACCTTGCACATATCACTGGTTTATCACTTCCTTATGCCTTCTCCAGGTTAATACATCTGCCCCACAGTCTGCTGAAACTAATACCACACAAACAATTATATGTTCTCATGTTTTTATTGAACACACAATGTAAACATTCACAGTGCAGAGTGGACAAAAGTATGTGAACCTCTAGGATAATGACTTCTCCAAGAGCTAATTTGAGTCAGCCAACCTGGAATCCAATCAATGAGACGAGATTTGAGGTGTTGGTTAAAGCTTCCCTGCCCTATAAAAACCATACACCAGTTTTGAGTTTGCAATTCTCAAGAAGCATTGCCTGATGTGAACCATGCCTCACAGAAAAGAGCTCTCAGAAGACCTACGATTAAGAATTGTCGACTTGCATAAAGCTGGAAAGGGTTACAAAAGTATCTCTAAAAGCCTTGATGTCCATCAGTCCACAGTAAGACAAACTATCTATAAATGGAGAAAGTTCACAATTGTTGTTACTCTCCCTTTGAGTGAGCGTCCTGTAAAGATGACTGCAAGGGCACAGCGCAAAATGCTTAATGAGGTGAAGAAGAATCCTAGAGTGTCAGCTAAAGACTTACAGAAATCTCTGGCACATGCTAACAACTCTGTTGACTAACCTACCATACGTAAAACACTTAACAAGAATGGAGTTCATGGGAGGATACCACGGAGGAAGCCACTGCTGTCCAAGAAAACCCCCATTGCTGCACGTTAGTTTGCAAAAGAGCACCTGAATGTTCCACAGCACTACTGGCAAAATATTCTGTGGACAGATGTTACCAAAGTTGAGTTGTTTGGAAGGAACACACAACACTATGTGTGGAGGAGAAAAAAAGGCACAGCACACCAACATCAAAACCTTATCCCAACTGTGAAGTATGGTGGAGGGGGCATCATGGTTTGGGGCTGCTTTGCTGCCTCAGGGCCTGGAGAGATTGCTATCATCAACGGAAAAATGAATTCCCAAGTTTATCAAGACATTTTTCAGGAGAACTTAAGGCCATCTGTCCACCAATTGAAGCTCAACAGAAGATGGGTGATGCAATAGGACAACGACCCAAAGCACAGAAGTAGAACAACAAGAAAATGGCTTCAACAGAAGAAAATACGCCTTCTGGAGTGGCCTAGTCAGAGTCCTGACCTCAACCCGAATGAGATGCTGAGAACGATTCACACCAGACAACCCAAGAATATTGCTGAACTGAAACAGTTTTGTAAAGAGGAATGGTCCAAAATTCCTCCTGACCATTGTGTAGGTCTGATATGCAACTATAAAAAATGTTTGGTTGAGGTTATTGCTATCAAAGGAGGGTCAACCAGTTATTAAATCAAAGGGTTCACATACTTTGTCCACCCTGCACTGTGAATGTTTATATGGTGTGTTCAATAAAAACATGAGAACATATAATTGTTTGTGTGGTATTAGTTTCAGCAGACTGTGTTTGTCTATTGTTGTGACTTAGATGAAGATCAGAACACATTTTATGACCAATTTATGCACAAATCCAGGAAATTCCAAAGGGTTCACATACTTTTCTTGCAACTGTAATAAGGATGCAGCTGCACATATTACATACCATGCAGCCAGTGTAAAATGTACAGCTGCATCCTTATTATATACCATGCAGCCAGTTTAACAAAGATGCAGCTGTACATGTAAAGGGCTCCATATACTACAACGATATGTCTGAGGCTGAAGCCGGAGGCGATTTCCCTTGAACACTCCCGCCTCTGGTTCCATACGATTTGGTACATTTTGCATGCAATATATCGTATGCGATCAAAGCCATGCATGCGGGAATCGACATATCACGAGTGCAGCGCTAACGATCTAGGGGATCCGATCCGAGCCTCACGGGAACGCGCATCGGATCGGATACACGTCCAAAATGCCCAATTTCAGTCAATATATCTGCCCGAAATTGGATGAAATCGGGCATTATCGTTCTAGTGTATGGGGCCCTATACACTGGCTGCATGATATATATCAAGGATGGGGAACCTATGGCTCACTAGCTGTTGCTGAACTACACATCCCAGCATGCCTTGCAACAGTTTTGCAATTTGGCCATGGTAAAACTGTTGCAGGGCATGCTTGGATGTGTAGTTCAGCAACAGCTGGAAGGCCAAAGGTTTCTCATCCCTGGTATATGTAATAAGGATGCAGCTGTACATGTTACACTGACTGTGTGGCAGAACCGGATTAAGGGGGGGGCTCTGGGGGTATGTACCCCCGGGCCCCACGCTGTGAGAGGGCCCCCAACCACCTGCAGCAGATCGGATCTCCTTTACCGATCCGATCTGTGACACAATTACCACTAACAGCTTTCAAACAGCCGTCGGCGCTGCAGAGTTTTACAGGGCAGCCAAGTCGAACGAATGCTCAGCTGTCCAATGATAATTGAAGCTGCATCTGTGGCTCCATGACTGGTTGGAGTGCAAGCTGCAGGGAAGAAGGAGGCGGGACCCTGGGCATGCGGCGCGGGTGGAGGTTGAGGAATGTGCTCTCCTCCTGTTCTGTGTGTACTTCACTCGTCACAGCCTTCACTTGCCATCAGCACAGTAAGACAGGCTGAATTAACGTTTTTTTAGGCTACTGAAATTTGAAGCTTATGTTCTGGGTCATATATTATATATATGCACCAACATTTCAGGGCTCGCATGCCCCTTCTTCTAGGTGACACACTTGTGTAACCTAGAAGAAGGGGCGTGCGAGCCCTGAAACGTCAGTGAATTTTTACATGTATTGATCATAATCCAATTTTACAAGTCTCCAGAGTGCCGCTTTGTCTGCCCCAGCAACAGGGAATCCACTATTATATGCACCCTATATTGAGGGCACCCATGTGATCAATTGGAGTGCCAGTCTGAGTGGTCTTTGGTGTGTGAACACACACACACATTATATATATATTTTATATATATATATATATATATATATATATATATATATATATACATACATACATATACATATACATATACATACATACATACTCTTCCACGAAGGCACAGCACTCCAGACGACTTGTTTAAAAATGACAAACGGCAATTGTTCAGCAACGTTTCAATGTATTACACATTGTCCACGTTGCTGAACAATTGCCGTTTGTCATTTTTAAACAAGTCGTCTGGAGTGCTGTGCCTTCGTGGAAGAGTGTATTACCGGAGATTGTTGATGGGAGAGCCGGTACCTTTGTTGTGTGTGTGTGTGTGTGTGTGTGTGTGTGTGTGTGTGTGTATGTGTGTGTATGTGTGTGTATGTGTGTGTATGTGTGTGTATGTGTGTGTATGTGTGTATGTATGTATGGGCTAGCTACCCTTAGATACAAGATGGTGGAGCAAGTCCCATTCTCCAAGCGTGGAGGTGATCGGCATAGGACATTATTACAAAAAGAGGCACGCTGGATTCACCGATTGAATACAGTGTCTCCAAACGGTCTTAATGAGACCTTATCCCTGACATGCTTTCTATAATATGCATAATCATCATTCTATTCCTTTTTAGAATGTTTTACTATCGCAAGTGATTACGAGATGTTCTGATTGCACACGTTATGTCTATTTTCATACCGATATGTATGTCTGTATTTGTTACACAGTGGTATGCTTGCATCGGTAATGCAGCTCCTCCTGCTCTGTTTTGTTTTTAATATTGTCATGGTGACGGGTAGAGCACGTTAGCCGGCATTGCGCCGTCGTCAGGGCAACAGTGTCTCAGTATGATGACGCAACCGGAAGGTGGTCCCGGCGTGCACGCCGAGGACGTGACACTGGCGGTGTTTTGTTATGTATAAAGGTAAGACTGTGTTGTACTGTATTTTTAACTTCTGATGACGGTTTAATAAACCGAAACGTTAAGCAACTAACCTTGAGTGATCTCGAGTGTTATTTCTGAGAAGCCCGGGAGTGCCGCCTACTT
The DNA here is from genome assembly GCF_028390025.1 of Pseudophryne corroboree. Classification (NCBI taxonomy): domain Eukaryota; kingdom Metazoa; phylum Chordata; class Amphibia; order Anura; family Myobatrachidae; genus Pseudophryne; species Pseudophryne corroboree. The sequence goes on along the minus strand of NC_086444.1, from coordinate 173,626,185 downwards.
GCTCATTTGTATACTATTTCACGTTTGGAGGGCACCCGGCAGGCTGTTGTACTTTATTTCAGAGGAGTGCCGAATATCTATATATCTATATATCTATATCTATATATCTATATATCTATATATATATATATATATATATATATATATATATATATATATATATATATAATATATATATCTATATATATATATATATATATATATATATATATTTTTTTTTTTTTTTTATTATTATTATTATACGATTTTAAACCTACCAGTAAATCTTTTTCTCCTAGTCCGTAGAGGATGCTGGGGACTCCATAAGGACCATGGGGAATAGACGGGCTCCGCAGGAGACATGGGCACTCTAAAAACTTTAGAATGGGTGTGCACTGGCTCCTCCCTCTATTCCCCTCCTCCAGACCTCAGTTAGAGAAACTGTGCCCAGAGGAGACGGACAGTACAAGGAAAGGATGTTTGTTAATCTAAGGGCAAGATTCATACCAGCCCACACCATCCACACCGTATAACCTGGAATATACGCAACCGGTCAACAGTATGAACAAAACAGCATCAGCCAAAGACTGATCTTAACTGTAACATAAACCTTATGTAAGCAATAACTATATACAAGCCTTGCAGAAATATGTCCGCACTGGGACGGACGCCCAGCATCCTCTACGGACTAGGAGAAAAAGATTTACCGGTAGGTTTAAAATCTTATTTTCTCTTACGTCCTAGAGGATGCTGGGGACTCCGTAAGGACCATGGGGATTATACCAAAGCTCCAACCGGGCGGGAGTGCGCGGATGACTCTGCAGCACCGATTGAGCAAACATGGAGGTCCTCATCAGCCAGGGTATCAAACTTGTAGAATATTGCAAGTAGCTGCTTGGCAAAGCTGTAACGTCGAGACGCCTCGGGCAGCCGCCCAAGAAGAGCCCACCTTCCTAGTGGAATGGGCTTTTACCGAATTTGGTAACGGCAATCCAGCCGTAGAATGAGCCTGCTGAATCGTGTTACAGATCCAGCGAGCAATAGTCTGCTTAGAAGCAGGAGCGCCAACCTTGTTGGCCGCATACAGGACAAACAGTGCCTCTGTTTTCCTAATCCGAGCCGTCCTGGCTACGTAAATTTTTAAGGCCCTGACTACATCCAGGGACTTGGAATCCTCCAAGTCTCCCGTAGCCACCGGCACCACAATAGGTTGGTTCATATGAAACGATGAAACCCCCTTAGGCAAAAATTGAGGACGCGTCCTCAACTCTGCTCTATCCACATGGAAAATCAGATAGGGGCTTTTGCGAGACACAGCCGCCAATTCAGACACCCGCCTTGCAGATGCCAAAGCCAACAACATGACCACCTTCCAAGTGAGAAATTTTAATTCAACTGTTTGAAAAGGCTCAAACCAGTGAGATTTTAGGAACTGTAACAGCACGTTAAAGGTCCCAAGGTGCCACTGGGGGCACAAAAGGAGGCTGGATGTGCAGCACTCCTTTTACAAAAGTCTGGACTTCTGGGAGAGAAGCCAATTCCTTCTGGAAGAATATAGATAGGGCCGAAATCTGTACCTTAATGGAGCCTTACTTCAGGCCCATATCCACTCCTGTCTGTAGAAAGTGGAGAACACGGCCCAAGTGGAAATCTTCCATAGGAGCATTCTTGGCTTCACACCAAGATACATACTTCCTCCAGATACGGTGATAATGTTTCGCCGTCACCTCCTTCCTAGCCTTTATCAGAGTAGGGATGACTTCCTCCGGAATACCTTTCCCAGCTAGGATTCGGTGTTCAACCGTCATGCCGTCAAACGTAAGCGCTGTAAGTCTTGGAATACGCAGGGCCCCTGCTGCAACAGGTCCTCCCTGAGAGGAAGAGGCCATGGATCTTCTGTGAGCATTTCCTGAAGATCTGAATACCAGGCCCTTCGAGGCCTACTGGAACAAAGAATATTGTCCGAACTCTTTTTCGTCTTATGATTCTCAATTTTTTTGAGATGAGAGGAACAGGAGGGAGCACATAGACCGACTGAAACACCCACGGTGTCACCAGGGCGTCTACCGCAACTGCCTGAGGGTCCCTTGACCTGGCACAATACCTCTGAATCTTTTTGTTGAGGCGTGACGCCATCATGTCTATTTGAGGAAGTCCCCAAAGACTTGTAATTCTGCAAAAACTTCTTGATGAAGTCCCCACTCTCCTGGATGGAGATCGTGTCTGCTGAGGAAATCTGCTTCCCAGTTGTCCACTCACGGAATGAAGACTGGTGACAGAGCGCTTACGTGATTTTCCGCCCAGCAAAGAATCCTGGTGGCTTCCGCCATTGCCACTCTGCTCCTTGTCCCGCCTTGGCGGTTTACATGAGCCACGGCTGTGACGTTGTCTGATTGAATCAGAACCGGTAGGTCGCGAAGAAGGTTCTCCGCTTGTGGTAGGCCGTTGTATATGGCCCTTAATTCTATAATGTTGATGTGTAGACAAGCCTCCTGGCTCGACCATAGTCCCTGAAAATTTCTTCCTTGTGTGACTGTTCCCCATCCTCGGAGGCTCACGTCCGTGGTCACCAGAACCCAGTCCTGAATGCCGAACCTGCGACCCTCTAGAAGGTGAGCACTCTGCAGCCACCACAAGAGAGAGAGGCTTATTTTCTGATGAATTTGAAGATGGGACCCGGACCACTTGTCCAGAAGGTCCCACTGAAACGTCCTCGCATGAAACCTGCCGAAGGGGATCGCCTCGTAGGTCGCCACCATTTTTCCCATTACTCGAGTGCATTGATGAACTGACACTCTGTTCGGTTTTAACAGGTCTCTGACCATGTTCTGGAGTTCCTGGGCTTTTTCCATCGGGAGAAAAACCCTCTTTTGTTCTGTGTCCAGAATCATGCCTAAGAACGATAGCCGAGTCGTTGGAACCAACTGTGACATTGGTAGATTTAGAATCCAGCCATGCTGCTGCAGCACTCTCAGGGAGAGAGATATACGCTTTTCAGCAACTGATCTCTCGATCTCGCTTTTATCAGGAGATCGTCCAAGTATGGGATAATTGTGACTCTCTGCCTGCGCAGGAGCACCATCATTTCCGCCATTACCTTGGTGAAAATCCTCGGGGCCGTGGAAAGCCCAAACAGCAACGTATGAAACTGGTAATGACAGCCCTGTAAAGCGAATCTCAGGTACGCCTGATGAGGGGCATATATGGGGACATGAAGGTATGCATCCTTTATGTCCAGTGACACCATAAAATCCCCCCCTTCCAGGCTGGAGATAACTGCCCGGAGCGATTCCATCTTGAATTTGAACTTTTGCAAGTACAAGTTTAGGGATTTTAGATTTAGAATGGGTCTGACCGAGCCATCCGGTTTCGGAACCACAAACACGGTTGAATAGTACCCTTTCCCCTGTTGAACTAGGGGAACCTTGACAATCACTTGCTGTTGACACAGCTTTTGAATTGCAGCTAAAACTATCTCCCTTTCTGGGGGAGAAGCTGGTAAATCAGATTTGAAAAATCGGCGAGGAGGCACCTCTTTGAATTCCAGCTTGTAGCCCTGGGATACAATTTCCATCGCCCAAGGATCCACGTCTGACTGAACCCAGACGTGGCTGAAGAGTCGAAGACGTGCCCCCACCGGCGCGGACTCCATCAGTGGAACCCCAGCGTCATGCGGTGGATTTAATAGAAGCCGGGGATGACTTCTGCTCCTGGGAAACTAGCCGTGGCAGGCATTCTTTTCCCTTTACCCTTACCTCTGGCGAGGAAGGAAGAGCCCCGACCTCTTCTGGATTTATGCGACCGAAAGGACTTCATCTGATATTGTGGTGTTTTCTTTTGCTGTGGGGGAACATAAGGCAAAAAAGTAGATTTACCTGCGATAACTGTGGAAACCAGGTCCACGAGACCTTCCCCAAATAACACCTCACCCTTGAAAGGCAAAACTTTCGTATGCCTCTGAGTCGGCATCACCCGTCCATTGGCGGGTCCACAGGGCTCGCCTAGCAGAAATCGCCATGGCATTGGCTCTTGAACCTAGTAGCCCAACGTCTCTCTGAGCGTCTCTCATATATAAGACTGCGTCTTTAATGTGACCTAAGGTCAATAAAATGGTATCCCTATCTTGGGTATCAATGTCAGCTGACAAGGTATCTGTCCGAGCTGCTACCGCACTACAAACCCAAGCCGATGCTATTGCCGGTCTGAGCAAAGCACCCGTATGTGAATAAATTGATTTTAAGGTAGTTTCCTGTCTGCGATCAGCAGGATCCTTGAGGGCCGCCGTGTCTGGAGACGGTAGCGCCACCTTCTTGGACAAGCGCATTAAAGCCTTGTCCACCCTGGGCGAGGATTCCCACCGTACCCTGTCCTGTGCAGGGAAAGGATATGCCATAAGAATCCTCTTGGGAATCTGCAGTTTATTGTCTGGAGTTTCCCAAGCTTTTTCAAATAACGCATTCAGCTCATGAGATGGGGGAAAGGTTACCTCAGGTTTCTTTTCCTTAAACATGCATACCCTCGTGTCAGGGACAGAGGGGTCATCTGTGATATGTAAAACATATTTTATTGCAATAATCATATAATGAATACTTTTGGCCACCTTTGGGTGTAACCTCGCATCATCGTAGTCGACACTGGAGTCAGAATCCGTGTCGGTATCAGTGTCTGCTACTTGGGACAGGGGACGTTTTTGAGACCCTGAAGGGCCCTGTGACACAGTCAAAGCCATTGATTGACTCCAAGTTTTATCCCTGGACTCTGCTTTGTCCAATCTCTTATGTAATAAAGCCACATTTGCATTTAAAACATTCCACATATCTAACCAATCAGGTGTCAGCGTTGCAGACGGAGACACCACAATCATCTGCTTCACCTCCTCCTTAGATGAGCCTTCCGCTTCAGACATGCCGACACACATGTACCGACACTCCCACACACTCAGGGACAGATCTATATGGAGACAGTCCCCCAATAAGGCCCCTTGGAGAGACAGAGAGAGTATGCGAGCACACACCTAGCGCCACCGGACACTGGAATAAAATCCCAGTTAGTACAGCGCTTTTATATAAATATATAAAAATACACTCACTGCGCCAATGAAATGTGCCCCCCCCCCCCCCTTTCTTTTTGCCCTCGGTAACCTTGTTCAGCAGGGGAGAGTCCGGGGAGCCAGCTTCTCTACAGTGTGCTATGGAGAAAATGGCGCTAGTTAGTACTGGAGGACCAAGCCCCGTCCCCTCACTGGCGGGCTTCGGTCCCGCTCAAATTATTTATACTGGCGGGGGTTTATTAACCACTTAACTGACGATTTATTTCCCAAAAAAAACGCAGTTGTCAGGGTTTTTTTATGAGTGAATTAGGTGAAGAACATGAATTTAACCCTATCCAAAGTGATTTTAGTTAAAAATAAAATAAAAAAAAATAAGAATTTACTTACCGATAATTCTATTTCTCGTAGTCCGTAGTGGATGCTGGGGACTCCGTCAGGACCATGGGGATTAGCGGCTCCGCAGGAGACAGGGCACAAAAGTAAAAGCTTTAGGATCAGGTGGTGTGCACTGGCTCCTCCCCCTATGACCCTCCTCCAAGCCTCAGTTAGGATACTGTGCCCGGACGAGCGTACACAATAAGGAAGGATTTTGAATCCCGGGTAAGACTCACACCAGCCACACCAATCACACTGTACAACCTGTGATCTGAACCCAGTTAACAGCATGATAACAGCGGAGCCTCTGAAAAGATGGCTCACAACAATAATAACCCGATTTTTGTAACAATAACTATGTACAAGTATTGCAGACAATCCGCACTTGGGATGGGCGCCCAGCATCCACTACGGACTACGAGAAATAGAATTATCGGTAAGTAAATTCTTATTTTCTCTGACGTCCTAAGTGGATGCTGGGGACTCCGTCAGGACCATGGGGATTATACCAAAGCTCCCAAACGGGCGGGAGAGTGCGGATGACTCTGCAGCACCGAATGAGAGAACTCCCGGTCCTCCTCAGTCAGGGTGTGCCCCTGACCAAGTAGCTGCTCGGCAAAGTTGTAAAGCCGAGACCCCTCGGGCAGCCGCCCAAGATGAGCCCACCTTCCTTGTGGAATGGGCATTTACATATTTTGGCTGTGGCAGGCCTGCCACAGCATGTGCAAGCTGAATTGTACTACACATCCAACTAGCAATCGTCTGCTTAGAATCAAGAGCACCCAGTTTATTGGGTGCATACAGGATAACAGCAAGTCAGTTTTCCTGACTCCAGCCGTCCTGGAAACCTATATTTTCAGGGCCCTGACAACATCTAGCAACTTGGAGTCCTCCAAGTCCCTAGTAGCCGCAGGTACCACAATAAGCTGGTTCAGGTGAAACACTGACACCACCTTAGGGAGAAACTGGGGACGAGTCCGCAGCTCTGCCCTGTCCGAATGGACAATCAGATATGGGCTTTTGTGAGACAAAGCCGCCAATTCTGACACTCGCCTGGCCGAGGCCAGGGCCAACAGCATGGTCACTTTCCATGTGAGATATTTCAAATACACAGATTTGAGCGGTTTAAACCAATGTGATTTGAGGAATCCCAGAACTACGTTGAGATCCCACAGTGCCACTGGAGGCACAAAAGGGGGTTGTATATGCAGTACTCCCTTGACAAACTTCTGGACTTCAGGAACTGAAGCCAATTCTTTCTGGAAGAAAATCGACAGGGCCGAAATTTGAACCTTAATGGACCCCAATTTGAGGCCCATAGACACTCCTGTTTGCAGGAAATGCAGGAATCGACAGAGTTGAAATTTCTTCGTGGGGCCTTCCTGGCCTCACACCACGCAACATATTTTCGCCACATGTGGTGATAATGTTGTGCGGTCACCTCCTTCCTGGCTTTGACCAGGGTAGGAATGACCTCTTCCGGAATGCCTTTTTCCCTTAGGATCCGGCGTTCAACCGCCATGCCGTCAAACGCAGCCGCGGTAAGTCTTGGAACAGATATGGTACTTGCTGAAGCAAGTCCCTTCTTAGCGGCAGAGGCCATGAGTCCTCTGTGAGCATCTCTTGAAGTTCCAGGTACCAAGTCCTTCTTGGCCAATCCGGAGCCACGAGTATAGTTCTTACTCCTCTACGTCTTATAATTCTCAGTACCTTGGGTATGAGAAGCAGAGGAGGGAACACATACACTGACTGGTACACGCACGGTGTTACCAGAGCGTCCACAGCTATTGCCTGAGGGTCTCTTGACCTGGCGCAATACCTGTCCAGTTTTTTGTTCAGGCGGGACGCCATCATGTCCACCTTTGGTCTTTCCCAATGGTCACAATCATGTGGAAGACTTCCCGATGAAATCCCCACTCTCCCGGGCGTCGGAATGAACACTGCTGACAGTGCTATCACCTGATTTTCCGCCCAGCGAAGAATCCTTGCAGTTTCTGCTATTGCCCTTCTGCTTCTTGTGCCGCCCTGTCTGTTTACGTGGGCGACTGCCGTGATGTTGTCCCACTGGATCAATACCGGCTGACCTTGAAGCAGAGGTCTTGCTAAGCTTAGAGCATTGTAACTTGCCCTTAGCTCCAGTATATTTATGTGGAGAGAATTCTCCAGACTTGATCACACTCCCTGGAAATTTTTTCCCTGTGTGACTGCTCCCCAGCCTCTCAGGCTGGCATCCCTGGTCACCAGGACCCTTCCTGAATGCCGAATCTGCGGCCCATTAGTAGATGAGTACTTTGCAGCCACCGCAGAAGAAACACCCTTGTCCTTGGAGACAGGGTTATCCGCTGATGCATCTGAAGATGCGATCCGGACCATTTTTCCAGCAGATCCCACTGAAAAGTTCTTGCGTGAAAACTGCCGAATGGAATCGCTTCGTAAGAAGCCACTATTTTTCCCAGGACCCTTGTGCAATGATGCACTGACACTTTTCCTGGTTTTAGGAGGTTCCTGACTAGCTCGGATAACTCCCTGGCTTTCTTCTCCGGGAGAAACACCCTTTTCTGGACTGTGTCCAGAATCATCCCTAGGAACAGCCGATGTGTCGTCGGAAACAACTGCGGTTTTGGAATATTTAGAATCCACCCGTGCTGTCGTAGAACTACTTGAGATAGTGCTACTCCGACCTCCAACTGTTCTCTGGACCTTGCTCTTATCAGGAGGTCGTCCATTTTCTTTGAAGAAGAATCATCATTTCGGCCATTACCTTGGTAAAGACCCGGGGTGCCGTGGACAATCCAAACGGCAGCGTCTGAAACTGATAGTGACAGTTCTGTACCACGAACCTGAGGTACCCTTGGTGAGAAGGGCAAATTGGGACATGGAGGTAAGTATCCCTGATGTCCCGTGACACCCTATAGTCCCCTTCTTCCTGGTTCGCTATCACTGCTCTGAGTGACTCCATCTTGATTTGAACCTTTGTAAGTGTTCAAATATTTCAGATTTAGAATAGGTCTCACCGAGCCTTCTGGCTTCAGTACCACAACATAGTGTGGAATAATACCCCTTTCCTTGTTGTAGGAGGGGTACTTTGATTATCACCTGCTGGGAATACAGCTTGTGAATTGTTTCCAATACTGCCTCCCTGTCGGAGGGAGACGTTGGTAAAGCAGACTTCAGGAACCTGCGAGGGGGAAACGTCTCGACTTTCCAATCTGTACCCCTGGGATCCTACTTGTAGGATCCAGGGGTCCTGTACGGCCCCAGCGTCATGCTGAGAAACTTGGCAGAAGCGGTGGAGGCTTCTGTTCTTGGGAATGGGCTGCCTGCTGCAGTCTTCTTCCCTTTCCTCTATCCCTGGGCAGATATGACTCTTATGGGGACGAAAGGACTGAGGCTGAAAAGACGGTGTCTTTTTCTGCAGAGATGTGACTTAGGGTAAAAACGGTGGATTTTCCAGCAGTTGCCGTGGCCACCAGGTCCGATGGACCGACCCCAAATAACTCCTCCCCTTTATACGGCAATACTTCTTTGTGCCGTTTGGCATCTGCATCACCTGACCACTGTCGTGTCCATAAACATCTTCTGGCAGATATGGACATCGCACTTACTCTTAATGCCAGAGTGCAAATATCCCTCTGTGCATCTTGTATATATAGAAATGCATCCTTCCAATGCTCTATAGTCAATAAAATACTGTCCCTGTCAAGGGTATCAATATTTTTAGTCAGGGAATCCGACCAAGCCACCCCAGCTCTGCACATCCAGGCTGAGGCGATCGCTGGTCGCAGTATAACACCAGTATGTGTGTATATACTTCTTATGATATTTTCCAGCCTCCTATCAGTTGGCTCCTTGAGGACGGCCCTATCCGGAGACGGTACCGCCACTTGTTTTGATAAGCGTGTGAGCGCCTTATCCACCCTAAGGGGTGTTTCCCAACGCGCCCTAACTTCTGGCGGGAAAGGGTATACCGCCAATAATTTTCTATCGGGGGAAACCCACGCATCATCACACACTTCATTTAATTCATCTGATTCAGGAAAAACTACGGGTAGTTTTTTCACACCCCACATAATACCCTTTTTTGTGGTACTTGTAGTATCAGAAATATGTAACACCTCCTTCATTGCCCTTAACAAGTAACGTGTGGCCCTAAAGGAAAATACGTTTGTTTCTTCACCGTCGACACTGAAATCAGGTAAATGGGCGTTTTAAAGCCCCTGACGGTGTTTGAGACGCCTGGACAGGTACTATTTTTTTGCCGGCCGTCTCTGTTGACATTATCACGTAATTCCTTAAATAAGCCATCCATTCCGGTGTCGACTCCCTAGAGAGTGACATCACCATTACAGGCAATTGCTCCGCCTCCTCACCAACATCGTCCTCATACATGTCGACACACGTACCGACACACAGCACACACACAGGGAATGCTCTGATAGAGGACAGGACCCCACTAGCCCTTTGGGGAGACAGAGGGAGAGTTTGCCAGCACACACCAAAAACGCTATAATTATACAGGGACAACCTTTATATAAGTGTTTTTCCCTTATAGCATTTTAATATATATAGTCATATCGCCAAATAAGTGCCCCCCCTCTCTGTTTTAACCCTGTTTCTGTAGTGCAGTGCAGGGGAGAGCCTGGGAGCCTTCCCACCAGCATTTCTGTGAGGGAAAATGGCGCTGTGTGCTGAGGAGAATAGGCCCCGCCCCCTTTTCGGCGGGCTTCTTCTCCCGTTTTTCTGAGACCTGGCAGGGGTTAAATACATCCATATAGCCCCCAGGGGCTATATGTGATGTATTTTTAGCCAGAATAAGGTACTATCATTGCTGCCCAGGGCGCCCCCCCCAGCGCCCTGCACCCTCAGTGACCGCTGCTATGAAGTGTGCTGACAACAATGGCGCACAGCTGCAGTGCTGTGCGCTACCTTATGAAGACTGAAAAGTCTTCTGCCGCCGGTTTCTGGACCTCTTCACTTTTCGGCATCTGCAAGGGGGTCGGCGGCGCGGCTCCGGGGCGAACCCCAGGGTGAGACCTGTGTTCCGACTCCCTCTGGAGCTAATGGTGTCCAGTAGCCTAAGAAGCCAATCCATCCTGCACGCAGGTGAGTTCACTTCTCTCCCCTAAGTCCCTCGATGCAGTGAGCCTGTTGCCAGCAGGACTCACTGAAAATAAAAAACCTAACAAAACTTTTACTCTAAGCAGCTCTTTAAGAGAGCCACCTAGATTGCACCCTTCTCGGCCGGGCACAAAAATCTAACTGAGGCTTGGAGGAGGGTCATAGGGGGAGGAGCCAGTGCACACCACCTGATCCTAAAGCTTTTACTTTTGTGCCCTGTCTCCTGCGGAGCCGCTAATCCCCATGGTCCTGACGGAGTCCCCAGCATACACTTAGGACGTCAGAGAAATTATATATATTTTTTTTTTATTTCTTTAAAAAAATATTTCCCCCCCCAAAACAGTGAAACATCGATCGGGAACATCGCGACCATCAAAACATCGGGACTTTCATTTTTAGATCCCGGACAGCTGCCAGGTACACATGGGGGGTCTGGGGGTGGTTTTGGGGGGTTGTTTTACCCTTACCAGCGGCTGCTATTGTCTGCAACCACTGGAGGGCGGATTCCTGCCGTGCTGACCGATCAGCAATGATCGGCAGCATGGCAGACATGGGGAGAGTGCAGGGAGGCAGAGGAACGTCCGGTCCCTCTGCCAGCAGCAGCAGAGGGAAGTTTCTCTTCCCTGCCGCTGCTAACACAGTTTATCTGACTGGTCGCATCCTGTGCGACCATGCCAGGCAAGTGGTTAATATACTGCCTCCGCAGTATCTACGTTATATGCCAGTGTCCCTAGAGGTTTTTATTGCTGCCCAGGGCGCCCCCCCTGCGTCCTGCACCCTTACAGTGCCCGCTTTGTGTGTCTGTGTGGGAGCAATGGCGCGTTACCTCAGTGAAGATCTGAAGTCTTCTGCCGCCTGTGAAGTCTTCTTTTCTTCTAACCCGGCTTCTATCTTCCAGCTCTGTGAGTAGGAGAGCGGCGCGGCTCTGGGACGAACGGCGAGGGTGAGACCTGCGTTCCGATCCTCTGGAGCTAATGGTGTCCAGTAGCCTAAGAAGCAGAGCCTATCATTCAAGTAGGTCTGCTTCTCTCCCCTCAGTCCCACGATGCAGGGAGCCTGTTGCCAGCAGTGCTCCCTGAAAATAAAAAAACCTTACAAAAAGTATTTTTCAGAGAAACTCAGGAGAGCTCCCCTGTAGTGCACCCAGTCACCTCTGGGCACAGGATCTAATTGAGGTCTGGAGGAGGGGCATAGAGGGAGGAGCCAGTGCACACCCAGTGCCCATGTCTCCTGCGGAGCCCGTCTATACCCCATGGTCCTTACGGAGTCCCCAGCATCCTCTAGGATGTAAGATATATATTTATTTACACACAAACAAATATAATTTAATTTTATACTTTAGGGCCCACTTGTTTTAAGTATCCCAGGCCCCCTGAAGCCTTAATCCGGCTCTGCTGTGTGGTATATAGTAAGGATGCAGCTGTACATGTTACACTGACTGTGTGGTATATGCTAGGGATGCAGCTGTACATGTTACACTGACTGTGTGGTATATACTAGGGATGCAGCTGTACATGTTACACTGGCTGTGTGGTATATACTAGGGATGCAGCTGTACATGTTACACTGGCTGTGTGGTATATAGTAAGGATGCAGCTGTACATGTTACACTGGCTGTGTGGTATATAGTAAGGATGCAGCTGTACATGTTACACTGGCTGTGTGGTATATACTAGGGATGCAGCTGTACATGTTACACTGGCTGTGTGGTATATAGTAAGGATGCAGCTGTACAGGTTACACTGGCTGTGTGGTATATAGTAAGGATGCAGCTGTACATGTTACACTGGCTGTGTGGTATAATAAGAATTTACTTACCGATAATTCTATTTCTCGGAGTCCGTAGTGGATGCTGGGGTTCCTGAAAGGACCATGGGGAATAGCGGCTCCGCAGGAGACAGGGCACAAAAGTAAAGCTTTCCGATCAGGTGGTGTGCACTGGCTCCTCCCCCTATGACCCTCCTCCAAGCCAGTTAGGTACTGTGCCCGGACGAGCGTACACAATAAGGGAGGAATTTTGAATCCCGGGTAAGACTCATACCAGCCACACCAATCACACCGTACAACTTGTGATCTAAACCCAGTTAACAGTATGATAACAGCGGAGCCTCTGAAAAGATGGCTCACAACAATAATAACCCGATTTTTGTAACTATGTACAAGTATTGCAGATAATCCGCACTTGGGATGGGCGCCCAGCATCCACTACGGACTCCGAGAAATAGAATTATCGGTAAGTAAATTCTTATTTTCTCTATCGTCCTAGTGGATGCTGGGGTTCCTGAAAGGACCATGGGGATTATACCAAAGCTCCCAAACGGGCGGGAGAGTGCGAATGACTCTGCAGCACCGAATGAGAGAACTCCAGGTCCTCCTTAGCCAGGGTATCAAATTTGTAGAATTTAGCAAACGTGTTTGCCCCTGACCAAGTAGCTGCTCGGCAAAGTTGTAAAGCCGAGACCCCTCGGGCAGCCGCCCAAGATGAGCCCACCTTCCTTGTGGAATGGGCATTTACATATTTTGGCTGTGGCAGGCCAGCCACAGAATGTGCAAGCTGAATTGTATTACACATCCAACTAGCAATAGTCTGCTTAGAAGCAAGAGCACCCGGTTTGTTGGGTGCATACAGGATAACAGCAAGTCAGTTTTCCTGACTCCAGCCGTCCTGGAACATATTTTCAGGGCCCTGACAACATCTAGCAACTTGGAGTCCTCCAAGTCCCTAGTAGGTGCAAGGCACCACAATAAGCTGGTTCAGGTGAAACACTGACACCACCTTAGGGAGAGAACTGGGGACGAGTCCGCAGCTCTGCCCTGTCCGAATGGACAAACAGATATGGGCTTTTTTGAGAAAAAACCACCAATTTGACACTCGCCTGGTCCAGGCCAGGGCCAAGAGCATGGTCACTTTTCATGTGAGATGCTTCAAATCCACAGATTTGACTGGTTTTAAACCAATGTGATTTGAGGAATCCCAGAACTACGTTGAGATCCCACAGTGCCACTGGAGGCACAAAAGGGGGTTGTATATGCAATACTCCCTTGACAAACTTCTGGACTTCAGGAACTGAAGCCAATTCTTTCTGGAAGAAAATCGACAGGGCCGAAATTTGAACCTTAATGGACCCCAATTTGAGGCCCAGAGACACTCCTGTTTGCAGGAAATGCAGGAAACGACCGAGTTGAAATTTCTTTGTGGGGCCTTCCTGGCCTCACACCACGCAACATTTTCGCCACATGTGGTGATAATGTTGTGCGGTCACCTCCTTTCTGGCTTTGACCAGGGTAAGAATGACCTCTTCCGGAATGCCTTTTTCCCTTAGGATCCGGCTTTCCACCGCCATGCCGACAAACGCAGCTGCGGTAAGTCTTGGAACAGACATGGTACTTGCTGAAGCAAGTCCCTTCTTAGCGGCAGAGGCCATAAGACCTCTGTAAGCATCTCTTGAAGTTCCGGGTACCAAGTCCTTCTTGGCCAATCCGGAGCCATGAGTATAGTTCTTACTCCTCTACGTCTTATAATTCTCAGCACCTTAGGTATGAGAAGCAGAGGAGGGAACACATACACCGACTGGTACACCCACGGTGTTACCAGAACGTCCACAGCTATTGCCTGAGGGTCTCTTGACCTGGCGCAATACCTGTCCCGTTTTTTGTTCAGACGGGACGCCATCATGTCCACCTTTGGTATTTCCCAACGGTTTACAATCATGTGGAAAAAACTTCCCGATGAAGTTTCCACTCTCCCGGGTGGAGGTCGTGCCTGCTGAGGAAGTCTGCTTCCCAGTTTCCATTCCCGGGATGAAACACTGCTGACAGTGCTATCACATGATTTTCCGCCCAGCGAAAAGTCCTTGCAGTTTTTGCCATTGCCCTCCTGCTTCTTGTGTCGCCCTGTCTGTTTACGTGGGCGACTGCCGTGATGTTTTTCCCACTGGATCAATACCGGCTGACCTTGAAGCAGAGGTCTTGCTAAGCTTAGAGCATTATAAATTTACCCTTAGCTCCAGTATATTTATGTGGAGAAAAGTCTCCAGACTTGATCACACTCCCTGGAAATTTTTTTCCTTGTGTGACTGCTCCCCAGCCTCTCGGGCTGGGCTCCGTGGTCACCAGCATCCAATCCTGAATGCCGAACCTGCGGCCCTCTAGAAGATGAGCACTCTATAACCACCACAGGAGAGACACCCTTGTCCTTGGATATAGGGTTATCCGCTGATGCATCTGAAGATGCGATCCGGACCATTTGTCCAGCAGATCCCACTGAAAAGTTCTTGCGTGAAATCTGCCGAATGGAATTGCTTCGTAGGAAGCCACCATTTTTACCAGGACCCTTGTGCAATGATGCACTGTTTTTAGGAGGTTCCTGACTAGCTCGGATAACTCCCTGGCTTTCTCTTCCGGGAGAAACACCTTTTTCTGGACTGTGTCCAGAATCATCCCTAGGCACAGCAGACGTGTCGTCGGGATCAGCTGCGATTTTGGAATATTTAGAATCCACCCGTGCTGTTGTAGCAGTATCCTAGATAGTGCTACTCCGACCTCCAACTGTTCCCTGGACTATGCCCTTATCAGGAGATCGTCCAAGTAAGGGATAATTAAGACGCCTTTTCTTCGAAGAAGAATCATCATTTCGGCCATTACCTTGGTAAAGACCCGGGGTGCCGTGGACAATCCAAACGGCAGCGTCTGAAACTGATAGTGACAGTTCTGCACCACGAACCTGAGGTACCCTTAGTGAGAAGGGCAAATTTGGGACATAGAGGTAAGCATCCCTGATGTCCCGGGACACTATATAGTCCCCTTCTTCCTGGTTCGTTATCACTGCTCTGAGTGACTCCATCTTGATTTGAACCTTTGTAAGTGTTCAAAAAATTTTTTAGAATAAGTCTCACCTAGCCTTCTGGCTTCAGTACCACAATATAGTGTGGAATAATACCCCTTTTCTTGTAGTAGGAGGGGTAATTTAATTATCACCTGCTGGGAATACAGCTTGTGAATTTTTTCCCATACTGCCTCCTTGTCGGAGGGAGACCTTGGTAAAGCAGACTTCAGGAGCCTGCGAAGGGGAAACGTCTCGACATTCCAATCTGTACCCCTGGGATACTACTTGTAGGATCCAGGGGTCCTGTACGGTCTCAGCGCCATGCTGAGAACTTGTCAGAAGCGGTGGAACGCTTCTGTTCCTGGGAATGGGCTGCCTGCTGCAGTCTTCTTCCCTTTCCTCTATCCCTGGGCAGATATGATCTTATAGGGACGAAAGGACTGAGGCTGAAAAGACGGTGTCTTTTTCTGCAGAGATGTGACTTAGGGTAAAAACGGTGGATTTTCCAGCAGTTGCCGTGGCCACCAGGTCCGATGGACCGACCCCAAATAACTCCTCTTTCTTTATACGGCAATACACCTTTGTGCCGTTTGGAATCTGCATCACCTGACCCCTGTCGTGTCCATAACATCTTCTGGCAGTTATGGACATCGCATTTACTCTTGATGCCAGAGTGCAAATATCCCTCTGTGCATCTCGCATATATAGAAATGCATCCTTTAAATGCTCTATAGTCAATAAAATACTGTCCCTGTCAAGGGTATCAATATTTTTAGTCAGGGAATCCGACCAAGCCACCCCAGCTCTGTACATCCAGGCTGAGGCGATCGCTGGTCGCAGTATAACACCAGTATGTGTGTATATACTTTTTATGATATTTTCCAGCCTCCTGTCAGCTGGTCCTTGAGGACGGCCCTATCTATAGACGGTACCGCCACTTGTTTTGATAAGCGTGTGAGCGCCTTATCCACCCTAAGGGGTGTTTCCCAACGCGCCCTAACTTCTGGCGGGAAAGGGTATACCGCCCATAATTTTCTATCGGGGGGAACCCACGCATCATCACACACTTTATTTAATTTATCTGATTCAGGAAAAACTATGGTAGTTTTTTCACATCCCACATAATACCCTCTTTTGTGGTACTTGTAGTATCAGAAATATGTAACACCTCCTTCATTGCCTTTAACGTGTGGCCCTAATAAGGAATACGTTTGTTTATTCACCGTCGATACTGGATTCAGTGTCCCTGTCTGTGTCTGTGTCGACCGACTAAGGTAAACGGGCGTTTTAAAACCCCTGACGGTGTTTTTGAGACGTCTGGACCGGTACTAATTGTTTGTCGGCCGTCTCATGTCGTCAACCGACCTTGCAGCGTGTTGACATTATCACGTAATTCCCTAAATAAGCCATCCATTCCGGTGTCGACTCCCTAGAGAGTGACATCACCATTACAGGCAATTGCTCCGCCTCCTCACCAACATCGTCCTCCTACATGTCGACACACACGTACCGACACACAGCACACACACAGGGAATGCTCTGATAGAGGACAGGACCCACTAGCCCTTTGGAGAGACAGAGGGAGAGTTTGCCAGCACACACCAAAAACGCTATAATTATATAGGGACAACCTTATATAAGTGTTTTCCCTTATAGCATCTTTTTTATATATTTCTAACGCCAAATTAGTGCCCCCCCTCTCTGTTTTAACCCTGTTTCTGTAGTGCAGTGCAGGGGAGAGCCTGGGAGCCTTCCCTCCAGCCTTTCTGTGAGGGAAAATGGCGCTGTGTGCTGAGGAGATAGGCCCCGCCCCTTTTTCGGCGGCCTCGTCTCCCGCTCTTAACGGATTCTGGCAGGGGTTAAATATCTCCATATTGACAATGCTGAATTCCTTTGTCGTATAAAACACCTTAAGAAGTCTAAGAACACTGTACGCTGTTTACTTAAGAAGTACCGTAATGGTACGCTATTTGCGTAACGATCGCTCAGCCGTAGGCGAGACGCTCAAGCGTCACGTTCGCTCGCGGCCCAGTGATCACAGGACACGTTATTGGTTATGTCTAGGGAAATGATTCGCTATGGCGTAGCTTACGCTCGAGACCACGAGGAGGTCACCAGCGATGCCGACGCTCACAACACTATACCTTTATGTAAAACCTTATATCAATGAAATACACTGCATACCTTAATGTGAGTACAGGGTGTAAGTGCAACCTTGTGTAACCTGACTAACTACAAAGCTGCTTGTGCGTCACCGACGCTCAAGTGAACACTTATCACTATAGAAAATACACAGATACTGGTTTAGGGTTCCAAAGCCTATTAACTGTATTATATCTAATATACTTGTAAAAAAAGGATAACAGTACATATGATACACTACAATATAACAGAGACTTCCTAACCACAGAACTAAACAATAAATACAAATAGACAATACTACGCTGACCTAGATACAATACAATACAATACTATAATACTATAAGGTATATAAGAGAAAAGAGGAGAGAGAGAGATAGAGAGAGAGAGAGAGAAATTGGCTCGCAGAAAGACAATGATTATGGAGAGAACTTACGCACAAAGGGTATGATCGCCAGCGCCTCGATATCCAGCTCCCGATTATCAGCAGATAACCGTTGATGAGAGAGTGAGAGCTGGATGTGGTCGGCCTGCCTATTTATGCCCCACACACAATGCAATCTCCTGGTCCTACAATCCTTCAGTTTATTGGACACAGGAATTCGGCCCTGTACTGTAACCAAAGGTCATAGGTTGATTCATACAGGTGGGCTGTGCTGAGTTTAAACGGCTCAGGTGGGTGGGAAACTGGGTTTCCCGCCGCATACCTGAGTATGGGTAAATAATAGAAATGGACATAAACTTCTTATGTTCATAACTATTCGCACGAGCGATTAATACGCTCCAAACCAACACCGGAATATTGCTAATTAAATACTCTTCCGATGGGTACCAAATACTACTGTATGACTCCTGTTAGACCCTTCGTACAATACAAAGAGGGATTCCTCCGCTCAGGGACATTCTATCTAAACCAAACTTACAGAAACTATTGAGGGGAACATGATCTATAAACGACATTAATTGTGAACTTTTGTAACGAATGAGTCGCACGCTACGATCACATAAACTCTACCGTAAATGCGCATACTGCGCGTGCGAGTGCACGCTATTGCGGGTATGCGCTTCCACGGGAGAGCGTACGCATGCGCAGCACGGACCAGTGTGCGGTGCAAATATGGCAGTGTGCATTGAGACATTTTTCTGACTTCGACAGTCCACCCTTTGGCAGTCAATAATAACTGCCACAAAATATTTAAGGAGAAAAATGTAAGTCAGGGGTTAATTGATTTCCATGGTGGGGAAAGGAGGAAGAATGGAGTAGGTGTGAAGAGAGTATGACCTAGTGAGAAAGCAGGAGCATGTGTGTATGAGTCCATGTTTGGGGGGGTCATGTATCATCGTGCCGTACGTGTGGTAAATCAAGCTTCGAGGTATTGCGAAGTATACATTTGAATTCCTTCTTATCCTGTGGTACAGGTCTGTGGATGGGCTGTCAAACTCTACCGAGCTCATTTCGGCTGTGGTTGTAACACAATGGGGATGCACATTTTAGTTGATGATACATGAATTGGGGGGGTATGTGGTTGCTGCTATTTGTGCCTGTATTCCCTATCGACTATGTGTGTTATTACCTGAGGGTTGCAGAGATGAAGATAAAGAACACTTACGAAAAATGCAATGATATTCTATGTCAGGTTAATGTACGTTCGTCGATTGAGGTCTTGATTGGTGTCGTTTGATTGCAGTCTTCTTCTTTGTGCTTTTGCTCATAAATCGTGAGTAAAGCAAACAACGTCCATGGATTTACAAAAAATGTTGGGCTAGCGTGATTTTAAAGTTCCTAGGGAAACTGGGGTACCCATGGCATTGTCCATAAAATCTTGTATATCAGGTCGTCTGCTCTTCTTCTTTCCATCTTTCCGTTGTCGGCCCCTTGGCTCATCAAATCCTTCGTCTACGTGGGTCTTTGTACCTCGGAGGAAAACATAGAAATGGGTGAAAGACGGACCGTATACTCATTACATCATTACGTCATGGTTTCTAGCATTGGGTCATAAATCAAATCCAGGTTAATTACAGTTTCCTCACTCCTCAAGCTCATCACTTTCGTACTTTGTTTACACCTCATCAAAGCCTGCCCGCATCTAAATATCAATCCAATAGATATAACAACACCTAAGATACACAGGAGAAACTTTCCAACATCCATTATGACTCCTTGAGCCCACTCTCCCAAACCGGAGAACCAATTTCGCGGGTTCAACCATGACACCCAACCAGTCAGCTCATTACCTACAGCAGCAAGGGTGAGATTGTGTTTTCGACGAAATTCCCGCTTCAATTGGAGAATATCGTCCATCTTTTGGTCTATGACCTCTACCGGATCCTCGGTGCTATTTGTGATATACGTGCAACACTTTATGCCGTACTGTGTTGCCAATGTAACACAATATCCGCCTGTTACTGCTGTAAGGTAATTAAGAACCATCCTATGCTGAACTAGTTCTGTTTTGTAAGCTTGGAGTTCCCTTCCAGTGTATCTAAACGTGTCATCATACATTTCAGTGATATTATCTAACAAATTGGCGAGTGCGGAAATGTATTTATAATTCATCACTCCTCGAGCGGTACGAGTGGAATCTAACGCTACCAGAACCTGAATCCCGGTGGATTCATGGATAAGATCAGAGGCCGGATGCTCTAACCTTTCTGACAGTTGTCTTTTAACTCGGTGTTCGTAGTGAGTGTGAGTATAAGGAGCTTGGGCACCACGGTGTATGTCCTTCATTTTGTCATGTGTTACAGTCATCACTTCAGGCAATACTTTTCCAATATAACACAATCCTTCAGAGTTTGGGGCAAGCCACTTGTACGCCTTTCTCCCGCATATGAAATATGCGTCATCGGGGAGAACATAAGGGACGGAGAAGGACATGACCATGTTACAAACCTTCCAGGTGAAATCTCCTGACCCTAATTCTTCCATCTGCCTAATGCACGTATCAGTTTGTATGACATGTGCACAGTATCCTGGTGATACCTCTCCAACTCTAGTAATCCTATTTCCTAAGGTATATCGATACCGAAAAGATTTTCCTCTACTGGCTATGTGGCGTACGAGCTCTGTATCTGTAGGCATTCTATCTGCTCTGTGTGAAAAGGTCATGGTAAGGTTGCTCCATGACACTTCCCAATTTCCCGGTTTTCTAGGATTGGAGATGTTAAAACATAAGAGGGACCTATCCACATGGTACTGGTGGAGCTTCAAACTAGGAGGGCTGGAGATGTTAAACCTCCGGTCCACCGGTCTCCCACCACTTAGCTCAAGTACCTCCCCTAACGTTAAAGGAAATGGTACTAGCCCTGATTTGCTGTGTCCCTGAGGTACTTGAGAGCATACCCAACAATCGGTCTTGTTTAATACGTTACCCACTAAGGAGTGATAGTCACTCAATGGATGCCGGTCCATATGGATATTAAAACTAGATTGGCATTTCTTTGTTACAGAGCCTACAGATACAACTTTCTTTTTGAACTAACATTCCTTCACAGTTGTTTACAAATAACATGGTTGTTAGATCGTGCCCGGTACTCGCCTTTGCTTGGTGATTGGGTTGCTATTGGAAATTTACACCTCCGTCTCAGTCATCAGGACCTTTCTGGATCCTTTCTCGACCTCACTGGTACTCTCACCGAAACAGACTGCTCTGGTCAACATCATGGTCAACAGGAAAATCCATATCACAGTCTCTTGGGGCAAGTCCATCTTACAGGAGGAGAAAAGAAGAAATTTGTAAAGGGGGTATAAGAAAATCAGTTTGAGGGGGAGAGAACTCGTTACGATAATAAGTTCTCTCGTTTTGTTGTTCTTCTTGTTCTGCTGTCCTCTCAAAAGGTGCTGTCTCTCAGTCTTCCAAACGAACATTCTGGTGATGCAATATTCCTTCCTAACCGGCGATCTTTCTGTAAGGAGAAAAAAAAAATCTGGCATTACCATTGGTCCAACTGAGGGGTGACATACCATCTTTAAACCATGGAAACATGAGTGAGAAGAGAGAGAAAATAAAAAAAAACAAAAGAGATAGAGAACAATTCATGTGCATATATACATTACATAACTCGACAATAACCATCAATAAGAAAAGAGAAACAAAGCATTTTTAAACATTGTAAGAAAACATTGTTAGCATTAGAAAAACATTGTCAGACTTATTAGGCTGTCATATCTATGTATCTAATGGTCTCCTTGAGCAGTCCCTCCCCACCAGCACTTGCATTATTCCACTGTCTGTATCTGGCCAGAATACATTGTGGCGGAGGTCATGCTGGGGTTTGGTAGACTTCTGCAAGGACCAAGTGGATATGCAATGTGTGAATTCTTACCACTACTAGTCAGAGATGGGGATAGAGAGAGGGAGAGAAAAACATTTTTCACAAATACATTTACAACGTTTCACCTGGTCATCCCTGTGTCTTTAGTGAATGACCTCCCACTTTATTAATCGTTACCTCAGGCTTACCATCAGTCCTAATGATCACCTTTCTTGACTATATTTTATGGGTGTGGCCCAAAATTCTTCCTATATGATCCCTGATTATAATGGTGTATGTTGTAACTTTGCTCATTTCTTGGTCTAGGGGGTCTAACTTTATGTGGGTTATTACAGTTGTTGGCATAATGCCCTTCTCTTCTACAATGGTAACAAATCCTTGGCCTTCTCCATGTGCTAGGGGCCTGGGGTTCCGGTCGACTTGATGCATCCTCTAGTGCTTGGATGTTCAGTGTCATCAACCGCTCTCCCTGCGCTTCCCTGGTTCTTTGGATATTTCGGTCATGCTCGATAGCGGACTCTCTTAATGCCGCCACCGAGATACCTCTCCAATGAGGTATTGAAGTTTGTACCCTAATTTTTAGTGTGTCTTTCAAGTTGCTCGCTAATACGGACACAGCTACCTCTCTGTGGTGTACATTTGTTTGTGTGTGATGTATATTACCATACATACCTGTGAACACGACCTCACCTGACCCTCCATTAGGGGGTTTGATTACAGTTTTTACCGACTGGGTCGTGTCCACCTGGACGTCTTGTGTGATGACTTCTGAAAGAGGTGCCGACATCGTTCTTGGTTCACTTTCTGGTTGGTGTTCCTGAGGAAAGTTTAACATGGGGTGCGACTTGCATGGGTTAATAGTTGTACATTCAACAGTATTACAATTATCTTTGTTACATTTATTACACTTATTCTTATTATCTGTACTACTGTTGCTAAGAGCATTTTTATTGTTCACCCTTGTGCTTCTCTCCGCAACCACAATCCCCTCCATTGCCACTTCTCCTCTCTCAAGATGAAAGTTAGGTAAGTAAGTTATATTTCTTTGCATTTCACTCTCCTGTTGCCATATTTGTAAACAATCATAATGCTTGATTCGTCTCTTTGCTGATTTGATGAGACATATCCTTTGCCTTAAATTATGCAACACCTCTGAGTCAAAACTACCTATCCCGGGAAATGGTGCCTTATCCCCCGCAGTCATTCGTGTCCATTCATCACAAAAGGTCTCAGAGTGGGGACCATATTTCCCCCACATTACTAACCGAGCAGACCCTCGGGGTCTGCAAGCCTCTGGAGTCTGAATCCTGACCTCCGACCGTCTCTGTATTGTGCACTTGGCTGCCATTGTGGACCTTTTTAACACAGAAAAAACTTCCTAAAATGCACCAAACACAGAACTTCCTTAAAACTTCTTCTGCTCCGGGTATCTCCGTTCCGCCTTCTAGCAGACACGTGTAGCCGTTGCAGGCCCTATCTCTAGAGATTTTCCTGAGAAAATTCCCTTCCTTTTTCTTTACACAAATCACGCTTGCATGTGCTCCCTACAACACGTATGAGGGCAAGATTTACGCATGGATATACGACCTCATATCACGTTGCGTTATTGGTCACACATACAACCGTGCGGTCCAATCGTACCACTTATAGACACTTGTTGCCCATAAATGGTAGGATCATTGGAGTCTCCCTACTGTGCTCCAAAACAGCCAGAGCGTAATACAACGAAAACTTTATCACACTCTGTTGCACGTTTTCACTCAGATCGTGCTCATCACGTTCCACATAGATCACACAGATCACAAAGTCCACAAAGCGGGATTATCACATAGATCACAAAGTCCACAAAGCGGGATTCAATACACTCATACCGTTTTCAACCCAATATCATTCTTATAGTTTTCTGATCAGAAAAATCATTTCCCGTAGTCTGATAGCTCTCCCCAGAGGCGTTACAGTAAAACAAGGTATTTAAACTAAGTTTTGGAAAGCTGAAATCAATTTGTGTTATTTATCGCCTTGCGTTATTTACCGCTGTGCGTTACTTATCGCCTTTGCGCTAATTATCGCTTTGCGCTAATTCAACTTTTCGTGACTTGAGCTACGTGGGCGTAACCAGACGCTACGTTGCGTAGTGTACGCTGCGTGCGTCTGCCTTTCGGATTGCGTACGCTAGTCTTTGTTAGCGACACGTGTACGCAATGCAAAGGATCCACCGTAACACAATATATATTTTATCAATGTAGACGATCCCTGATCATCTACCGCAATCCACACTGCACACTGGCTGCCTCGTCTCTCGGACAAGCCGTGTGTTGTTCTATACTTTAACTATTACCTCTACTTATTAAATAACAGCAAATCTCCTTTTAGCCCTTTCTATCAACTATAAAATTTGGCAAACAGGAATAGTGATATACGAAAAATGAAACAGAAATGCAGATATATGCGTGCGTACGCAAGACAAAAGAAAAATAAACAGTTTTAAAAAGACACAAGCGTTTTGTTCTTACTTCCGGTCCCGGATTCCTTCAGCACTCTTAATCTAAGCGAAAGCAGACGCTTATCCCGTCAGCAACTGCGAGACAACCTCCCACCCTTTGCTGGAGGGATAATGTCTGCTGATCTACCCAGTGCAGATATGAGAAGGATAGGACACGCCCCCAATTGACAATGCTGAATTCCTTTGTCGTATAAAACACCTTAAGAAGTCTAAGAACACTGTACGCTGTTTACTTAAGAAGTACCGTAATGGTACGCTATTTGCGTAACGATCGCTCAGCCGTAGGCGAGACGCTCAAGCGTCACGTTCGCTCGCGGCCCAGTGATCACAGGACACGTTATTGGTTATGTCTAGGGAAATGATTCGCTATGGCGTAGCTTACGCTCGAGACCACGAGGAGGTCACCAGCGATGCCGACGCTCACAACACTATACCTTTATGTAAAACCTTATATCAATGAAATACACTGCATACCTTAATGTGAGTACAGGGTGTAAGTGCAACCTTGTGTAACCTGACTAACTACAAAGCTGCTTGTGCGTCACCGACGCTCAAGTGAACACTTATCACTATAGAAAATACACAGATACTGGTTTAGGGTTCCAAAGCCTATTAACTGTATTATATCTAATATACTTGTAAAAAAAGGATAACAGTACATATGATACACTACAATATAACAGAGACTTCCTAACCACAGAACTAAACAATAAATACAAATAGACAATACTACGCTGACCTAGATACAATACAATACAATACTATAATACTATAAGGTATATAAGAGAAAAGAGGAGAGAGAGAGATAGAGAGAGAGAGAGAGAAATTGGCTCGCAGAAAGACAATGATTATGGAGAGAACTTACGCACAAAGGGTATGATCGCCAGCGCCTCGATATCCAGCTCCCGATTATCAGCAGATAACCGTTGATGAGAGAGTGAGAGCTGGATGTGGTCGGCCTGCCTATTTATGCCCCACACACAATGCAATCTCCTGGTCCTACAATCCTTCAGTTTATTGGACACAGGAATTCGGCCCTGTACTGTAACCAAAGGTCATAGGTTGATTCATACAGGTGGGCTGTGCTGAGTTTAAACGGCTCAGGTGGGTGGGAAACTGGGTTTCCCGCCGCATACCTGAGTATGGGTAAATAATAGAAATGGACATAAACTTCTTATGTTCATAACTATTCGCACGAGCGATTAATACGCTCCAAACCAACACCGGAATATTGCTAATTAAATACTCTTCCGATGGGTACCAAATACTACTGTATGACTCCTGTTAGACCCTTCGTACAATACAAAGAGGGATTCCTCCGCTCAGGGACATTCTATCTAAACCAAACTTACAGAAACTATTGAGGGGAACATGATCTATAAACGACATTAATTGTGAACTTTTGTAACGAATGAGTCGCACGCTACGATCACATAAACTCTACCGTAAATGCGCATACTGCGCGTGCGAGTGCACGCTATTGCGGGTATGCGCTTCCACGGGAGAGCGTACGCATGCGCAGCACGGACCAGTGTGCGGTGCAAATATGGCAGTGTGCATTGAGACATTTTTCTGACTTCGACAATATAGCCTCCGGAGG
Source organism: Pseudophryne corroboree (assembly GCF_028390025.1). NCBI lineage: Eukaryota > Metazoa > Chordata > Amphibia > Anura > Myobatrachidae > Pseudophryne > Pseudophryne corroboree. The sequence goes on along the minus strand of NC_086444.1, from coordinate 173,600,321 downwards.
CTATATGTGAGGTATTTTTAGCCAAAATAGGTATTCATTTGCCTCCCAGGGTGCCCCCCTCCCAGCGCCCTGCACCCTCAGTGACTGCCGTGTGAAGTGTGCTGAGAGGAAAATGGCGCACAGCTGCAGTGCTGTGCGCTACCTTTAGAAGACTGAGGAGTCTTCTGCCGCCGATTCTGGACCTCTTCTTACTTCAGCATCTGCAAGGGGGCCGGCGGCAAGGCTCCGGTGACCATCCAGGCTGTACCTGTGATCGTCCCTCTGGAGCTGATGTCCAGTAGCCAAGAAGCCAATCCATCCTGCACGCAGGTGAGTTCACTTCTTCTCCCCTAAGTCCCTCGTTGCAGTGATCCTGTTGCCAGCAGGACTCACTGTAAAATAAAAAACCTAAGCTAAACTTTTCTAAGCAGCTCTTTAGGAGAGCCACCTAGATTGCACCCTTCTCGGCCGGGCACAAAAATCTAACTGGCTTGGAGGAGGGTCATAGGGGGAGGAGCCAGTGCACACCACCGGATCGGAAAGCTTTACTTTTGTGCCCTGTCTCCTGCGGAGCCGCTATTCCCCATGGTCCTTTCAGGAACCCCAGCATCCACTAGGACGATAGAGAAATAGTAAGGATGCAGCTGTACATGTTACACTGGCTGTGTGGTATATACTAGGGATGCAGCTGTACATGTTACACTGGCTATGTGGTATATACTAGGGATGCAGCTGTACATGTTACACTGGCTGTGTGGTATATAATAAGGATGCAGCTGTACATGTTACACTGGCTGTGTGGTATATAGTAAGGATGCAGCTGTACATGTTACACTGGCTGTGTGGTATATAATAGGGATGCAGCTGTACATGTTACACTGACTGTGTGGTATATACTAGGGATGCAGCTGTACATGTTACACTGGCTGTGTGGCATATAGTAAGGATGCAGCTGTACATGTTACACTGGCTGTGTGGTATATAGTAAGGATGCAGCTGTACATGTTACACTGGCTGTGTGGTATATAGTAAGGATGCAGCTGTACATGTTACACTGGCTGTGTGGTATATACTAGGGATGCAGCTGTACATGTTACACTGACTGTGTGATATATACAAGGGATGCAGCTGTACATGTTACACTGGCTGTGTGGCATATAGTAAGGATGCAGCTGTACATGTTACACTGGCTGTGTGGCATATAGTAAGGATGCAGCTGTACATGTTACACTGGCTGTGTGGTATATAGTAAGGATGCAGCTGTACATGTTACACTGGCTGTGTGGCATATAGTAAGGATGCAGCTGTACATGTTACACTGGCTGTGTGGTATATAGTAAGGATGCAGCTGTACATCTTACACTGACTGTGTGGTATATACTAGGGATGCAGATGTACATGTTACACTGACTGTGTGGTATATACTAGGGATGCAGCTGTACATGTTACACTGACTGTGTGGTATATAGTAAGGATGCAGCTGTACATGTTACACTGACTGTGTGGTATATACTAGGGATGCAGCTGTACATGTTACACTGACTGTGTGGTATATAGTAAGGATGCAGCTGTACATGTTACACTGGCTGTGTGGTATATACTAGGGATGCAGCTGTACATGTTACACTGACTGTGTGGTATATACTAGGGATGCAGCTGTACATGTTACACTGACTGTGTGGTATATACTAGGGATGCAGCTGTACATGTTACACTGACTGTGTGGTATATACTAGGGATGCAGCTTTACATGTTACACTGGCTGTGTGGTATATAGTAAGGATGCAGCTGTACATGTTACACTGGCTGTGTGGTATATACTAGGGATGCAGCTGTACATGTTACACTGGCTGTGTGGTATATACTAGGGATGCAGCTGTACATGTTACACTGGCTGTGTGGTATATAGTAAGGATGCAGCTGTACATGTTACACTGGCTGTGTGGTATATACTAGGGATGCAGCTGTACATGTTACACTGGCTGTGTGGTATATACTAGGGATGCAGCTGTACATGTTACACTGTGTGGTATATACTAGGGATGCAGCTGTACATGTTACACTGTGTGGTATATACTAGGGATGCAGCTGTACATGTTACACTGTGTGGTATATACTAGGGATGCAGCTGTACATGTTACACTGTGTGGTATATAGTAAGGATGCAGCTGTACATGTTACACTGGCTGCATGGTGTATAACAAGGATGCAGCTGTACAAGTATGCAGATATGACACCTATAACTGGGCACTGTGACTTTAAGGCAGATGATACAACGAGGATAAAGCTGCATTATTGCAGATTTTTCTCTGAAGGGTGACTGCATAAAGGCAGAGAAGTGCCCACAGAGTAAATGGTATGGCCAGGGCTGGCCGGGGGCTCCTCTGGCACTGGGGTGACTGATACGACATGTAAGCTGTCTCTGACCCTCTCACCTCCGGCTTCAGCCCGAACTCATCCTGTCTTCCTGCCCCTCTCCTCCTGTCTCTGCGCTTTTCCAGGTTCCTCTCACCCCTGACGTCACTTCTTCACCTTCCTCCTCCAATCACGTGAGGGGATGGCGTTTGCGAGTCACACGAATGGTGGGCGGGACGCTGGGCTCACGTGATACGGTGCATCGACCTCAGTCAGTAGTCCAGCGCACGCACTGTAAGCACTAGAAGACCAGCTAGCCGGTGATCGAGCTACAGTAATCCGCAGTGTGCTCGTGCTCGGCGTTCGTCTTTCAGTCCTGACTCCTTGCTAGCTAGTTGCTCGTACAGCGGCTGATGAGACTTTGGGGCTTGGGGGTCATTCCGAGTTGATCGCAGGTAGCAACATTTTGCTGCCCATGCGATCAACTCGACGCCGCCTATAGGGGAGGGCTTTTTTGCATAGCAAGGCTGCGAACGCTTGTGCAGCCCTGCTATGCGAAAAAAATTTTATTATTTATTTATTATGTAATTTATATAGCGCACACATATTCCACAGCGCTTTACAGAGAATATTTGCCCATTCACATCAGTTCCTGCCCCAGTGGAGCTTACAATCTATATTCCCTATCACATGTACACACAGACACATTCACACTAGGGTTAATATTGTTGAGAGCCAGTTAACCTACCAGTATTTCTCTAACGTCCTAAGTGGATGCTGGGGACTCCGTAAGGACCATGGGGAATAGCGGCTCCGCAGGAGACTGGGCACAAAAGTAAAAGCTTTAGGACTACCTGGTGTGCACTGGCTCCTCCCCCTATGACCCTCCTCCAAGCCTCAGTTAGATTTTTGTGCCCGAACGAGAAGGGTGCACACTAGGTGGCTCTCCTGAGCTGCTTAGTGAAAAGTATTATTTTCAGTGAGACCTGCTGGCAACAGGCTCACTGCACCGAGGGACTAAGGGGAGAAGAAGCGAACTCACCTGCGTGCAGAGTGGATTGGGCTTCTTAGGCTACTGGACATTAGCTCCAGAGGGACGATCACAGGCCCAGCCATGGATGGGTCCCAGAGCCGCGCCGCCGGCCCCCTTACAGAGCCAGAAGACTGAAGAGGTCCGGGAAATCGGCGGCAGAAGACGTCCTGTCTTCAATAAGGTAGCGCACAGCACCGCAGCTGTGCGCCATTGCTCTCAGCACACTTCACACTCCGGTCACTGAGGGTGCAGGGCGCTGGGGGGGGGGGTGCCCTGAGACGCAATAAAAACACCTTAGATGGCTAAAAATACATCACATATAGCTCCTGGGCTATATGGATGCATTTAACCCCTGCCAGTTTTTCCTTAAAAAAGCGGGAGAAAGGCCGCCGAGAAGGGGGCGGAGCCTATCTCCTCAGCACACAAGCGCCATTTTCCCTCACAGCTCCGTTGGAGGGAAGCTCCCTGACTCTCCCCTGCAGTCCTGCACTACAGAAACAGGGTAAAACAAGAGAGGGGGGGCACTAAATTTGGCAGATTAATAATACAGCAGCTATATAAGGGAAAAACACTTATATAAGGTTATCCCTGTATATATATAGCGCTCTGGTGTGTGCTGGCAAACTCTCCCTCTGTCTCCCCAAAGGGCTAGTGGGGTCCTATCCTCTATCAGAGCATTCCCTGTGTGTGTGCTGTGTGTCGGTACGTTGTGTCGACATGTATGAGGAGGAAAATGGTATGGAGGCGGAGCAATTGCCTGTAATAGTGATGTCACCCCCTAGGGAGTCGACACCTGACTGGATGGTCGTATGGAAGGAATTACGTGATAGCGTCAGCACTTTACAAAAGACTGTTGACGACATGAGACAGCCGGAAAAACAGTTAATACCTGTCCAGGCGTCTCAAACACTGTCAGGGGCTCTAAAGCGCCCGTTACCTCAGATGGTCGACACAGACACGGACACTGACTCCAGTGTCGACGGTGAGGAAACAAACGTATTTTCCAGTAGGGCCACACGTTACATGATCACGGCAATGAAGGAGGTTTTGAACATTTCTGATACTACAAGTACCACAAAAAAGGGTATTATGTGGGGTGTGAAAAAACTACCCGTAGTTTTTCCTGAATCAGATGAATTAAATGAGGTGTGTGATGAAGCGTGGGTTTCCCCCGATAAAAAACTGCTAATTTCTAAAAAATTATTGGCATTATACCCTTTCCCGCCAGAGGTTAGGGCGCGTTGGGAAACACCCCCTAGGGTAGATAAGGCGCTCACACGCTTATCAAAACAAGTGGCGTTACCGTCTCCGGATACGGCCGCCCTCAAGGAGCCAGCTGATAGAAAGCTGGAAAATATCCTAAAAAGTATATACACACATACTGGTGTTATACTGAGACCAGCAATCGCCTCAGCCTGGATGTGCAGTGCTGGGGTGGCTTGGTCGGATTCCCTGACTGAAAATATTGATACCCTGGACAGGGACAGTATATTATTGACTATAGAGCATTTAAAGGATGCATTTCTATATATGCGAGATGCACAGAGGGATATTTGCACTCTGGCATCAAGAGTAAGTGCGCTGTCCATTTCTGCCAGAGGAGGGTTATGGACGCGACAGTGGTCAGGTGATGCGGATTCCAAACGGCATATGGAAGTATTGCCGTATAAAGGGGAGGAGTTATTTGGGGTCGGTCTATCGGACCTGGTGGCCACGGCAACGGCTGGGAAATCCACCTTTTTACCCCAGGTCACCTCTCAGCAGAAAAAGACACCGTCTTTTCAGGCTCAATCCTTTCGTCCCCATAAGGGCAAGCGGGCAAAAGGCCACTCATATCTGCCCCGGGGCAGAGGAAGGGGAAAAAGACTGCAGCAGGCAGCCTCTTCCCAGGAACAGAAGCCCTCCCCCGCTTCTGCCAAGTCCTCAGCATGACGCTGGGGCCTTACAAGCGGACTCAGGTACGGTGGGGGGTCGTCTCAAGAATTTCAGCGCGCAGTGGGCTCACTCGCAAGTGGACCCCTGGATCCTGCAGGTAGTATCTCAGGGGTACAAATTGGAATTCGAGACGTCTCCCCCTCGCCGGTTCCTGAAGTCTGCTTTACCAACGTCTCCCTCCGACAGGGAGGCGGTATTGGAAGCCATTCACAAGCTGTATTCCCAGCAGGTGATAAGCAAGGTACCCCTCCTACAACAGGGAAAGGGGTATTATTCCACACTGTTTGTGGTACCGAAGCCGGACGGCTCGGTGAGACCTATTTTAAATCTGAAATCCTTGAACACTTACATACAAAGGTTCAAATTCAAGATGGAGTCACTCAGAGCAGTGATAGCGAACCTGGAAGAAGGGGACTATATGGTGTCTCTGGACATCAAGGATGCTTACCTCCATGTCCCAATTTGCCCTTCTCACCAAGGGTACCTCAGGTTTGTGGTACAGAACTGTCACTATCAGTTTCAGACGCTGCCGTTTGGATTGTCCACGGCACCCCGGGTCTTTACCAAGGTAATGGCCGAAATGATGATTCTTCTTCGAAGAAAAGGCGTCTTAATTATCCCTTACTTGGACGATCTCCTGATAAGGGCAAGGTCCAGGGAACAGTTAGAGGTCGGAGTAGCACTATCTCAAGTAGTGCTACGACAGCACGGGTGGATTCTAAATATTCCAAAATCGCAGCTGATTCCGACGACACGTCTGCTGTTCCTAGGGATGATTCTGGACACAGTCCAGAAAAAGGTGTTTCTCCCGGAGGAGAAAGCCAGGGAGTTATCCGAGCTAGTCAGGAACCTCCTAAAACCAGGCCAAGTGTCAGTGCATCAATGCACAAGGGTCCTGGGAAAAATGGTGGCTTCTTACGAAGCGATTCCATTCGGCAGATTCCACGCAAGAACTTTTCAGTGGGATCTGCTGGACAAATGGTCCGGATCGCATCTTCAGATGCATCAGCGGATAACCCTGTCTCCAAGGACAAGGGTGTCTCTCCTGTGGTGGTTGCAGAGTGCTCATCTTCTAGAGGGCCGCAGATTCGGCATTCAGGACTGGGTCCTGGTGACCACGGATGCCAGCCTGAGAGGCTGGGGAGCAGTCACACAGGGAAGAAATTTCCAGGGCTTGTGGTCAAGCCTGGAGACATCACTTCACATAAATATCCTGGAGCTAAGAGCCATCTACAATGCTCTGAGCCTAGCAAGACCTCTGCTTCAAGGTCAGCCGGTGCTGATCCAGTCGGACAACATCACGGCAGTCGCCCACGTAAACAGACAGGGCGGCACAAGAAGCAGGAGGGCAATGACAGAAGTTGCAAGGATTCTTCGCTGGGCAGAAAATCATGTGATAGCACTGTCAGCAGTGTTCATTCCGGGTGTGGACAACTGGAAGCAGACTTCCTCAGCAGACACGACCTCCACCCGGGGGAGTGGGGACTTCACCCAGAAGTCTTCCACATGATTGTGAACCGTTGGGAAAAACCAAAGGTGGACATGATGGCGTCCCGCCTCAACAAAAAACTAGACAGATATTGCGCCAGGTCAAGGGACCCTCAGGCAATAGCTGTGGACGCTCTGGTAACACCGTGGGTGTACCAGTCAGTGTATGTGTTCCCTCCTCTTCCTCTCATACCCAAGGTACTGAGGATCATAAGAAGGAGAGGAGTAAGGACTATACTCGTGGCTCCGGATTGGCCAAGAAGGACTTGGTACCCGGAACTTCAAGAGATGCTCACAGAGGACCCGTGGCCTCTACCTCTAAGAAAGGACCTGCTCCAGCAGGGACCCTGTCTCTTCCAAGACTTACCGCAGCTGCGTTTGACGGCATGGCGGTTGAACGCCGGATCCTGAAGGAAAAAGGCATTCCGGATGAAGTCATCCCTACCTTGATCAAAGCCAGGAAGGATGTATCCGTACAACATTATCACCGTATTTGGCGTAAATATGTTGCGTGGTGCGAGGCCAGGAAGGCCCCTACAGAGGAATTTCAACTGGGTCGTTTCCTGCATTTCCTACAAACAGGACTGTCTATGGGCCTAAAATTAGGGTCCATTAAGGTTCAGATTTCGGCCCTGTCGATTTTCTTCCAAAAAGAACTGGCTTCAGTTCCTGAAGTACAGACGTTTGTCAAGGGGGTACTGCATATACAACCTCCTTTTGTGCCTCCAGTGGCACCTTGGGATCTAAATGTAGTTTTGGGATTCCTAAAATCACATTGGTTTGAACCACTTTCCACTGTGGACTTAAAATATCTCACATGGAAGGTGGTAATGCTGTTAGCCCTGGCTTCAGCCAGGTGTGTCTCAGAATTGGCGGCTTTATCCTATAAAAGCCCTTACCTAATTTTTCATACGGACAGGGCAGAATTGAGGACTCGTCCTCAATTTCTCCCTAAGGTGGTTTCAGCATTTCACTTGAACCAGCCTATTGTGGTCCCTGCGGCTACTAGGGACTTGGAGGACTTCAAGTTGCTGGACGTAGTCAGGGCCCTGAAAATATATGTTTCCAGGACGGCTGGAGTCAGAAAATCTGACTCGCTATTTATCCTGTATGCACCCAACAAGCTGGGTGCTCCTGCTTCTAAGCAGACTATTGCTCGCTGGATTTGTAGTACAATTCAGCTTGCACATTCTGTGGCAGGCCTGCCACAGCCAAAATCTGTAAATGCCCATTCCACAAGGAAGGTGGGCTCATCTTGGGCGGCTGCCCGAGGGGTCTCGGCTTTACAACTTTGCCGAGCAGCTACTTGGTCAGGGGCAAACACGTTTGCTAAATTCTACAAATTTGATACCCTGGCTGAGGAGGACCTGGAGTTCTCTCATTCGGTGCTGCAGAGTCATCCGCACTCTCCCGCCCATTTGGGAGCTTTGGTATAATCCCCATGGTCCTTACGGAGTCCCCAGCATCCACTTAGGACGTTAGAGAAAATAAGAATTTACTTACCGATAATTCTATTTCTCTGACGTCCTAGTGGATATTGGGAACTCCGAAAGGACCATGGGGAATAGCGGCTCCGCAGGAGACTGGGCACAAAAGTAAAAGCTTTAGGACTAGCTGGTGTGCACTGGCTCCTCCCCCTATGGCCCTCCTCCAAGCCTCAGTTAGATTTTTGTGCCCGAACGAGAAGGGTGCAATCTAGTTGGCTCTCCTGAGCTGCTTAGAGTAAAAGTTTAAATTAGTTTTTTTTTTTTTTTTTTTCAGTGAGTCCTGCTGGCAACAGGCTCACTGCATCGAGGGACTAAGGGGAGAAGAAGCGAACTCACCTGCGTGCAGAGTGGATTGGGCTTCTTAGGCTACTGGACATTAGCTCCAGAGGGACGATCACAGGCCCAGCCATGGATGGGTCCCAGAGCCGCGCCGCCGTCCCCCTTACAGAGCCAGAAGAGCAGAAGAGGTCCGGAAAATCGGCGGCAGAAGACGTCAGTCTTCAACAAGGTAGCGCACAGCACCGCAGCTGTGCGCCATTGCTCTCAGCACACTTCACACTCCGGTCACTGAGGGTGCAGGGCGCTGGGGGGGGGGGCGCCCTGAGACGCAATAAAAACACCTTGGATGGCAAAAAAAAAATGTATCACATATAGCTCCTGGGCTATATGGATGCATTTAACCCCTGCCAGAATACATAGAAAAACGGGAGATAAGGCCGCCGATAAGGGGGCGGAGCCTATCTCCTCAGCACACTGGCGCCATTTTCCCTCACAGCTCCGTTGGAGGGAAGCTCCCTGGATCTCCCCTGCAGTCACTACACTACAGAAAGGGTTAAAAAAGAGAGGGGGGCACTAATTAGGCGCAGTATAAACAATACAGCAGCTATAAGGGGAAAAACACTTATATAAGGTTATCCCTGTATATATATAGCGCTCTGGTGTGTGCTGGCAAACTCTCCCTCTGTCTCCCCAAAGGGCTAGTGGGGTCCTGTCCTCTATCAGAGCATTCCCTGTGTGTGTGCTGTGTGTCGGTACGTTTGTGTCGACATGTATGAGGAGGAAAATGATGTGGAGACGGAGCAGATTGCCTGTAATAGTGATGTCACCCCCTAGGGGGTCGACACCTGAGTGGATGAACTGTTGGAAGGAATTACGTGACAGTGTCAGCTCTGTATAAAAGACAGTGGTTGACATGAGACAGCCGGCTACTCAGCTTGTGCCTGTCCAGACGTCTCATAGGCCGTCAGGGGCTCTAAAGCGCCCGTTACCTCAGATGGCAGATATAGACGCCGACACGGATACTGACTCCAGTGTCGACGGTGAAGAGACAAATGTGACTTCCAGTAGGGCCACACGTTACATGATGGAGGCAATGAAAAATGTTTTACACATTTCTGATAATACGAGTACCACCAAAAAGGGGTATTATGTTCGGTGAGGAAAAACTACCTGTAGTTTTCCTGAATCTGAGAAATTAAATGAGGTGTGTGATGATGCGTGGGTTTCCCCCGATAACAACTGATAATTTCTAAAATGTTATTGGCATTATATCCTTTCCCGCCAGAGGTTAGGGTGCGTTGGGAAACACCCCCTAGGGTGGATAAAGCGCTCACACGCTTGTAAGGGCTCTACCCTCTCCTGAGATGGCCGCCCTTAAGGATCCTGCTGATAGAAAGCAGGAGGGTATCCTAAAATGTATTTACACACATACTGGTGTTATACTGCGACCAGCAATCGCCTCAGCCTGGATGTGCAGTGCTGGGTTGGCGTGGTCGGATTCCCTGACTGAAAATATTGATACCCTAGATAGGGACAGTATATTTTTGCCTATAGAGCAGTTAAAAGATGCATTTCTATATATGCGTGATGCACAGCGGAATATTTGCCGACTGGCATCAAGTCTAAGTGCGTTGTCCATTTCTACCAGTAGAGGGTTATGGACACGACAGTGGTCAGGTGATGCGGATTTCAAACGGCATTTGGAAGTATTGCCTTATTAAGGGGAGGAGTTATTTGGGGTCGGTCTTTCAGACCTGGTGGCCACGGCAACAGCTGGGAAATCCACGTTTGTACCCCAGGTCGCCTCTCAACATGAGAAGACGCCGTATTATCAGGCGCAGTCTTTTCGTGGACAAGCGGGCAAAAGGTTCCTCATTTCTGCCCCGTGACAGAGGGAGAGGAAAAAGGCTGCAGAAATCAGCCAGTTCCCAGGAACAGAAACCCTCTCCCACCTCTGCCAAGCCCTCAGTATGACGCTGGGGCTTTACAAGCAGAATCAGGCACAGTGGGGGGCCCGTCTCAATGAATTTCAGCGCGCAGTGGGCTCACTCGCAAGTAGACCCCTGGATCCGTCAGGTGATATCTCAGGGGTACAAATTGGAATTCGAGACATCTCCCCCTCGCCGTTTCCTAAAGTCGGCTTTACCGATGTCTCCTTCTGACAGGGAGACAGTTTTGGAAGCCATTCACAAGCTGTATTCCCAGCAGGTGATAATCAAGGTACCCCTCCTGCAACAGGGAACGGGGTATTATTCCACACTGTTGTGGTACCGAAGCCGGACGGCTCGGTGAGACCGATTCTAAATCTAAAATCTTTGAACACTTACATACAGAGGTTCAAATTCAAGATTGAGTCACTCAGAGCAGTGATTGCGAACCTGGAAGAAGGGGACTACATGATGTCTCGGGACATCAAGGATGCTTACCTTCATGTCCCAATTTACCCTTCTCACCAAGGGTACCTCAGGTTTATGGTACAGAACTGTCACTATCAGTTCAGACGCTGCCGTATGGATGGTCCACGGCACCCCGGGTCTTTACCAAGGTAATGGCCGAAATTATGATATTCCTTCGAAGGAAGGGAATTTTAGTTATCCCTTACTCGGACGATTCCCTGATAAGGGTAAGATCCAGGGAACAGTTGGAGGTCGGTGTAGCACTATCTCAGGTAGTGTTGCGGCAACACGATTGGATTCTCAATATTCCAAAATCGCAGCTGGTTCCGACGACTCGTCTTCTGTTCCTAGGGATGATCCTGGACACAGTCCAGAAAAAGGTGTTTCTCCGGGAGGAGAAAGCCAGGGAGTTATCCGAGCTAGTCAGGAACCTCCTAAAACCGAGCCAAGTCTCAGTGCATCAATGCACAAGGGTTCTGGGTAAAATGGTGGCTTCCTACGAAGCAATCCCATTCGGCAGATTCCACGCAAGAACTTTCCAGTGGGACCTGCTGGACAAATGGTCCGGGTCGCATCTTCAGATGCATCAGCGGATAACCCTGTCACCAAGAACAAGGGTGTCCCTCCTGTGTTGGTTGCAGAGTGCTCATCTTCTAGAGGGCCGCAGATTCGGCATTCAGGACTGGGTCCTGGTGACCACGGATGCCAGCCTGCGAGGCTGGGGAGCAGTCACACAGGGAAGGAATTTCCAGGGCTTATGGTCAAGCCTGGAGACATCACTTCACATAAATATCCTGAAGCTAAGGGCCATTTACAATGCTCTAAGCTTAGCAAGACCTCTGCTTCAAGGTCAGCCGGTGTTGATCCAGTCAGACAACATCACGGCAGTCACCCACGTAAACAGACAGGGTGGCACAAGAAGCAGGAGGGCAATGGCAGAAGCTGCAAGGATTCTTCGCTGGGCGGAAAATCATGTGATAGCACTGTCAGCAATTCCGGGAGTGGACAACTGGGAAGCAGACTTCCTCAGCAGACACTACCTCCACCCGGGAGAGTGGGGACTTCACCCAGAAGTCTTCCACATGATTATAAACCGTTGGGAAAAACTCGACAGGTATTGCGCCAGGTCAAGGGACCTTCAGGCAATAGCTGTAGACGCTCTGGTAACACCGTGGGTGTACCAGTCAGTGTATGTGTTCCCTCATCTGCCTCTCATACCCAAGGTACTGAGATTGATAAGATGGAGAGGAGTAAGCACTATATTCGTGGCTCCGGATTGGCCAAGAAGGACTTGGTAACCGGAACTTCAAGAGATGCTCACGGAGGATCCGTGGCCTCTACCTCTAAGAAGGGACCTGCTCCAGCAAGGACCCTGTCTGTTCCAAGAACCGCGGCTGCGTTTGACGGCATGGCGGTCGAACGCTGGATCCTGAAGAAAAAAAAGGCATTCCGGATGAAGTCATCCCTATCCTGATCAAACCCAGGAAGGATGTAACCGCAAAACATTATCACCGCATTTGGCGAAAATATGTTGCGTGGTGCGAGGCCAGTAAGGCCCGACGGAGGAAATTCAACTGGGTCGATTCCTACATTTCCTGCAAACAGGAGTGTCTATGGGCCTGAAATTGGGGTCCATTAAGGTTCAAATTTCGGCCCTGTCAATTTTCTTCCAAAAAGAACTAGCTTCAGTCCCTGAAGTTCAGACGTTGAAAAAGGGGTACTGCATATACAGCCTCCTTTTGTGCCTCCAGTGGCACCTTTGGATCTCAATGTCGTTTTTGGTTTCCAAAAGTCACATTGGTTTGAACCACTTAAATCTGTGGAGTTAAAATATCTCACATGGAAAGTGGTCATGCTGTTGGCCCTGGCCTGGGCCAGGCGCGTGTCAGAATTGGCGGCTTTATCCTGTAAAAGCCCTTATCTGATTTTCCTTTCGGACAGGGCGGAATTGAGGACTCGTCCTCAGTTTCTCCCTAAGGTGGTTTCAGCGTTTCACCTGAACCAACCTATTGTGGTGCCTGCGGCTACTAAGGACTTGGAGGACTCCAAGTTGCTAGACGTTGTCAGGGCCCTGAAAATATATGTTTCCAGGACGGCTGGAGTCAGAAAATCTGACTCGCTGTTTATCCTGTATGCACCCAACAAACTGGGTGCGCCTGCTTCTAAGCAGACTATTGCTCGTTGGATTTGTAGTACAATTCAGCTTGCACATTCTGTGGCAGGCCTGCCACAGCCAAAAATCTGTAAATGCCCACTCCACAAGGAAGATGGGCTCATCTTGGGCGGCTGCCCGAGGGGTCTCGGCTTTACAACTTTGCCGAGCAGCTACTTGGTCAGGGGCAAACAAGTTTGCTAAATTCTACAAATTTGATACCCTGGCTGAGGAGGACCTGGAGTTCTCTCATTCGGTGCTGCAGAGTCATCCACACTCTCCCGCCCGTTTGGGAGCTTTGGTATAATCCCCATGGTCCTTTCGGAGTTCCCAGCATCCACTAGGACGTCAGAGAAAATAAGAATTTACTTACCGATAATTCTATTTCTCATAGTCCGTAGTGGATGCTGGGCGCCCATCCCAAGTGCGGATTGTCTGCAATACTTGTACATAGTTACAAAAATCGGGTTATTATTGTTGTGAGCCATCTTTTCAGAGGCTCCTCTGTTATCATGCTGTTAACTGGGTTCAGTTCACAGGTTGTACGGTGTGATTGGTGTGGCTGGTATGAGTCTTACCCGGGATTCAAAATCCTTCCTTATTGTGTACGCTCGTCCGGGCACAGTATCCTAACTGAGGCTTGGAGGAGGGTCATAGGGGGAGGAGCCAGTGCACACCAGCTAGTCCTAAAGCTTTTAATTTTGTGCCCAGTCTCCTGCGGAGCCGCTATTCCCTATGGTCCTTTCGGAGTTCCCAGCATCCACTACGGACTATGAGAAATAGAATTATCGGTAAGTAAATTCTTATTTTCTCATAGTCCGTAGTGGATGCTGGGCGCCCATCCCAAGTGCGGATTGTCTGCAATACTTGTACATAGTTATTGTTACAAAAATCGGGTTATTATTGTTGTGAGCCATCTTTTCAGAGGCTCCTCTGTTATCATGCTGTTAACTGGGTTCAGATCACAGGTTGTACGGTGTGATTGGTGTGGCTGGTATGAGTCTAACCCCGGATTCAATATCCTTCCTTATTGTGTACGCTCGTCCGGGCACAGTATCCTAACTGAGGCTTGGAGGAGGGTCATAGGGGGAGGAGCCAGTGCACACCAGGTAGTCCTAAAGCTTTTACTTTTGTGCCCAGTCTCCTGCGGAGCCGCTATTCCCCATGGTCCTTACGGAGTCCCCAGCATCCACTACGGACTATGAGAAATAGAATTATCGGTAAGTAAATTCTTATTATTTTTGGATTGTGGGAGGAAACCGGAGTACCCGGAGGAAAACCCACACAAGTACGGTGAGAATATACAAACTCCGCACAGTAAGGGCCATGGTGGGAATCAAGCCCATGACCTCAGTGCTGTGAGGCAGTAATGCTAACCATTACACCATCCGTAAATTTTGTGTGGACCTAGACCAGGGTAACAGTTACTTACCCTGTGCGATCGATCCAGCGATGCAGGTCCCGGAATTGACGCCAGACAACAGCCCTCCAAACGCCTGGACACGCCTGCGTTGGACTCACCACTCCCAGAAAATGGTGAGTTGCTGCCCCAAAACGCCTTCCTGCTGTCAATCTTCTTGCGATCGCACCAGCAATCGCTTTCTTCGTTCTTCTGGTCGTTGCCTGGTGACGGGCGTTGCTGGGCAACGATGCACGTGCACATTGCTGCCGCCGCACAGGCGCAGAACCTGCCCTTTCGCACCGCTGCGACAAACAGCAACGTGTGAACGGGTCGGAATGACCCCCAAAGGTCATGGGGTATATCATGTACTGAGTCATGGAGAGAGATAAATTAGGCAGGTATAAAGTACCAACCAATCAGCTTCTAACTGCTAACTACCATAGTTGAAAAATGACAGGAGCTGATTGGATGGTACTTTATCTCTATCCAAGTATTAGCATGGAGTGAGTGGGTGGGGAGCATGGCAAGACAAATGATGTTTGGGCATCGGTGTGCTTTCTGCAATCACGTCATCATGACTATACCCCTGCTACACAATGGTGGATTACACAGTGCGAGGCGTGGCTACGATGACACAAATAGCGCCATTGCCAGGGTAACTGGTGGGGGCAGCCAGATTCCGGCATACATGGCCACTTTTCTGTGTGGCCGCGAGCACCACCCAGTACAGACGGGAGCCTCCCGGCTGTACCCGGGGAGTAGGCAAGTATTATATATATGCTTCAAGGGGACCATAAAGCGTTCTAATATACATAAGTCACTGGCTCCACTACCTTCCTTTGGAGCAGGCAACTCCACATTCAGAGAGTGAGCGGTAGGTGTCACAGGGAGAATGGTGAAATATCGGTGTTTATTCACCAACGTGTCAGGGACAGATTCCCATCCCATCTTTAACCCTTTATCAGGCGCCTGTTAGAAAATCGTCATTAGCACCTAATTAACTCAATTCTAAAGCTCTTAAACTGATCAGTGACCTTCATTAGGACGTACAAAAAGAGAAATCGTAGGTTTTACGGGCCATAAGTTTGGGTGCAGCGTGCCTGAGAGGCCACGCTGGACAAACCTACATATTTCCGCAAAATATCCACAACCTTTGTAATTTTCATTAATAAAATTAGCAAAATAAATAATAGATGAAAATAAAAGGAAAAACGAACCTTCAAAAGTCGAAGGAGTTTGGGCGCAGTGTGCCTGAGAGGCCAGGAGGGTCACTACTGCACTCCACGCAGATGGCGGGAAAGCTGACTAGGGGGTTTCGAACAACACCTAGAGACAGGAAGGTACTAGGAGGGGCAGGCCCCTGCGCCCCCTTGGGGTGGAGAGGGGAGCGAGAACAGCTTTGCCGCACCTGTCAGGCGGGCTGTGCCTGACTGAGGGTTAAGCGGACTGTCTCCAGAATATTGATGATTAAACACCGATATTTCACCTGATAAAAGTGCTTCTCCCGGAGATGAGATTGATGAAGTTAGGAAGTATGTCCCAGGATAAAAGTTTATTGAGAAATTTAGCAAAAATTATTAAAATTTAGTAATTGCTTATCTGTCATCCTTGGTGATGGATAAGGCTGCAGTTTTGTTTGTTCACATATTTTATGATTAGCAGCCACAAACACGGATTTTGCCTATAACACTGATCATAAAAAATGTAATTTGGTCCTGGATCACAAACCCCTGCAAATGCCCCATGGCCAGGACTTGTATTTATGATAATGGCACATGTATGATTTTTTTATATAATAAAAGTTAACTATAAATATGAATACGTCATGTTAGGCTGAATACACACTACAGCAATGTCGGGACGATTTACAGTTTCGTAATGAGAAACCATCTACATCATGTTGTATGTACGCCCAATCTGCGCGCTCCTCTGGTTGCTAGCGGAGTCTTTTGGTTGTCTCTGCTGCAAGGCCGACAGAAAACCTTGCTAGCAACCCCGTACAGTGTAAATGAAGGATGGAACGATATGAGGGCTAGGGTTAGGCACCTCCGTGGAGGGTTAGGCACCACCGTGGAGGGTTAGGCTGCGGGGGAGGGAGGGTTAGGCACCTCCGTGCAGGGTTAGGCTGCGGGGGAGGGAGGGTTAGGCACCTCCGTGGAGGGTTAGGCTGCGGGGGAGGGAGAGTTAGGCTGCGGGAAGGAGTGGTTAGGGTTACGCACTACTGGGGAAGGTTAGGGATTAGGAATAAAATACCTACTAGGTGGCGGGATCCTGAGCATCGGGATGCCACTTGCGGTGTTATGACCGCCGGGATCCCAATACCATCCCAGATAGATAGAAGGATTAGGTGGAGTCTGTCTGGGATGACCAGACAAAAAACTATTGTATCAATTATCATGGGGGAAGGGGGAGTTCTCTGTCGCCCAGGGCACTATTATGTCTAGTTACACACGGGAGCTCTATCTACTATGAAAGCAGACATATTTAGGCAACTACATAATTACATAATTATATTGTTGGTGATCAATACTTTGGAGTCTATTCATGAAGCAGTGAAAAGAGTGGAGTAGTGAACCAGTGGAAAAGTTGCCTTGGTGCGTTATCACCTTCCACTTTATCACTTCTCCAGGTTTAGAGGCCAATTCAGTAAGGATTGTAAAAATTACAAATTTGCAAAAATTGTGACCATTCGCAAAATTGTGAAAGCACGGCCAAACGGAAAAACTGCAACACTAATTTAATGTTACAAAAACAAGGTGGGCTTGTGAAATGTGCAAATATTGCGAAGACCTAAAAAAATATGCATTATTTGCGTATAAATGTACAATTTTACGCATTTTTTGCTTACATGTTTCTGATGTTGCAATTTTTGCAAACAACTGTGTTATAACCTCAAATATTGCACTACCTACTTTCCAGGCCCCCCCAAAAAATGGTGTTGCTGTTCTTGAACATATGTTTGTGTGTGTAGCGATAAAAAATTTTTTTTTTTAATGTATGTGGGTATGTTTTGTTAACAAAAAACGTGTTGGTTGCTTAAAAAGCATTAAAAAACTGTTAGGAAGCTAAAAGACATTAAGCAGATCCTACAAAACAAAATGCTTGGAAATGTTAATTAACGTTTGCTTTTAAAAAATAGTGTGGTTGTCAAACTTCGATAGTTAGTAAGTGTAAAAACAATTAAGTTACTAATATATATTTTATAATGAAACGTGTTACACAGTTTAAAGCTCTCTTACATGTTTAGTTTCAATACAGCTGAATGAAGTGATTTGTGGTCTGAGGTGTGATCTTCTTCAGCTGGCTGTAATGAAGCAATGATTGCAGTATACATCGAACAGTCTACAACTGAAGTCAGCTTGTGCCGATTTTAAGGTAGACCTGTAGTCACTCAGAAACTGCACACCATAAATGTGCGATCAGTTGTAAAAATTGCGTATGCACCACCATAGGCGTGCGCAGAACATTTTATTAGGGGGTGCACCATCGGAGGGGCGTGGTTAGCACCACCTACTGGGCGTGTCTAGTACCGCCTATTGACACTCAATACAATATAAATCACATACCGCAAGAGGCGTGGCCACTGCAAACACGTGTCAATATGACACGCCATCTGTTTCTCATCACTCTTGGAGCATTCCTTTCTATTCCATATGACCTTACCTATATGGTGGTTTCTTACAACAGGGAACCTCTGAAGATGCTCTCTGCCCAGTGAGGGCATTTCTTCAGTCTATAATTACTATTCATGTAGGAAATTGTATGGTCCGGAAGATGCCTGTTTGTGTAGGAATATAACCAAGATCATCATCATGCAACAGACGTTCAACAAGACTCGTGTCATCTTCTGCCCCCGGCATCTCTCAGCCGCACCATCATCTCTTCCCTGTGTCTCTCAGCCCCTCCATCACCTCCTCTCCCTGCATCGTCTCTCACCCTCACAATCATGCCCTCCCTGCTTGATCTCTCATCCACCCACACCATCATCTCCCTGCCATGCATCTCTCACAATCCACCTCACTTTGTATCTCTCAGTCTCCCCCTTCCCTCTGTGCCTCTCAGTCCACCATTCACTCTGTGCCTCTCAGTCCCCCATTCACTCTGTGCCTCTCAACCTTCATTCTGTGTCTTCCAGCCTACCACCCTTCACTCCGTGTCTCTCAGCCTGCCCCCTTCATTCTGTGTCTTCCAGCCTCCCACCATTCACTCCGTGTCTCTCAGCCTGCCCCCTTCATTCTGTGTCTTCCAGCCTCCCACCATTCACTCCGTGTCTCTCAGCCTGCCCCCTTCATTCTGTGTCTTCCAGCCTCCCACCATTCACTCCGTGTCTCTCAGCCTGCCCTCTTCACTCTGTGTCTTCCAGCCTCCCACCCTTCACTCCGTGTCTCTCAGCCTGCCCTCTTCACTCTGTGTCTTCCAGCCTCCCACCCTTCACTCCGTGTCTCTCAGCCTGCCCTCTTCACTCTGTGTCTTCCAGCCTCCCACCCTTCTCTCCGTGTCTCTCAGCCTGCCCTCTTCACTCTGTGTCTTCCAGCCTCCCACCCTTCACTCCGTGTCTCTCAGCCTGCCCTCTTCACTTTGTGTCTTTCAGTCTCCACCTCCCTTCACTCTCTGTCCAGTGCCGCTTACACACAATGCCCATAGTAGTAATGCCCCTTACACAATGACCCTAGTTGTGCTCCTTACACAATGCCCACTGTAATTGTGCCCATTACACAATGCCCAGCAGTAGTTGTGCCCCATACACATTGCCCAGACAGTAGTTGTGCCCCATACACAATGCCCAGACAGTAGTTGTGCCCCATACACAATTCCCACAAAAGCAGTGCCTCTTACACAATGCCCATAGTAGTGCCCTTTACATAATGCCCATAGTAGTAGTGCCCCTTACACAATGCCCACAATAGTAGTGCCCCTTACACAATGCCCACACAGTAGCTGTACCCCTTAAACAATGCCTATATATTGGTGACCCTTGCACAATGCCCATAGTAATAGTGCCCCTCACGCAATGCCCATAGTAATAGTGCCCCTTACGCAATGCCCATAGTAATAGTGCCCCTCACGCAATGCCCATAGTAATAGTGCCCCTAACGCAATGCCCATAGTAATAGTGCCCCTCACGTAATGCCCATAGTAATAGTGCCCCTCACGTAATGCCCATAGTAATAGTGCCCCTCACGCAGTGCCCATAGTAATAGTGCCCCTCACGTAATGCCCATAGTTATAGTGCCCCTCACATAATGCCCATAGTAATAGTGCCCCTCATGCAATGCCATAGTAATAGTGCCCCTCACGTAATGCCCATAGTAATAGTGCCCATAGTAATAGTGCCCCTCATGCAATGCCATAGTAATAGTGCCCCTCACGCAATGCCATAGTAATAGTGCCCCTCACGCAATGCCATAGTAATAGTGCCCCTCATGCAATGCCATAGTAATAGTGCCCCTCACGTAATGCCCATAGTAATAGTGCCCCTCACATAATGCCCATAGTAATAGTGCCCCTCATGCAATGCCATAGTAATAGTGTCCCTCACATAATGCCCATAGTAATAGTGCCCCTCATGTAATGCCCATAGTAATAGTGCCCCTCACGC
The DNA here is from genome assembly GCF_028390025.1 of Pseudophryne corroboree. NCBI lineage: Eukaryota > Metazoa > Chordata > Amphibia > Anura > Myobatrachidae > Pseudophryne > Pseudophryne corroboree. Next base: position 173,580,216 of record NC_086444.1, on the reverse strand, counting down.
AATGCCATAGTAATAGTGCCCCTCACGCAATGCCCATAGTAATAGTGCCCCTCATGCAATGCCATAGTAATAGTGCCCCTCACGCAATGCCATAGTAATAGTGCCTCTTACACAATACCTTTAGTTGTGGCCCTTACGCTATTATTCCTCCGATTCCTCCTCCTCCTAGGAACGCTGTTATGTGGCGTGGCAAACATGAGTAGAGAGAGAAGTGAGCACAGGCGCGCTGGCGGACGCGCGGCGTGTCGTCAAGAAGCAGAGCCAGAAGAACTAGGTTCCGTGACTTCCGTTCCGTCTCTTCAGTGCAGTGTGCGGCCACTACTAAAGTAAACTGACAGTCCCTCCTGATCGGGCAGCAGGCGGTGGGGACTGTAATGACCAACACTCGTCTCGACAGTCACTGCAGCAGTGCTGCTGCAGGCGTAGCGTGTGTGCGAGGGGTGCCGGACATTAGGGGGTGCCTGTGCGCACCAGGCACCCCCCGTGCGCACGCCTATGTGCACCACCCACCGAACATCAGCATACACCCACAACATGCCCCTGCTCGTAGTTTTTGCAAGTCCAGCCCTTTAGTACGCCCCCTACACGCCTACTTTTCGTAGTGCATACGCAGTTTTTGCTTCGTCTCAGAAGTTGTATTTTTTTTCTCAGTTTTTGTGGTATATGGTGCAGATTTAGAGATTTTCAACATTTTCTGCGATTTCTCTGACGTCCTAGTGGATGCTGGGAACTCCGTAAGGACCATGGGGAATAGCGGCTCCGCAGGAGACTGGGCACAAAAGTAAAAGCTTTAGGACTACCTGGTGTGCACTGGCTCCTCCCCCTATGACCCTCCTCCAAGCCTCAGTTAGATTTTTGTGCCCGGCCGAGAAGGGTGCACACTAGGGGCTCTCCTGAGCTTCTTAGTGAAAAGTTTAGTTTTAGGTTTTTTATTTTCAGTGAGACCTGCTGGCAACAGGCTCACTGCATCGAGGGACTAAGGGGAGAAGAAGCGAACTCACCTGCGTGCAGAGTGGATTGGGCTTTTTAGGCTACTGGACACCATTAGCTCCAGAGGGACCGAACACAGGCCCAGCCTCGGAGCTCGGTCCCGGAGCCGCGCCGCCGGCCCCCTTACAGAGCCAGAAGCAAGAAAAGGTCCGGAAAAATCGGCGGCAGAAGACATCAGTCTTCAACAAGGTAGCGCACAGCACTGCAGCTGTGCGCCATTGTTACTCAGGCACACTTCACACTCCGGTCACTGAGGGTGCAGGGCGCTAGGGGGGGGCGCCCTGAGCAGCAATGTAAAACACCTTGGCTGGCATAAATACACCACATATAACCCCCAGGGCTATATGGGTGTATTTTAACCCCTGCCAGAATTACCAAAAAAGCGGGAGAAAAGGCCGCCGAGAAGGGGGCGGAGCCTATCTCCTCAGCACACGGGCGCCATTTTCCATCACAGCTCCGCTGGAAGGACGTCTCCCTGACTCTCCCCTGCAGTCCTGCACTACAGAAAAGGGTAAAAAAGAGAGGGGGGGGCACTAATTTGGCGCAGTTTTATATTAACAGCAGCTATAAAGGAAAAGCACACTTGATAGTGGTATTCCTGTATATATATAGCGCTCTGGTGTGTGCTGGCATACTCTCCCTCTGTCTCCCCAAAGGGCTAGTGGGGTCCTGTCCTCTATCAGTGCATTCCCTGTGTGTGTGCGGTGTGTCGGTACGATTGTGTCGACATGTTTGAGGAGGAAAATGAGATGGAAGCGGAGCAATTGCCTATTATACAGTTGTCACCCCCTAGGGAGTCGACACCTGAGTGGATGAGCTTGTGGAAGGAACTGCGTGACAGTGTCAGCTCCTTACGACAGACAGTTGACGACATGAGACAGCCGGCTAATCAGCTTGTGCCTGTCCAGGGGTCTCAAACGCCATCAGGGGCTTTAAAACGCCCGTTACCTCAAATGGCAGACACAGACACGGATACTGACTCCAGTGTCGATGATGAGGAGACAAACGTGACTTCCACTAGGGCCACACGTTACATGATTGAAGCAATGAAAAATGTATTGCATATATCTGATAATACAAGTACCACTAAGAAGAGTATTATGTTTGGTGAGAAAAAACTGCCTGTAGTTTTTCCTGTATCCGAGGAATTAAATGAAGTGTGTGATGAGGCGTGGGTTTCCCCCGATAAAAAACTGATAATTCCTAAAAGGTTATTGGCATCGTACCCTTTCCCGCCAGAGGATAGGGCACGTTGGGAAACACCCCCTAGGGTGGATAAAGCGCTCACACGCTTGTCTAAACAGGTAGCACTACCCTCTCCTGATACGGCCGCCCTAAAGGAACCTGCCGATAGAAAGCTGGAGAATATCCTAAAATGTATATACTCCCACACGGGTGTTATACTGCGACCAGCAATAGCCTCAGCCTGGATGTGCAGTGCGGGCCTGGCGTGGTCGGATTCCCTGACTGAAAATATTGATACCCTTGATAGGGACAGTATATTATTGACTATAGAGCATTTGAAGGATGCATTTCTATATATTCGTGATGCACAGAGGGATATTTGCCGACTGGCATCAAGAGTTAGCGCGCTGTCCATTTCTGCAAGAAGAGGTTTATGGACGCGGCAGTGGTCAGGTGATGCGGATTCTAAAAGGCACATGGAAGTATTGCCTTATAAGGGGGAGGAGTTATTTGGGGTAGGTCTATCAGACCTGGTAGCCACGGCAACTGCTGGAAAATCCACATTTTTACCCCAGGTAGCTTCTCAACCTAAGAAGACGCCATACTATCAGGCGCAGTCCTTTTGGCCCCATAAGGGCAAGCGGGCAAAAGGCGCCTCATTTCTGCCCCGTGGCAGAGAGAGAGGAAAAAGGCTGCAACAAACAGCCAGTTCCCAGGAACAAAAGCCCTCTCCCGCCTCCGCAAAGTTCTCAGCATGACGCTGGGGCTTTACAAGCGGACTCAGGCACGGTGGGGGCCCGTCTCAAGAAGTTCAGTGCGCAGTGGGCCCACTCGCAAGTGGACCCCTGGATCCTTCAGGTGGTATCTCAGGGGTACAAATTGGAATTCGAGACGTCTCCCCCTCGCCGTTTTCTAAAGTCTGCTTTACCGACGTCTCCCTCAGACAGGGAGGCAGTATTGGAAGCCATTCACAAGCTGTATTCCCAGCAGGTGATAATCAAGGTACCCCTCCTACAACAGGGAAAGGGGTACTATTCCACACTATTTGTGGTACTGAAGCCGGACGGCTCGGTGAGACCAATTTTAAACCTGAAATCCTTGAACACTTACATACAAAGGTTCAAATTCAAGATGGAGTCACTCAGAGCAGTGATTGCAAACCTGGAAGAAGGGGACTATATGGTGTCTCTGGACATCAAAGATGCTTACCTACACGTCCCAATTTACCCTTCTCACCAAGGGTACCTCAGGTTTGTGGTACAGAACTGTCACTATCAGTTTCAGACGCTGCCGTTTGGATTGTCCACGGCACCCCGGGTCTTTACCAAGGTAATGGCCGAAATGATGATACTCCTTCGAAGGAAGGGAGTTTTAGTTATCCCTTACTTGGACGATCTCCTGATAAGGGCAAGATCCAGGGAACAGTTGGAAGTCGGGGTAGCACTATCTCAGATAGTGCTGCGCCAGCACGGTTGAATTCTCAATATTCCAAAATCGCAGCTGATCCCGACGACACGACTTCTATTCCTAGGGATGATCCTGGACACAGTCCAGAAAAAGGTGTTTCTCCCGGAGGAGAAAGCCAGGGAGTTATCCGAACTAGTCAGAAAGCTCCTAAAACCAGGCCAAGTCTCAGTGCATCAATGCACAAGGGTTCTGGGAAAAATGGTGGCTTCTTACGAAGCAATCCCATTCGGCAGATTCCACGCAAGAACCTTCCAGTGGGATCTGCTAGACAAATGGTCCGGGTCACATCTTCAGATGCATCAGCGGATAATCTTGTCTCCAAGGACAAGAGTGTCTCTCCTGTGGTGGTTGCAGAGTGCTCATCTTCTAGAGGGCCGCAGATTCGGCATTCAGGACTGGGTCCTGGTGACCACGGATGCCAGCCTGAGAGGCTGGGGAGCAGTCACACAGGGAAGAAATTTCCAGGGCTTGTGGTCAAGCCTGGAGACATCACTTCACATAAATATCCTGGAGCTAAGAGCCATCTACAATGCTCTGAGCCTAGCAAGACCTCTGCTTCAAGGTCAGCCGGTGCTGATCCAGTCGGACAACATCACGGCAGTCGTCCACGCAAACAGACAGGGCGGCACAAGAAGCAGGAGGGCAATGACAGAAGTTGCAAGGATTCTTCGCTGGGCAGAAAATCATGTGATAGCACTGTCAGCAGTGTTCATTCCGGGAGTGGACAACTGGGAAGCAGACTTCCTCAGCAGACACGACCTCCACCCGGGGGAGTGGGGACTTCACCCAGAAGTCTACCACATGATTGTGAACCGTTGGGAAAAACCAAAGGTGGACATGATGGCGTCCCGCCTCAACAAAAAACTAGACAGGTATTGCGCCAGGTCGAGGGACCCTCAGGCAATAGCTGTGGACGCTCTGGTAACACCATGGGTGTACCAGTCAGTGTATGTGTTCCCTCCTCTGCCTCTCATACCCAAGGTACTGAGGATCATAAGAAGGAGAGGAGTAAGGACTATACTCGTGGCTCCGGATTGGCCAAGAAGGACTTGGTACCCGGAACTTCAAGAGATGCTCACAGAGGACCCGTGGCCTCTACCTCTAAGAAAGGACCTGCTCCAGCAGGGACCCTGTCTGTTCCAAGACTTACTGCGGCTGCGTTTGACGGCATGGCGGTTGAACGCCGGATCCTGAAGGAAAAAGGCATTCCGGATGAAGTCATCCCTACCCTGATCAAAGCCAGGAAGGATGTAACCGTACAACATTATCACCGTATTTGGCGTAAATATGTTGCGTGGTGCGAGGCCAGGAAGGCCCCTACAGAGGAATTTCAACTGGGTCGCTTCCTGCATTTCCTGCAAACAGGACTGTCTATGGGCCTAAAATTAGGGTCCATTAAGGTTCAAATTTCGGCCCTGTCGATTTTCTTCCAAAAAGAACTGGCTTCAGTTCCTGAAGTACAGACGTTTGTCAAGGGGGTACTGCATATACAACCTCCTTTTGTGCCTCCAGTGGCACCTTGGGATCTCAATGTAGTTTTGGGATTCCTAAAATCACATTGGTTTGAACCACTTTCCACTGTGGACTTAAAATATCTCACATGGAAGGTGGTAATGCTGTTAGCCCTGGCTTCAGCCAGGCGTGTCTCAGAATTGGCGGCTTTATCCTATAAAAGCCCTTACCTAATTTTTCATACGGACAGGGCAGAATTGAGGACTCGTCCTCAATTTCTCCCTAAGGTGGTTTCAGCATTTCACTTGAACCAGCCTATTGTGGTGCCTGCGGCTACTAGGGACTTGGAGGACTCCAAGTTGCTGGACGTAGTCAGGGCCCTGAAAATATATGTTTCCAGGACGGCTGGAGTCAGAAAATCTGACTCGCTGTTTATCCTGTATGCACCCAACAAGCTGGGTGCTCCTGCTTCTAAGCAGACTATTGCTCGTTGGATTTGTAGTACAATTCAGCTTGCACATTCTGTGGCAGGCCTGCCACAGCCAAAATCTGTAAAAGCCCATTCCACAAGGAAAGTGGGCTCATCTTGGGCGGCTGCCCGAGGGGTCTCGGCTTTACAACTTTGCCGAGCAGCTACTTGGTCAGGGGCAAACACGTTTGCTAAATTCTACAAATTTGATACCCTGGCTGAGGAGGACCTGGAGTTCTCTCATTCGGTGCTGCAGAGTCATCCGCACTCTCCCGCCCGTTTGGGAGCTTTGGTATAATCCCCATGGTCCTTACGGAGTTCCCAGCATCCACTAGGACGTCAGAGAAAATAAGAATTTACTTACCGATAATTCTATTTCTCGTAGTCCGTAGTGGATGCTGGGCGCCCATCCCAAGTGCGGATTGTCTGCAATACTTGTACATAGTTATTGTTACAAAAATCGGGTTATTATTGTTGTGAGCCATCTTTTCAGAGGCTCCTCTGTTATCATGCTGTTAACTGGGTTCAGATCACAGGTTGTACGGTGTGATTGGTGTGGCTGGTATGAGTCTTACCCGGGATTCAATATCCTTCCTTATTGTGTACGCTCGTCCGGGCACAGTATCCTAACTGAGGCTTGGAGGAGGGTCATAGGGGGAGGAGCCAGTGCACACCAGGTAGTCCTAAAGCTTTTACTTTTGTGCCCAGTCTCCTGCGGAGCCGCTATTCCCCATGGTCCTTACGGAGTTCCCAGCATCCACTACGGACTACGAGAAATAGAATTATCGGTAAGTAAATTCTTATTTTTTGCTGCTTTGCGATCCTTGCTGAATTAGGCCCATAATACATCTGCCCAATGTCCCGGCAATAAGAGGTATGTATAGCTAGGGGGGGGGGGGGGGGGGGTGATGGGACAGGGTTAGGCTAAGGTGACCCTGCATCTCTATTACTAGTCAATAAAATACATGCATACCCCATAACAAACCTATACGAAAAATTAATACCTCAATTACTGTAGTCCGATTTTGCCTCTTAAATTATGGCTGCTTTAAAAAATAAGGGTTTACTTGCCAGAATCGCACCTTTGTCTGCAATTTGTATGGTATTGCATGGTATTAAACACGAGCTATAGAATGAAGTTTGGCTGGGACCATATACCACCGTGTCTACACGTTATAGGCAATTTTCTCCAGCACTCTGTTGAGTGATGATTTTACTTTTCGCAAATGTGTAAGTGACCATCTAGCCCTCTACTGCAAGATTCCTGGTTCTGTTACATTTGTTCTGCAACTGTGGATAAGGGCGTGACCAGGAGCGGTTCTTGGTGCGGGCAATCAGGGCTATTGCACAGGGCGCTGCGGCCTAATGGCGCTGCCGCAGCCACTCCGCCAGTGCCCCACCTGCTTTCGCCCGCTACCATGTTTTTTGCCAGCACAGTGAGCGCCGACCCTCCCACTTTCCCGGAATGTTGTGTGGTGCACGACTACATCTGATGTTATTGTGCACTGCACAGCATTCTGTGAGTGGCCGTTGGAGTCCTGGATGGAGGAGCAGCCCCAGCACCTCATCTCAATCTGGTGGACGATCTGCAGAGGATCTCAACATCGCAAGATGAGGGCCGGGGCTACATGGACGTGGGGCTGCACAAAAGTGGAATAGTCAGCCCGGATCCAAGCAGACAGGTACCGATGTAGAGGGCACCTGGGCAAAGCAGGAGGAGAGGGGGGTGGGAGGAGTAGCACACAGTCGGTGTACACAGCTAAACAAAGCTGAACCTCTCAGACAGCACAACAAAACATAATGTCTCAGCAGCCATTTGTAAATCCACAGGTGTTTCCAGGGAAATATACACAAGCACAAGTGCAGAGGAGTAGTGTGTACCTGCTGCTCCCACTCACTGTGAGCATCCATTCACACTTGCAGAGACATTGGGCCCCGATTCAGACCTGATCACTGTTGTGCGAATTTGCACAGCGGCCGATTATCGAATAACTGCGCATGCGTATGCACCGCAATACTCAGGCGCATCTCCAAACAGTGGCAGGATGGTGCGAAAATCTCTTATCGCACGGGCGTACGCAAGGTGAGGAAAAACGCAAGCGTTCCCAAGCGTTTTCAGGGCGGGTGTGTGACATCAGCTCCGGCCCCCGATCAGCCTGTTTGTATCGCACTGCAGGAGTAAGTCTTGGGCTGTGCACAGACTAGGGAAATCATTCGATGGTGAGTGAGTTGCGAACAGATTTGCAGCTGTTTGGCGGAATTTTTGCACACCGTACACATGCATTCGCACACTTGCACGGGGCGGGTTTTTACTCTCTATAGGCGGCGGCTATCTGATCGCAGACTGCTGCAAAAACACACAACAGCAATCAGGTCTGAATCGGGCCCTTTGTTACCATCTGCAGCACTGGATTTATATGCCATGATACAAACAGTTCAGATCCATGGACCTGATCCTTCCCTGTGCCTCTGCTCTGTGGTGTCCTGCATCACTACAAAAACTGTGCTGCCTGTGCTCTGCAATGTCCTGTATTTCTACATCAATTGTGCATTGTCTGTGCCTTTGCTATGCAATGCCCTGCATGACTAACTTTGACCTGTTCTCTACATAAAGTACCTGAGTAACAAGGTGTTAAGTGTATGTATTCCATTTCTTATCGCTCTTCTTCTCTACTGTTCCCAGATACAGAGCTTTCCTGTATTGTATACTGTACCTGCAGTTTCTTATACAGTATCTCTTGTCTGACTGTTCGATATACCAATGTATATATATGCCCTTAATTCTAGTTACTATAGGTTTTACTTGTAATTTGTGTTACTCTTCATGGACTTCCTAATGCGTATGTTTATGTCCCTCTGCTCTGTACTATGGGGGTCATTCCGAGTTGATCGCTAGCTGCCGTTGTTCGCAGCGCAGCGATCAGGCTAAAAATCGGCACTTCTGCGCATGCGTATGGTGCGCAATGCGCACGCGCATCGTACTTTCACAAAAGCCGATGTAGTTTTACACAAGGTCTAGCGACGCTTTTCAGTAGCACTGCTGATCGTTGAGTGATTGACAGGAAGTGGGTGTTTCTGGGTGGTAACTGACCGTTTTCGGGGAGTGTGTGTAAAAACGCAGGCGTGTCAGGTAAAAACGCAGGAGTGGCTGGAGAAATGGGGGAGTGGCTGGCCGAACGCAGGGCGTGTTTGTGACGTCAAAACAGGAACTAAACAGTCTGAAACATCGCAAGATAGGAGTAGGTCTGCAGCTACTCTGAAACTGCACAATTTTTTTTTGTAGCAGCGCTGCGATCCTTTCGTTCGCACTTCTGCTAAGCTAAGATACACTCCCAGAGGGCGGCGGCTTAGCGTTTGCACGGCTGCTAAAAGCAGCTAGCGAGCAAACAACTTGGAATGAGGGCCCACAGTTTTTATATTGTCTGCTCAGTGTTCCTTAAACTATATATCAGGCCTGGCCAACCTGTGGCTCTCCAGATGCTGTGAAACTACTCATCCCAGCATGCCCTGCCACAGTTTTAGCATTCCCTATTAGCAAAACTGGCAAAGCATGATGGGATTTGTAGTTTTACAAAAGCTGGAGAGCCACATGTTGGCCAGGCCTGCTATATATGTACAGTATTTTACTATTGGTTTTCCAGAATGTGTAGAAAAAAGGCTCTACTGTGGTGTAACGCATATAAGTGTCTCTACTGTGGTGTAACATCTATAAGTAGTTCTACTGTGGTGTAACTTGTATAAGTAGTTCTACTGTGGTGTAATGTGTATAAGCAGTTCTACTGTAGTGTAACAAGTATAAGCAGTTCTACTGTCGTGTAATGTGACTAATGGACACTACTGTGCGGTGTAATGTGAATTGGTATTATACTGTAGCCACACCTCTTCCCCATGAAGCCACACCCCTATATAATTTACGGCACACACTGTCCTTATTTTGAATATGGAGGGGGGGGAGCGTCAGCAAAAGAAAACTTTTGCCATGAGCTCAACAAGGTCTAGAACCATCCCTGGGTGAGACAGTGATATTACAGAGTAAGCATATAGTACCACTACAGTCTATTCCAGTATTATATATACATTAGGCTCGAATTATGCCTTTTAGGTGGATGTAACAAAACTGCAAGGAGGCTAAAGGAAATTTACTTATAATGTGTAAGAATCTGTCTAGTCCAAGGGTGAGCATAGGTGGTTGTACATCATAGAGGGAAGTGGGGATGTTTCCAATGTGGAATGAATAAGGCAGGATACAGTGCTGATTTGAGGTGTTTGTTTAGTTCATCCAATTCTTCCAAAGTAGTGAATGGCGGGAATGGAGTCGGCTGAGGCTGGTCCAAGGTAGCTGGGAAGCCGAGTTAGGAAGTGTACTTCTTGATTTTTTTGGTAGCATGTATAATTATTTTAATTCCATTAGCATTGTGATCAGGGCCGGCAACAGAAATTTTGGGGCCCGGTACACTAACATCTCTGCGGGCCCCCCACCCCACCCCACCATCCCCACCCCCACCCCCAGGAAACAGGACAGGGACCCATATTATCTACAGGACACAAGTATATTAAAAACAAAATTATAGACTCTCTAACGTCTAGAAAACAAAACTTTAATGGAACAATACAATACCGATATAATGGGATCATCCCTTTCCAAAATTAAGATTCACAGACCCACAATGGTCAGGAATTTTGTAGTCTGTGCTGAGCAGCAACTGAGCCTGAATGACCAGTCACCACCACAGCACAGACATTCTGCTCTGATGAGTCTGATCTCATCTGACACACACAGTGGCGGAACAAGCAAGCGGTGGGCCCAGGTGCGACAAAATGCTTTGGGCCCCCCATCCCATCCAAGTCCACCCCATGGGCAGTGCGCGCCGTAGGCGCGCGCAAAAATACATAGTGGCGTGGCTTCGTGGGGAAGGGGTGTGTCCACAAAATAATACCAATTCATAAAACGGTACACAGTAGTCTCCATTCTTCAAATTACGCCGCACAGTAGCACCACTACACCAGGTAGAGACCCTTTTACACCTTACAGCGAACAGATTCCCCTTTTTACACATAACGGCAGACAGCGTGCACTTTTTACACATAACGGCAGACAGCGTGCCCTCGTTACACATAGCGGCAGACAGCGTGCACTTTTTACACATTACGGCAGACAGCGTCCCCATTTTACACATTACGGCAGACAGCATACACTTTTTACACATAACGGCAGACAGCATCCCCATTTTACACATTACGGCAGACAGCATACACTTTTTACACATTACGGCAGGCAGATTCTACCTTTTTACACATAGCGGCAGGCAGATTCCCCATTTTTATACATAGCGGCAGGCAGATTCCCCATTTTTACACATTGCGGCAGGCAGATTCCCCATTTTTACATTGCGGCAGGCAGATTCCCCCTTTTTACACATTGCGGCAGGCAGATTCCCCATTTTTATACATAGCGGCAGGCAGATTCCCCATTTTTATACATAGCGGCAGGCAGTCCCCCCTTTTTACACATTGCGGCAGGCTGATTCCCCCTTTTTACACATTGCGGCAGGCAGTCCCAACAAATAAAAAAAGAAAGAAAGAAAGAAAGAAAGAAAGAAAGAAAGAAAGATTGATTATACTTACCCTCTCTGTTGGCTCAGGCTCCTTGTGCAGCTTCCCGGGCAGTAGAGAAGAAGGAGGAGGGAGGTGGAGGAGGGAGCCGCAGCAGCGTTGTGTTATTGGTGGAGGCCCCTCTGCTTCACTATAGGCTGTTCTCAGAGACAGCCTATAGTGAAGCAGAGGAGCAGCAGCAGCAGCGCCTCCACCAGTAACAAAGCGCTGCTGCGGCTCCCTCCTTCACCTCCGTCCTCCACCTTACCCCGTACCGCTGCAGTGCGCGCCGCTCCTCTCCCCTCTCTCCGGGCGGCTGTGCGCTGCGGGCAGCGGTTGCCCGCAGCGCACAGCGGCATGTAATGAGTCAGTTTGACTCATTACATGCTTGGGCCCCTGAACAGAGGTGGGCCCCAGTGCAACGCACTGCTTGCACTGCCGGTAGTTCCGCCTCTGGACACGCACATGCATGCAGATGCATCCATGTGCAGAATGCATATGCATGCATAATGTGCCTGCCTGCCTGCATCCCACCCCAAACTAATCCTAAAGCCCTAACCCAAACCCAAATCCCATTCCCTATACATAAACATGTATTATGATTTATGAAATGCAAAAGCCTTACCCTGCTTGCTGCTGCAGCAACACACTGACACAGCCGCTCTAATTCACCAGGCTCGCCTCCCCAATTCCCACAGGCCGCAGTACTCTGTCTGTCCTGTCCTGGCAGCTCCTACTATGCGCTCCGTGCCTCATTCCGGCTCCTCACTCACACAGCAGAGAGAGACAGGGAGGCAGCGTGCGGTGAGGACGCTGGAGGGGCGGTCCTGGCTGGGGACTGGCTGGCAGGATAACAGGTGACCTGGGGGCCTTGAGGGGTGAACAGGGCACTGAGGGGTGAGCAGCACACATGATTCAGGAGAGAAGGAGGGGGGGCGGGGGCGCGCGCACGCAAACACACATCAATCACAGGGCACTGAGGGGTTGAACAGCACACGGGACTCGGGGGGGGGGGCGCACGCAAACAAACACACACACTTAAATCACAGCGCAGCGGCCGACTCGCGAATCCGCGATGCCGGGAGCAAACAGTTTTTTTTTACAGTTGTGATGAACTGCAGCCGCAGCTGCCCGCTGCCTGGACCTTGGGGCCCCTAACAACGGCGGGGCCCGGGACGGGGGTCCCCTTTGACCCCCCCTGTTGCCGGGCCTGATTGTGATGTTTTGTCATTTTAAATACTATTTAATGATGTTCGATATTTGTGTTCTTAAAGAATTCACATGTTATATATGCTTGGTTTTTCAATGCAAAAAAATTGTTTAGTTTACAAGAACTCATATTCATTTTCTTATGATTTCATTTTAAGATCAATCAAGGAGTAACTGAAGATTTCCTAAAAGTAAATTTTAATAGTGAATGTAAGATATGGGCCCTCATTCCGAGTTGTTCGCTCGGTATTTTTCATCGCATCGCAATGAAAATCCGCTTAGTACGCATGCGCAATGTTCGCACTGCGACTGCGCCAAGTAACTTTGCTATGTAGAAAGTAATTTTACTCACGGCTTTTTCATCGCTCCGGCGATCGTAATGTGATTGACAGGAAATGGGTGTTACTGGGCGGAAACACGGCGTTTCAGGGGCGTGTGGCTGAAAACGCTACCGTTTCCGGAAAAAACGCAGGAGTGGCCGGAGAAACGGTGGGAGTGCCTGGGCGAACGCTGGGTGTGTTTGTGACGTCAAACAGGAACGACAAGCACTGAACTGATCGCACAGGCAGAGTAAGTCTGAAGCTACTCTGAAACTGCTAAGTAGTTAGTAATCGCAATATTGCGAATACATCGGTCGCAATTTTAAGAAGCTAAGATTCACTCCCAGTAGGCGGCGGCTTAGCGTGTGTAACTCTGCTAAATTCGCCTTGCGACCGATCAACTCGGAATGAGGGCCATAGTTTTGGAAAATTCTAATAAATGTTAAATCTAGTAAAAAAAATTTTACGGGCGTGGCCAGGACGGGCATGGAGTAGCACACACATTGTGCAACTCTCCAGCCACAGTATCCTGCATTTACATCCTGAGTTTCCCCCTGGGACTGACCTGTGGACCAAAGCTGGGTGAACGACTGGTGCCCCCCCTGGAGTGCTTCGGACCAGCTGATGTTTCCCCAGCCGTTTAGAGCCGTCCTGTGTCTGAGTCCTGGTGAGCGCTGGGCCCGCTTGTGACGCCGCTGGCTCGCGCTTCAACACCCCCGGAAGTTCGGCCTCCCCGCCTCTGACCGCCGCCCGCTGCAGCCGCTACGAGCGGGTGTAAGGAGAAAGTGCACACTGCTCCGTTCGGCTGTGTGGGCGCCCGGAGCGTCCTCCGAGCGGTGCTCTGCCCGTCCTGCAGTGTCTGCTCCCATCAGCCCACGGACCGCTTCCCGGACCCCTGCTGCTCACTGTGCCTGCACTTTCTATACCACAGGGATCCAGGGGACTGATTTGCTGCTGCGGGGGGTGCACTTGCTGGGAGTCTGTGCTGGGAGTTGTCACCCTCTCTCCCCCTCCTCTATCCTGGACAGTATAATTATCTGCTCCTGCCCATATTAAATATATATTTCACGCTCCTCTTGGCCCTCTCACAGTGTGCTGGTGCCTGCACCTCCTCTATTTACCTGCATTTGCTTTGATATATTACTGGTCGAGTGCTGCAGCATTGTGTTATCCAAAATGGTGAAAGGCCGCCAGCATAACGCGGCGGCGGGCGCGATGGAGAAGTTTGTTCGTAATCCCGGTCCTCAACAGCAGAGGAGGGAGACTATGCAATCTGAAGCGTCGCCCCCATCTCCTGCATATAGTTTTGCTTCGTCTGAACCGCCTGATGCTGCATTACAGAGAGTGTTGGATGCTGTGACTGCTAGCGAGGCCCGCTTGGCTGATAAAATTGGGCAGGTGCAGTCTGACCTCTCCATTATCCATCAAGACCTTCAGCGGGTGAGGGAGAGGGTGGGTGAGGCCGAAACCCGAATCTCCAATGTCGAGGATTCTCTCACCCCGTTGGGACGACGTACTGATGCTTTGGAGTCTCAGATGACTGATGTGCGCAAAAAGCTAACGGATATGGAGGGACGCTTACGGCGCAATAATGTCCGCTTCATTGGTTTGCCTGAGAAGGAGGAGGGCTCATCTCCTGAAGAATTTCTAGAAAAATGGCTCAGGGATGCATTTGGGTCTGAAGAATTTTCACCTCACTTCACAATAGAACGAGCCCATAGAGTTCCGATGCGCCCATTACCTCCGGGGGCCCCGCCTCGTACCTTCATCGCTAAATTCCTCCACTTCCGTGACCGAGACACTGTTCTGAAACTGGCTCGCACGAAAGGCCCTTTAAAATGGAACGGGTCGCCAATATCGGTCTTCGCGGTGGAGGTGCAGAAGGATAGGGCTCAATTTCTGCCTGTTAAGAGAAGACTCCGTGAACTCGACCTGCCATACGCTATGCTCTTTCCATCGAGACTGCGAGTAGTGGCTGATGGTGAAACAAAAATTTTTGCGACTCCTCGTGAGGCGTTGATGTGGCTGGATAGACGCTTCCCGGCGGGACGGGCTCTTGCTGATCCTTGATTGTTTCCTGTGGCTCTAGATGCAAGAAATTTGCTGTGTCGGATATGATTATATGTATATTTACTGTGGGGCTGCAAGATAAGGAAATGTTTCACTATCTATGTGCTGTTCTTTCTGGATATGGGGGTGGGAGGAAGGATAATGTTTGCCTGTTCTTTCCTTTTCTCATTTAGGCCAATTATATTTCTGCTGCTGTGCAAAGGGGGGGGGGGGGGGGGATCTATGTGGTCCAACTATATCCGATAGCATTTTGTTCTTAAGTCCCGGAGGGAGACTTTATATGTTTCGCCCCTTTTTTTACTTTTTTTAGGGGTGATTTAGTTTAGTGGCTGAGAGTGGTTTTTTGTTTTGTTTCTCTCTTTTCTCAGGGCCATTATATTCTTGGCTCCACCCAGAATATAGCTTGCTGTGTGTTTTGGGTTTGAGTCAGTGTTCTGTTTTGGGATCCAGGTATGCTGCAAGTTGGGAGTAGTGTACAGGGTAGGGGGAAAGGGGATGTTAAAGGCTACGGTTATTTTTTGTATGGATGTTTTGGGATTGTATATGTGTGGATTACTAATCTATTCATTGAGCAATGGTGCCCTACGATTGCGTGCCGCGAGGGTGGATCTGGCTGGCTGCGGGCTGTAGCCCCTATTATCATTATGACTTCTTATGGCTGGACTTAGGATGTTATCATGGAATGTGCAGGGACTTAACTATAAGATTAAGCGATCTCTGGTGCTTAGACAAATTAAACAGTATGCCGCTGATGTAGTATGTCTTATGGAAACTCACCTGGTGGGCAGTAGGACCCTTTCCCTTAAGAGACCTTGGGTAGGTTGGGCATTCCATTCTATGCACACTTCTGCCTCTCGGGGGGTCTCTGTCCTTATAAAGAGGACCGTTCCCTTTGTGCTGGACTCTGTACAATCGGATCCATGGGGAAGATATGTGTTTTTAAAGTGTAGAATTCATTGTGCCCCTCTGCTTTTATTGTCCGTATATGTGCCTCCCCCATACTCCTCAGATGTCCTGAAAAAAGCTGCAGGGTTTATGGCCTTGTCACCTGGAACACCTGTAGTTTGTCTGGGGATTTCAATAATGTGTTAGATGTAGCGCTGGATAGATTCTCTACTACTCCCTCTGGTCCGCATTCTGGAAGAAATGGCTTTGCTGATGTTGTGTCGGGGTTGGGCCTGGTCGATCCCTGGAGACTGAGACATCCATCTGTTAAACAATATTCCTGGTTCTCACACTCCCACTCCTCGTTCTCTAGGATTGATCTGGCCCTCCTTTCGAGCGACCTGGTCCCTAGGGTTAGGGATAGTAAATATGAGACTAGAGGTATATCGGACCACTCCCCTTTAAACTTGGTCTTGGATTTTAACAGCTCCAGAGGCCAGGCTGTGTGGAAGTTCAATCCGTTCTGGCTCGTACATATGGGCGATGGCTCCGATCTGGTGGCTGCATGGCGGGAATTTTTTGAGATAAATAAAGCTGGGCAGTCTATTTCTATTTTATGGGATGCGTTTAAGGCCTTTTTGAGGGGAACCTTAATTAAAAGGGTGGCTAATTTAAAGTCCTTTTTTAGGCACCGGGAGTCCGAATTGGAGACCCTAAGTGTTGCTGCAGAAGCACAATACCTGCAGGATTGTTTGGACAGTTCCAAATCGGCATGGTTGTCGGCCCAGGGGGAGTGGAAGGATTATCTCATGGAAAAGACTCAGCATAGACTCCTTTTTTCCTATCATGCCTTTTATGCTTCTGGGGATAGGCCGGGATCATATTTAGCTTCTCTGGCACGGGGTGAGAGGTCTTCTAACATCGTGGCTGAAATAGAGGCCTCAGATGGTACCATTTTATTACTCCACAAATTGCATCGGAATTTGTGTCCTATTATAGGTGTCTGTATAGCTCTAAATTAGACTGTACCTCGATGCAATTAGATGACTATTTACAGACTATACAGGTCCCCTTGCTGACTTGTGAGGCACATGACTTCCTCGAGGCACCTATTTCGCCAGGGGAGATTGTGGCTGCTATCAAGGCCGCTCCCAATGGGAAGGCTTCGGGACTGGACGGTATACCGTCTGAGCTCTATAAATGTCATTTAGATTTTTTGTCCCCCAATTACTTGAGCTATACAATCAGATATTTGCACAGGAATCCCTTCCCCTGTCCATGGCGGAGGCATTGATTGTTGTCCTTCCTAAGCCTGACAAAGATCACAGGAAGGTTGATTCTTATCGACCTATCTCCCTTTTGCCCACCGACATTAAAATTCTGGCCAAGGTCCTGGCATGTAGACTGAATCAAGTCATTACGCAGCTTATACACCCCGATCAGACAGGGTTTATGCCCAATAAATCGACATCCATTAATCTCAGACGTTTATTTACCCATTTGCAGATCCCCCGTGAGGCACCCTCCTCCATAGTTGTATCATTAGACGCCACTAAGGCCTTTGATTCCGTGGAGTGGGAGTACTTGTGGAACATCATGCGTAAGTTTGGTATAGGCCCCAACTTTATTAAATTTGTTCGGTTGATGTATTCCTCTCCCTTGGCCAGAGTGGCGGTGAATGGCTTTGTATCACACTCCTTCCCTTTGTCTAGAGGTACACGTCAGGGGTGCCCACTGTCCCCTACCCTGTTTGCTATGGCCATTGAACCCCTTGCATGCCTTCTGCGGGCAAACTCTGAGATTTCTGGTTATAAAGTAGGCACCAGGGAGGAGAAAATAGCTCTGTATGCCGACGATATTCTACTGTTTGTGGATCGCTATGCTGAGTCTATGCCTAAGATATTAGAAATTATTAACAAGTTCGGGTGTTATTCTGGGCTCCTGATTAATTGGGAGAAATCCTCCATTATCCCGTTTCGAGGCGAGATCCCTGCCTCCGCATTGGTTGATCTCCCATTACGATGGGTGAACTCCTTTAAATATTTGGGCATTTGGGTATCTAATGACCCTCACAAATTTACCTCCCTCAATGTCACACCGCAAATAACTTATCTTCGCAGTAAAGTGAAGGTCTGGGGGAAATTGCCCCTAACGGTTACAGGGAGGGTTAACATGGTGAAAATGGTCTTTCAGCCCAAACTCCTGTATATCCTACAACAATCTCCTGTATACATCCCTCAGAAAACTTTTAAACATATAGATGGTCTGCTATCTTCATTAATTTGGGCTAGTAAACGGGCACGGTTGAAACTTGATACTTTGACCAGGTCAAAAACTTTAGGGGGTTTGGCTCTTCCCAACTTTCGTTTTTATTACTTTGCAGCACAATTAGCACATCTCTGGGAATGGGTTAATGACTCTGACAACTCGAGTCTGCACTCGCAGCTGGTACTACAGGAATACCCAGGTGGTTCCCCGTTGAGACTGCTTCTCTGTGGAAACGTCAAAATGTCATCACTACCACTCATAAAACAATATATTATTATTTGGAGGCTGGTGCACTCTATACTGCAAGGACATGGTATTGACCCTGACACTCCATTGGACAATAAAATAAGAATTTACTTACCGATAATTCTATTTCTCGTAGTCCGTAGTGGATGCTGGGGACTCCGTAAGGACCATGGGGAATAGCGGCTCCGCAGGAGACTGGGCACATCTAAAGAAAGCTTTAGGACTATGTGGTGTGCACTGGCTCCTCCCCCTATGACCCTCCTCCAAGCCTCAGTTAGGATACTGTGCCCGGACGAGCGTACACAATAAGGAAGGATTTTGAATCCCGGGTAAGACTCATACCAGCCACACCAATCACACCGTACAACTTGTGATCTGAACCCAGTTAACAGCATGATAACAGAGGAGCCTCTAGAAAAGATGGCTCACTACAGCAATAACCCGATTTTTTTGGTAACAATAACTATGTACCAGTATTGCAGACAATCCGCACTTGGGATGGGCGCCCAGCATCCACTACGGACTACGAGAAATAGAATTATCGGTAAGTAAATTCTTATTTTCTCTAACGTCCTAAGTGGATGCTGGGGACTCCGTAAGGACCATGGGGATTATACCAAAGCTCCCAAACGGGCGGGAGAATGCGGATGACTCTGCAGCACCAAATGAGAGAACTCCAGGTCCTCCTCAGCCAGGGTATCAATTTTGTAGAATTTTACAAACGTATTTGCTCCTGACCAAGTAGCTGCTCGGCAAAGTTGTAAAGCCGAGACCCCTCGGGCAGCCGCCCAAGATGAGCCCACCTTCCTTGTGGAGTGGGCATTTACAGATTTTTGGCTGTGGCAGGCCTGCCACCGAAAGTGCAAGCTGAATTGTACAACAAATCCAACGAGCAATAGTCTGCTTAGAAGCAGGAGCACCCAGCTTGTTGGGTGCATACAGGATAAACAGCGAGTCAGTTTTCCTGACTCCAGCCGTCCTGGAAACATATATTTTCAGGGCCCTGACAACGTCTAGCAACTTGGAGTCCTCCAAGTCCCTAGTAGCCGCAGGCACCACAATAGGTTGGTTCAGGTGAAACGCTGAAACCACCTTAGGGAGAAACTGAGGACGAGTCCTCAATTCCGCCCTGTCCGAATGGAAAATCAGATAAGGGCTTTTACAGGATAAAGCCGCCAATTCTGACACGCGCCTGGCCCAGGCCAGGGCCAACAGCATGACCACATTCCATGTGAGATATTTTAACTCCACAGATTTAAGTGGTTCAAACCCATGTGACTTTTGGAACCCCAAAAACTACATTGAGATTCCAAGTGCCACTGAAGGCACAAAAGGAGGCTGTATATGCAGTACCCCTTTTACAAACGTCTGAACTTCAGGAACTGAAGCTAGTTCTTTTTGGAAGAAAATTGACAGGGCCGAAATTTGAACCTTAATGGACCCCAATTTCAGGCCCATAGACACTCCTGTTTGCAGGAAATGTAGGAAACGACCCAGTTGAATTTCCTCCGTCGGGCCTTACTGGCCTCGCACCACGCACATATTTTCGCCAAATGCGGTGATAATGTTTTGCGGTTACATCCTTCCTGGCTTTGATCAGGATAGGGATGACTTCATCCGGAATGCCTTTTCAGGATCCGGCGTTCAACCGCCATGCCGTCAAACGCAGCCGCGGTAAGTCTTGGAACAGACAGGGTCCTTGCTGGAGCAGGTCTCTTCTTAGAGGTAGAGGCCACGGATCCTCCGTGAGCATCTCTTGAAATTCCGGTTACCAAGTCCTTCTTGGCCAATCCGGAGCCACGAATATAGTGCTTACTCCTCTCCATCTTATCAATCTCAGTACCTTGGGTATGAGAGGCAGAGGAGGGAACACATACACTGACTGGTACACCCACGGTGTTACCAGAACGTCTACAGCTATTGCCTGAGGGTCCCTTGACCTGGCGCAATACCTGTCGAGTTTTTCCCAACGGTTTATAATCATGTGGAAGACTTCTGGGTGAAGTCCCCACTCTCCCGGGTGGAGGTCGTGCTGAGGAAGTCTGCTTCCCAGTTGTCCACTCCCGGAATGAATACTGCTGACAGTGCTATCACATGATTTTCCGCCCAGCGAAGAATCCTTGCAGCTTCTGCCATTGCCCTCCTGCTTCTTGTGCCACCCTGTCTGTTTACGTGGGTGACTGCCGTGATGTTGTCCGACTGGATCAACACCGGCTGACCTTGAAGCAGAGGTCTTGCTAAGCTTAGAGCATTGTAAATGGCCCTTAGCTTCAGGATATTTATGTGAAGTGATGTCTCCAGACTTGACCATAAGCCCTGGATATTCCTTCCCTGTGTGACTGCTCCCCAGCCTCGCAGGCTGGCATCCGTGGTCACCAGGACCCAGTCCTGAATGCCGAATCTGCGGCCCTCTAGAAGATGAGCACTCTGCAACCACCACAGGAGAGACACCCTTGTCCTTGGTGACAGGGTTATCCGCTGATGCATCTGAAGATGCGACCCGGACCATTTGTCCAACAGGTCCCACTGGAAAGTTCTTGCGTGGAATCTGCCGAATGGGATTGCTTCGTAGGAAGCCACCATTTTACCCAGAACCCTCGTGCATTGATGCACTGAGACTTGGCTCGGTTTAGGAGGTTCCTGACTAGCTCGGATAACTCCCTGGCTTTCTCCTCCGGGAGAAAAGCCTTTTTCTGGACTGTGTCCAGGATCATCCCTAGGAACAGAAGACAAGTCGTCGGAACCAGCTGCAATTTTGGAATATTGAGAATCCAATCGTGCTGCCGCAACACTACCTGAAATAGTGCTACACCGACCTCCAACTGTTCCCTGGATCTTACCCTTATCAGGGAATCGTCCAAGTAAAGGATAACTAAAATTCCCTTCCTTCGAAGGAATATCATCATTTCGGCCATTACCTTGGTAAAGACCCGGGGTGCCGTGGACCATCCATACGGCAGCGTCTGAACTGATAGTGACAGTTCTGTACCATAAACCTGAGGTACCCTTGATGAGAAGGGTAAATTTTGACATGAAGGTAAGCATCCTTGATGTCCCGAGACATCATGTAGTCCCCTTCTTCCAGGTTCGCAATCACTGCTCTGAGTGACTCAATCTTGAATTTGAACCTCTGTATGTAAGTGTTCAAAGATTTTAGATTTAGAATCGGTCTCACCGAGCCGTCTGGCTTCGGTACCACAACAGTGTGGAATAATACCCCGTTCCCTGTTGCAGGAGGGGTACCTTGTTATCACCTGCTGGGAATACAGCTTGTGAATGGCTTCCAAAACAGTCTCCCTGTCAGAAGGAGACATTGGTAAAGCTGACTTTAGGAAACGGCGAGGGGGAGACGTCTCGAATTCTAATTTGTACCCCTGAGATATCACCTGAAGGATCCAGGGGTCTACTTGCGAGTGAGCCCACTGCGCGCTGAAATTCATTGAGACGGGCCCCCCACCGTGCCTGATTCTGCTTGTAAAGCCCCAGCGTCATACTGAGGGCTTGGCAGAGGCGGGAGAGGGTTTCTGTTCCTGGGAACTGGCTGATTTCTGCAGCCTTTTTCCTCTCCCTCTGTCACGGGGCAGAAATGAGGAATCTTTTGCCCGCTTGTCCACGAAAAGACTGCGCCTGATAATACGGCGCCTTCTCATGTTGAGAGGCGACCTGGGGTACAAACGTGGATTTCCCAGCTGTTGCCGTGGCCACCAGGTCTGAAAGACCGACCCCAAATAACTCCTCCCTTTAATAAGGCAATACTTCCAAATGCCGTTTGGAGTACGCATCACCTGACCACTGACGTGTCCATAACCCTCTACTGGTAGAAATGGACAACGCACTTAGACTTGATGCCAGTCGTCAAATATTCCGCTGTGCATCACGCATATATAGAAATGCATCTTTTAAATGCTCTATAGGCAATAATATACTGTCCCTATCTAGGGTATCAATATTTTCAGTCAGGGAATCCGACCACGCCAACCCAGCACTGCACATCCAGGCTGAGGCGATTGCTGGTCGCAGTATAACACCAGTATGTGTGTAAATACATTTTAGGATACCCTCCTGCTTTCTATCAGCAGGATCCTTAAGGGCGGCCATCTCAGGAGAGGGTAGAGCCCTTACAAGCGTGTGAGCGCTTTATCCCCCCTAGGGGGTGTTTCCCAACACACCCTAACCTCTGGCGGGAAAGGATATAATGCCAATAACATTTTAGAAATTATCAGTTGTTATCGGGGGAAAACCACGCATCATCACACACCTCATTTAATTTCTCAGATTCAGGAAAACTACAGGTAGTTTTTCCTCACCGAACATAATACCCCTTTTTGGTGGTACTCGTATTATCAGAAATGTGTAATAACATATTTTTTTTTTTTTTCATTGCCTCAATCATGTAACGTGTGGCCCTACTGGAAGTCACATTTGTCTCTTCACCGTCGACACTGGAGTCAGTATCCGTGTCGGCATCTATAACTGCCATCTGAGGTAACGGGCGCTTTAGAGCCCCTGACGGCCTATGAGACGTCTGGACAGGCACAAGCTGAGTAGCCGGCTGTCTCATGTCAACCACTGTCTTTTATACAGAGCTGACACTGTCATGTAATTCCTTCCAACAGTTCATCCACTCAGGTGTCGACCCCCTAGGGGGTGACATCACTATTACAGGCAATCTGCTCCGTCTCCACATCATTTTTCTCCTCATACATGTCGACACAAATGTACCGACATACAGCACACACACAGGGAATGCTCTGATAGAGGACAGGACCCCACTAGCCCTTTGGGGAGACAGAGGGAGAGTTTGCCAGCACACACCAGAGCGCTATATATATATATACACAGGGATAACCTTATATAAGTGTTTTTCCCCTTATAGCTGCTGTATCTTTAATACTGCGCGTAATTAGTGCCCCCCCTCTCTTTTATAACCCTTTCTGTAGTGTAGTGACTGCAGGGGAGAGACAGGGAGCTTCCCTCCAACGGAGCTGTGAGGGAAAATGGCGCCAGTGTGCTGAGGAGATAGGCTCCGCCCCATTATCGGCGGCCTTATCTCCCGTTTTTCTATGTATTTTGGCAGGGGTTAAATGCATCCATATAGCCCAGGAGCTATATGTGATGCATTCTTTTGCCATCCAAGGTGTTTATTATTGCGTCTCAGGGCGCTCCCCCCAGCGCCCTGCACCCTCAGTGACCGGAGTGTGAAGTGTGCTGAGAGCAATGGCGCACAGCTGCAGTGCTGTGCGCTACCTTGTTGAAGACAGGACGTCTTCTGCCGCCGATTTTCCGGACCTCTTCTGCCTTCTGGCTCTGTAAGGGGGCCGGCGGCGCGGCTCTGGGACCCATCCAGGCTGGGCCTGTGATCGTCCCTCTGGAGCTAATGTCCAGTAGCCTAAGAAGCCCAATCCACTCTGCACGCAGGTGAGTTCGCTTCTTCTCCCCTTAGTCCCTCGATGCAGTGAGCCTGTTGCCAGCAGGTCTCACTGAAAATAAAAAACCTAAACTAAAACTTTCACTAAGAAGCTCAGGAGAGCCCCTAGTGTGCACCCGTCTCGTTCGGGCACAGAGATCTAACTGAGGCTTGGAGGAGGGTCATAGGGGGAGGAGCCAGTGCACACCACATAGTCCTAAAGCTTTCTTTAGATGTGCCCAGTCTCCTGCGGAGCCGCTATTCCCCATGGTCCTTACGGAGTCCCCAGCATCCACTTAGGACGTTAGAGAAATACGGATTGCCCGAGTTGTGTCAGCTTCAAATCAGGGGGGTATGGGAGCCTTGGAGAGTGTTTTCATTGGGACACTTATACACTGATGGGGTTTTTAGATCCTTTCAGAAGCTTCAACATGAATTTAATGTCCCCTCTGCATATTTTTTTCGCTTCCTCCAATTGCGACATGCTATGTCTGCCCAATTCCCGGATGGCCCTCCGGCTCTTACTGATTCCCCGGTTAAATTACTATTGCAAACGGTGGGACCTGGACATTTAGTCTCCAAAATATACGGCCGTTTACTTCAAATGCATCATATAGACCCCCTTGTCTCCCTCAAGACTAAGTGGGAGTCTGATTTGGGTCCATTGTCGGATGACATATGGGAGGGTGCTCTGGGATCTTGTCGTTTTTCAACTTCATCTGTCCGATATCAGCAAATTCAATTGTTCGTATTACATAGGGTATATATGACCCCAGTGAGGCTGTCGCACATAGGGGGATTCCATAGCTCAAAATGTCCCAAGTGTGGTAGTCTGGGAGCAGACTTTTGGCATATGCTCTGGCTATGTCCAATGGTGTCGGTTTTTTGGGAGGAGGTTATGCGTGCTATAGTTGATACGAGTGTCCCTTCCTCCATACTTACACCTATCACTTGTGTATTAGCGGCTATAGATGAGGAGGTTCTGGATCCACCCGGTCGACGCTATGTTGTGAACCTCTGTGCTTTAGCCAAGGTTTGCATAGCCAGACTGTGGTTGGCTAATGAAGCCCCGGCCCACAATCCTGGATTTCTCTGGTTAACACTTCTGTTACACATGAAAAATTTGTATTTCTGGCCAGGAATGCGGAAAAAAAGTTTATTGCTATATGGGGAAAGTGGATGAGTTCTCACTACTTCACAGATAAGCACTGTTGAGCCTTAGAATTATCTAACTAACTGTTCTGCGGGCCTTCTGTGGGAGGTTTGTGGGGTGTGTGGCCCGCAGCCGGCCGGGTTCATATGAAGGTTAACACCGTAGTAACGTGGTGCGCTGTGTAAAATATATAGAAATGTTATGTCACCAATGCTCTTCTATTGTCTGACTTAGACTGGGACCCATGTCCGCACGTCCCGCTCTGCTCTTTATGTACAACCGTAAGACTGTTGCTGATTTTAATGTTTTTTTTTGTTTTTGTTTTTATTTGTTTTATTTTAGTTTGTTTTGTATTGCCTTTTGCACTGTTTAATTGTAAAATCAATTTAAAATCCAATAAAAATTTATTGAATTGAAAAAAAAAAATTTTTTACTATCCCTTTCACACGCAGGTAATGCATACGCTGGTAGGTCTTGTTGTGAATTTAACTTACATTAATCTTGTAGTGTAAATGCATACATTTTTGACGCTCTTTGAACACTTTCAAACATGTACTGTAGTGAAAAGTCGCAAGGGATGTGATCATATCACAATGGTAACTTTAACAAATACAATGGGAGTCTGTAAAACAATGTTTATGAATTAAAATTTTGTAACATAAAATGTACCAGAGGTTTCATACTGGCCTGTTAAATGATGAAAGTCCCTTTGAGTTTTCAATCGATCTTGTCTTCACCAGGCAATAGTTCAAAAGTTTTATATTTAAAATTCTAAATATTAGTAACCACTATAAAACATATAATTATACATATTTTAAACATCATGTCTGATGCTCTTCTGCATCCTCGGGGTGAGTCCCTGGGTGTGTAGTCGTCCTTTTTGCATTTTCATTTTGAGGATATACATCCTTAAGCAGCAAAGAAAAGGAGGATTCAATAACCCTAAGTGACCCTTGCTGTGGAGTAATGTTGTCCTCTATGGGAGTGTTTGTTAGGGAGGGGCAGGAGACAGTTTGTCTGGTCTCGGAAAAGTTGTGCTGATTCCCAATCACAGGAGATTCTGTCCCAGAATGACTTCTCCCATCTGCTCTGGAGGGTTCCACCTTGTCTTCTATGGTCCGTGCAAGCATGTAGCTTACCTTCCTTTGATGAGCCAAAGCCTCCTCTTTGTCATTCAGCTGCAAAACCAATCCATACAAGCATCAGTATTGAACATTCTCCATTTTAGTAGTGCTTTTTCTCCAAGTAAATAAAAAATAGTTGCTGAAGTAACAAATTTGCTTGATATAAATTCTAAAGTGAGTACAAGTCTAAATGCAATGTATAGTATTCACACAAAAATTATATGTACCACATATACATGCCGTTCAGATTCAGGGGGTTATATTATAGGTTCCGATTTTATCTACCCTGCGAGATTTCAGCAAGATTACAGCTAAATTTAAAACAGCAATCAGCTTTAAAGTTGGTGTTTTATACGATTGCTGCTTTAAATTTGGAGGCAATCTAGCTGAAATCCCAGTTCTGTAAAACTGGAACCTATTACATCAGAGGTTCTCAAACTCGGTCCTCGGGGGCACACACAGTGCATGTTTTGCAGGTAACCCAGCAGGTGCACAGGTGTATTAATTACTCACTGACACATTTTAAAAGGTCCACAGGTGGAGCTAATTATTTCACTTGCGATTCTGTGAGGAGACCTGCAAAACATGCACTGTGTGTGCCCCCGAGGACCGAGTTTGAGAGCCTCTGTATTACATAATGCCATAACGCTACAGGCCAGGCGTATTCAGCATGGCCCTCCAGCTGCTGTGGAACTATACAACCCAGCATGCCTTACAACAGTTCTGCTATTAGGGCGTGCTAAAACTATCAGGGCATGCTGCGATGCTTTTTTATTCTATTGTTAATAGCAACCGTTGTAATTCTGTTTAGCACTCTGCTGGTAGGCAGGTAGGGCCATTCTGTGCGCTCCTCTTGCTGTTCCTGCCCTTGTGCTCCAGTGGTCCCCAGGGAAGAGGCTCCCAGCTACGTACCTGTGGAACTGTGAGTGGCCTAAAGCGCCATGAGTACTCACGTGTGCATGCTAGGACCACAGTTCTGGGGGCCACGGCTGGAACAGCGTTAGCCACGTCTCCCTCAGTGACTGAGATGTGACTCACTGCAGCCCTGGCCACTTTGTGGCCTACTTCCCAGTGGCTGCAAGTGGTGCCATCATGGTGCCGTCCTGAGCAAGACACTAGGGGAGGAGCTAGACATGCAGCTCCTCTCTGGCACCTCAGAGCAGCAGGCACTCTAGCAAACCCGCTATGGTGCAGTGGGCAGGCAGTGTGCAGCGCTCAGAAACTTGGGGCCTGATTCAGAGATGTATGCTAATGCAGCCTCAGCTGCGAATGTGTATGCAGTGACTGAGAAAAAATATGCAAATGCTCCAGCTCTGGATTTGTATTGTGACACCACTGGAGGCTTTACCCAGCGACTGCGTCCAAAGCTGAGCAGCTCTTTAATTAAATGACAAGTGTGACCCTGTTCAGGTGCATATCATACATAGTGCAAACAAATTACTCCTTTTTTCAAATATGTTGCTGTAGTTCTATAGTGGCTTATTATGTGTGTTTTGCAAGCACTATAAGGGGTAAATTCAGTTTGCCATGAAGGGGCCACATTGCCATTGCAACGGCATGGAAACAACACTTTATCTCGCCCTCTAGTGGCGGGTTTACGTACGCAGCCCTGTGAGCTGCAAATACAAATCAGTGAGTCCACAGCTACATAAGTGCTGCATATAACCCACGCGGACTCATGGGGAGAGTCTAACTGAATCTAACCCCTGAATGTTCCCGTCACACATTTATAGTGTCGCCATACTTACTGCTGCTATTACTAGTGTTTTGTAAGTTTTCGTATATAATAAAAGTTTGTCTGCTGGTATACCCATTCTCCAATACCACAATGTGCCTCATTCTCATTCTACAATGTCACCACCCAATCTTTCCCTTGTATCAATGGCAACCTTGGTTCTTATTTACTGTACCCCGTGCAATGACTCCATCGTTGCTATATGATGGCAGAGTGGAAGAGCAGAGCTAAGCTTTTTCTTCTAGGGGGTGGCATTTATTACAGTGCTGGCCCCTACTTTTGTAATATAACTTATTTTAAGCATTATATTACTGCACACTGGGGCTGTATAAATAGGAATTTAATACCTAGCGGTAATTCCTTTTCTCGTAGTCCATAGTGGATACTGGGGAATCAGATATTACCATGGGGTATAGAACATGTCCACTGGAGCCTGGCACTTTAAGAAATGAATAGTGTGGGCGTGGCCTGACGGGCAGACTGACAGGCAATGCAAGACCAGAGCTCCCGGACTCTACCTGTTCAAAATAGCTCAGGGCAGGCTTCTAACCTGGGCTACAACGCACAAACCGGCTGTCAACCCCTCTGAGAACCGGGAGGTCACCGGGGATTGAGATCACGGAGCCGGGGGACCCCCCTGGGCCCCTGCGGGTTTGCGGCCTCTTCCCATTCCTAAAGCCGGAGACTCGGCCCCATCCCTGCACCCTCGCTACCTGCTATCGTTGGTGGGTGAGTGTGAGCGGCCGCGGGAAGTCCCAGTCTTTGAGCAGCCGCAGCTCAATGTGCCCTGTGACTCACCCAGCAGGGGGGCTGGTGTCTGCACTGCTGCACTACCGGCGGGGACCTGCTTCGGGCTGCGGCCGCGATCAGTGTCCTTCAGCTGCCATACCCCGCTGTACGTTGCTGCCCCTGGCTTCCCTTCCTTCCAACGTTGGCGCTGTCCACAGCTGACTTCCCCGCTGCCTTGCTTGCCCAATCTTGTGGCTCCCTGAGGCCAGTGACTGGAGCTCCTGTCCCGCCCACTATTTTGGATCTGGCTTCAGGCCCTGCAAGAAATGGGAGTGCTGTGCCATTGCCTCGTGTGGAGGCCAACTTTGAGATTGTCTGTTGCCCCTTTATATTTGCTGGGCTCTGTAGTGCCAAAGCGCTGGTTTGCTGCTGCTACTGCTGCGTCACTGGTGACTAAGGCAGTGGAGCTGCTGATAGGGCTGTACGCTACATCCTGGGGCAGATTTCATTAAACTGCCCAGCTGGGACATGACCTGGCAATCATAGCAGGCATGCATGCAGGGTCAGTGCTCTCCTCCTGTACCCACCAGATCTTTTGCTGCTGGCAGGCAAGGGTTGGAAACTCTGGAGTCCTGCAGTAGGCCACCCTATTGCTTCCTCACCCTTCTGCTGCTGTGTCCAGGGCCCAGCCTCTGCTGCTCCACTCCTGGCCTGATACCCATCGTATGACTCCATGCCCTTCTGGGCCCTTCGCAACGCAGGTTGGTGCCTGGCTCCCCCTTGTTTGGCGGCCGCTGCTGGGTTGTAGCACTCGCTCTGTCCATATGTTGTTTCTGTGATCTGCCTTCTCCACACCCATGAGACCTCTACATTGTTACCTGATCTAGTACCCCACGACCACCCACATTTGGTCCTTCTGCTGCTGTTTAGTGCTGCGCTCCTCTGGAATCCACTATGCCTCCTAAACGAGCCAAGATTTCCGCACTTGCTCCTCCTATTAAATTTGTGTCCAACTGTACTCCTGAACCGGTGTCAGTTGGGAAGGATTGGTATGTTGTCTACCTCCACTGTTGCCTCTTCACCACGTCCCGTACCTGGAACTGACCCTTCTGATGATGCCCCCCTTACGGTCCGCATGCTACATCAGATGCTTCAGGCTCTACGGACGGACCTCACTGCTGACCTTCAATCTTCCATTACCCAACTCACTGGTGAGGTGACAAGTGTTGGCATCCGTACCAATAACCTGGAGGATAAAGTGCAGGAGTTGGTTTCCTCTCATAATGACCTTCTCACCTCCCATAATTCCGTCTTGGCGGAGCTTTTAGCAGTTAAGGACAAGCTTGCCGACCTAGAGGACAGGTCCAGGCGGACAACATCAAGATTAGAGGTGTCCCAGAAACGGTGTCTGCTGTTGAACTTCAGGACTTTGCCTTGTCCTCTCTTTAAAAAATTGCTAGTCAGTGGAGGCCTGGGATTTGTTGATTGACCAAATTCACCACCTTCCCAAACCTCGCTCTGCTCCCAGCAGCTCTCCTCGAGATACCCTATTGCGTGTTCATTTCTTTCACGTTAAAGAGGATATTCTCAAGACCGCCTGTTTTGCAGAAGATACGGATGTCTTAGATAACCTACAACTCTTCCCGGATCTCTCAGTCCATAACATAAAACAAGCGCAGATCTTTACAGCCTATCATGAAAGCGCTCCGTGATCATGATATACAATATCGATGGGGTCAAATTGCTGGTGCGGAAAGATGGCTCCACCTTTGTAATCTCATCTCTGGACGCCGGTGTCAAACTCCTGACGGACTGGAACATTCCCGTCTCGACCCCTTCATATTCTCGGGGTCCTCCTCTTCAGTCGGATTGGTCCAAAGTGGGCTGATGGAACTTTGACCCATTGCTTTGGTGCTATCTGGATACTTGCTGACTGAGCCAGAGTCGTCTTGTGCTGGGTCCTTAATCATCCATTGGTCTCACTGACTTTCTTTGTTTTTGGCTTGACCCCTGCTTGAGATGCCGCCTTCTCCTGGACTTCTGCTACAGTGCTTTCCATCTCAGCGCTGGGTCCTGCCGCCTTGTCCGCAAGTATCATTTGACTATAGACTCTGTATTTGATATGCTTAATATGTTCTCATGCCTAGCTTTTTTAGGGTCTTTCTATAGTTATGTCGATTCCTATAGTTTGTACACTGCTTTAGGTGTATTACCGCATATGTCGGCTTTTTTGTGTGTTGCATCGTTTTCTTCGTTCTGTCTTATACAAGGTTTCATGGGTGGAGTTTGCGATGGCCCACCCTCACAAGTTAACTATGTTGTCGTGTCTGTTTTCTGCAACAACTACTGTGCCCCGATATACTGGGCCTTTTGTTTTTTTTCCCTTTTCCCTATATTTTTTCTTCCTTTTCCCTGTTTTTCTCTATCCCTTCCTTCAGTTTTTTGTGACAGGTACGCCCACAGCATCTCTGTATTCTCATCTCCTCACATTTTTTAATGGTTAAAGTTCTCACTCATAGGGGGAGATTCAAATGTTTGAAAAAGTCGGTTGGGTGTCTGTTTTTTCCTATCTAATAGACAGGAAAAAACAGACACCCAACTGACTTTTCAAACATTTGAATCTCCTCCTTAATGTCAAAGGTCTTAACTCCCCACATAAACGACGATTGGCCCTTTCTATATTCCACCACTATAGATATATATTGTGGCCCTTCAGGAGACGCATTTCTCCTCCTCAGCACCCCGTTTTTCATGACATAGATACCCTATGTGCTATACCACTAATGGCCCGACCAAACGCAATGGTGTTGCTATCTTATTTCTCAGGAATACCCCCTTTACCTTGCACCGGCAATTTACGGATAAAAATGGTCGGTATCTTATCCTTATTGGTTCTGTGGATGATACTTTGGTTACCCTGGTCTCTTTATATGTCTCTAACTCCCGCCAAATCCTGTTTCACCGGGACACGTTTGAGAAAATATCTAAAGTTAGACAAGGGGCACTTATACTAATGGCTGACTTTAACCTGGTTCTCGATTCTAAAGTGGATAGGTCCTCTCCCCGAGGTCAACATTCTTCCCCTAGAGATATAGGCCCTTCCCTTGCTTTTAGGAAACTACTTGCAGAGTTCGGCTTGTATGATGCCTGGCGCACTTCCCTGCCTTTTTCTCTGCTGTTCATAATAGTTATTCTAGGATTGACTTTATCCTTTTGGATAAGTGGGTTCTTCAACACACTCAGAAAATGAAAATCCTTCCTACTACATGTTCCGAACATGCTCCTATTTTATGGACCTGGGATACGGGTCATCATTTCCCTCCTGCTCGTCCCTGGTGATTCCCGGAATACCAATTGACTGATCCTGAGATTTTAAAGGCCCTCACTGATTCTTTAACATTGTACACACAAACTAACTACCATGATGAAACTTCTATTTTCACTTATCGATGTGCCCTGAAAGCGGTACTCCGTGGCACGTTCATTCAGAAGGGTGCTCAACTCAAGGCCCAATCCAGAAAAACACAACCCGCTTTAGAGTTGTCACTTCGGTCTTTGTAGTCTCAGAATCAAGCCCATCCCAGTAGAGCTTTGTGTAGACAGCTTCAGGAGGTAAGGAACCAGCTTCAGAAGCTCTTTATGCTCCGCATGCACTCGGCCCTTGCTTGCCTCCGCTATAAATTTTATACAGCCGGGAATAAGGCCTCCCATCTACTAGCGTGCAAGCTTCGTGGTCAACAGGCCCGTAATCGCATCAAATGTCTCATTGCCCCCTCCGGTAAACAGTGTCTCAAATCCCTTGATATTGCTAACCTATTTTCAAAGTTCTACGCTAAACTATATAGTTTACATGAGGACTCTTCTATTCCCCAGCCCTCTGCTGCTACTATCTCCTCTTTCCTAGGTAGTCTCCCTCTTTCTTCCCTGAATGAGATTAGCCTGGTGTCTTTGAACGCCCCTTGGTTCTTGGAGGAGATTCAAGTTGTAATCCAGCAGTTACCAAAAGGAAAGGCTCCTGGCCCGGATGGCTTTATTAACTCTTTCTATTCTGCATTCAGCGAGGTCCTTTCCCCTCTTCTTTTACAGCTCTATTATCACACTTCTAACACTGGGTCCTTCCCAGCGGAAATGGTTGAAGCTCACTGCAAGAATTACCGACCTATAGCCCTCCTTAATACGGATTAGAAAATTTTCGCCAAATTGATTGCTAACAGTTTAAACCCTTTACTCCCACATCTGATACATCCAGGCCAGGTGGGCTTTGTACTTGGCCGCCAGGCTCCCGATAATACTCGTAGGGTATTGGATCTGGTTGAATGGACTTCTCGTACTAAGTCACCTCTTCTTCTTCTCTCTCTTGACGCTGAGAAGGCATTTGATTGTCTCCATTGGGGTTATATGCGCCAGGTATTATCCAAGTTTGGACTTCATGGGGGCATTTTTCAATCCATATTAGCCCTTTATAATGGCCCTTCAGCTAGAATTTTTAGTAATGACTTTCTTTCCTCTCCCTTCCACATCTCTAATGGCACTAGACAGGGGTGCCCCCTCTCCCCACTAATATTCATGTTAGCTATTGAACCACTTGCCCAAATGATTCTCTTGTCCCCAGAATTTCCTGGTCTTTCGGTTTGCAATACCTCTCATAAATTGTGTCTCTTTGCAGATGATGTTTTATTGTTTGTATCCAACCCAGAGACCTCGTTGCCCTCCCTACGTGACATACTGGGACGTTATAGTGCTGCCTTGTATTATAAATTGAATGCCACAAAATCGGATGCCCTCCCTATTAATATTCCTATTACAGTATTGAAGCTCTTGAAGAAGTGTTTTCCATTTACGTGGAAGGATTCTTCCTTGCTATATTTGGGAGTTTCCATTCCTTCTCATATTCAAAATGTACATACTGTTAACTATGTCCCATTATTGACTCAATTGACTTCATTAACATATGCCTGGATGAACCACGAGGTCTCTTGGTTGGGCGGCTTAGCGGCCTTTAAAATGATGTTGCTACCAAAGTTGATGTACTTATTTCGTGCTATTCCTTATGCTATTCCCAGTAAACTGTTATGCTAGATGAGATGGTTGATTTAGATAGTCAATTTGAGCCAACGAGCAATGGACTGCTTGGAGGCAGGATGAACAATCTTCATAGCATCATAAAGGACGAAAAGAGAGTCAGACTTCCTGTGACGAGCAGTCCTTTTGATGTAAATCCTCAAAGCCCTTACAACATCCAGGGACTTTGGAGCAACAGAAGTGTCAGATATCGCAGGAACCACAATAGGTTGATTCACATGAAAGGCTGAGACGACTTTCGGCAAAAACTGCGGGCGAGTTCTGAGCTCCCCCCTATCCTCATGAAACACCAAGTATGGGCTCTTACATAACAAGGCCCCCAATTCCGACTCTCGCAAGCCGAAGTCAAGGCCAGTAACATAACAGTTTTCCACGTTAGGTATTTTAAGTCAACCCTTTGTAAGGGTTCAAACCAGTCTGATTGGAGAAAGGTCAATTGAGGTCCCGAAGCAGTGGGAGGAACAAAGGGTGGTTGAATGTGCAACACTCCCTTTAAAAAGGTCTGTACTTCAGGAAGTACCGCCAGTTGTTTCTGTAAGAAGACAGAGAGACGAAATCTGAACCTTGAACCGTAGTCCCTTATCCACTCCTGCTTCCAGGAACAGAAGAAAACGGCCCAGACGAAACTCCACAGGAGAACATTTTCGACCTTCACAAGAAAGAAACAAACATATTTCTTCCAAATCCGGAGGTAACATAGTGGCAACCACCTTGGAGGGAAGACCCTTCCTGGTTAAAATCTCCCTCAACTTCCAAGCTGTCAAACGTAGCCACTAAGTCTG
Source organism: Pseudophryne corroboree (assembly GCF_028390025.1). Taxonomy (NCBI): domain Eukaryota; kingdom Metazoa; phylum Chordata; class Amphibia; order Anura; family Myobatrachidae; genus Pseudophryne; species Pseudophryne corroboree. The sequence goes on along the minus strand of NC_086444.1, from coordinate 173,546,051 downwards.
GATAGACGAACGGTCCTTGTTGAAGAAGGTCCTGGAGAAGCGGCAGAGGCCAGGGATCCTCCAATGACAGGGTCAGGAGGTCCGCATACCAGGCCCGTCGAGGTCAATCCGAAGCAATGAGGATTGCCTGAACTGTTTCCTTTTTTTTTTTTTTTTTGAGTCATTTGAGAACTCTTGGGATCAGAGGAATTGGAGGAAACAGGTTAACTAACTGGTAAATCCATGGCGACTTCAGTGCTTCCACCGCCTGTGGGTCCCTCGTTCTGAGGCAGTAACGACGGAGCTTCTTGCTGAGATGAGAAGCCATCAGGTCTACCTGTGGACAACCCCACCAGCGAACAAGTTGTTGAAACACCTGAGGGTGGTGGCCCCATACCCCCGGATGGAGGTCGTGCCTGCTTAGGAAGTCCGCTTCCCAGTTGTCCACTCCTGGAATGTACACTGCGGAGATGGCCTTTGCGTTGGTTTCTGCCCAGAGGAGTATTCTTGACACCTCTCGCATTGCGGCCCTGCTTCTGGTTCCTCCCTGTCGGTTGATGTACGCTACTGCCATGGCGTTGTCCTACTGTACCTGGATGGCCTGATTCCGAAGAAGAGATGAAGCCTGTATGAAAGCCGATACTGCCATAGCGGTGGTACGGCCGTTAATGATACTAAGTTCCTTAACAGCCTCACTCAAAGTTTGCAGCATCTTGGATGTGTTGCAGTAATGTAACTATCTCGTCTTGAGGTAGTGTAAGCAACCCTTTCAGAATATCATCAGACCATTTTACCATGGCTCTAGAAATCCAGCTGCATATTATGGGAGGGCGTTGAGCTACACCTGCAGCAGTATAAATTGATTTAAGAGTAGTTTGAATTTTCCGATCAGCTGGGTCTTTAAGGGAAACAGCCCCTGGTACAGGTAAAACAATCTTACGTGACAGCCTGGACACAGAAGTATCCACTGTTGGCGGGGTTTCCCAGACTTTCCTATCCTCTGTAGGTAAAGGGAATTCATTGAATACCCGTTTCGGGGGAAAACATTTGTCAGGATTTTTACATGCTGCCTTCGCCAGGGAATCTAATTCCTTAGAAACTGGGAAGGTAGCAGAGGACTTTGGTTTCACATTAAAATACAATTCCTCTGCCTGGTCTTCCTCCTGATCAGGGATATTGACTACCTCTCTAATGGCATAAATGAGGGCCTCAACACCCAGGGACAGGGAATTATCCTCTTCCACCTCAGCCTCTCCTTCATCAAACAGTGGTATTTCATAATCAGTCAGATTGCAATAATTGTGGGATAGAAACCAACAGAGGGGGCTGGGGAGCCTGTCTGTGGTCTGCAGCAGCAACCATAAACGTGTCTATAGTTTGTTTCAGAGTCTGTCTTTCATGCTTAGCCGTAGCTAACTCTGAATTAATATTTGAAATTATAGTCTTAAATGATTCCATCCACTCAGGTTCCTGCACATTACTAACTTGTGAAGGAATTGAGCATTGGGTACACATAAGAGATCCCTGTGAGGAAGGTGTAAACCTAGCCTTGCATAAAGTACACACAGACGTATTTGCAGACATGCTTGAGTAGAAATTACACAGATTGGTATGAAAAACGCACACTGGGTCCCAGGTGTAACACTCACCGCACTGCATCCATTTCGGCATCTGTTAAGGGGTGGCGGCATGCTGCCAGCGTGGGCTCACACTCTGGGAGTGTGAGAAACATCACCTCAGGAGCTCAGTATCCTGTCAGCTGGGATTACGAACCATTAACTCTAAGAAAATTGGTTCGGTACCCCCCTTAAGTCCCAATACGCAGGCAGACTGGTTGCCAACCAGTGCTGCCTGAAAATAACAAACTAAAATACATTTCTGAAGAAAACTCTCTGGAGAGCAACAGAATGCACCCGGCTCCTTGGGCACATTTTCTAAACTGAGTCTGGTAGGAGGGGCATAGAGGGGAGGAGCCAGCACACACTATTCATTTCTTAAAGTGCCAGGCTCCAGTGGACCCGATCTATACTCCATGGTAATATCTAATTCCCCAGTATCCACTAGGACGTTAGGGAAAAGTCTGTTGCAGATTAATAGATAGCAATTTAGCAAATCAGGGAAATTGATAATATTAGGGAATGTAATCTACCCCTAAATGTCATGAAGGCTTATATATATGAAGCAGTGATAAGAATGTAGAATTATGCCATTGCAACCAATCAGCTTTGAAGTAACGTTTATTAAGTGCATTCTGCAACATTATACGCAGCAGCTGATTGGTTGACATGGCACACTCCTCCACTCAACACTACTTCATACATCTACCACCAATGTTCTTAAAAGCAAGTTATTAGAAATCTACCTTATTATTCCTTGCATTCATATGTAAAAATGTGATGAAAAATGCCATCTTCACTTACCATATCTATTAACACTCTGAGAATCTCTTGTGGATCATCAATGGCATCTAAGTTCGTACTGTCAGCTGATGATAACAGCATGCCCTTTAATTTCTGGCCCAAAGTTTTGTGTTTATCCCTTAAGGAAAGTTGCCCTAAAGGGAAAACAATGTTAATAACTAATGTTAGTAACTTCTTTAAACCATGACATTCACACTACTAGCTTTATAGGAGCGACAAAGAGGACAGATGTCAATGGTAGTTTTCAGCAGAGAACGGCTTCTGCTGAGTGTTTAAAGGCACCAGACACTGTGTACTTGAGCGCACAGTTACAAGATAACCTTAAAGAGGGAAGCTAGTCACATCAAAAAAATTTAAAAATGAGAGAACAATTCCCAAAATTATGGGATTGGATGATCAAAACCTCACTTTAGGGTAAGCAAGCGATGGTTTATGGGGATCTCTGCATCAGGAGTAGCACTAGTGCCATCGCCAACTTTCCAGAAGTAATAACAATTTGAACAAGCCACTGTGATGACTGACACCCATATCTAGCTGTATTTTTCCCTAATTGTTAACAATTGCTTTATGAAAGTCATTTGAAAATTGCTTATTGGGGCTATACGTTTCAGTCACACGGCAATGGCAATTTGAGAAGCAGTAGGTTGTTTGAGTATAGAAAGAAAATAAATGTAAGCTCTTCTTGAACGGAGTAGAGGGTTGGTAATCAGGTAGCACATCCTAATATGTGAGTTTATAGGAAACACTTGAAATTTTGAGGCTCTTCACCATAGTGGTTGCAGCACAAATAAAGTTCTATACTCTGGAATGGGAAAAGTAGCATTGCTTTGATCAGAGCCTACAATGCTGTTAAGATGGCTCTGGGCCTACTGAGTGTGAATGAAATTCACAGATGATGCACACTGCGCAAGTTAGTGGATATTTTGAGACAAGAGAAGATGGCAATTAATTTCTCTGCCAGTACTCTCTTCCAAAACTCCATTCGTGGTGTGGTCATAGGCATATTTATAATGGATTCAGATTGTGTAGTGCACATGGTCCCTTGAGTTCAGGAGAGCCGTGCACTGCACACCCTGCACCCAGATTATACCTACTTTGTGTGCTGGCAAGCATGCACCACCTCCTCTGCGGCACCATCTCCCCAGTGACATTTTCAGAAAGATAGCACCTGTAAAAGCAAAAATTTCGGCAGTGTGACAGAGCCTTTGCTCTTTTGTACACATGCACCATCTTCCAGAACATCACTGGAAAGATAGTGCCGCAGAGGAGGAGTAAATCACTTGCCAGCAGTGTTGCCAAAAGGTTTCTCCATTAAAATAGTTAAGTCAACAATGCTGAATACAGAAACTCAAAATGTACAGAATAGACAATAAGTTTTACGGTTTTTAAACTCGTGTGTAAAGTAAGAAAAAAAAGTTGGGCGAGATCAGACACATGACTGAGTATATAATTCAGAAATAATATTTTTTAATGGTTTATTTTCTAAGAAGGACAGTTATTGTGGAAAGTTATTATTACCATCCTCTTTAAGAAGTTTCCAACTGTTTAAGCGTTTGCTCCCTTTCTTGCAGAGCTTCTCTATGTTGTTTAGAGGTAATGTCTGGTCATTCCTGCGCTTCAACTGCTGCTCAAATGCAATGCGAAACGCGTCTGCCATCACATAGGCTTCTTCCTTACTCTTTTTCTCCACTTCAAACTGCAAAATTAATAAATAAACACAGCAGGCTGCAAAATCATACACTAATTAATTTAAGTACTTTGTTTCAAATTTGGCTAGTCACTTACATAATTAATATTGCCTTGTTCAAAACGCAACAACAAAAATTCTTATTTCTAATTCATTGATTAAAAAAAAAATGATCATTACACAAGTCTGTAATCTGTGCTTCTAACACTGCAGTATGTTTTTGGACTCTGGAAAGGAACCCGGAGTGCCCAGAGGAATCCAAAGCAAACCTGGGAAGAACATACAAACCTCACAAATATAGGGTCATGATCAGAATTTAATCTATGAACACCGCACTGCCCATTTTATCATCAATTCAAAAGGGAAAATCATACATTATAGCTATAACACAATCACAACAATTTACCTCTTGCCGCAACTGCAGCAGCTGTTTGCGAGCAGCAGCTGACATCTTTGCACAGGAACAGGGTTCTCCTCCAGTCCTACATGTACAAGTCCCAAGCACCGCAAGCTGATAAATACATTTCATCCGTGTTACTGAAATCTTACTGTGGAACGTTTTGTCTATGGCAGTTGGTCAACTACAATTCACACAAGTGTTTATACAGTACAGTATATTCTCCGGTCTGCCTGCCTGCCACAGCTGTATTCTTCATCTAACATTAGGGGATGCGGTTACAATCCCGACAGTTGGGATCCCAGCGCACGTGATACCAGTGCCGGAATCCAGACACATTACAGAATGCCGATGCCAGAATCCTGAAAGGGGCTAGGACACAGACACGGGATACCAACCATCGGAATCCAGATTGTCGAGACAGTGGGGTGGGTAAGTACTAAGCTAGAGATGGGGGGGGGGGTAGGTTCAGGTGACCCCCCGGGAGACTTAGGGTTAGGAGGTGTGGGGGGGGGGGAGGTGTTTAGGATTTGGCACCATCAAAGGGGGGGGTGGGGTTTAGAATTAGGAACCCTGCAGGGGGGAGGGTTAGGGGTAGGCACCTAAAAGGGAGGGGTGGGGTAGGGGGAGGGTTGGACTACTTACCGGCCCATGTTGGCATTTCGCCTGTCGAGATGCTACTGTCAGTCTCCTGACCGTCGGCTACCTGATAGATGGCATTTCATACCCAACCCCACCCCAGAGTGGAAGAAAATAAGATTTTACTCACCGGTAAATCTATTTCTCGTAGTCCGTAGTGGATGCTGGGAACTCCGTAAGGACCATGGGGAATAGCGGCTCCGCAGGAGACTGGGCACAACTAAAGAAAGCTTTAGGACTACCTGGTGTGCACTGGCTCCTCCCTCCATGACCCTCCTCCAGACCTCAGTTAGGATACTGTGCCCGGAAGAGCTGACACAATAAGGAAGGATTTTGAATCCCGGGTAAGACTCATACCAGCCACACCAATCACACCGTATAACTCGTGATACTATACCCAGTTAAAAGTATGAAATATAACTGAGCCTCTCAACAGATGGCTCAACAATAACCCTTTAGTTAAACAATAACTATATACAAGTATTGCAGACAATCCGCACTTGGGACGGGCGCCCAGCATCCACTACGGACTACGAGAAATAGATTTACCGGTGAGTAAAATCTTATTTTCTCTGACGTCCTAGTGGATGCTGGGAACTCCGTAAGGACCATGGGGATTATACCAAAGCTCCCCAACGGGCGGGAGAGTGCGGATGACTCTGCAGCACCGAATGAGCGAACTCTAGGTCCTCCTCAGCCAGGGTATCAAACTTGTAGAATTTAGCAAACGTGTATGACCCCGACCAAGTAGCTGCTCGGCAAAGTTGTAAAGCCGAGACCCCTCGGGCAGCCGCCCAAGAAGAGCCCACCTTCCTCGTGGAATGGGCTTTTACAGATTTAGGATGCGGCAGTCCAGCCGTAGAATGTGCAAGTTGAATCGTGCTACAGATCCAGCGAGCAATAGTCTGCTTTGAAGCAGGCGCACCCAACTTGTTGGGCGCATGCAGGATAAATAGCGAGTCAGTCTTTCTGACTCCAGCTGTCCTGGAAACATAGATTTTTAGGGCCCGGACTACGTCCAGCAACTTGGAGTCCTCCAAGTCACGAGTAGCCGCAGGCACCACAATAGGCTGGTTCAAATGAAACGCTGAAACCACCTTTGGGAGAAATTGGGGACGAGTCCTCAATTCCGCCCCATCCATATGGAAAATCAGATAAGGGCTTTTACAAGACAAAGCCGCCAATTCTGACACACGCCTGGCCGAAGCCAAGGCCAACAGCATGACCACTTTCCACGTGAGATATTTTAGTTCCACGGTTTTAAGTGGTTCAAACCAATGCGACTTTAGGAAATCCAACACCACGTTGAGATCCCAAGGTGCCACTGGGGGCACAAAAGGGGGCTGAATATGCAGCACTCCCTTAACAAATGTCTGAACTTCAGGTAGTGAAGCCAGTTCTTTTTGGAAGAAAATCGATAGAGCCGAAATCTGGACCTTAATGGAACCCAATTTTAGGCCCATAGTCACCCCTGACTGTAGGAAGTGCAGAAATCGACCTAGCTGAAATTCCTCCGTTGGGGCCTTCCTGGCCTCACACCACGCAACATATTTCCGCCATATGCGGTGATAATAGTTTGCGGTCACTTCTTTCCTAGCTTTAATTAGCGTAGGGATAACTTCCTCCGGAATGCCCTTTTCCTTCAGGATCCGGCGTTCAACCGCCATGCCGTCAAACGCAGCCGCGGTAAGTCTTGGAACAGACAGGGCCCCTGCTGCAGCAGGTCCTGTCTGAGCGGCAGAGGCCATGGGTCCTCTGAGATCATTTCTTGAAGTTCTGGGTACCAAGCTCTTCTTGGCCAATCCGGAACAATGAGTATAGTTCTTACTCCTCTCCTTCTTATTATTCTCAGTACCTTGGGTATGAGAGGCAGAGGAGGGAACACATACACCGACTGGTACACCCACGGTGTTACCAGAGCGTCCACAGCTATCGCCTGAGGGTCCCTTGACCTGGCGCAATATCTTTTTAGCTTTTTGTTGAGGCGGGACGCCATCATGTCCACCTGTGGCCTTTCCCAATGTTGTACAATCATTTGGAAGACTTCTGGATGAAGTCCCCACTCTCCCGGGTGGAGGTCGTGTCTGCTGAGAAAGTCTGCTTCCCAGTTGTCCACTCCGGGAATGAACACTGCTGACAGTGCTAACACATGATTTTCCACCCATCGGAGAATCCTTGTGGCTTCTGCCATCGCCATCCTGCTTCTTGTGCCGCCCTGACGGTTTACATGGGCGACCGCCGTGATGTTGTCTGACTGGATCAGCACCGGCTGGTGTTGAAGCAGGGGTCTTGCCTGACTTAGGGCATTGTAAATGGCCCTTAGTTCCAGAATATTTATGTGTAGGGAAGTCTCCTGACTTGTCCATAGTCCTTGGAAGTTTCTTCCCTGTGTGACTGCCCCCCAACCTCGAAGGCTGGCATCCGTGGTCACCAGGACCCAGTCCTGTATGCCGAATCTGCGGCCCTCTAGAAGATGAGCACTCTGCAGCCACCACAACAGCGACACCCTGGTCCTTGGAGACAGGGTTATCAGCCGATGCATCTGAAGATGCGATCCGGACCACTTGTCCAACAGATCCCACTGAAAGATCCTTGCATGGAACCTTCCGAATGGAATTGCTTCGTAAGAAGCCACCATCTTTCCCAGGACTCTCGTGCAGTGGTGCACCGACACCTGTTTTGGTTTTAGGAGGTCTCTGACTAGAGATGACAACTCCTTGGCCTTCTCCTCCGGGAGAAACACTTTTTTCTGTTCTGTGTCCAGAACCATCCCCAGGAACAGTAGACGCGTTGTAGGAACCAGCTGCGACTTTGGAATATTCAGGATCCAGCTGTGCTGTTGTAGCACTTCCCGAGCTAGTGCTACACACGATCAACAACTGTTCCCTGGACCTCGCCTTTATAAGGAGATCGTCCAAGTACGGGATAATTAAAACTCCCTTTCTCCGAAGGAGTATCATCATTTCGGCCATTACCTTGGTAAATACCCTCGGTGCCGTGGACAGACCAAACGGCAACGTCTGGAATTGGTAATGACAGTCCTGTTCCACAAATCTGAGGTACTCCTGGTGAGGAGGGTAAATGGGGACATGCAGGTAAGCATCCTTGATGTCCAGTGATACCATGTAATCCCCCTCGTCCAGGCTTGCAATCACCGCCCTGAGCGATTCCATCTTGAACTTGAACCTTCTTATATAAGTGTTCAAGGATTTTAAATTTAAAATGGGTCTCACCGAACCGTCCGGTTTCGGTACCACAAACATTGTGGAATAGTAACCCCGTCCTTGTTGAAGGAGGGTTACCTTTCTCGGCGGGCTTCTCCCGCTTTTTTATGGAATATATGGCAGGGGATTTTACACATATATAGTCTTAATGACTATATTATGTGTTATTTTGCCAGTAAGGTACTCTTATTGCAGCCCCAGTGCGCCCCCCCCCCAGCGCCCTGCACCCATCAGTGACCGGAGTGTGTGGTGTGCATGGGGAGCAATGGCGCACAGCTGCAGTGCTGTGCGCTACCTTAATGAAGACCGAAGTCTTCAGCCGCCGATTTTCAGGAACATCTTCTTGCTTCTGGCTTTGCAAGGGGGACGGCGGCGCGGCTCCGGGACCGGACGACCGAGGCTGGGCCTGTGTTCGATCCGTCTGGAGCTAATGGTGTCCAGTAGCCTAAGAAGCCCAAGCTAGCTGCAAGCAGGTAGGTCCGCTTCTCTCCCCTAAGTCCCTCGTAGCAGTGAGTCTGTTGCCAGCAGATCTCACTGAAAATAAAAAACCTAAATATAACTTTCTTTTCTAAGAGCTCAGGAGAGCCCCTAGTGTGCATCCAGCTCGGCCGGGCACAAAATTCTAACTGAGGTCTGGAGGAGGGTCATGGAGGGAGGAGCCAGTGCACACCAGGTAGTCCTAAAGCTTTCTTTAGTTGTGCCCAGTCTCCTGCGGAGCCGCTATTCCCCATGGTCCTTACGGAGTTCCCAGCATCCACTAGGACGTCAGAGAAATGACCTCCTAGCAGACTTTACAACCATTAAACACACTGGATGGGAAGAGGAAAGTCCATTTTTCTTAATAAACTTGCCTAATTCAACTCAAAACAACGTCTTTAGTTTCAGATGGTCCTTTAACACTAAAGTAAATGGTGAAAAATAATTGATGCAATAACTTTTTATTTATAATCTCTTATGTTTGCTAATGAGAACTTCCAAAATATTTCCGATATACTGACCACATTATCATATACCAACCACATTCTGAGGCGAGACGTATAGTGCTATTCCCTCTTCCCCTGCAGCCCCAGTGTTTTTATGCTTTATTTATTTCATTGGGGTCGATAACATCTCCACCACCGACCTAGAACTCACCCTGACCACAAGTACTGGTTATCACTGTTTGCTAAATGCAACGGCATGTGACCTGCGCCATCAAAGGTGTTTTCCTAACATTAAAGGACAACCAGGGTTAGGCCCACTAAATATTATGAAAAAATTGTGCACAGTCTTTTCAGTCCTGGGAGGGTATAGACAGGTTACGGTCTCCAGCCACAGGTATAAGCTGCCATGCACCAGTGGGCTATCAGGAGACTTGTTCCTGAATCATTTTAATTATAAAGTTATCATGTAAATGGCAATTTTGGGGGTACATATCTTAGCATCCATTCACACATGAACGATGGCCCTGGCAGTTCTCATTCACTTGTGTAGACCTAAAACACTAGCAGGAATTATGGATTATTATTCTCCTCTTCCCCATCACTTCACACAAGACCAGATGCACCTTCGGCACTCAACAGCGTCATTCTCTCAGAAGCCAGGGTAAGTCAATGGCGCTTGCCCCTCCATGCACAATTACCAGAGGTCCCATGCATTGCCTTTATGATCGACACGTTTTAGTCTCTATATCCGAACCTTCAGGACAACCCAATACAGGAGGACATACCGGGGGACATTCAATAGGTCCAAACAAGCATAATCTACACTCAGAACTGATCACACTATTAGAGTACTTGTGCTTAGGGGACTGCGGACACCGCTCTATATGTGAAATATCAGGGTTAAAATAATGACATACTTACTTCAAGTGCAGTTACTTCTGACAGACAGTTCTCATGAAGTAACAGACTGTCCTGGAACATTTTCTGCTGCTTGACATCGAGCATTGCAAGCAGTTCCTGGCACTGCTGATTCACCACTAGGCAGAAGTGGGCAAATGATGAATAAATACAGCACATAGCAGCATGAAGATCCAAACTAATGCACTCAGGATACTGGGGAGTAGATGACTGCGCTCTTGGAAGAAGTATGAACTAAAACTAAATATCAGAACTAAAATCGATCTAAGATGGCATGTTATAGCTGTTATACCAGAAACAGATGCTCCGTGCCGCAGCACAGAAAGTCAGTATCACTCTTAGGGGCAGATGTATTAACCTGGAGAATGCATAAGGTAGTGATAAACCAGTGATATGTGCAAGGTGATAAAGGCACCAGCCAATCAGATCCTAACTGTTAATATACATAATGGAGCTGATTGGCTGGTGCCTTTATCACCTTGCACATATCACTTCCTTATGTCTTCTCCAGGTTAATACATCTACCCCTTAGTGAGATGTGGATATGAAGTGGAATTGGTTGCTCACATATAAATGACCGACCTCTATTGAGAAGCATTCTGACAATGGCCCTCATTCCGAGTTGATCGCTCGCTAGCGACTTTTGCAGCAGTGCAAACGCATAGTCGCTGCCCACGGAGGAGTGTATTTTCGCTTTGCAAGTGTGCGATTGCATGTGCAGCCGAGTGGTAAGAAAAAGTTTTTTGCAGTTTCTGAGTAGGTCTGAACTTACTCAGCCCTTGCGATCACTTCAGCCTGTCCGGTCCCGGAACTGACGTCAGACACCCGCCCTGCAAACACCTGCATTTTCCCTACCACTCCCAGTCAGTTGACACCCATAAACGCTCTCTTCCTGTCAATCTCCTTGCGATAGGTTGAGTGAATGGATTCTTCGCTAAAAGCATTGCACAGCAACGATGCTGTTTGTACCCGTACGACATGCATGTGCATTGCAGTGCATACGAATGCGCAGTTTTGCAGTTTTTTTAACTGATCGCTGCGCTGTGAAAATTGTCAGCGAGCGATCAACTCGGAATAACCCCCAATGTACACAGAGCCTGATTCAGAGATGGACGCAAATCCCTTCACAGCTGCAATTCAGTAAGCAAATGTCACTGCCACCAGAATTTGTATTAAAGGCACTCACTGGTGGTGTCTCAGATCCACCACTTGTTGACGCAACCATCAGATTGTGTTTGAAGATGCAACCATCAGATCCACTGCTTGTGTATAAAGACGCAACCATCAGATCCACTGCTTGTGTATAAAGACGCATCCATCGGATCCACTGCTTGTGTATAAAGACGCATCCATCGGATGCACCTTGGTCGATAATTGACCTTCTGAATGATCCTATGGTTGCGGTGCATGGGTGTTGGAAGTAAGGCACTGCAGCTGCGTTTATGGGATTGCAGTCACAAGCTGTAACACGCCCCTAAAACGGTCACGACACGACTGCATCTGAGTTGCCACTTCCACATTACCTCCAACAAATGCTCCACGACTGTCGCTTACTTTGCAAATTAATCCTCACTGCGCCCGCCGACACAAGACCCCCGCAGCACATGCACAGTGTGATTTATGTACACACGGAGTGGAAAACAGTCACTGCACTGTGTACAACATCAAGATTGCGTCCTTCTCTGTATCCGGCTCACAGCCCCTTTGGACCTCTCGAGGCACTGCTAATACAGTGCATCCGGAAAGTATGCACAGTGCTTTAATTTTTCCACATTTTGTTATGTTACAGCCTTATTCCAAAATGGAATAAATTCATTTTTCCCCTCAAAATTCTATACACAATACCCCATAATAATAACAACGTGAAAAAAGTTTATTTGAGATTTTTGCAAATTTATGAAAAATAAAAAAACAAAGAAATCACATGTACATACTGTAAGTATTTACAGCCTTTAACAGTCGCCGCAGTCTGAGGTCAAAAGCACTCTGGAGCAGGTTTTCATCCAGGATGTCTCTGTACCTTGCTGAATTCATCTTTCCCTCTATCCTGACTAGTCTCCCAGTTCCTGCCACTGTAAAACATCCCCACAGCATGATGCTGCCACCACCATGCTTCACTGTAGGGATGGTATTGGCCTTGTGATGAGTGGTGCCTGGTTTCCTCCAAACATGATGCCTGGCATTCATGCCAAAGAGTTCAATCTTTGTCTCATCAGACCAGAGTATGTTGTTTCTCATGGTCTAGGAGTCCTACAGGCAGTGTCGGACTGGCCCACAGGGGTACAGGGGAAACCACCGGTGGGCCCCACTGCCTGGGGTTCCCACCCCCTACTCTAGTGATCAGATTTTGCACTTAAATTACACATTATGCATATGGGGGGGGGGTCATTCCGAGTTGTTTGCTCGCTAGCAGATTTTAGCAGCATTGCACACGCTAGGCCGCCGCCCTCTGGGAGTGTATCTTAGCAGAATTGCGAACGAAAGATTAGCAGAATTGCGAATAGAAAATTCTTAGCAGCTCGAGACTTACTCCTACGCTGCGATCAGTTCAGGCCGTTTCGTTCCTGGTTTGACGTCACAAACACGCCCTGCGTTCGGCCAGCCACTCCCCCGTTTCTCCAGACACTCCCGCGTTTTATCCTGGCACGCCTGCGTTTTTCCGCACACTCCCTGAAAACGGCGAGTTTCTGCCCAGAAACACCCACTTCCTGTCAATCACACGCCGATCACTTTAACGAGGAAAATTCATCGTTCGGACGTGAGTAAATCTACTAAGTTTTGTGCTAAAATACTTAGCACATGCGCATTTTTGCCTTAATCGCTCCGTTGCGAAAATCAGCAACGAGCGATCAACTCGGAATGACCCCCATGGTACATTACACTGCACAGGACTATGGTGTACTTTCTACAGTGTTATTAATCTGGTACATTATCATGCATGCACTAGCGGTATTTGAGAGATATATACATATATATATATATATATATATATATATATATAGATATAGATAGATATAGATAGATAGATATATATGTGTGTGTATCAAAGGGCCTAGAACCTGCACTACTGGTTAGCCAAGCCTCTAAGCATGGGCCCCTATCACTGCATTTCCCCAGTGGGCTCTCCATGCCCCAGTCCGACACTGCCTACAGGTGCATTTTGGCAAACTCCAGGCGACTGCCATGTGCTTTTTACTAAGGAGTGGCTTCCGTCTGGCCACTCTACCATGCAGGCCCAATTGGTGGATTGCTGCAGAGATGGTTGGCCTTCTGGAAGGTTCTACTCTCTCCACAGAGGAATGCTGTAGCTCTGACAGAGTGACAATCGGGTTCTTGGTCACCTCCCTGGCTAGGGCCTTTCTCCCCTGATTGCTCAGTTTAGACGGCCGGCTAGCTCTAGGATGAGTCCTGGTGGTTCCAAACGTTTTCCATTTACGGATGATGGAAGCAACTGCGCTATTGGGACCTTCAAAGCAGCAGATATTTTTCTGTACCCTTCCCCAGACTTGTGCCTCGAGACAATCCTATCTCGGAGGTCTACAGACAATTCCTTTGACTTGATTGGTTTGTGCTCAGACATGCACTGTCAAGTGTGGGACCTTATATAGACAGGTGTGTGCCTTTCCAAATCATGTCCAATCAACTGAATTTACCAAAGGTGGACTCCAATTAAGCTGTAGGGACATCTCAAGGATGATCAGTGTAAACAGGATGCACCTGAGCGCAATTTTGAGCTTCATGACAAAGGCTGTGAATACTTATGTACATGTGATTTCTTAGTTTTTTATTTTTAATAAATTTGCAAAAATCTCAAAAAAAACTTTTTTCATTTTGTCATTATGGGGTATTGTGTGTAGAATTTTGAGGGAAAAATGAATTTATTCCATTTTGGAATAAGGGTGTAACATAACAAAATGTGGAAAAAGTGAAGCACTGTGAATACTTACCGGATACACTGTATTTAAGTGAACATCAGTTTCCCCTCCATTCACCTGATCTACACAACTCTGTCCAATAAATACCTACAGAAACACACAACACATAGGGGTCAATTCCAATTAGGTCTGAGTTGCAAGTTGGGAGATGAAACTCACAGATATTCACACAAATGCTCGCTCCTGTGAATTCTCCAATCCAATGAAAAATGCCTATTCACAGTACTCACAGCGGAGATTTGTGATTTGTATGTCATATGCAATGTGAGAGAAGTGCATGATAAAGTGGGGTGACCTTCCTGGACCCCCCAAAAATGGCAAGTTCATTTACAGAATGATACAGACGGCTGTTAAGGGGGGTACTCACGGAGCGATATTCTAAGCAATCTGACTAGATTGCTTAGAATATAAGCCTGATCGCTCCGCGTGTACCCCCTACAGCGATAGCGATGCGCAGCCCCGCGCATCGCTATCGCTGCTGCTAGATTGGCCTGCAGTGCAGGCCAATCTAGTGGGTCGCTCACTTCACCCGCTGGGTGAAGTGAGCGGCCCCCTCGTCTCCCCCCGCACGCTCAGCACACATCGCGCTGTGCTGAGCGGCGGGAGAGATGTGTGCTGAGCAGTTCACTCAGCACACATCTCTCCCCGCATCGACCCGTCTATATGGGCCTTTAGTTGCCATACGGAAAGTACTGGAGATTTTTATATGGTGTTAAATGGCAGGTTTGTGCATTTAAAAAGAAAAAAAAAAAAAAAAGGAAAAAATTATAAAAAGCAAACTTTTTTCATTTACTTTCATATGTAAATATATTTAAAAAATGCAAAAAAAAAATAAGTAGTTAGAGAGATGCTTTAGGGGTACTTTGAGGTGACTAAAAACTAAATGATAAAAATCAGTTATTTTTCAAAAATATAAATACTCTAATTAATTTTGGGGTGCACCAAGCAATGAAAAAGCTGATTTTAAGGTAATTTGAGGCCATTTTTTTTAAACTCCCCAAAAAATCATGCAATTATTGGACTAATTAAGCTAATTGGAAACTTTCAATTGCCTAATTAGTCATTAGGGCATACCTCCCAACATGACCCTCTCCAGGAGGGACAGAATGCTTTGCTTCTGGACTTTCCTTATAATTTATGATTGCCAGCACCTGTTTTGAACAGGTCAATGGAGAAGAAAGGTGTTTCAGCAGAGAGGGTCATGTTGGGTGGTATGTTAGGGGGCGGGTGGTATGTTAGGGGGCGGGTGGTGGGGGGGTCCAAGTGGTTATGCATGGTGTCCAGACATTTTAATCTTAAAATAAGGAATTACCCTACATCTCTCATCCTCAGTGAGGTGCAAATGGAAAAATGCGCGTTTACTTTGCCTTGTCCAGTGCGAGTTTCTAATTGGACTGCAAAATGTGAATTTGTGGAGAAAACCGCATCTCGCACCTAATTGGACTAACCACACAGACACTAGGCTGGGCACACACTGTATAATCATGCAGCAGAGCAGCCGAAATAGAAAGGGGAGGAGACAGCTCCCCATAGTTGGAGTGGGGTAGGGCCTGAAATGCGGAGTGGACTAGCCCCGTGCTGGGCGTCCCCCCGCATGTCAGAGTAAATGATCGCAGCAACTACCCACATTGTTCAGTACCATACACTGACCAATAATCATTTAAACAAGTCATTTAGTCAGCTGCTTTGCTGGATTATCAGGCATTGCATGGCCAGCTTGATGATGAATTACATATTAATATCAGTTAGATGACATGACAATACCATTCAATTACCTTAAATTCTAAACAGTTATAGGAGCATTTACACATAAATATATGGATGTCCCAGAATGTCACAGCATGTATCTGCAGCACAATACAGATGGGTTATTTACCCTTATAACCAAACCACACCAGGGGCCGGATGTAATGACACCCGAGTTTGGCGGCCGTGCGGGATGCCGGCTGAACTCGGACGTTATTTTAAGGAGGCAATCACTTAAAAGGCAAAACCATGCATTGTAAGTGATTGCCCATTTAAAAAAAAAAAAAATCAGAGTTCGGCCAGCATCCCACACGGCCGCCAAACCCGGGCATCATTACATCTCGACCCAGATCTCCACTAAATGTGGCTACCACTCTCAAAGATATATGTATAGGTAGAGAGAGAGATTTACTAAAAAGGAGTGGCTTCTTGTGTAGTTTTGGAGGGTGTGGACCTCGAGCGTCTTTGTTTTTCTTTATGAAGGTAATCCATAGCAGGGTGTACCCAGTTCATTCATTATATATTATATTTATGTAGCTGTATCCAACGTCCAAATATGAAATGATGAGTTATGGTATGACTTTATTGCTACTGCAGGCACAGCACACCTGGTGTATAGGGAATAGGTGTAAGAAAACAGGTTACAGGTGTAAGGTGCACACACAGGGCCTGATTTGGAGTTAGACACAAGTCCAAACGCAGGCGGAGCTTGTGGATATCTACAAATGGCACATGAGCCATAGAAAGCATTAGCAGCACATTTGCCGCACCATGCATACGCACACGGTCGGAGACTGAAAGAGCAGACGCGATGATCTGCCCAGTGATGGATGACTATTTCAGTGTAAATGTCATTCCTGGGTGGCAACCGTGTGGACACACAGAACAGATCCATTTCGCAAGAGTGGGTGTGCAGGCCAACTTCCATGCCCACTTGAAGCATGCGCCCACATATGGGACACCTGTGTCACAGACCTTGGACTGGAGAGTTGGGCACTCGGGGATTCTTTCCGATGGTCGGGAAGAGGAACCGTAGCTGGGTCGAAATAAAGACGGCCGGATGTAGGTCTTCCTCATGCAGAGTTATAGGTATTGAATGCTTGAGAATGATGCCAAAGTACACTAAATGAAGAAATGAAATGATGACTCGAAAACGATGCTGAAGAATACTGTGAAGAAGTGAGTGATGACTTGGGAGTGATGCTGAAGAATACTGTATGAAGAGATGAGTGATGACTTGGGCGCGATGCTGAAGAACACTGAATGAAGAAATGAGTGATGACTTGTGTATGATGCCGAAGAACACTGAATGAAGAAGTGAATGATGCTGAAGAACACTGGAAGCACTGGAACTCCATGAGAGCCGAGAAGCACACTGTAACGCTGGAAGTTCTGGAACTCTGTGAGAGCAGAGAAACATACTCCACGAGCAGCGTGAGCCTGGGAGCAGCTTGATAGCAACGATACTCAGGCGCTGGAGCCTTGCCCAGCGCCTCCTTTTGAATTGCCCGTCCTGCCTCTGATTGGAGGAAGCTCCGGATCTTGCCATTGACCCATACCGCCCACGTGGACGCCGGGCACAATGGTGGTGCCCGTGGTCCAGAGAGATGCACGCCGGGAGCCGGAGCCCACCAGAGGAGACCGCCCCCCGGAGACCCAGCGTGTGGCAGAGAGGTAAGCGCGGCAGCCGCACTGTGATAGCCTGTTTCTGACTGATCTGTTGCAGCCAGCATAAAGTGGGTATATGTTGAGAGAGCGGCTGGAAAAGTAGTGAGCGGAGTGACTGGGACGCATGCAGAAGTACAGATACCCACATTAGCATATCCTAGTAAGCAGCCTACCGCGACCAGCTGGAAAAGCGACTACAGGTGCATCAGACACAGAATCAGGCACATTGCCTGCTCACAATGTAGGCAATCATTCTGTAAATGCTTACTGCACAGCTAGCACGCTCTTACTTGCGTTCTCAGACTTGAGAGCCTTCACTTCATGTGTCCGTAACTCTAGACTTTCCTTCAATGCTACATTTTCACACTGTGTTCTGAGAAAAAGAGAAATAAGAGTTAAGACTCCATTGTATCAGAACATTTTACACTTATCACTGACACTGTCTCAGTAATAACTGTGTGTAGTTCACACATGCAAGGAAATGAATGCGTGGATCCACCTGTATGCAGGGAGTGCGCCTGGCTACTACTCGTACATTTGGTTTGCTACTCATCATCATCCGCAGTGCATACTTGTACCAACCTATGGGCCAGATTAACCACTGGCTTAATCTATCAGGAGACCCAGTTTTAGTTCCTCTGCTCTTCTCGGTCTACACCACCGCTCTTCAGAAACTAGTCAGCTATTTTGTCTTTCAGTATAAACTGTAGATGATCCCCAAATGTACCTGTCCTGTCCAGATCTCTCACCGTTTGTTTTGGCCTGGGTTATCCAATGATACAAACATCTAAAACACAAATCCAGAATGTGCACAAATCTCACACAAGAGACAGGAAAACCTTTGTTTCATGCTCTCATTATCTTCCACATTACTTAGTGCAATAGTCTCTCTCCTTACTGGTCTTCACCGAAACAGACTTTCATCCCCTCAATCTATTTTGAATGCAGTGGCTAGACTTCTGCTGCACCGCTTTGTCAGTCCCTACCAAATTCAATATAAATACTTCTGCTTACATATAAGGCTAGAAACCAAACTACACCAACATACAACTCTTCCCAAAATATATCCCAGCTTGACCCCTCTGCTCTGCACAAGATCTGTGTCTCTTATCCACATTCATTACCTGCTCCCATACACGATTACAGGACTTTTGTTTCTGGAATGCCTTCACCAGGAACAATAAATGTGCATACACACCAGAACGATATCGCCAAGATGCGATATCGTCTGAAACGGGACCTGACATCGGCAAGTGCATACACACTTGCCAATGTCGAGAGCCATAGTGTGGCGGCAGGGGGGGAGCAGCATGTCGCCCTTCTGACTTGCATGCAGGTCCGACGTCGCTGATGACGCACGGGAGCATGCATCGTCAACAACATTGTGCATACACACTGGACAATGGGGGTAATTCTGAGTTGATTGCAGGAGCAATTTTGTTAGCAATTGGGCAAAACCATGGCCCTCATTCCGAGTTGATCGCTCGGTAAAAATCTTCACATTGCAGCGATTTTCCGCTTAATGCGCATGCGCAATGTTCGCACTGCGACTGCGCCAAGTAAATTTGCTATGTAATTAGGAATTTTACTCACGGCTTTTTCATCGGTCTGGCGATCGTAATGTGATTGACAGGAAATGGGTGTTACTGGGCGGAAACAGGCCGTTTTATGGGCGTGTGGGAAAAATCGCTACCGTTTCCGGAAAAAACGCAGGAGTGGCCGGAGAAACGGAGGAGTGTCTGGGCGAACGCTGGGTGTGTTTGTGACGTCAAACCAGGAACGACAAGCACTGAACTGATCGCAGATGGCGAGTAAGTCTGGAGCTACTCTGAAACTGCTACGAGGTGTGTAATCGCAATATTGCGAATACATCGTTCGCAATTTTAAGATGCTAAGATTCACTCCCAGTAGGCGGCGGCTTAGCGTGAGCAACTCTGCTAAAATCGCCTTGCGAGCGACCAACTCGGAATGAGGGCCCATGTGCACTGCAGGGGGGGCAGATATAACATGTCCAGAGAGAGTTAGATTTGGATGGGTTATTTTGTTTCTGTGCAGGGTAAATACTGGCTGCTTTATTTTTACCCTGCAATTTAGATTTCAGTTTGAACACACCCCACCCAAATCTAACTCTCATTGCACATGTTATACCTGCCCCCCCCCCCCCCTGCAGTGCACATGGTTTTGCCCAACTGCTAAAAAATTTCCTGCTGCGATCAACTTGGAATTACCCCCAATATCGTGAACGATGTGTTCGAATAGAGCGCTTCATGCCGATATCGTTCTGGTGTGTACGCACCTTCACACTTTCCTCTAATCTCCACACCTTTAAGCGTTCCAGGAAAACTCACCTCTTCAGGCAAGCCACGTAACCTCCATTAGCTACCCTACCCAATTACCTCCCAGCCATACAGTCCACATATAACTTAACATATGTTCTCACTCTACACTCACACAACAAATTGCGATGTTACTGGAACATATAGCCCAACAAGCAGCATGTAGCACTTAACCTCATATCATATGAAATTCTTATCTCCCTACAGACTGTAAGCTGGCAATCAGGGCCCGCTTGTCTTGCAATCTGTCTGTCTCACATTTTATACCGTAGATTGCAACAGAATATGTTGGCACTATATATATATATATATATATATATATATATATATACACACACACACACACACACACACACACACACACACATATATATATACATACATACATACATACATACATACACACATATATATATATATATATTTCTGCTGCGGGGTACACTGGGCTCCACTAGGATTCACATCGTGGTGTAGAGTAGGATCTTGATCCGAGGCACCAACAGGCTCAAAGCTTTTGACTGTTCCCAGTGCCGCCTCCTCTATAACCCCGCCTCCATGCACAGGGAGCTCAGTTTGTAAGTTGGTGCCATGCAGTATGCAGGCACTTTACAGGGGGCTACCTCAGGCAGCCTATTCAGAGATTTTTTTTTAAAGAAAAAGATGGAAGATTCTTATCAGTATACTACAAGGGCTGCAGCAAGAATAGTCAGACAGACTTCCCTGTGTGCAGCTCCTTCACCCCCAGCGGCGCTGTATACTCCCACGCCCTGGTTGCCGGGCCACTGCAGCGGAGGCTCCGGTTTTTTTCTCGCGGGTCAGTCACACACACGCCGACCTCCCGGATCGCGGGGCCTCTGACAAGGGGGAGGTAAGGGGCTTCTGTGCCCGCACTTTACCGTGATCCAGTGTGGCCGTAAGAGGCGGGCCGCGCGCGCTGGCGTGGACACTGAATACTTGGCAGCAGCTCCACTACCCACCAGGGTCGTTCATGGGCACAAGTCAGGTTTTTTTTTCTCTATTAACCCCGTTTTTAGCCCGCTGTACCCGGGGGGGATGCCAGCAGGGGGAGCAGGTCGGACCTGAGGCCCCTCCCACCAGCCCCAGGGCGCCATTTCAGCAATGTTCCCGCCCTGGAGCTGCATATCTCTCCCTCACTCCTGACCAGCGGCAATCATAGATTGAGCTGAGCTGTTTCTATGACTGCTGGGACAGATCCTCCTCTGTAGAGCCGCCTGATTGCCAGTGCTGTGCTTCCTACAGGACACTTAAGTATTCTACCTGTCACTGCGACTGTGTTAGTTAAGAAAGAGTGCATACATTCAGAGTTGTGTGGTGCAAACACCCTGTGATATACATCCAGTGTTTGCTGTGTATTGTTATATCGATTAACACATATAGCCATACTGAGTATTACTTTGTATTGCTAGTCCAGTGCAGTTTATGGTACATAATTTCTGCATGGTACGCTTGTGACTATATCTGTGTGTGTGCATGTAGCTGCTGCGTGGTTGCCTTATTAAAGGGTATTTCACTCAGTGGGCTATTCATATATTGCTATACCTGAGAAGGCCAAGTGTTTCAGGTTTTCTTTCTGTTTAATATAGGATTGTATCACAAGATATACGGACGGTGTATTTTTACTTGTGATTTATAGTCACCATATAATCTATATCTCTTGAACTCCCGGTCTGTGCTATCATAGGCACACTTTACTGAGAGTTCTTGATAGGTATAGTGCTGCTACACTTTGTACAAGGTTGCCCATTATTGTGCACACTGCTATGTCTGCTTCACGTGGCAATGACGCTGGGGCCTCTCCCACACTGCGTGGTAGTGAGGCCACGGACGTAACAGAGGATAATATGGCAGCTGCGAGTTCAGGTTCAGGGGGTTCCTTACCCCCCAGTGGGTCGGTAGCACCTGGGGCATCCCAAGACCCTCCTTGAGCTACATTTTTCACATTGTTAAACACGCTTGGAACTAAATTGACGCCCCTTGTGGGACCACCTGTGCCATTGCAACAGTTTATGGTCCCTGCTGTTAACCCACCATGGGCGGATCAGCTTTCCACTCCGTTACAGCATTTGAACCGATCTATGACTAAATCTAAGTGTCAGTCTCGCCTCCCTAAGACTAAGTCGTCTTCTAAACGGGCCATTACCTCCTCCCAATCCACTGCTATTCCAGACACGTCCTCTGACGAGGACGGTGCATATACTGACCCCACAGACACTGACACAGATGTTTCTGATGGGGAAGGGAAGTCATTGGTGGATGTCCCGGATCTGATTGAAGCAATCAGGCTCATTCTTCAGGTGTCTGATGATCCTGAGCCTGAGGCTGTCTCCAAGAAACCGGATAGGTTTAAACGTAAGTAGGTGGTTAAATGACTTCCGGTGGGCGGGGCATCCAGCAATGCCGCATTTTAACTGAGCTCCCTACAGTGACCTGCATAATCAATGCCCATCCTGCATAAATCCTGCTTTATTCTATAATCCAATCAACCACCTGCAGAGACCATATTACGTGGATCATTTTGAGGTTACTTTTGTTGGGGAGCGTTTACTTTCCACCGGAGTCCGGCCACCGTAACTGATGGCCCTCATGGCAGCCTGAGACGCTGGGAGTAGCGTGCTCCCTCCCTCACTTACTGTGACTCTGTATGCCGGCTCCCTAACTTGTTTCAGAGTAGGCTCCCACTATCAGGCGGTGGCAGTGTTATCCCCGCTGAACCCCCTAACAAGCCTGTCTGAGTCCCGGTGGCGTGGTGCCGCTACTTTGCCCGACGATCGAGGAAACAAGTGCCGCTTACAGTCTTTTGCTGGTCCCCCGGACAGGGTGGACTCTGGAGCCGCGTCCTGCTGATCTCCCGCTGGATCGGCTGTGGGTCTGCGGCGGAGGAGCCATGTATTGGATGTGTGTCATCGCGGGAGACCCGTGACCGTCGTAACCTGCCCTCTCTTTGTCTGAAGCGGACTGGAGGAGAAGCGCTGTTTGCACCCGGTGGGGGGCTCATCGGGACCGCTCACCACAGCGGCGTGACTGTGGACCCTCTACAGGAGACGTTACCCTTACCTGCGGCCGAGGATTTCACTACTGCGGCGCCCCACTCTGAAGCCCGCCGTCGCAGCTCATGGAGTCTCGGCAATGCTGGAGCTGGGGGTGTGCTGGCCCGTGCAGCGCTCCCTCTCCTACCCGCTGGACGACCCGTACTGTGTTGAAGACCAGCGCGACCCCCTAACACACTGACCCCGGACCTGGCTGACATCAGCGCCACTGCTGTGACCGCCGGTGCTTCTACCCTCGGAACGCATTGTCTCACTGCACCGCCTGTACAGTCTCCCTGCTGATTGGTGGCCCGGGTCTTCCCTGCCATGACGGAGCTGAGGCGGGTGTTGCCCGTGCACCCCAACTAACTTGTGATGCTGGCTGTGCCAATTATACATAACGGGCCGGGACAGCCTCAGCTTTACTTGTTCTTACTTGGAAACTGGTGAAACGGTCCAAGCTGTACACTCACTCGCTGTGGATATAAATATTGTCTCTCGTGATATTGTCGGAAGGTGGCCCCGGGAGTGTCTCGCCAGGGACTGGCCCGCATCTCTCTCAGGAGTAGCAAGAGGACTCTCCGCCGTCCCTATCTGCTGATTGGTGCAGGCACGCACACCGAGAGACCAGAGGACATCATCTCCTGCTAATCTGGTGTTTGTCTTTCCCCTACTAATAACCCCTCCCGTCCCTCCCAGTGTACTTTCCTACCCTCTCACACCGAAACATTCCCCCCCCTCCTCTTCTTATCTGTCCCTCCTTTCTTCCTTGATTACCAGTGGAGAGTTCTCTTGCCCCAACTCTGGAACTACTATGACTGTCCCCTTACCCTTTATAATCGAGTGAAGGGACCTCAAGGCTGAACATTGCTTATTTTCCCCTACACGCGCAACTGGAATACCTGTGCTTTGCTCAGCAACCTGATCAGTAGCACAGCAACATTACTTAATTTTGTGTATCCTACTGTGGCTCTGTGCAGGCTATAAACTTTGCCCTCAAGGGACAGGTATCTCTGCTTATCTTTCCCCATTACCTGTTTAATTTCAGTACATTGTATTATGCTGTGCTGCTGCAGCTTGAATACTTTCTTTTATATTTTAGTCTGCTTACCTAACGCAATACTGCCACCCAGTGGTCTAAAGTATTAGATTTCTTTTTTCATTCCACAGTTTAAAATCTAAGGCAGACTAATTGATGTTTGCATGTACCGTTTTTATTTTATTTTACCGCCATCATTTATTGTTATTTCTCACTTCTCAGTATATTGGATATACTACCTGATAATTATATGTACCATTTTTTTTTTTGTTTTCACAAAATCTCTCTACTTGGTATTTCTCAGCATAATTTTTTTTTCTCTTTTCCCAATATTTTACCACTGAAGGGTATATGTGACATTTATTATTTTTCTTCCACTGAAGGTTACCTGTGACTTTCTTATTTTTCTTTTTCATTGGAGGTTATATGTGACGTTTATTATTTTCCTTCAGACGCTTCTATTCTATATTGCTTGACACCTCCAACTGCTCCATAGCATATGTTTATACATCACTGATATAGATGTAATTTCAATGTTTGTTTGTTTTTTGTTACATATGTTGGTAGGGATGCTGCCTATTTAGTCTATGTCCTAAATAACTTGGTTTAGTCTCACACTACCGCCCGAGCCCCGCATATATCTAGGGTATGGACAAATACCTTGACAAAAACATGCCTCCAAAACAATCGAACACCTCCTATAAAGCGGGGAAGGGGAAAGAACCACCCCCTAAGTCGGGTCCACCCTCTCCAGCTGGTCCTGGGGTGGAAACATCCAGCTTAGCTGGTGATAAAGTTCCTCCCCTGACAGCTACAGAAATCTCGGATTTCCTTATGCCCTTACTGGACAAACGTTTTGATGACCTCCAGGCCCGCTTAGATGCGGGGCTAGCTCGCATAGACTCGCATACAACACGTATCTCAGCATTAGAGTCAAGAGTGAGTGATGTCGAGGACCTTACCAACTCTTGCCAGGAGGAGGTCTCTACCCAGGGTAAATTCATACAACTACAGGACAAATTGGAGGACCTGCAAAATAGGTCCCGTAGGAATAACCTAAGCTTTATAGGTATACCAGAATCCTTGACAGGTCCAGCCCTTACCTCCTATCTCAGGGTGGACCTCCCCAATTCGCTGGGGATTATAAATGACATCGAGGTCCCATATATAGAGAGAGCTCATAGGTTAGGAGCACCCCGAGATGGGGCACAGAAACGCTCTCGTCCAGTTATTGCCCGATACCTAGACTATAGGGCCAAGGACCTGATTCTTGCAGCATACCGTAAAAACAGGGAATTGCTCATCAAGGGCCACAAAATCTTGATATTTCAAGATTTTTTAGTTGCTTTGGCTCAGAAGAGAAAGGAATTCTCTGAGGTTTGCTCCTACTTGCATAATAAAAACATTCGCTTTGCCTTATTGTACCCAGCTATACTACGGGTCCTAGAAAATGGAAACCAAGTTTTTTTTACAGACCCAGAGGTGGCGAAGACG
Organism: Pseudophryne corroboree; assembly: GCF_028390025.1. Taxonomy (NCBI): domain Eukaryota; kingdom Metazoa; phylum Chordata; class Amphibia; order Anura; family Myobatrachidae; genus Pseudophryne; species Pseudophryne corroboree. The sequence goes on along the minus strand of NC_086444.1, from coordinate 173,520,599 downwards.
CATTTTTTGACACACAGGTCACCACCAAGGTCGCCAAATAGCTAGTCTATCGGTCACGGGTCCGTCATGGTCACAGAAGCTTGTGTACTCTCACCTCGGGCGGAGGTGTGTCGATTTTCCTTTTTGTTGTTTGCTTATATTTGTATATATAGCATCCCTTCTTACTAGTTTTATAGATACTAGTAATAGTGTTCAGTGTGCGCACCGCTAGGCCTAGTTGGTGCCCACCATGGTTATGGTTGATAGGAAAAGTTTAGAAAAAGGAGTTATGAATCATTGTGGATTATCGTTAATGTTTCACACAATATTGTTCTGCTACGTGTTTTATGTCACCGTGTTGTTCATGCTTTTAAAACTTTTTTTTTTTTTTTTGCTGTGGAAGCCTTGGGTTGAGAGGGGAGCCACCTACACTTACCTAGAGATGTTGATTTTTGGTCAGGCGTTTCCCTGCCCCTTTGGGGTTGAGTAGCCATGTCGTCCGCTATTGCTTCCTCATCTGAGGTACTGCCTCCAAAACCCATACAATTCATTTCCTGGAATGTTGATGGTCTAAATTCCCCAGTCAAACGACGTTGTGTAGCCACGCACCTCAAACGCTTTCACCCAGATGTGATTTTTTTTACAGGAGACTCACTGGTAGACAGGCGAAGAAAATATATTAAAGGCCCCTTTTCGTACGAAAGCCAGAGGAGTAACCATACTTTTCCAAAAAAAACTTCCTGTAACTGTTTTGGAAGAAATTATTGATCCTGAAGGCAGATATATAATATTGGATATTGAGCTCTTCCATAATAAATGTACTCTGGTCAATCTGTATGCCCCGAATATTAATACACATGTATTTATTTAGGACCTTGGTCATATTCTCCAAGGTAGGATAAATTTCCCCTTGATAGTGGGAGGAGATTATAACATGGTAGATGATCCCACAGTCGACAGATCACCAACTCTACCAAGGACCACTGACCCTTATAGCAAGTACTTAATGGCTTTTCAAGATTCTTCAGACCTTTCTGACCCATGGGGACTGCTGCATCCTGGTGACAAAACACCCCCCCCATTTATCACTGGCCCATGGAACTCTATCTCGTATAGACAAGTTCCTAATTGCAGATGAATTAATCTCCAATGTTAGTAGGGTGGACATACTTGACATATTGATTTCTGACCATGCCCCTGTAACTCTGGCCTTAGCTCACCCTCACATGTACCCAACGGATCATATATGGCGCTTCCCGCAATATTTGGCTAACTCTGAGGATTTAAAATTATATCTTACATACCACTGGACTAACTATGTTGATGACAACATAGAATATTGGGATCGATCTGACATTTTTTGGAATGCATCTAAGGCAGTAATGAGGGGTCATATAATTAGTTATGTTTCCCGGGGGGGGGAAATAAGCTAAAACAGAATACTCAGCATTAAAGTCAGCGATGTCTATGGCTTTCCAGGCCTACACTTCCACCCCCACGGATGCCGCTCTTAATGCATACAAACAGGCGAGGCGCTTGCTTGAAACTTATTTAGCGACTCAGGCGAAACACTCCCTAGATTACACCAAAAACAAATTCTATAGATGGGGTAATAAGGCAGGTAGGTTACTAGCGGTTATTTCCCGACCTCCTAAAAAGAGACATACTATAACCGCTCTTCATTACCCCACATCGGGTCGCATTATTACCAAATCTCAGGAAATAGTAGCGCAGTTTCAGACTTATTTTCAATCCCTGTTTGACTTTACAACGGTGGGTGCCGAGGTACATGCACAATTGGTTACAGACAATGTGCTACCTTCGTTGACTACGGATCAAAGGGAGGCCCTGGTAGGCAAAATAACAGAGGAGGAAATTAATTCTGCCATCTTAAACCTGCCCCATGGTAAATCTCCTGGTCCCGATGGTCTGTCAGGGGACTATTATCACACGTTACAAACTCACATTGTACCAGCTTTATTAGAGTTGTTCCAAGCTATACATGAACGGAGCTTTCCCTCTCCTTTATTTAATGAAGCGTTCATCACCCTTATACCTAAACCTGGTAGGGACACAAACCTCCTTTCCTCTTATAGGCCGATTAGTTTACTGAATGTCGACTATAAATTATTAGCTAAAATAATGGCGACACGACTTCAGTCTATTCTCCCAGATATCCTTACCACGACTCAAATGGGGTTTTGTGACTGGCAGACATGCAGTCAAGGCAATCCGCACTGCACTAACCGCTGTGGCAGCATCCCAGTCTCCATATACAGATTCAAATATGTTCCTTAGCCTCGACACCAATAAGGCTTTTGACATGGTCCTGTGGCCACACTTGTTTACTGTGTTGGAAAAAAGAGGTTTTGATCCCAGATTTATTGACTATATTCATTTTATCTACAATAAACCTTCTGCCTCTCTTTTGATAAATGGGATCAGGGGTCAACGATTCTTTTTGGAGAGGGGCACCCGTCAGGGATGCCCTCTATCATCATTATTGTTTAATTTAGCTCTTGATCCTCTGCTTCGAACGTTGCAGGATTGGCCGGCCTTTCGGGGAATAAGAGTGGGCAGGCAGGAAATTAAGTTATCGGCCTTTGCTGACGATATTCTTCTTTATATATCTGATCCCGAGCACTCTCTTCATTTTATTTTAGTAAAAATTCAATTATTTGGCCAAATTTCGGGCTTTAGCATTAACATGGACAAATCTAAAGCACTGCTGCTATATGGCAATACCACGTGTCCACACTGGACTACACATTCCCCGCTGCGCTGGGTATCAACATATATCTCGTACCTCGGCATTATAGTGCCAAGGCACATTTCGGAATTATATAAACTTAATGTGGGCAAATCCATACGTACTCTGACTGAAGATATTAAGAGATGGGAACGTTTGCCGTTGTCGTACTTAGGTAGGGCCAATTTGCTTAAAATGGTTGCTATCCAGCACCTATTATACCCCCTACAAACACTCCCTGTCTTACTGACGAAAACAGATACACAACTGATCAATAAACTCATCAGAACTTTTATATGGAAGGGGGGCCGTGCTCGCATAGCCTTACGTAAACTTGCCCAGCCTAAATCCAATGGAGGGATCAATTTCCCCGATGTGGTAGTTTATTACCAGGCTGCGCTTCTGAGACATTTGAGGGACTGGCTACAAAACAGCTCTGTTTACACGAATACGTCTCTGGAACAACATTTTTTGACAAACATTGACTTGACGTGTTTTCTCCATCAACATGATCAGGAAATCTCGGACCATATCAAATCGAACCCGCTTTTATGGTCTACCAGGAGAATGTGGCACATCTTGCGCCATAACGTGCAGTTGTGTCAATATCATTCTCTACATCTACCTTTAATCCAAAATCCTGAGTTCTTGGATGGCATGGCTGCTCACCCCTTTACTGTGTGGAGGGAGGCTGGAGTAACAACGATTCGATCATTAGTTTACACAGATGAACGCCGTATGCTGACCTTTTCTGAGGTATCCGCAAAGCATTCTGTGGTTGCTCGGTCTCCTCTGCCATTCCTGCAAACGCGATATTATGTCAGATATGTTCTCACACACTTTTCGGAAGGGGACTGGAAAAACTCAATGGACAGTCTTTTATTGCGTCCCATACCTGGTCATAAAGCCATATCTATACACTATACATTCTTAAGAACTATATTGGATCATGCCACTATAAGAGGTGGAATGTCCAAATTGTTGACTCATTTCCCTAGATCAACTATACCTATGATGGAAAAGGCCCTACTGTATTCCCGAAAGGTGCTGCCTGCGAGTATGTACACCAAATTATTTTTAAAATGTATACCATAACACTTATTTATCTCCATTGCGACGTTTTCATATGGGAACGTCAGAGACACATTCATGCCCAAAATGCCATCAGAGTGAGGCAGATACTTATCATTGTTTATGGGCATGTCCTATTGTACAGTACTTCTGGCATCTCATTAGAAGATACGCAGAAGCTAAATTGATAAATTTTGTGCCATTTACTCCTGAATGGGCGATACCGGGTATCATTGATCCCGACCTCTGAATGCCATCAGAATGTAAAAAACTATTGTTGGCCCTCAGTGCTGCGGGGGAAAAAACGATACTTCAGGGTTGGATAGATAACACGCCTCCACAGATACCATTGTTTCTGACTAAATTGCACCATCTATTCCGGATGGACTGGGTGGAAGCCATTGTAGATAAGGCCAATCAAGTAGGTGTTATGAGCCACGGCTGTGGCTCATTCCTGTTTTGCATTTTGGTTATGTATGTATTTTATGTTAATACTTCTGTTTATGTTCCCCGTGGGTGTCATGGGGTGTTCGGAGCTCACCCTTAAGGAGAGGGTACTGTTATGAACCACAGGTAGTGGTTCATTCCTATTCTATGTTTATAGTTGTCTTGCAGGCCAGGATTTCCCGTTGCTCTGGTTTGAGAAGACTCTTGTTTGCTGCCGGTGGTGAGTCTGTGTGATTGCAGCTTGTTCCCATGTGTTCAGCCTCACCTGTCTGTTGATTGCACCTCTCAGTTGTGCAGCAGGGCAGCTGCACGACATAATTAATTAAGACTCTCTGTTATATTCTGGCTCAGTGCAATTCACAGACGCTGGTGATATTTCCAGAGTGCCAGAGTTCTTGAGTTCTGAGCTAGTCCCTGCCAGTTCCTGAGCTCCTGTCTAGCAGTGTCTGTCTAGCTGCTTCGAGTGTCGGTTCCAGTGTCTGATCCCGTGTCCTGCCGTGAAGCGTTCCTGTCCAGAAGTCCTGTGGCTTTGTCTGTGCCTGGTCGAGTATCTGGCTTCTTGGTGTCCACCGGTCTGTCGTTTGAGCTTCTGCCTGTCCTCCGGTTCTGAGAGTCTGTGTCGGCTACATTGGGGGTTCCTGTCCGTTTGCCAGTATTGGTACCGGTTCCGTGAGTAGCGGCTTTGCCGCGTCCGTCGGCCTAGGCCGCAGTATTCTTTGGTTATATTTTGTTACTGGTGTTTTGCAGAGGGTTCTGCTTATGCTGTCACCGCCGGTACACAACAGTATTGTGTCGGCGAGTGGACAGCATTTCCTTTGTTGTTCTTTTCCTTTGTCGGTGTGCCGCACATATATTTAGTTTTAGGGTTGTTAGTAGCCCCTAGCCTTCTGTTTGCTTTAGTTAGAGGTCCCCTTGTTATTATCCTGTCTCGGTTCACGCCTTGTCTCACTCTAAGACCTGGGGGCATCGGAGTTGGGCAGACCTAATCCGCCCTTCAAACGCGGCTGCCGTGGGCCCAAGAAACCATAGTCACTCAGGCGTGAACTGACCACACGGGTGAAACAATGGAGGTAGGGTGCTAGGGGCTATTTCCACACCACACCTTATTTCAGCGTCACGTTCTGGTGTTCTGGACTCACTACGCAACATCTCCCTTGTTCTGAGCACCAGGAACCTAACAGTAGGTAGTTTTTTCACTCTATGGGATTCCTATATTTCCAGTTTGCCACTCACAACGCGACTACAAATCCTCAATAGTTTAAAAAACACCACGTGGTACCAAACCAGATTGGCAGCACAGGACCAACCTATATCTTTAGTTTGAGGACCGGCAGTTATGGTGGTTTGCCCCAAGGCTTTTTGTAATGTTCACAACTACACGGGTGACTTTAATGTATGAATACATAATGTGTGTTATCTCATCTTAATTTTCTGCTTTAATGTGATAATATGAGAATCTATTGTACAACTTCTATGTATATATTTTTCAATTATACATGTCCTTATACCTACATTGTATGAACAATCCATGATGTCTCAATAAAAATTGTTGAAAAAAAAAAAGGTGGTGGTTAAACAAGTTTTACCCCATTCTGAACACCTGGTTGACATACGGCAGGAATCCTGGGAAAATCCAGGGACAAAATTTACACCGAATAAGAGACTGTTTGCTCGCTATCCTCTCTCTACGGAGGTATGTAAAAATTGGGAAACCCCTCCGCCTGTAGATTCTCATGTGGCGCGTATGGTTGTTTCCTCTGCTCTGCCAGTAACTACTGTCACCTCTCTGAAGCAACAGACGGATCGTGTGGAGGGCTGTTTAAAAGCAATTTGTGCATAGGCCAACAATTGCAGCGACGTGGGCTGCTGAAGCTGTTGAGGCGTGGGCTCAGGAACTTGAGGCGGAACTGCATTCCAATGCATCCGAGCATGCTCGACAATGTCTCTCGTACATTGCCACGGCTTCTCTGTACCTTAAGGAGGCAGCCTCCGATGCCGGGGTGCTCGCGGCCAAGGCTGCTACTACGTCCGTCTTGGCCAGATGTATCCTTTGGTTGAGATCCTGGTCGGTGGATATGGATTCCAAGAAAACCCTGGAGGTGCTTCCTTTCAAGGGAGATATTCTCTTTGGAGAAGACCTCAATAAGATTGTGGCTGATCTGGCTACTGCTAAAACAGCTTGCTTACCTAGTACGGCTCCTTCGACGCAGAAGGCTAAAAGTACTTTCCCTCTGCCCTTTCGTCCTCCAGGAAAAGCAAAGGTCAGACATACCCAAAGCAAGCTCGTGCTTCCAGACCTGCCAAGCCCAGACCAAAGTGTGCCTGGGCCGCCCGTCAGCCAGCTTCCAAAACAGACAAGCCTGCCGCATGATGGGGCGGGCCTCCCTCTGGGGGATCCCAAGGTGGGGGGCCGACTTCTAGGTTTTGCCCAGGAATGGTTGAATACCACTTCAGATACCTGGGCGAGGGAAGTTGTCGCTCGAGGTTACGCCATACCCTTCAAGAATCGTCCCCCGCATCGGTTTTGCCTGACAGATATGCCTCTGGATCTGGCAAAAGCAAACACGTTGCACTCGGTGGTACATTCCCTCCTGACCACAGGAGTGGTGGTACAGGTGCCTCTGGCTCAGAGAGGCAAGGGGTACTATTCACCGCTATTTTTAGTCCCGAAACCGAACAGGTCCTCGCGGACCATTCTCAATCTGAAGTCCTTGAACAAGCATGTGTGGGTCTCCAAGTTTCGTATGGAAACTCTGCGTCTATTGTTCTGGCCATGGAGCCTGGGGACTATATGGTCTCCCTGGACATACAGGATGCCTACCTGCATATTCCTATTGCGGTATCTCATCAGCAGTACCCGCGGTTTGCGGTGGGCAACCTTCATTACCAATTTCAGGCATTACCCTTTGGTCTGACAACGGCTCCCCGAGTTTTCACCAAAGTAATGGCGGTCATAACGGCTACACTTCGCTGTCAAGGGATCAGGATCCTACCGTACTTGGACGATTTGTTGATCCTGGCAAATTCCCCAGAACTTCTCCTGCATCATCTTGATCTGACATTCCAGTGCATGACAGCCCACGGGTGGCTGATCAACTGGAAGAAATCCTCCCTGGTTCCTGCTCAGAGCATGTTACACCTGGGAGCGTTATTGGACACTCACAACCAACGGTTGTCCCTGTCTCAGGCGAAAGTCCTGAAGCTTTAGGACAGGATTCGATGCTTCCTATCTCGTCCGCAAGTTACGATACATTCGGCAATGCAAGTGCTGGGTCTCATGGTGTCGGCTTTCGACATGGTGGAGTATGCTCAGTTCCACTCTCGCCCTCTGCAGAAATTAATTCTGACCAAGTGGGTCGGCCTGCCTCACCGGATAAGATCTCACATGATCTCATTGTCTCCGGAGGTCCGCCTGTCACTGAGCTGGTGGCTGCAGGACCAACAATTGAGCAGAGGCCGTTCCTTCTGGATATCCAACTGGGTCCTTCTGTCGACGGATGCCAGTCTGAGAGGTTGGAGCGCGGTGTTGGAACAACACTCTCTTCAGGGTCGGAGGACCAAGGAGGCGTCTCTACTCCCGATAAATATTCTGGAACTGCGGGCAGTGTTCAATGCGTTGACAATGGCCCGGCATCTCATACAGAACAGACCTGTTCAAGTACAAGGCGGCACTCGAAGCCGCATGGCAATGAGGGAAGTATCACAGATTCTTCAGTGGGCAGGACGCCATCTGCCGGCCATATCCGCAGTGTTCATTCCGGGCGTCCTGAACTGGGAAGCAGACTATCTCAGTCGTCATGACGTACACGCAGGAGAGTGGAGCCTCCATCCGGAGGTGTTTCAACTTCTCGTGGACATGTGGGGTCTTCCAGATGTGGATCTGATGGCGTCTCGACACAATTCACAAGGTTCCGGTCTTCGGAGCAAGGACAAGGGATCCTCAAGCTGCGTTCGTGGACGCTCTGGCAATTCCATGGAACTTTCAGCTTCCGTACCTGTTCCCTCCAGTGTCACTCCTGCCCAGAGTAATACGGAAGTTCAAGCAAGAAGGAGTAAACCTGCTTCTGGTCGCTCCAGCGTGGCCCAGACGGCACTGGTTCTCCAATCTACTGGGTCTCTCGTGGGATCGTCCCCTTCTATTTCCACAACGACCAGACCTCCTCGTACAGGGCCCTTGTGTTTACCAGGATTTAGCCCGTCTGGCTTGATGGCATGGCCCTTGGGGCTTCTGTCCTGAGGGCCGAGGTTTTTTTTGAGGCGGTCGATCAAACTATGTTGAAGGCCCGTAAGCCGGCTTCTGCTCAGATCTACCATAGGGTCTGGAGTGCTTACTTTACTTGGTGTGCGTCTCACAATCATGACGTTTTCAAGTTTAGTACGGCCAAACTATTGGCCTTTCTACAACAAGGCCTGGATTTAGGCCTGCGTCTGGCCTCCCTCAAGGTTCACATCTCTGCCTTGTCGGTTTGGTTTCAGAGAAAGATTGCCACCCTACCCCACTATACATTCACTCAGGGTGTGTTGAGGATTCAGCCTCCTTATGTGCCGCCTGTGGCCCCTTGGGACTTGTTGGTGGTTTTGGAGGCCTTGCAAGTGTCTCCTTTTGAGCCTCTTGCCTCTGATGACCTTAAGTGGCTTTCCCTTAAGGTCCTATTCTTGCTGGCTATTGCTTCAGCTAGAATTTGGGTGGACTTGGGTGCCTTATCCTGCAAGTCTCCCTATTTAATTTTTCACCGTGACCGGGCGGTTCTTAGAACACGGCCAGGTTATTTACCTAAGGTGCTGTCTTCTTTCCACTTTAACCAGGAGATTGTGGTTCCGGCCTTAAATTCTCCTGAGTTGTCTCCCAAAGAACGGTCTTTGGATGTGATACGGGCTCTCCGTATCTATGTGAAGAGAACTTCCTCCGTTAGGAAATCAGTTTCTCTTTTTGTATTGTTTGGTTTTCACAAACGTGGCTGGCCTGCTTCCAAGCAGACTCTGGCCAGATGGATTAGAATGGTGATTGCACATGCTTATGTGCAGGCTGGTCGTCCAGCTACTGCTACCAATAAGGCCCATTTTACTCGGTCGGTTGGACTTTCTTGGGCGGCCCACCGTGGTGGGACCTTTGAACAATTGTGCAAGGCGGCTACGTGGTCCTCCGGGAACACGTTTATAAGGTTCTATGCCTTCGATACCGCCGCTTCCCAGGATGCTTCCTTTGGACGCTGGGTTCTTGTGCCCGCTACAGTGTGTGCCCTCCCGTAAGGAACTGCTTTGGGACATCCCTGATGTACAGGACACCGACAGCAGAAGTCTTATTCCTTGGAGAAATATCTTCAGGTTCTCTCATCAGCAATTCGATGTCTCACGATATGATTGCTGACAGCAGAAACCTTTAATGTTACCTCCACGTGAAAACTTTTCTCATTTAGAATAGCTACGGTTTAGGCACAATTGACATATGAGATCATTATCAGTTCAGTTACAATCTTTTCACTTGTTGACATTCTCTGCCAATACAAAAGTAGCTAATATCATTGGTTATGTTATATTGGCCCTCATTTCGAGTTGTTCGCTCGCTAGCTGCTTTTAGCAGCATTGCACACACTAGGCCACCGCCCTCTGGGAGTGTATCTTAGCTTAGCAGAATAGCGAACGAAAAATTAGCAAAACTGCTACTAAATAATTCTTAGCAGTTTCTGAGTAGCTCCAGACCTACTCACAGATTGCGATCAGCTCAGTCCATTTAGTTCCTGGTTTGACGTCACAAACACGCCCTGCGTTCGGCCAACCACTCCCCCGTTTCTCCAGACACTCCCGCGTTTTTCCCTGACACCTGCGTTTTTTTTGCAAACGCCGGGAAAACGCTGAGTTGCCGCCCAGAAACGCCCCTTCCCTGTCAATCATTCACCGATCAGCAGTGCGACTGAAAAGCGCCGCAGAAGCCACAGCAAAACTGCTAAGTTTTGTGTTAAATAACTAAGCGCATGCGCACTGCGTGCCTTGCGCATGCGCAATTTGCTACAAATCGCAGAATAGCGGAAATCGGCTACGAGTGAACAACTCGGAATGACCCCCATTGTTCACTGGGCATGTATAAATTAACAAACAATTTATAAATATATTTATATTTATTACAGCTAGGGATCTCTCCCCTGTACTCTCATTAACCAGTACCTATCTAGATACAGAAAAGAGTTAACAGCAGATGCAGGTCTTGGGTCAGGTACATATGCTTCACAAGGTCCTCTCATTGTAAATTCGATGCTTTACAGCAGATTTACAAAAGCAGAAACCAGGTATATGTGATGTATCTCTCTTTTTTCTGAACTTTATCTTCTGGCACCACCCCCCACATGGTAATGAAACATCACGTATAAGACGGAGATTATAGCTCTCGTGTGTCTCAATTTCAGTATATCCATACCACAAAGGTGGTTAGTATTGACTGAACAATTGGATTTACTTTGTTTCTGATTGAGGCTAGTAATAGATACATTTGTTACCATCAATTAGTGTGACTCAGGGGGTAATCCCAGAAGCTACATGTTGGTAGACTGTAAAGGGGGGTACACACGGAGCGATAATCTAAGCAATCTGACTAGATTGCTTAGATTTTCAGCAAGATCGCTCCGTGTGTAGCCCTAACAGCGATAGCAATGCGCAGCTCCGCGCATCGCTATCGCTGCTGCTAGATTGGCCTGCATGCAGGCCAATCTAGCGGGTCGCTCACTTCACCCGCTGGGTGAAGTGAGCGCCCCCCCCCCCCCCCGTCTCCCCCCGCACGCTCAGCACAGATTGCGCTGTTCTGAGCGCCGGGAGAGATGTGTGCTGAGCGGTTCGCTCAGCACACATCTCTCCAGCATCGGGCCGTGAGTACTGGCCTTAACAATCTGTGGATGTAGCAAAACCACAGAATGGATGGAACACAGTATATATATAGGATACAATAGGAATAATTTAATTCCTAATAAACTATTGAGTAGGAGATACCCAGCGCATTATATATTTAGTTTTTATCATATATATGTTGCATGTTGTTATGTCTATGTAAGTCATTTAAAGTTATAATAAAAGTAAAGTTTTAAATAAATATTTTTTCAAGAGTGCCCCAAACAATTGTCTCTTCTTCTCCTCAATTTTAAAGGTATAATTTAAAACTCTGGGGAGCACTGCCGGTTTCTCAATTTTTGCATGATAATTAATCAAATGGATATTCTACCCACATACCGGTTCAGTTATTAAGATTCATATTTTCTTACCCCTCAAGGGACCAACACAGTGCGCCAACTTTCATCCTCACACCCCGCATCCACTTTCTTATCTATCTTTTACAGTGTGAAAACTCGCAACGTACATTCCGCAAGCAGACGTACATTCAACTCTGTATAAGGCGCTATATCCACTTTGATAACATTGCGCTAATTTTCCACTAGTTATATAATCTGCCTATAAATGCAATAAAATATACTAACTCAAAATTATCTGGCCCTTTCATAACACCATCCGTGGTATATTGCCCTCTATAATACGCCACTATCTTTATGATCGTAGTTTGTGTGGTTTATGCGCTAAGCTTTGGAGAGAGATAAAGTGGCTGGAGACAAAGTACCAGCCAATCAGCTAGTAACTGCCATGTTACAGGCCATGTTTGAAAAATGACAGGAGCTAGTTGGCTGGTACTTTATCTCTGTCCACTTATCTCTCTTAAAGACCTAGTATATAGACCCCATATACTGCAGGGCTGCCACCAGCAATTGTGGGGCCCGGGAATGACGAAATAGGCAGCCACTCCTCCTCCCCCCCCCTCCCCGGAAAGGGGAAAAAAAAGTTAAATAAAAATAAGCTGCAGCTTGCTTGTTATGATAGGCGGTGGGCGGAGCGGATCTGCGGGCGGGGGGAAGCAGCCCGTCCATGACAGCTTCAGCAGCTGCGGTCAGTCCCACTGGCGGTATCCGCCTCCGGGAATAGCGACAGCGGAATGTTTGAGCAGCCCGGGCCCTACACTTTCTGTCAGAGTGGCCGGGACCGGGACAAGTGTACCCCCTTGATGGCGGCCCTGATATATTGTATAGGTGTTCTGAGTTGGTGGCACAAATAAGCACTAGAAAAACGCTTAACATAGAATGGAGGTTTTGTAAGGATCTTGAGTGGCTCTTTGGCTACATGAACAGACTACAGATATGATTTTCAGGCATCAGTATTCTGAGCAAAAAGCAATGTTTTCAAAAAGGTTGGTTTTGCCTTTTAAAGGCAGCTACTTTAAAGCATCGGGCAGACTCGCCAGGAACCCGCCGATGCCTGCACTTTGCAAGCTATTACATTTACCCCATAATCTCCCAGTAATAATTTTCCTGGCATTCCAAATCACACTATTACTGCCACCTGCTGCAAGTCATCATCAGCAGATCTTCCATGCTTTCTCCGTTACAGTAAGACAGACAGTACTGTGTTTCTGTAAGTGCTGTATACTTTATGTACGCTGGCTCAGTTTTACAGTGATGCAGTATATGCTGATGCTTTAAATAAAAGTTGAGAATAATGCAAACATAATTCTGTATGTACGGGTAGTTAAACTTAAACATAGTTGCATTATGATCATGTTCAAAAGTATGTTCATATCAAGAGACAGAGACATAGAGTTCTATGTTCATATACTTTAGTATACCCAGCACATTATCATGCAGCAATTCTGCTGGTTCTAGGTATTATAATGAAAAAGGGACTGTTATGTTTTATAAGTAATTGTATTGCTTGTCTTAGCAATTTTGGCGCACTGTACCACAAAATGTTTCTTGCAAAATGTTTACAGTTAGCGTGGGTACTCTGAGCCTTGGGAGTCGTCTGAACAAAGGTCTCTAAAATATTCCTGTGACCTGCACATGTAAAGGCTACTCCAGTTCTCCATGTCCCATACCGATAGGAGTGACTTGCTCTGTATATCGCTGTGTAATATGGCAGTGCTATATAAATAAACCAGTATAATGCAACAAACGCAGGAGCACAACATTTCTTGACTAAGCATTTACGACTTTCTCCGACAAGAGGAGTATCTATAATGGGTGCAGGGTGTACACATTGCACCCATATTTCTGAAAATTTGCACATGCACAGTAGAGAAATCACTGGAAACATGGCACAGGCACCATGTTTCCGGAGACCTGTGCAAGGAACAGTAGACTCTGGCACAGTGCAGAGTCTGGTACTCGCAACAGTGCCGCCAGAGTGTAGGGGGACCGCACAGAGGCTGCACTCGGACCCTCTCTTCTACTAAGCCAACATTGTCTCCATCGGTTATTTTCTCCCACAAGGCAAGCAGAAAAGAGGGAATGATGGAGCCTGGGAGCTGATGATAAAGAATTTACATTAGGTGGAGCACTGCAGGTATACTGGAGGCACTGGTGATATCAAGATTGCCACCACGGCATAAGATGTGCAAAGCTGGTTTAAAATGAGCACAGAAAAGGCCTGATCATGTGCAGCTCAGAACAGAACTTGTGTATACACATTTTTATATGGTTCTAAACTACAATGAAAACCATTATGCCAGCAGTGTTCAACACTATACTATACCAATATTTAAATGGTGTGCAACATCCCAGGTTATGGCATAATTTTACATAATGTTAGCCATTGCATTTTACATTAATAGTGGACACTATAGGGATGGCCATCGACCATCAATGATTCAAAATCATTGATGGTTTATGGCCGATGTAGGATACTTTTGCCATTGATGAGGGAGACCCAAATGGTTTCACACCATCAATGGCAAGGCATAACCCAATGTTTGTAGTTTTTGTTTTTGAGGTGCCAGGACATGAAGCATAGCCCTGCCCCTGACACAAGTGAAGCTCCGCCCCTTGTTCTGACTGGCCCACAGGCCAGTCAGTGAAAGAACAGAATGACAATCTGATGTGGAAACCATCGATATTCATCCACTGCATAGTTGGCAGTCATTGATGGCTACTTGTCATATTGCCATTAATGGCAACCACACCGATGGCCAGCCCTAGGACACTGGATGCTATAACATTTTTGGGCATTGCAACAGCATACTGCCACACCCAGATCCTGTGCATGATTGTGGTGGCCAAGTACAAAACCTCTTCATGCAGGACTCTTCCTTAACTCAATCTGTCTCTTTAGGGAGTGAGATGTACTAAGCATTGGAGATTGATAAAGTGAAGAGAGATAAAGTACCAGCCAGTCAGCTCCTGTCATGTTACAGACTGTGTTTGAAAAATGACAGGAGCTGGTTAGCGGATACTTTATCTCTCTCCAAGCCTAAGTACATCTACCCTATCTCTGAAGCCATACCCACTGTGGGCATAATCCCCTCCAGAGCTGTGTGTATGATGGACTAACTAGTATGGTATTAACTAGGAGAAAGGAAGTCTCTGGAATTTATTTGCCCGGTGTTGGCAACCACGGCTACTCAGCTCCTCGACACACAGACTCTCCGCTTTACACACGCAACAAACCCTGCTCTATCTGTGCTAACAACAAGGAGTCCTATTTAAGAGAAACACATACAGGTATGGCAAACATAAGCTTATGCATGCAATTCAAGCAATAAAAGTCCAATAGACTGAAAAGAAGCATTGTTTACTGTCAGTAGTAATTGGTATATTCATTTAGGGTGTATACGTTTGTAACAACTTTGTGCTCATGGGTCTAACCAAGTAACGTACCGTTCATACTTCTCCCGCCAGGACTCCTCCAGGTTTTTCAGCCTCACCTGATCAAACTCAATTTCCCACTGCAGAACATTGATCTCCTGTGAACACACAGACAGAGCAGAAACCATTAATAAAGATTAGCATTAAGGCACCAAACGTAAATATTGTCTTTTATACTCCAACATTTCACACGGACTCGCTGTTTGTTTTCTGTGTTCATTAACCACAGATCAAACTCTAGCCCTGACCGGGGGTAGACTGCAAACAGTCTGTTATTAAAGGTCCTGCCATGCTACTTGTATGCATGAAAAAAGCATGTGTCCTATATGTCAAAATAATTAATCTAGATCTAATGATTACAGCAATTGTGTTCATCAGGTACCTGGGAGGTCACTGTCATGTCCAGAAGCAGAGCTAGAAGTTACACAATTGAATTATTAATCACAATGCAACTTCCAATAATGATCCCTTTAAAGATTGTACAATATGACTACCTGAATATAAAGAATGAATGAACCTACATGTCCTGCAGCTGGCCGAGACATCACGGTGCACACAAATGTAGCAAACCATTTCAATGTCATCATGTCATGACAGACGGATCATTGTAGTCATCTTATATTAAGTGAAAATGTCCAAATAAGCTGTACTGTACAAGAACCGTCTGATTTTCTTTGTAGTGGGCCACGTCTTATATTTATATAGTGTATTTCTGAGGCTTGTGTTTATCCTTCTGTAAACACACATCCACACTTGTACACCTGTAATGGTCTGCATGAGCAATATACTGATACGAATAAACTATACGAGAAATGTACAGGATGTTAGTACAGACAACAGGTGCATGTATATACATGAAGGCGCCTGTGTACAGATGCTATAGACCCCTTCCCACTGAAAATATGGTACCAGCTCAATCACAGAAGAAGGCAAAAGACTCAGGCACTGTGCTAGGGTCTGTATTATCTTCTGCACAAATGATCAGAATAGGGGCGTAGGTGGCTGCTGGCTAAATCAGTGGGTGCGGTGTGGGCCCACCTCACCTCATGGTTATTTGTAGAATATTAAGCGTAATCTATGGAATAAGTAAATAAGAAATTGGATAAAGCCAACATTACGCATTTACAGTTAAAAAAATAAAAATAAACCATTCTGTGGACAATTTTGTGGCTGATTTCTCTGGATATGAAAGCTAAAGCTGTGGCAAGGGAGTATGCCAGACTATGGAATCTGGAATCACTTTGAAGCTGAAAAAAAATGGATGAGACCCTTAGCCATGGGCTGGTCTACCACTGCTATGCAGATGATACACAACTGTACTTGTCCTTTGCTCCGGGCACTGATAACCCAATAGCAACCCTAAATGGCTGTCTAGCTGAACTCCAGTAGTGGATGAGTGCCAGTCGAATGCAACTGAACCCTGATAAAACAGAGGTCCTTATGATAGGACCGCAACATCAAAGGACAAGACTGCAGCATAGCCAACCAACTGGACTTACACTCGGGGATTCAGAATTACAAACCACTGATCGTTTGCGGAATCTTGGCGTTGCCTGGATGGTGGCTTGACACTTAAACATCAGATATCAGCCACAATCAAATCCTCATTCTTTCACCTGAGGAACATAGCCAGAATCAAGCACTTAATTCCCTCAGATGATCTGCCAAAAGTCATACATGCATTTGTATCATCTCGATTAGACTACTGTAATGCCCTCTACCTTGGTCTCCCAGCAAAAGAATGGCACCGTTTACAGCTGGTGCAAAACACAGCTGCCAGGCTGTTAACCGACCAGCCCCGTTCTAGCCACATAACACCCATCCTCTACTCCCTTCACTGGCTGCCTGTAAGATGGTGAATCATCTTCAAGATTGGCTTAATGAGTTTCAAAGCACTGCATGACCAGGGCCCAAGGTACCTGAAGCAGCTTCTGACCCCATACTGCCCCACTCGATTACTGCGATCTGTAGATGAAGGACTTTTAGCAGTACCTAGAATCTCCCGTAATTCATCTGGTGGTCGAGCTTTTAGTCATGCGGCTCCGACTCTATGGAACTCACTTACCCGCACAGTGCGAGAGGCCCAACTATAGAATCCTTCAAAAGTAGACTCAAGACTTTCCTGTTTACTCAAGCATTTCCATAATGTCCCTTTAGTATCTACATGCTTCTGTATTTTATGAATAGCTTTTCTGTACTTCATTATTTTCTGTACTATATTATGCTATGTATCTGTTAAGCACCTTGAGTCCTATTGGAGAAAGAGCGCTATATAAATAAAATTATTAATATTATTATTATTATTATTCTATCCCTAAGACTTGGGCCTTGGGTGAGAGGTGTAGAAACATAACACAATATTTGTTTTATCTGATACTATCAATGGATGTTAGATTTAGCCAAAGAATCTAGATACTTTATCATTCAATAAATATCTTAGTAAAAAAAAAAACAATATGCTAAATTTCATCGATTCCTTAAACATTGGATTTTCACACTCTGCCAGTTTGACTCATCAAATTGTACAGGCAAAATGCATTTCTAATAGACCAACTGAGCTAACAATTCTACCACTAACTCAATAATTCAACTTCATCTTGCAGATCTTGGACTGGACTGGGTTCTGGTGATTGGAGAGGTCATAAGGCTATTGACACAATTCAATTGATTATCGTGCCCGATCTCCCATCCAAAGTGATGGGAGATAGCGGGGGCAATATTCAATTGTATGTAGTTTTTACACTGCTGGCGCCCATAGAAGTCTGGTTAGGCCGCATAAAGCAGCTAAACCCAACTAAAGTACTGGCCACGATCGCAAAAAGTGCAATTTGGACTCCCAATTGATTATTGCGCCCGATCTCCCATCTAAAGTGACAGGAAATAGAGTGGGCGATATACAGTGTAATGTAGTTATTGCACTGATCGCACCTATAGAGGTTGGAGTTGGCCGCGTAAAGCAGTTAAACCCGACCAAAGTGGACGCATTTGTGAAATGGTTGCCAGTGGAAAAACATTTAAATTCCGCTCAATGATACTTTGAGAGTCTGCAAGTGTTATCCCCACATTACTAAAAGCTTTCACTCACCCAGCAGCCATATAATATACCATCAGTAGTGTATCAGTAACGTAGCACACATACACCATACCTGTACATGGAGGACCGTGTATTTACTGTAGCTCACTGGGCTGAAAAACGCAAACACTCAAAGTCCCCATGTGTTACTAGCCTAACAGAACCACTAGAGATAACATATTTAATAATAACAGCTAATAATGTTTAAACATGTAAAAGTTTCCATACCATGACTTGAGACGTCTGACATTACATTCACATTTTCTGTGCAGTGTAAGGTTCTCAGCCACTGCCTGTAAAAGTTGGCTAAAGCGCTGCCCACAGTGTGCTTCAATGGGACAACTGACAGGAGGTTTGCTTTATGCAAGAAATGAATTCCCTACCAAGATTCCACATTTATTCTACATACCATTAGTGCTGGTAAGTGATAGGTTTCTGAATGTTATTAGTCGGTCTCTTCTATAATTACATTTGTACTTTAGGGTTGGAAGCCCCTTACGTAGAATTCACAGACAAATTACAGATACAACAGTTTCCACAGCCATTACCTGCATACCTGGTACATAAAACAATAAAAGGAAAGTATACAAGTGGCTGAGATCTTAGTACTGAAGCATGCACCCTATACCAGGAATCCAATCTCTTTCTTAGGTATATATGACAAATGACCTAAATGAATCGTTCTTGTGCTGACCATCTGTAAGCTCCCTTCTCATTACGCTGAATTCACCATTACATTAACGGTACCATTCTGGATCCCCCCCAACCTTGTGGCATGAAGCCTTGTCTTGCTGGAAAATCCTGGTCACAGATGGGAGCACTGCTGACAAGAAGGGACGTGCTTGTTCAGCAAAGATGTACAGACATTCTGTAACATGCACTCTGATCATGGAGCCAAGAAAACACATACAGTATCCCACTCACTGAGCAATCAGTACCATGGAAAGGGTGTGACGGTGTGACACAGATACGGTACATCAAAACACTGCAGGATGAAAATATTGTTGCATTGCATGTAAAATGTTTCATCTCATGAAAGTATAGTTCCCATTGCATGGACGCAACTCTTTTTTTTTGTTTGTCTAAACACTGATATTGAGAAAATACACTGCCTTATTAGAAGGGAGGTAAATATATTGTTTTAGATTTATTTTTGCTTAAGTGTCCCTTTAGCATGATCACACAATTAGAGAATAGATATCATAGATTCACACGTGAAGCATCTATCTAGTCGGTAAAACAGCCAAGGTGCATGGGACTGATTTAAGCTTAGTACTGTTCCATTCCATGACAATAATGCACTATGTACTACCCTGTGAATAATAATCAGTGAGCGCCAGGGAAAGTTTAGTAACAGTTATTAAGGAATGCAGTCAGTTTGCCGGTGGTCGGTATCCTGGCGTTCAGGATACCGACGCCAAACATCTGCCAGCCGACAATGCCGCAAGAAGGAATCCCGGTGCACCAGGGCTATTCCCAATCGTGGGTGTCCACGACACCCATAGAGCGGGAATAGATTCTGTGGCGAGCGCAAGGGGACTCTTAACGCTCGGCCCGCTGCCGGCATTCTGGCGGGTGGGATGCTGCTGTTGGGATATGGACAGCCGGCATCCCATCTGCCGGTAATACATACTGAGCATGTTATTAATTATGCTGTTCGCCATAAGCAGAAATTGACATCAGTGACAATCAAACCCTCAAGAGGTGTCAGTTGCTGTCACTTACTGAGTCTATAGTATTACACTTGCTCAGCACATTACTGGAAGATATAAAGCATTGTGTGCTGCACTGACCTTTTCTAGGGCTTTCCGCTGGTCCACCGCTTTCTGCAGCGTTACCTTGGTGTGACTTGTCGCTTTATTAAACACAGCCTGAGAAAGACACAGTAACAGATACATGACAGCATAAAAACATGTGTTTATTATTGTGCTTAGTGATATCCGGAACCTAATATTACCAATCACATGATACTTGTTGACGAAACAAAATACGCACTATTCCTATAACTCATTAACAATGCACAATAGTAGAAAGACAATGGGGGTAATTCAGACCTGATTGCTGCTGTGCATTTTCGCACAGCGGGCGATCAGATCTGAACTGCGCATGCGTATGCACCGCAATGCGCTGGTGCATCAGACTACTGCACCGGGCATCGGTGTCTAGCGACAGGATGGTGTGAAAAAAGCGATCGCAGGGCGAACGCAAGGTGATTGAAAGGAAGAGGCCGCTTGTGGGTGTCAACTGACCATTTTGCAGTAGTGTCCGGAAAAACGCAGGCGGGCTCAGGCGTTTGGAGGGAAGGGTGTCTGACATCAGCTCCGGCCCCGATCACCAGGAATCCAACGCAGCAGCGGAGTAAGTCCTGGGCAGTGCCTAGACTGCACAAACTGATGTTTGTGCAGGTCTCCCACAAAAGCGAACACCACCTACACACACCATATACCCTCCCCCTGTAGGCGGCGACTATCCAATCGCAGGGCTGCAAAAAACAAACATCCTAACGATCAGGTCTGAATTACCCCCTATGTAAAGCATATTAAAATCAACAGGGCTGGTAACTAATCTATAAATAAATTGAAACTGACAGAACTAATTCGTATCTATTATTGTTTATTACATATTTTAAAGAAATCAGGCGGTGCATATGTTTTTGTGGATTTAAGTATTTTAAATAAAACAAATAAAAATGGCATGGGCAAAAATGATGGGACCCTTAACCTTATATTGAGCCAGATGTACTAAGCCTTGAAAAGTGATAAATATCACGGTGATAAAGTGCAAGCCAATAAGCTCCTAACTGCCATGTTACAGGCTGGGTTGAAAAATGACAGTAGCTGATTGGCTGGTACTTTATCACTGTGAAATGTATCACTTTTCAAGGCTTAGTACTTCTGGCCCATTTTGTTGTACAACCTTCAGAGGTGATTTCTGCAGTTAGACTTCTGCACTTGTCAATAGGTAGTCTGACAGAGCTTTCTGACACTGGGTTGTAGGTTTCGCTCCAGAGTGACTTGATAGTATTGAGATTTCCTTGTGCCCTGCTAGACGGTGATGGATCCAGGGAGGCATGATCAGGGCAATCACCCCTATAACACACATCCATTTTCCTGTCGGAGTAGCGCAGCTCATGTAGCAGCACTTGTTGGCAGGTGGCTCCATCACACCAGCCTCGTCCCCTGCGTTCTGCAAGAGCTGCACTATACCCGGAAAGGAGGGGGGGTGTTACAGGGGGTCTGTGAACATAGAGCTGATAGGACAAGTTTTAATTAACTCTTTTCCCACTATTCTCACTAACATTCTGTTTAATTCGAGGTCGATTTTCAGTGCAATGGACTTCACACTTCTAAATTATATAATGATATTTGCAACTGTAGTCACAGGAACATCAAGTTAATTGGACACTGTCTTATAGCCTTTACCTTTAACATGCCTGTCTATATTTTCTTTCTGATCTCCGCAGACAACTCTCTGCTTATTCTGGTCCATGTACAATGTGGTGCACACGATGATACCAATTAGAAGAGTGACTACATTTCTCCATTTAAATAGGCTGAATGACTTATTAGAAGATTGAAGACATGTGATACTAATTCAAGAAAGCAATTAGCCTGAAATATCAGTATAATTCAAATATTTATTATATTTTCTAAGGGGTATCATCAAATCTTTCCAGGTCATTTTAGAATACTGTATTTTCAAAGAAGCAGCAATAATTTATCTCTCTTCACAGTTTTGCTTTATTCTATTACATAGCAAAGGCATACAAGTTGGGTACAAAGGGGGTAATTCAGATCTGATCGCTGGGCTGCGTTTTTCGCTGTCCTGCGATCAAATACAGTAGTCGCCGCCTACAGGGGGAGTGTATTTTCGCCGTGCAGGTGTGCGATCGCATGTGTAGCTGAGCTGCTAAAAC
This sequence comes from Pseudophryne corroboree, assembly GCF_028390025.1. NCBI lineage: Eukaryota > Metazoa > Chordata > Amphibia > Anura > Myobatrachidae > Pseudophryne > Pseudophryne corroboree. The sequence goes on along the minus strand of NC_086444.1, from coordinate 173,498,697 downwards.
CCAGTGTGTGCAGTCTGTGCGCAGCTCAGGACTTACTCCTCCAGTGCGATAAGAACAAGATGGTTCAGGGCCGAAGCTGACCTCAGTCACCCTCCCTGAAAACGCTTGCTAACACCTGCGTTTTTCCAGACACTACCCTGTAAATGCTCAGTTGCCATCCACAAACGGCCTCCTCCTGTCAATCACCTTGCGATCGGCTTTTTCGTACCATCCCGTCTTTGGCCGCCGATGCCTGTTGCTGTTGTCCGACGCGTGTGCGCATTGAGGTGTAAACGCATGCGCAGTTAGGATTTGATTGCCCGCTGTGCAAAAACAGCACAGCGGCGATCAGATCTGAATTACCCCAAAGTCTCAGCAGTCATTATCCTGCCGACAGAGGGATCCTGAGCCTAACCCTGCCCCCCACCACCCTCCCTCCAGCAGCCTAACTCTAACCCCCCCTCCATCCACCGCGCAGCCTAACCCTAGTGCACTATACAAAGAGCGCATCTTTGTATAGTGATGCGCTCGCATGTTAGCAGGGATGAGGGGAAGCAGGATCCAGCATGTGGGGCAGCCTTACCCTGTGCTGGTCGACCCCGCGCATGTTAAAGAAAAGAGTTGTTGTTTTGCGATTTTTCGCAAAACTACAACTGAAGCTGAATTAAGCCCTAAATGCAGGTACCAAAGGCTTTGTTACTATGTCAACCCAAAAATATTGTGGCATTCCTGACAGGCTCTATATCAGGCCTGGCCAACCTGTGGCTCTCCAGCTGTTGTGAAACTACAAGTCCCAGCATGCCCTGCCACAGTTTTAGCATTCCCTAATAACAAAACTGTGGCAGGGCATGCTGGGACTTGTAGTTTCACAGCAGCTGGAGAGCCACAGGTTGGCCAGGCCTGCTCTATATCTTACCATGCTCTGCAGGATCTTCAGTGCTTCATCTTTTCCATCAAGTTGTCTTTGGGAAGCCTGAAGTTCCACTGTTAGGAGTTCTAATTCCTGGAGGGTGAGGAAACAGACTTGGAATCATGATGATTCACTTGTAAGGAATGATTATTATGGTTACTACTACTACTGTTGAGAACTCAGCAATTATCCCTGCCCCACAAGCTCGCTGCCTAGGTGTCATTCTTGACTCTGAACTGTCCTTTGTTCCCCATATTCAATCTGTCTCAAGGGGTGTAGTATGGTATGCCAGCGGCCGGGCTCCCGGCGACCAGCATACCGGCGCCGGGAGCCCGACCGCCGGCATACCGACAGCGTGGTGAGCGCAAATGAGCTCCTTGCGGGCACGGTGGCGCGCTATCCCGACATTCGGCATACTGAAGACCACTCGTCTCAAGATCATGTTACATACATCTAAGAAACATATCCAGAATACGACCATATCTTACACAAGACACTGTTAAAACTCTAATCCATGCTCTCATTATCTCCCGCATTGATTATTGTAATAGTCTCCTGACCGGTATTCCCAAACATAGGCTCTCACCACTACAATCCATTTTGAATGCAGCTGCGGGGCTAATCTTCCTTGCTAGACGTTCATCGTCTGCAGATCCGCTCTGTCAGTCCCTCCATTGGTTACCGGTATTCTACCGTATTAAATATAAAATACTTTTACTGACATACAAGGCTATTAACCAAACTGCACCAACATACATCTCTTCACTCATCTCAAAATATCTCCCTACCCGACCTCTCCGCTCTGCACAAGATCTGTGTCTCTCATCCACACGCATCACTTGTTCACACTCAAAATTACAGGACTTTATCCGGGCTTCACCCACTCTGTGGAATGCCCTCCCACGCACAATAAGACTTGCCTCTAGTCTCCAAACCTTTAAACGTTCCCTGAAAACTCACCTATTCAGACAAGCCTATCAAATTCCAGACCCACCCACATAACCTTCAATGCTTCCCTATCCAATTACATCCTCTCTATACAGTACACATAACATCACATATCTTGTCTTTCTTTACTCTCACACCCTCCTGACACTTGGCCAACATTGCGGGGTGATCATATCATACAACCCATTAAGAACCTAGCAATCTGGTGGACCATTATGCAATAGGTAGCATCTATCCTTGTGTATCAATGCCTATTTCCCTATAGATTGTAAGCTTGCGAGCAGGGCCTTCCTACCTCTGTCTGTCTGTTTTTACCCAGTTTTGTTCTATTACTGTTCTAATTGTAAAGCGCAACGGAATATCCTGCGCTATATAAGAAACTGTTAATAAGTAAATAAATAAATACTACTACTACTAACAATATTAATTATTGAGTGCGCTGCAAAGGGGGCCCCATTTCTTATAAAAGTTGGTTACTTTGGTACCTAAATCTGGCAAGATGGATTGCCTCTCAAAGTATAATAGTGTTATAATAGTGTTATCAAAGAGGATTTCAAAACTTCCAACCTTGGCGGGGGGGACGCACAGATCCATTGAGTTAAAATCAGTTTCTTCCCAACTGTAAGAATCACCCATAATAGGGGTACCGCTAGACCCCCCATTGGGTTTCTTAAGCTTGAGTTTGGATAGGGTTATGCGGGATCGTTTTCCACTCCATAAAAATGTTGTGAATAGTCTGTCATAATCAAGAAGATCAGCCTTGTTAAGTTGAAGAGGTAATAATTGAAGAGCATAAGAAATCTTAGGGAATATGATGCTTTTTAGTATGGCTACTCTACCTAGTAAGGAGATAGGGAGTGTAGACCAAGAAAATAAAGATGCGACACCTTAGTCAGGATAGGAGAAAAATTAACTGAATAAAGATTTGAAAGATCTATAGGGATAAGGATGCCAAAGTATTTAAGTTTGGAAGTGTTAAATGTAAATTGCGACAGGACAGGAGAGGAGGCCATGTGTAATGCAGGGGGGGGGGGGGGTGGTTAAGTGGTAAAAGTTCAGAATTTAGACATGTTAGTTCTATATCCAGCAAAGGAGCTGAACTTGAATAGCAAGGACATTATGGCTGGTATCGATTTGTGGGGTCTGTAATAATCAATAACATGTCGTCAGCAAAAAGGCTTAATTTAAATTCTTGATGACCGACAGAAATTCCAAAAAACGGCGGGAGTTCTCTCAAAGCTACAGCCAGAGGCTCTATAGCTAGGGCAAACAGTAAGGGGGATAGGGGGCAGCCCTGTCGGGTACCTCTATGCAATTGCACTGGTTCAGAGAGATAGCCATTGCAGAGTATACATGAGCTCGAGGAGGCATACAGGGTCTGCAACACACTGGAGAGGCCCAGCGGAACCCAAAGTGTGATAACGTAGTAAACAGATGATCCCAACTGACTAAATCAAAAGCTTTCTCAGCATCTATAGACAATATAAACTGTGGGTTCTGGTCCCCACTGAGCCCCACCCAGTGCGCCGCAGACAGCACTTTTCGAATATTGCTAGAGGAGTGCCGCCCATTGATAAATTCAGTCTGGTCTATATGAATTAAAGAGGGTAAAAGGGGTTTTAATCTGTCTGCTAACATATTTGTAAATAATTTGTAATCTACATTAAGTAGTGAGATGGGCCTATAGCTGCCTGGGAGATTAAGGTCTTTCCCCGGTTTAGGGAGAAGACGAATCATGGCGTCATTAAAGTATTGTGGGATTTTATGGGAACACAAAATAACGTTGAACACGTCCATCAGGGTTGTCACTATGCGAGAATGTAGGATTTTATAAAATTCCCCTGAAAAACCATCGGGACCTGGAGTCTTAACTGGCTTCAGAGACCTTATTGCTTTCTCAACTTCTGGAAGAGTAATTGAAGCACAGATACCATTACCCAGAGACGAATCAAGAACCGGTAACTGCAGAGACTGTCAAAAAGAAGATTTAGAATCCAAATTAATCTGGCGGGTTGCATATATATCAGAGTAAAAACCGGAAAGCACAGCCGCTGTATCTCTAGATTCTGTAGCAAGGGAGGCATCAGGGCGTTTAAGCGCCTGTATAAGTGAGTCTGGGGAAACTCCATTTAATAAATTTGATAACAGTCATCCTGTTTTATTTCCAAAACGGTGAAACCTATGATTTTTATGGAAGGCATGTCTATCTCCTAAGGTTTTTAAAGTGGCCTCAAAGTGGGTTTTAGCTGCAAGGTAGAGACGTCTGGAGGATAATGTGGGTTTCGTCTTAAAAGTAGTATATGTCTCAGTCAATGTTTGTTGGGCTAATTTAAAAGTGGCAGCAAACTGCTTTCTGCAGCGAGATGCAAATTCTATTATACGACCTCGAAGAACAGCTTTTGCAGCCTGCCAAAAAAGTTGAGGGTCTGTTTGAGCCATGTCAGCATTTTTCTTTTGAAAGTCCTCCCAAAACACTATCAATTGTTCCATAAAAGAAACAGAGGAGGCAAAATCAGTAGGAAATCGCCACCTCCTAAAATCACCCACATCCAGAGAAGTAGAAAATTCCACCCAAACCAAAGAATGATCAGAGATGGCCATAGGTTCTATACTAGTCTGCACCGAACTGGGGATCAAAGAATCAGACAATAGGAGGAAGTCTATACGTCAGAGAGGCATGTAAATTCCTTCTCCGTAGGGTGAAAGAATCTCCACACATCAGTAGTCTTCAATTGTTGCATTATATATGGAATACAAAACTTGGGGAAGGGGGATCTCGAGTGTGTGGAAGAATTAGTATCCAGTATTTTCGAGGATATCATATTGAAATCCCCACCTATAATTAACGGCCTAGATGAATACGGGAGAAGTTTTGTAATGAGTAGGCGGATAACTTGTTTAGAGTACTTATTGGTGGCATAAATGGCACAGAAAACAGCTCTCATATTATAAACATCAATTTCCAGTACTATAAACCGGCCTTCTGGGTCTGAGACAGATGTTATTATCTGGATCGGGAGTCGGGATCTGGCTAGATTCATAACACCTCTAGCTTTTGTGGAATAGGGGGCATCAGCAAGAACACGCCAGCCTAAAGTACCCAATTTTTGGGCTTCGGGGGAGAGGATATGTGTTTCCTGCAAGAGTACAAAATCTAGCTTCAATTTATTCAGGCACCTAAGACATTTTTTTCTTTTGATCGGTGAGTGTATACCACCGACGTTCCACGTCGCTACTTTAAGAGTAGCCATAAATCCGTCTCATATTGAGAAAGACAGACAATATATTAAACAGTGTGATAATATCAATTCGTGAACAGAAAAGTAAGGAAATACTGGGGGGAACCTCAGGGGGGAGGACAAACAGAAATGGGTATTTATGGTGAGCGCTTTTCCTTCCCAGGGGGGGGGTGCAAAAATTAAATACTTCAAGCAAAAAGGTCTAATTTCTTAAAAAAGACATTTTAATTTAAACATCCATGATTAAAAAGTGGCACAGTGCACATAAAACATAAACATTAGCAATTTACTATTAAGGGTCTGTGCAATCATTTTATGTATTATCTTTGATTTTATGTTTATTTTTGTCTAATCCATGTTTTATGTGCACTGTGCCACTTTTTAACCATGGATGTTTAAATTAAAATGTCTTTTTTAAGAAATTAGACCTTTTTGCTTGAAGTATTTAATTTTTGCACACGTCCCTGGGAAGGAAAAGCGCTCACCATAAATACCCATTTCTGTTTGTGCTATCATAATCTGACACTGGTGTTCGTGTCTTCCGGTATTATATTGGTCTGTAGCATATTTCTTCCCAAAAGTGCGCAACATTCTACCAAAACCCTTTTTCTCTCAAGGGGGAGGAGACAAGAAAACCAGACATACCGGCCACACCAAAACAACACATAAATATATTAACAGTAAAACAAAACTCAGTTTCAGAGAATTCCTTGCTTGGAAAACTCTGAATTCTCTCTTCAAAAGACTTTGCGGCAGGCAAAGAAGGTCTTGCATTATGCAGCATGGAGGTACTCACTTCTAGCCACCACCGCCTATCATAAACAAGAAAGGGAGTACAGGTTACCCAAACATAAATATATGACCATAGGAAAGGAGAGAATAGTATGGAGACTGCCCCTGTCCGAAGACATGTCCAGAGTCAGACAAGGTGTACATGACTGCAAGACCACATCCAAAACATTAGGGAAAAATAAAATGACATGGGCACTGCAGAAACGATCAGCTATCACGTGTAAATTGGAAAATTACACATTATCCATGAAATTCCTGGGTCAACATAGTCAGCCTCATTCTCGGAACAATTTGCTTAGGAGATATATGCCTCTGCATCCTCAGGAACTGTGAAATCTTTGAGGCACCTTCAAATACCCGCAATCTCGCCGGGTATAGCAAGGTGAACTTACGCCCCACTTGGGCCAATTTAGAACAGGTAGGGGGAAAAGCTTTACGCAGCCTGGTAAGCTCAGGGGAATAGTCTTAGAACACTAAGAGCCGAGATTCTTCCCAAATAAGATCCTTCTTCTTGCGTGATGTAGACCACAGGGCTTCTTTGTGTAAGAAGTTGAGGCATCGAAACAGCACCGATCTGGGTCTAGCAGAGGCAGACATACGCGCAGGACCCGTCCTGTGGGTCCTTTCCACAACTAAATCGGAAAAAATGTCAGGTATACCCAATAAATCAATAACATGGTTAATAGGTATATGCAATTGCGGTCGAATACCGGCTGGAATTCGACCGTTTCTTAATTCGACACAATTCGAGAGTCAGACACCCTCCCGCCGGGACCCGAATTCAACATATTCAATAAAAAACGGATTCGACAGTCCCGCTGTCGAAAAACGGACCAATTGACAGATAGTGTGCGTCCTGGATTCAACTTCATGGACGGCACAAAAGTGTTTAAAAAACCCTGAAAAAAAATGCGTGGGGTCCCCCCTCCTAAGCATAACCAGCCTCGGGCTCTTTGAGCCGGTCCTGGTTGTAAAAATATGGGGGGGGGGGGAAATGACAGGGGATCCCCCGTATTTTAACAACCAGCACCGGCTCTGCGTCCGGTCCTGGTGCAAAAAATACGGGGGACAAAAGACGTAGGGGTCCCCCGTATTTTTCACACCAGCACCGGGCTCCACTAGCTGGAGAGATAATGCCACAGCCGGGGGACACTTTTATAACGGTCCCTGCGGCCGTGGCATTAAATCCCCAACTAGTCACCCCTGGCTGGGGTACCCTGGAGGAGTGGGGACCCCTTAAATCAAGGGGTGCCCCCCTCCAGCCACCCAAGGGCCAGGGGTGAAGCCCGAGGCTGTCCCCCCCATCCAAGCGCGGCGGATGGGTGGCTGATAGCCTTGTGTCAAAATAAAGAATATTTTTTTTTGTAGCAGAACTACAAGTCCCAGCAAGCCTCCCCCGCAAGCTGGTACTTGGAGAACCACAAGTACCAGCATGCGGGGGGAAACAGGCCTGCTGGTACCTGTAGTTCTACTGCAAAAAAATACCCAAATAAAAACAGTACACACACACCGTGATAGTAAAACTTTATTACATACATGCACACCGACACACACATACTTACCTATGTTGACACGAAGCAGTCGGTCCTTCACCAGTAGAATCCACGAGTTACCTGTAAATAAAATTATACTCACAACAATCCAGTGTAGATCTGTCCTCTTCTGCTTGTAATCCACGTACTTGGCAAAATAATAAAACGCAAACCCGATCCACGCACTGAAAGGGGTCCCATGTTTACACATGGGACCCCTTTCCCTGACTGCTGAGACCCCCCCGTGACTCCTGTCAAAGAGGGTCCCTTGAGCCAATCAGGGAGCGCCACGTCGTGGCACTCTCCTGATTGGCTGTGCGCGTCTGAACTGTCAGGCGGCGCATAGCACTATGCCGCTCCATTATATTTAATGGTGGGAACTTTGCGGTCAGCAGTTGACCGCGAGTAACCTCAACCGCTGACGCAAAGTTCCCACCATTGGATACAATGGAGCGCCTATGTGCTACATTGTATCTCGAGTGCGCTGCCTGACAGATCAGACGCGGCGCTCCCTGATTGGCTCAAAGGTATTTGGGTATTTTTTTTGCAGTAGAACTACAGGTACCAGGACCGGCTCAAAGAGCCTGAGGCTGGTTATGCTTAGGAGGGGGGACCCCACACATTTTTTTTCAGGGTTTTTAACCCTTTCCCACTGAAAAACATGCTCTGATCTCTCCATATTATTTTAGTCAGTAAAAAAAAAAAATATTCTTTTAAAAAATATATTAAATAATACTTGTGGCTCCTAATAGACAAACCAAGTAGATAATCCCTTCTAATATAAATATATATGCTATTAGCAACAAAAAAAACCACAAAAAAAACATGTTTTTAAAAATTTTTATTAGATCCCGTCAGCAAAATGAGGCGGACTGAAATTGACGAAATGACTGTCGAAAAGCACTGTTGTCGAATCGACATTCTTCGATTGAATATACTTTTGTCGAAAAGCCGCATTTTTACCATTGCAGACATGTCGAATTTGACAACTGTCGAATTGCAAAAAGTCGAATCTGAAACGGCCGTTTTTTTTGTCGAAAAGTACTGTATTGCATTGTCGAATCATTTTTTTGTGTTGAAAATGCCCCGTTTTTCGACATTTGCGGCAATTCGACCGCAATTGCATATGGCCCTTAAAAGGTACAGGCATTATGTATTCTGCTCTGGGTCTCTGCCCAAGACACAGGTGTATAAGGCAATCATTCTGATCAAAGTAGATGAGACAGGCAAAGCCTTGTGGCGTATTTCAGGGTTCTGCTGCCCCGCATGTGCTACCGCATTGAATACGGGGTGAGAGCCTTATTCATGCCAGACAATGGAAATACAGATAGTACCAGAGTATCTGTGGTGTGTTTTCTTTGTTTCTGCTTTTGGCTGATGACACTGAGGTCAGCGCAGTAAATGAGGAACTACTAACACTCCACAACTCTGGGATTGAAGGAAGAGAAAAAATACCTGGTGAAAAATTGAGTTTGAAATAATCACGTAATAATATTGATGCATATAAAGAATAGTGTTTCTCCTGTAACGTGTTTAGGTAAAAATACACAAACAATAACTCTAGAGCCCGTGTAACAATTCGTTACGCAGAAAGCATAATTGTTGTAGTTACTGCCACACTGATGATTATTTACCAAGGTAGAAATCAATTAAGCACGGCTAGAGAAAATGACCTAAGTCACAAAATACAGAAAAACAAGAGCACAAATTACTATAGACCCATGTTTCATTAAACACTACCACCTGTTGTTACCAGGGTCTCTCTATCCTCAATCCTGCTTATGGCCTGTATATTTTGTCTCACATGCAGCCAATTAGGTATACCTGTGACTGGAGTAGCGTATTAAACATGTTAAATAAATGACGGTGGCAAACAGCCTTTGGCAATAACAGTTTTGGGACATATGGTAATCATGAAAGCTGATATTATATGACCTGTACCGTGGGCGACCCGCCGTGCGCAATCAGCGGGATGCCCATAAGGTTCCTTCCTAACGTATGTTTCGCCGGGACGGCTTGCTCACAGGCTGTTTGCCACCGGCATTTATTTAACATGTTTAATACGCTACTCCAGTCACAGGTATACCTAATTGGCTGCATGTGAGACAAAATATACAGGCCATAAGCAGGATTGAGGATAGAGAGACCCTGGTAACAACAGGTGGTAGTGTTTAATGAAACATGGGTCTATAGTAATTTGTGCTCTTGTTTTTCTGTATTTTGTGACTTAGATCATTTTCTCTAGACGTGCTTAATTGATTTCTACCTTGGTAAATAATCATCAGTGTGGCAGTAACTACAACAATTATGCTTTCTGCATAACGAATTGTTACACGGGCTCTAGAGTTACTGTTTGTGTATTTTTACCTAAACACGTTACAGGAGATACCACTATTCTTTATATGCATCAATATTATTACATGATTATTTCAAACTCAATTTTTCACCAGGTATTTTTTCTCTTCCTTCAATCTCAGAGTTGTGGAGTGTCAGTAGTTCTCTCATTATTCTATAGGCGCCAACGATATAGAAAGGATTGGTATACGTTCCTTTATGAGTCTTGGAATGGGGCAAAATCTCAGGGTATGTGGTCTTTCTTCTTCCTCTTTTACAGCATTCATCAAGCCGTCCCCATCAGAAGAAATCCTCCCATTGTACCGTGTGTTAAAATGACAGGAAAAAAATTGTATAGTGTAATACAATTTATTTAAAGGATGCTCAGTTATTTAATGAAAAACACAGTCCCCCTCAGGAAATCCTGGGTGGAGAGTTCAAAACAATTACCAGCTAAAAATGTAAAATATGCATGTAAAAATCCTTAAAAACACCACGTCCTCCTCCCCAGAATGAACACTCAGAGTTCTTGGAAACAACTTAGGTGAAGGTATGGTTGGCTTAATTACCAGAAATCCCTGGAGATCAGACAGAAGATGTAAAACCAGTTCTGCGACCCGGACTCGCTTGCTGGACCTCTGACTCCTCCTGGCAAAATGCAGACCCTCCGTCACCGCTGTTGTGCCCCACCAACGCGTTTCAACCCTTTACACGGGTCTTTTTCAAGGTGCTGAGTGTATTGCTCCCTGTATGTTTGATATTTAAACTACCCTCCTCCAATCAAATCGTCCTGTTACCTATTAAGTGATCCCAGCTGTGTATCACTGTGTTTCCGTCCTGGTAGTTGTAACTCCGCCCCCTTGTTCCCATGGAGACGGTCCGGCATTCGTTTTCTAGTGGTGACTTCAGAAGGTTGTCATAGCTCCGCCCCCTTGTTACCATGGAGACGGACCGGCGTCGATGTTCTAGTGGTGACGTCAGCGCTAACCGCCGCGTCTCCCTGGTGATCCGTCTCACAGCTGTTGTTGTCTTCCGTCTACTGTGGCTTCCTATGACTAATCACGACACGTCACTTCCTGCCTAGTGTGGTTGCCCTGGTGACAGTGGACAGACTGCGTACTCCTTCCGCATCGATTCTCTTTATCCTAGTTGCCTTAGTGATCGTAAACAGACCACACTTCCTCCTTGTTCCGGTTACCATGGTGTCCACGTACACATATCCTGGTCACTACCCGACGGCTTCTCTGTTAGTGGGTTTGTTGTGAAAATGACAAATAGTCCCATGTAGTACATAGCGGAAAGTATTATTTTTTATTGTTTTTTAATGCAGCGTCTTATGATATGGTGATAGCCATCAGTCCTAAATCACAAATCCTGTGACGTGGATGTCTTGGGCAATTTTCACCTCAAACACAAAAAGGAATGAATATGTATTATGAACCGCATGATCAAAGATGTGCATATATACAGTATGTTTCATGTAAAGTATCTGTACCTCTTTATAAAATAGTGGGTTTGAATACCTTATTATTATTACAGACACTTCACATTGTCCATTAATCACTACCTCCTCATAGGAACCATTTCAACTCAAAGTCTGAATTGAGTCCGTTTGGTTTCAAAGTATTTAATTCGTAAATTGTGCGCATCTCCATTTTCGCCAATTGTGTCCCTATGCCCCTTTTTCGACAGTGTCCCTCCACCAATTTAATTCCTGCAAACCTTGTAATATGATCAGTGAAACAGTTGTGTCTACTCTTAAAGTGACTGGACAATGAGTGTGTGTCAAGACCTTTCTTTATGTTCCGGAGGTGTTCCCCCAACCGGGTTTTTAATGGCCTGGATGTTCTGCCCACATAAACCAACTTGCATGAACATTCTATTATGTATATAACGTTTCTACTGTTGCACGTCATGAATTTCTCTATTTTCATTTCAACCCCATTCAACTCTATTTTTTCGATTTTTCTTTGTTCACTGCTTATATTTCTACATCCAAGACAACTTCCACACCGGTGGAATCCTATGGTCCGAATGCTATTCCTTACTTGTGCCCCCGAGTGCATACTCCTTACCACCTTGTTACCTATATTGGCGGCTTTCTTGTAAATGAATACTGGTTTCTCTGGTATGATCTTGCCCAGAATGGGGTCCTTTTTGAGGATTCCCCAATGTTTATAGAAGGTTTTCTCCACTGCCTTGTGCTGTGAATTATACCCTGTGGAGAAAATAGCATTCGGACCATAGGATTCCACCGGTGTGGAAGTTGTCTTGGATGTGCAACAGTAGAAACGTTATATACATAATAGAATGTTCATGCAAGTTGGTTTATGTGGGCAGAACATCCAGGCCATTAAAAACCCGGTTGGGGGAACACCTCCGGAACATAAAGAAAGGTCTTGACACACACTCATTGTCCAGTCACTTTAAGAGTAGACACAACTGTTCCACTGATCATATTACAAGGTTTGCAGGAATTAAATTGGTGGAGGGACACTGTCGAAAAAGGGACATAGGGACACAATTGGCGAAAATGGAGATGCGCACAATTTACGAATTAAATACTTTGAAACCAAACGGACTCAATTCAGACTTTGAGTTGAAATGGTTCCTATGATGAGGTAGTGATTAATGGACAATGTGAAGTGTCTGTAATAATAATAAGGTATTCAAACCCACTATTTTATAAAGAGGTACAGATACTTTACATGAAACATACTGTATATATGCACATCTTTGATCATGCGGTTCATAATACATATTCATTCCTTTTTGTGTTTGAGGTGAAAATTGCCCAAGACATCCACGTCACAGGATTTGTGATTTAGGACTGATGGCTATCACCATATCATAAGACGCTGCATTAAAAAACAATACAAAATAATACTTTCCGCTATGTACTACATGGGACTATATGTCATTTTCACAACAAACCCACTAACAGAGAAGCCGTCGGGTAGTGACCAGGATATGTGTACATGGACACCATGGTAACCGGAACAAGGAGGAAGTGTGGTCTGTTTACAAAAACTAAGGCAACTAGGATAAAGAGAATCGATGCGGAAGGAGTACGCAGTCTGTCCACTGTCACCAGGGCAACCACACTAGGCAGGAAGTGACGTGTCGTGATTAGTCATAGGAAGCCACAGTAGACGGAAGACAACAACAGCTGTGAGACGGATCACCAGGGAGACGCGGCGGTTAGCGCTGACGTCACCACTAGAACATCGACGCCGGTCCGTCTCCATGGTAACAAGGGGGCGGAGCTATGACAACCTTCTGAAGTCACCACTAGAAAACGAATGCCGGACCGTCTCCATGGGAACAAGGGGGCGGAGTTACAACTACCAGGACGGAAACACAGTGATACACAGCTGGGATCACTTAATAGGTAACAGGACGATTTGATTGGAGGAGGGTAGTTTAAATATCAAACATACAGGGAGCAATACACTCAGCACCTTGAAAAAGACCCGTGTAAAGGGTTGAAACGCGTTGGTGGGGCACAACAGCGGTGACGGAGGGTCTGCATTTTGCCAGGAGGAGTCAGAGGTCCAGCAAGCGAGTCCGGGTCGCAGAACTGGTTTTACATCTTCTGTCTGATCTCCAGGGATTTCCGGTAATTAAGCCAACCATACCTTCACCTAAGTTGTTTCCAAGAACTCTGAGTGTTCATTCTGGGGAGGAGGACGTGGTGTTTTTAAGGATTTTTACATGCATATTTTACATTTTTAGCTGGTAATTATTTTGAACTCTCCACCCAGGATTTCCTGAGGGGGACTGTGTTTTTCATTAAATAACTGAGCATCCTTTAAATAAATTGTATTACACTATACAATTTTTTTCCTGTCATTTTAACACACGGTACAATGGGAGGATTTCTTCTGATGGGGACGGCTTGATGAATGCTGTAAAAGAGGAAGAAGAAAGACCACATACCCTGAGATTTTGCCCCATTCCAAGACTCATAAAGGAACGTATACCAATCCTTTCTATATAGTTGGCGCCTATAGAATATTGCATTTTTCTTTACATATACATTGCATATTGGGGATTGTGGAGAAGGTCTCCGTTTGCATTATTCCAGTGGGCTGCCGCTATTTTGCGCACATTAGGACCCACCAGCATTTACATTCACAGTAGTTCTCTCATTGACTGCGCTGACCTCAGTGTCATCAGCCAAAAGCAGAAACAAAGAAAACACACCACAGATACCCTAGTACTATCTGTATTTCCATTGTCTGGCGTGAGTAAGGGTCTCTCACCCCGTATTTAATGCGGTAGCACATGCGGGGCAGCAGAACCCTGAAATACGCTGCAAGGCCTTGCCTGTCTCATCTACTTTGATCAAAATGATTGCCTTATACACCTGTGTCTTGGGCAGAGGCCCAGAGCAGAATACATAATGCCTGTACCTTTTTAACCATGTTGTCTATTATGTGTGTTTAGTGTGTCAATATTTCGCCTTTTAGTGATAGGCGTTTTGATACTCCATTTTACATTGATTTATATTAAAAGTTAAGTTTTATCTGTGTCCGATCAAATATGGGAACATTATGATTACACTTTAGAGTGCCCCACCTTAGGAGAGTCTGTTACCTCTCTTTGGGTATTTTTTGTACATTTGATTTCACTCTCAGGGAGCACCACCTACCTGCCCAGCAGATGAGCAATTAGCTACATGCAAGAGTCGGAATTTGGATCATAAAGTGTTTCTGATACAACTTTCAATACGATCTGGATTTGTTTTGAGATCTGTGCGGTTAACACCAAAACCCTACCCGCAAAATCCCCAATAAATCAGGCAGGGTGTTACGCAGAAAGTCATACAACGCGGGGCCTTTGATGGCTTCTGGAAGGCCAATAAGACGGAGGTTGTTTCGCATCGATCTGTTCTTAAGATCATCTAACTTCACCCTCACCAGTGCATCAGAATCATGTAACTTGATCAATCCCTCCTTCATGTCAGCTATAGCTTGGAAATTTTCCCCAGCAGTGTGTTCAACATGAGAGATACATTTAGCAAATTGTTTACACTGACTTTTTATAGCAGTAACTGCTTGTTGCAAAGCTGCAGAATGTGTTTGTGCTTGTTCCTGGAGCAGGGGCTGCACTGTCTCTCTTACTGCTTTAACTATATCTTGGTAGGACAGAAGGAGGACAGGGGGCTGCTCAGCGTTGGGAGGCTGTTTTCCTGACCTTTTTGAAGCAAGTCCGTCAGCCTGTGGTCCAGAGGCAGGGTCCCCGGCATCAGGCTGAGTGGCGGCTGCCATTTTGGATGCGGAGCCGCGATCAGGATTGGGCCGCGGACGGGTTGATTTCCCCGGCATCTCGACCAGGAAGCGATCCATACACAGTGGAGGCAACCTGAGGCAGGTATGGAGTGCTGTAAGGGGGTGTTTAGACGCCTGGAAACGGCGTGTAGCAGGGTAGATAGGCGGCTGGCACCGAAGCTAGCTCAGGGAGCTGCTACTCCATGCAGCACCAAACAGGAAGTCCCCCTGTTTGTTGCTTTTAAATCAAGAACCACATATGAATAATTATGGTAAAATACATTTTTCAATGTTAACTTGCCATAAAGTGGATAAGTACCTCACCACTCCATTATAGATAGCTGAAAACCCTACCATGACTTTATGTCCATGCTCTAATGGCATATTATATATTTTATTTATTAACAGTTTCCTATGTAGCGCAGCAAATTCCGTTGTGCTTTACAATTGGAAACAGTGAAAAAGAAAACAAAACCCAAGACTAGGTAATAACAGACATAAAGGTAGGAAGGCCCTGCTTGCAAGCTTACAATCTATGGAGAAGTAGGCATTGATACACAAGGATAGATGCTACCTATTGCATAATGGTCCTGCCAGATTGCAAAGGTTCTTGGTGGGCTGTATGATATGGTCACACAGCAATGGTGGCCTGGGGTCAGGAGGATGGGAAAGTGAAGAAAGAGAAAATATTTGAGGATATGAGTGGACTCTACAGTGGGGAAGTAATTGAATATGAAAGTTTGTAAAGGTTATGTGGGCGGTTCTGGAATTTGATACGCCTGTAGAGGTATAAAAGCCAAGACTGCAGTCAATGAAACTTTGGTGAAATCACGCACCCTACTCTTGTGTATGAAGTCAATAATGCACACAGAGCATCCTGCAGATCAAGGCTTCAAACTTCAGTCAGTCATAATTATTGCCCACCATATACCAAGGTATGTCTTACATTTTCTATTGGCAAGCGAAGGATTCCTGTACTAGGTAACAGAGTTGATTCAGACAGTTTATTACCTCGCCCCTTGAATGCCACCCAAAACTATATGGTAACTTTTAGTTTTAAAGGCAAATGCAACCTGGTTTTGCCTTTAAAATAACTGCTTCTTTAAATCTAGTGACTATGGGGGTCATTCCGAGTTGATCGCTAGCTGCTTTTGTTCGCAGCTCAGCGATCAGGCAAAAAAATGGCAATTCTGCGCATGCGTATGGTGCGCACTGCGCACGCGCATCGTACTTTCACAAAAGCCAATGCAGTTTTACACAAGGTCTAGCGACGCTTTTCAGTTGCACTGCTGGCCGCAGAGTGATTGACAGGAAGTGGGTGTTTCTGGGTGGTAACTGACCGTTTTCAGGGAGTGTGTGTAAAAATCCAGGCGTGCCAGATAAAAACGCAGGAGTGGCTGGGGAAACGGGGGAGTGGCTGGCCGAACACAGGGCGTGTTTGTGACGTCAAAACAGGAACTAAATAGTCTGAAGTGATCGCAA
The DNA here is from genome assembly GCF_028390025.1 of Pseudophryne corroboree. Lineage (NCBI taxonomy): Eukaryota > Metazoa > Chordata > Amphibia > Anura > Myobatrachidae > Pseudophryne > Pseudophryne corroboree. The sequence continues at coordinate 173,482,208 of NC_086444.1, read as the reverse complement.
GCGCTGAGTAGGTCTGCAGCTACTCTGAAACTGCACAATTTTTTTTTTTGTAGCAGCGCTGCGATCCTTTCGGTCGCACTTCTGCTAAGCTAAGATACACTCCCAGAGGGCGGCGGCTTAGCGTTTGCACTGCTGCTAAAATGGCCAGCTTTTACATTTGGCTTTATGTTACTGTCTGGGCTACATTCCCTTTAACAGTAACAGGATGTTCCTTACTTTTCAAGGTCATCCAGACCAGTGCAAACAGTACTTTCCTTCTTGTTGCTCCTTTGAACTCTCTCACACCCTTGGACACTAGTTGCTGGCGCCCAGAGCCAGGTAATGTAGCCTACAAATTCTGAAAGGTTTCTATGTGAGCCATTAATCACCATCCTCCTAATTGGTCAATAAAGAATCTAAATAAACCATGTGCCAGAGCATTTACATACAGTAGCTCTAATCCAATGCAAACAAAAGTGTCTTATTGTGTGAACAAAGGTCTAAAAAGCTTTTTTTAAAGCAAACAAATAAAAAAAAATTCTGTTAAGTTTCCTGTCTTAAAAACAAAGAAATCTTAAAAATAAGGGCTCAAATCTGATAGGTACATGGAAGTGTTTTTAATATTCAAATAAATGTGCATGGGTGGATATCTACGTTAAAAGATTATCCCCACAGTGACTAGCTAAGGTCACTCCATATGTATCACTTATCTCCATTAGGCTGGACTAGGGGAAGAATGTGCCTACATAACTATACTGTACTAACTTTTTTTCATTATGTTTTCGGTTTATGCTATGTTCATAAGCTAAATGCTTTGCAATGTCCACCTACTGTGTGATGTATATTTGCTATCTGCTGTTTGAAATAAAAAAGTTTCCATCAATATTGTCTAGCTGCCGTGAATGAAGAGAGACATTTGTTTTCTAACCCAGTAGTGTAAGAGCAAAACACGCACGCAATTTCAATAATTCCCCCATCACTGGCTCAGTATGAAGTCCTTAGTGTTGGGAACTTGTAGAACTGGTTAAGTAGAATGCGGGATTCCAAGAGCTACATTATAAACTAAACATTGGGGACTAGTATTCAGGTTTACATAATATAGCACACAGAATACTAAAAGTCATTTTCTTTATTACACAAGAAGAAAAAAGGCAACATATAATTCTAAACAAACATATGTCATACTACCAAACATGATAAAAACCGGCAGTTCCTTGGAATAACATTGGTCTCCACAAAACACTTGCTAGAAGGAACTGTTGCAATGATATGGATTTGGTAAGGCAGCACACTATACAGCTACTAGAGTCCATGCTAGCTGCACTTACCTCAGTTAAGTCTTGAAGACGCTGCCGCAGATCTTCATTTGAGATCTCTGAGCTTGCATCTGCATGTAATTCAAAAACAATGAGATTATAGAAACATATAATTTGACAGCAGATAAGAACCACTTGGCCCATCTAGTCTGCCCCCTTTTTTATCCTTCAGGTAATCCAAACCCTTTTTGAACCTTAGTTCTTTGTAGGGTTATTCATATGTCTTTCCCAAGCATGTTTAAATTGCTGTACTGTCTTAGCCTCTACCACCTCTGATGGGAGGCTATTCCACTTATCCACTACCCCATACCCTTCAACATTTTACACATAAAAATCGGTACAAATTAGAAAAGAGGCGTGGCCATGGGTAAAGGGAGCGTGGTCACGCCCCTTTTCCTATACTTTCAATGGAAGTTTGGAGAGCCAAAAATCAGACCATAAAAAAAAAAAAAAATTTTTTACTGTACCTGCTAAAAAGGTGCAGTTGGGGGGTATGCTACCCTTTCTGTGAAGTAATTTTTCCTTACATTTCCCCTGAACCTGCCTCCCTCCAGTTTCAGTTTATGTTCTTGAGTTCTAATACTTCTCTTCCTTTGAAAACGGTTTCCCTTCTGTACTTTGTTAAAAACCCTTGGTATATTTGAAAGTTTCTATCATGTCCCCCCTTTCCCTTCTTTGCTCCCAACTGTACACCTTAAGATCTTTTAGTCTTTCTGGGTATGTTTTGAGATGTAGGCCATGCACAATTTTAGTTGCCCTTCTTTGTACAGTCTCTAATGTATTTCTATCCTTCTGGCCACAGTATTCCAGATGAGGCCGTACCAATGACCTATACAGTGGCATTATTACTTTTTTTTTTCTGTTACTGATGCAACCAAGTATCTGAGTTGCTTACATCATTGCTTTGTTACATTGCTTTCTACTACTACTTGAAATAGTGACTCCTAAATCCCTTTCCTCCTCAGTAGTTTCCATTATAGGACCCTTGATACTATATTAAGCCTTTGGGTTTTTGATTATAAAGCCATGGTTTCTATTACTAATAGCTAATAGATGTTTCTACTTGTCATTTGTATGTTATCTTCTAAAACCCCATGTAATTACCGGTTATATGAGAGCATGTTCTCGCACAGTCCCTTGATCATACGATGCCTAGACCTGTGATGTAGCATGACATGAATCTGCTGACCATAATAAAGACAGACAGAATCTTACGAGCGCTTCACCATGTACAGACAAATCTGTAATAATAGAATGTGTGTGCCATGATAAAGCAGGGTGACTGACCAGAAAACAGACTATGAAGATAGTATTACTCGACACTACTGCACAAGTTCAATTAAAATAGGATTTTAATACCTACCGGTAAATCCTTTTCTCTTAGTCCGTAGAGGATGCTGGGGATGCTTCAAGAACCATGGGGTATAGACGGGATCCGCAGGAGACATGGGCACACTATAAGACTTTGAATGGGTGTGAACTGGCTCCTCCCTCTATGCCCCTCCTCCAGACTCCAGTTATAGGAACTGTGCCCATGGAGACGGACATTTTGAGGAAAAGGATTTATTTAATTATTTTAAACTAAGGTGAGATACATACCAGCTCACACCACTAACACGCCGTACAACATGGCATTCAACAACAACGCATGCAACGGCATGACCAACAACAGTCACAGATTGACTGAACTCAACGCAACATGAGCGTAACTATAACCAACTGCAGATACAGCCCGCACTGGGACGGGCGCCCAGCATCCTCTACGGACTAAGAGAAAAGGATTTACCGGTAGGTATTAAAATCCTATTTTCTCATACGTCCTAGAGGATGCTGGGGATGCTTCAAGAACCATGGGGTTTATACCAAAGCTCTAGAACGGGCGGGAGAGTGCGGATGACTCTGCAGCACCGATTGACCAAAAAGAGGTCCTCCTCAGCCAGGGTATCAAACTTGTAAAACTTTGCAAAGGTGTTTGAACCCGACCAAGTAGCAGCTCGGCAAAGTTGTAACGCCGAGACTCCACGGGCAGCCACCCAGGATGAGCCCACCTTTCTGGTAGAATGGGCTTTCACCGATTTCGGTAATGGCAATCCTGCCGTAGAATGAGCCTGCTGAATCGTATTACAAATCCAGCGCGCAATATTCTGCTTAGAAGCAGGAGCCCCAATATTGTTGGGAGCCCACAGGACAAACAGAGCCTCTGTTTTCCTAATCTGAGCCGTTCTGGCGACATAGACCTTCAAAGCTCTGACCACATCGAGAGACTTTGAATCCGCCAAGGCGTCAGTAGCCACTGGCAGGCTTGGACTGGCCCACAGGGGTACAGGGGAAACCACCGGTGGGCCCCACTGCCCGGGGGCCCACCTCCTGCTCTCAGGATCAGGTTCCAGACTGTGCACTTGAATTATACATTATACACGTTACCTTATACTGGACTATGGTGTATTTTCTACAGTACATTGCTGTTATTAATCTGGTACATTATCATGCATGCAGCAGCTGAATTTACTGTATATATTTATGAAGGGGCCCAGACGTTGCACTCTCTAATGGTTAGTCAAACCTATGATGTGGAAGGCCACACCCCCTCTGCAGACTGGCCACACCCCTAACATGGGCCCCTACCACTGCATCCCCCCGGTGGGCCCTTTATGCCCCAGTCCAACGCTGGCCACTGGCACCACAATAGGCTGGTTCATGTGAAATGATGAAACCACTTTCAGTAGAAATTGCTGACGAGTTCTCAACTCCACTCTATCAGCATGGAAAATTAAATAGGAGGCTTTTGAGAGACAAAGCCGCCAACTCAGACACTCGCCTTGCGGACGCCAAGGCCAACAACATGACTACTTTCCAAGTAAGGAATTTTAACTAAACCTTGCGCAAAGGTTCAAACCAATGCGATTGCAGGAACTGCAACACCACATTAAGATCCCACGGTGCCACAGGAGGCACAAATGGAGGTTGGATGTGTAGCACGCCTTTCACGAAGGTCTGAACTTCTGGAAGGGAGGCCAATTCTTTCTGAAAAAAGATTGACAAGGCCGAAATCTGTACTTTAATGGAGCTTAACTTTAGGCCCGCATCCACACCTGCTTGTAGAAAATGGAGCAAACGCCCCAGGTGAAATTCTTCCGTAGGAGCCTTCTTGGATTCACACCAAGGCACATATTTCCTCCAAATACGGTGGTAATGCTTTGCTGTTACTTCTTTCCTAGCCTGAAGAAGTGTGGGAATGACTTAACTGGGAATACCCTTTCGGGCTAGGATTTGGCGTTCAACCGCCACACCGTCAAACGCAGCCGCGGTAAGTCCTGAATCCCGAACCTGCGTCCCTCCAGAAGGTGAGAACTGTGCAGCCACCACAGAAGGGAGATTCTGGTCCTGGGAGATAGAATTATTTTCCGGTGCATGTCCAGGTGAGACCCGGACCACTGGTCCAACAGGTTCCACTGAAAAACCCTGGCATTGAACCTCCTATACGGAATGGCCTCGTAGGCCGCCACCATCTTCCCCAGCAACCGAGTGCATTGAAGAACTGACACCTTTGCTGGTTTCAGAATCTGTTTTACCATGTTCTGTATTTCCAGAGCTTTTTCCACTGGAAGAAAAACTATCTGTAATTCTGTATCCAGAATCATACCCAGGAATGACAGCCGTGTCGTTGGATCCAACTGTGATTTTGGCAAATTTAGGAGCCTACCATGTTTTTGCAGAATCGTCAGTAAAAGGGCAACATTTTTCAGCAACTGCTCCCTTGATCTCGCCTTTATGAGGAAATCGTCCAAGTACGGGATAATTGTGATTCCCTGCTTGCGCAGGAGAACCATAATTTCCGCCATCACTTTGGTGAAAATCCTCGGAGCCGTGGATAGACCAAACAGCAACGTCTGAAATTGGTAATGACAATCCTGAACAGCAAACCTCAGGTAAGCCTGATGTGGATGATATATGGGGACATGCAAGTAGGCATCTTTTATGTCGACCGACACCATAAAATCCCCCTCCTACAGAGTGGAGATCACTGCTCGGAGAGATTCCATCTTGAATTTGAATTTTTTAGGTTCAGAATCGGTCTGACTGAGCCATCCGGCTTCGGGACCACGAGCAGGCTCGAATAAAAATCTTCCCCTTGTTGTGATGGGGGCAGTGTGACAATTACTTGATTTTGATACAACTTTAGTATCGCAGCGCACACTATTTCCCTCTCTAGAAGAGAAGCTGGTAAGGCCGATTTGAAAAAATCGGTGAGGGGGCACGTCTTGAAACTGTAACTTGTATCCTTGGGTTACTATTTCTATTATCCAAGGATCCAGGTCCGAGTACACCCAGACCTGACCGAAGAGTCGGAGACGTGCCCCCACCGGTGCGGACTCCCGCAGAGGAGCCCCAGCGTCATGCAGTGGATTTGGTAGAAGCCGGAGAGGACTTCTGCTCTTAGGAACTTGCCACAGCCTGTGACCTTATTCCCCTTCCTCTTCCTCTTCCCCTTGCAGCAAGGAAGGAGGACCCACGTCCTTTTTTGAATTTATTGGGCCGAAAGGACTGGATCTGATAGTGAGGCGATTTCTTCTGCTGTGCAGGAACATAAGGAAAAAATGAAGACTTACCCGCGGTAGCCGTAGATACCAGGTCAGTGAGGCCGTCACCAAACAAGACCCTACCGTTAAAGGGTAGAGACTCCATCGCCTTCTTAGAGTTAGCGTCAGCATTCCATTGATGAATCCACAATGCTCTCCTCGCTGAGACTGCCATGGCATTGGCCCTTGATCCCAAAAGGCCAATATCCCTCACCGCTTCTTTTAAATATGTTGCAGCGTCCCTGATGTGACCCAAAGTCAAAAGCACGCTATCCCTGTCCAGGGTATCTACCTCAGATGACAAGTTATCTGCCCACTTTTCAATAGCGCTACTCACCCATGCCGAAGCAACGGCAGGCCTGAGTAGCGACCCTGTAGTGACATAAATGGATTTTAGTGTATTTTCCTGCTTACGATCCGCAGGATCTTTTAGGGCTGCCGTGTCAGGAGACGGAAGCGCCACCTTTTTAGAAAGACGCAATAAAGCTTTGTCTACCGTGGGGATTGACTCCCACCTTTCCCTATCCCCAGAGGAGAACGGATATGCCACTGGAATTCTTTTGGGAACCTGTATCTTCTTGTCAGGATTTTCCCAAGCCTTTTCAAAAAGCGCGTTCAGTTCATGAGAGGGAGGAAACGTTACCTTAGGTTTCTTTCCTTTAAACATACAGACCCTAGTATCAGGAACAGCAGGGTCCTCGGATTGTCCTCTGATATATGCAACACTTCTTTTATCGCCACAATCATGTACTGAATACTCTTAGCCAGTTTTGGATTTAATCTGGCATCCCTATAATCGACACTGGAATCAGAGTCCGTGTCGGTATCTGTATCATGTATTTGGGTAAATGCACGTTTCTGTGACCCCGAAGGGGTCTGTGCTTGTGACAAAGCATCCTCCATGGACTTCCTCCATGTCTGGTTCTTAGACTCAGATTTATCAAATCTCTTAGTCAACCGAGTCACATATGTGTTTAAAATACTCAACATATTTTTACCCAATCATCCGTCGGCGCTGCCGACACAGCCACTCTCACGGTATTGTCTGTCCCCACTCCAGCCTCCTCCTGGGAAGAGCACTCAGCCTCAGACATGTCGACACACACACGCACCGACACCCACAACCACACTGGGGCTATAGGAGACAGACCCACAACCAAGCCTGTAAGAGAAACACAGAGGGCGTTCTGCCAGCTCACAACCCAGCGCCTATCCCGGTACTGAAGCAAGTAAAAAGATTGCCCAGACCTGTTAGCGCTTTCTATATATATATATAAATTAGCACCAAATCACTAGTTGCCCCCCCCCCGTTTTGCACCCTGTTACTTGTACAGCAGTGTGGAGGTCAGGGCCAGCGTCTCTGCAGCTTCTGTGAAGAGAATGGCGCTGGTCAGAGCTGTGTGGACTAAGCCCCGCCCACTACATGGCGCGCTTCAGTCCCGCTTAAATTAATATTTATACTGACGGTGGTCCCTTAACTAGTGCCTAGGCACTGTTATCACTTATGCCAGTGCTGATTGAGGTGTTCATGCTGCCCAGGGCACCCCCCCTGCGCCCTGCACCCTGCAGTGCCGTGTTATGTGAGGGAGCATGGCGCGCAGCACGGCCGCTGCGCGGTACCCCAACCGCCATCTTCTGCCGTCACTGAAGTCTTCTGATCTTCTCATACTCACCCGGCTTCTGTCTTCTGGCTCTGTGAGGGGGGTGACGGCGCGGCTCCGGGAACAAGCAGCTAGGCGCACCAAGTGATCAAACCCTCTGGAGCTAATGGTGTCCAGTAGCCTAAGAAGCAGAGCCCTTGAACTCAGAAGAAGTAAGTCTGCTTCTCTCCGCTCACTCCCACGATGCAGGGAGCCTGTTGCCAGCAGGTCTTCCTGAAAATAATAAACCTAATAAAAGTCTTTTTCTGAGAAACTCTGGAGAGCTCCTCAGTGTGCATGCAGTCTCACTGGGCACAGAATCTAACTGGAGTCTGGAGGAGGGGCATAGAGGGAGGAGCCAGTTCACAACCAAAGTCTTATAGTGTGCCCATGTCTCCTGCGGATCCCGTCTATACCCCATGGTTCTTGAAACATCCCCAGCATCCGCTAGGACGTATGAGAAAATAAGATTTTAAACCTACCGGTAAATCTTTTTCTCCTAGTCCGTAGAGGATGCTGGGGACTCCGTAAGGACCATGGGGGATAGACGGGCTCCGCAGGAGACATGGGCCCTAAGAAAGAACTTTAGGTATGGGTGTGCACTGGCTCCTCCCTCTATGCCCCTCCTCCAGACCTCAGTTAGAGAAACTGTGCCCAGAGGAGACGGACAGTACGAGGAAAGGATTTTAGTTAATCTAAGGGCAAGATTCATACCAGCCCACACCATCCACACCGAATAACTTGGGATATACGAACCAGTTAACAGTATGAAACAACACAGCATCAGTCCGAGACTGAGGAAAACTAACATAACCCTTATGTAAGCAAAAACTATATACAAGTCTTGCAGAAGTAGTCCGCACTTGGGACGGGCGCCCAGCATCCTCTACGGACTAGGAGAAAAAGATTTACCGGTAGGTTTAAAATCTTATTTTCTCTTACGTCCTAGAGGATGCTGGGGACTCCGTAAGGACCATGGGGATTATACCAAAGCTCCCAAACGGGCGGGAGAGTGCGGATGACTCTGCAGCACCGATTGAGCAAACAGGAGGTCCTCCTCAGCCAGGGTATCAAACTTGTAGAATTTTGCAAAAGTGTTTGAACCCGACCAAGTAGCAGCTCGGCACAGCTGTAATGCCGAGACCCCTCGGGCAGCCGCCCAAGAAGAGCCCACTTTCCTGGTGGAATGGGCCTTTATTGATTTTGGTAACGGCAATCCAGCCGTAGAATGAGCCTGCTGAATCGTGTTACAGATCCAGCGAGCAATAGTCTGCTTGGAAGCAGGAGCGCCAACCTTGTTGGCTGCATACAGGATAAACAGTGCTTCTGTTTTCCTGACCCTAGCCGTTCTGGCCACGTAAATTTTCAAAGCCCTGACCACATCAAGGGACTCGGATTCCTCCAAGTCTCGCGTAGCCACAGGCACCACAATAGGTTGGTTCATATGAAAAGACGAAACCACCTTTGGCAAGAATTGAGGACGGGTCCGCAATTCTGCTCTATCCATATGGAAAACAAAATAGGGGCTTTTATGAGACAAAGCCGCCAACTCCGACACTCGCCTAGCCGAAGCCAAGGCGAGACCACTTTCCAAGTGAGATATTTTAACTCCACCATTTTAATTGATTCAAACCAGTGCGACTTTAGGAAACTCAACACCATGTTAAGATCCCAAGGTGCCACTGGAGGTACAAAAGGAGGCTGAATATGCAGAACTCCCTTCACAAACGTCTGTACTTCTGGGAGAGAAGCCAATTCCTTCTGAAAGAAAATGGATAGAGGCGAAATCTGAACCTTAATGGAGCCTAATTTTAGGCCCAAATTCACTCCCATCTGTAGGAAGTGAAGGAAACGGCCCAGACGGAATTCTTCCGTAGGAGCATTCCTGGCCTCACACCAAGAAACATACTTCCGCCATATACGGTGATAATGTTTAGCTGTCACATCCTTCCTAGCCTTTATCATAGTAGGAATGACCTTTTCCGCTAGGATCCGGCGTTCAACCGCCATGCCGTCAAACGCAGCCGCGGTAAGTCGTGGAACACACAGGGCACCTGTTGTAACAGGTCCTGTCTTAGAGGAAAAGGCCACGGATCTTCCGTGAGCATTTCCTGCAGATCCGGATACCAGGTCCTTCGTGGCCAATCTGGAACAATGAGAATTGTCCGTACTCTTCTTTTTCTTATTATTCTCAACACCTTGGGGATGAGAGGAAGAGGAGGAAACACATAGACCGACTGGAACACCCACGGTGTCACGAGGGCGTCCACTGCCACCGCCTGAGGGTCTCTTGACCTGGCGCAATACCTCTGTAGTTTTTTGTTGAGGCGGGACGCCATCATGTCTATCTGGAGCAGTCCCCACTGACTTGCAATCTGTGCGAAGACTTCCTGATGAAGTCCCCACTCTCCTGGATGTAGATCGTGTTTGCTGAGGAAGTCTGCTTCCCAGTTGTCCACTCCCGGAATGAACACTGCTGACAGTGCGCTTACATGATTTTCCGCCCAGCGAAAAATCCTGGTGGCTTCCGCCATTGCCACTCTGCTCCTTGTGCCGCCTTGGCGGTTTACATGAGCCACTGCGGTGATGTTGTCTGACTGAATCAGAACCGGTAGGTCGCGAAGCAAAGTCTCCGCTTGACGAGGGGCATTGTATATGGCACTCAGCTCCAGGACGTTGATGTGAAGACAAGTCAACTGGCTTGACCAAAGACCTTGGAAGTTTCTTCCCTGTGTGACTGCTCCCCAACCTCGGAGGCTCGCGTCCGTTGTTACCAGAATCCAGTCCTGAATGGCGAACCTGCGACCCTCTAGAAGGTGAGCACTCTGTAGTCACCACAGAAGAGACACCCTTGCCCTGGAGGACAGGGTGATCAACTGATGAATCTGTAGATGTGACCCGGACCACTTGTCCAGTAGGTCCCATTGGAAGGTCCTCGCATGGAACCTGCCGAAGGGAATGGCCTCGTAAGATGCCACCATCTTTCCCAGCACTCGAGTGCAGTGATGCACTGACACCTGTTTTGGCTTCAATAGGTCCCTGACCAGAGTCATGAGTTCCTGGGCTTTTTCTATCGGAAGATAAACCCTTTTCTGGTCCGTATCCAGAATCATGCCTAAGAAGGTCAAACGAGTCGTAGGAACTAACTGTGACTTTGGGATATTGAGAATCCAGCCGTGTTGTTGTAACACCTCCAGTGAAAGTGACACGCTGTTCAACAACTGCTCTCGCGATCTCGCTTTTATGAGGAGATCGTCCAAGTACGGGATAAATGTGACACCCTGCTTGCGCAGGAGCACCATCATTTCCGCCATTACCTTGGTGAAAGTCCTCGGGGCCGTGGAAAGCACAAACGGCAACGTCTGAAATTGGTAATGACAATCCTGTACCGCAAATCTCAGGTATGCCTGATGAGGTGGATATATGGGAACATGAAGGTATGCATTCTTTATGTCCAGGGATGCCATAAAATCCCCCCCTTCCAGGCTGGCGATGACTGCCCTGAGCGATTCCATCTTGAACTTGAACCTTTTCAAGTATAGGTTCAAGGATTTTAAATTTAAAATGGGTCTGACCGAACCGTCCGGTTTCGGGACTACAAATAGGGTTGAGTAATACCCCCTCCCTTGTTGAAGCAGGGGAACCTTGACCACCACCTGTTGAAGACACAATTTGTGAATTGCATTTAAAACTATCTCCCTTTCTGGGGGAGAAGCTGGTAGGGCCGATTTGAAAAACCGTCGAGGAGGCACCTCTTCGAATTCCAGCTTGTATCCCTGGGAAACAATTTCTATTGCCCAGGGATCCACCTGTGAGTGAACCCAGATGTGGCTGAAAAGTCGAAGACGTGCCCCCACTGCGGCGGACTCCCTCAGCAGAGCCCCAGCCTCATGCGGTGGATTTTGTAGAGGCCGGGGAGGACTTCTGCTCCTGGGAACTAGCTGTGGTTGGCAGCTTTTTTCCCCTGCCCTTACCTCTGGCAAGAAAGGACGATCCTCATACTCTCTTGTTTTTATTTAACCGAAAGGACTGCATTTGATAATGTGGCGCTTTCTTAGGCTGTGAGGGAATATAAGGCAAAAAATTTGATTTACCTGCCGTAGCTGTGGAGACCAGGTCCGAGAGACCTTCCCCAAACAATTCCTCACCCTTGTAAGGTAAAACCTCTATATGCCTCTTTGAGTCGGCATCACCTGTCCATTGCCGGCTCCATAGGATTCGCCTAGCCGAAATCGACATAGCGTTGACTCTAGAACCCAGTAGGCCAGTGTCTCTTTGAGCATCCCTCATATATAAGACAGCATCTTTAATATGACCCAGGGTCAATAAAATGGTATCCTTATCCAGGGTATCCAATTCCGCCGATAAGGTATCTGTCCACACTGCTACAGCGCTACAAACCCAAGCCGACGCTATCGCCGGTCTGAGTAAGGTACCAGAGTGTGTGTAAATGGACTTTAAGGTAGCCTCCTGCTTGCGATCAGCAGGATCCCTGAGGGTAGCCGTATCTTGGGATGGCAGTGCCACCTTTTTGGATAAGCGTGTCAACGCTTTGTCCACCCTTGGGGAGGATTCCCACCGTATCCTGTCCTTAGCCGGGAAAGGATACGCCATAAGAATCCTTTTGGGAATCTGCAGTTTCCTGTCTGGAGATTCCCACGCCTTTTCAAATAACTCGTTCAGCTCATGAGAAGGGGTAAAGGTTACCTCAGGTTTCTTTTCCTTATACAAGTTGTAACACTGTAGGGGTGCAAGGCGCCTTTTCCTGGGGAATATGGTAGCACGCAGCAGCTGAGGAACAACACAAGTCCAGTTTCTGGTACAACTGACCCCGGCCAGTTTTATTGAAACAGAAAATAAAACAAACCCCAAAATAAAAATACCTTGCCTGTCCGGCACTAACTAAACATAAGATATTCCTAACTGTCACTAAACAAAACACAGAGTTCTTCAGTACATACTGTATAGCTTACTTGCATCAGAAAGCGTGTCTCTCACACACAGATCCCTCAGCCTTCCCAGGCAGTCTGCCCATACTAATCAGGTTAGCAGCACTATAACACACTTACACAGCTGAAACCCTGATTAGCCCTCTGTGAGGCCAAAGACCCGAACTGGGCCCAATGTCTAGAACTCGCCTTATCTCTCTCTCAGAGCCTTTACCCAGCTTTTACAGCAAACTGAAAAGGTTCAGACAAAACAAAAAGCATTTTTCCTAGAAGTTAACATTTTCTAAAACATGTAAGACAAGAACCTGGGACAAATATACCTGCCCTCAAACACTATCCCAGTGTTCTTGTCACATATCCCCCTCCCCTGTTTCGACCTAGGGGCCGGAACACTTGTAGCCCCCAAACAGAAGATGCGAGACAATGCATCTGCGTTGGCCAATTGTGTTCCCGGTCTATGTTCGACAGTAAACTTAAAGTCCTGCAACACTAGAAACCATCTAGTTACACGAGCATTCTTGCCTCTATTTACATACATCCATTTTAAAGGGGCATGGTCTGTCACTAGTCTGAATTGTCTACCCAAGAGGTAATATCTCAAGGTATCTAGTGCCCACTTAATGGCCAAAGCCTCCTTTTCCACAATGGCATACCTTTTTTCATGCTCATTGAGTTTCCTACTCAAATAAATGATAGGGTGTTCGTCCCCATCTCTGGTTTGGGACAGCACAGCACCTATCCCTACCTCTGAGGCATCTGTCTGTACCACAAATTCTTTTGAAAAATCTGGTGTTATCAACACCGGTTGTGAACACAAAGCCACTTTTAACGCTTGGAACGCCTTTTCTGCATCAGGGTTCCATTTCACCACATTTGACTGCTTCCCTTTGGTAAGGTCTGACAACGGCACCGCTGTGGTCGCAAAATTAGGAATAAACCGTCTATAGTACCCAGTAATTCCCAAAAAAGCCCTTACCTGTTTTTTATTCACTGGACGAGGCCAGTTTTGAATAGCATCAACTTTATTCAATTGGGGCCTAATCAGACCTCTGCCTATGGTGAAGCCCAAGTATTTGACCTCCTCCATTGCGAGGCAGCACTTCTTTGGGTTAGCAGTTAACCCTGCCTCTCTGATTGAGTCCAGTACTGCTTGTACTTTAACCAAATGGGACCCCCAGTCTGTACTGTGAATTACCACATCATCCAAATAGGCAGCTGCATATTTTCTATGGGGCCTCAAAATTTTATCCATCGCCCGTTGAAAGGTTGCTGGAGCCCCATGCAACCCAAAGGGTAACATCTTATACTGGTACAGCCCCTCCGGAACCGAAAAGGCTGTTTTTTCTTTGGCGCTATCAGATAAAGGTATTTGCCAGTAACCTTTGGTCAGGTCCAATGTGGTGAGAAACCTGGCTGTTCCCAGCCTTTCTACAAGCTCATCCACACGGGGCATGGGGTATGCGTCAAACTTGGACACCTCATTTAACTTACGAAAGTCATTACAGAAGCGTATGCTACCGTCGGGCTTCGGGATGAGCACTATGGGACTGGACCACTCACTGTTAGACTCCTCTATGACTCCAAGTTCTAACATGGTTTTAACTTCCTTAGAAATAGCTTCTCGCTGAGCTTCAGGAATCCTATATGGCTTTAAATGAACCCTGACCCCTGGTTCTGTGACAATGTCATGTTTTATTATGGTCGTTCGGCCAGGCAGCTCTGAAAATACCTCCCTATTTTGGATGAGAAATTCTTTAACCTGATTGTTCTGATCAGCTGATAATGTCTCTGACACCTTCACTGCGGGAAGCAACCGGGGTGAAGACACCGAAGGGCAAGGCTCCGCTGACAGAGACAACCTATCTTTCCAGGGTTTGATTAAGTTAACATGGTAAATCTGTTCGGGTTTTCTCTTTCCCGGCTGGTATACTTTGTAATTAACCTCATTCACTTTTTCCCTAATCTCAAATGGACCCTGCCATTTAGCTAGGAATTTGCTTTCCACAGTGGGTACCAAAACAAGAACTCTATCTCCAGGAGCAAATTCCCGTATCTTGGCACTCCGGTTATAGACCCTCTGTTGAGCACTTTGGGCCTGTTCCATGTGCTCTCTGACAACAGGTACCACGGCTGCAATCCTATCCTGCATTTGTGTTACATGCTCAATAACGCTTCTATAAGGAGTGGGCTGTCCTTCCCACGTCTCTTTGGCAATATCCAACAACCCTCTGGGGTGTCTACCATACAACAAATCAAACGGAGAAAACCCCGTAGAGGACTGAGGAACTTCTCTGATGGCCATTAACAAGTAGGGCAACAAACAATCCCAGTTTTTCCCATCTCTCTCAACAACCTTTTTTAACATACTTTTTAATGTTTTATTAAACCTTTCCACCAACCCGTCAGTTTGGGGATGGTAGATGGACGTCCTGAGGTGAGTGACCTTAAATAACTTGCACAATTCTTTCATGATCCTTGACATAAATGGAGTACCTTGGTCAGTCAAAATTTCTTTTGGTATTCCCACTCTACTAAATACCTGCACCAGCTCCTTAGCTATCGCCTTGGTTGTGATAGTGCGTAAAGGGACAGCCTCAGGATATCGAGTGGCATAGTCCATAATTACCAGGATATACTGATGGCCCCGAGCAGACTTTAACAAGGGCCCCACGAGATCCATGGCTATTCTGTCAAACGGGACCTCTATAATAGGCATGGGAACTAGTGGGCTCCTGAAATGGGGTCTAGGGGCATGATACTGGCATTCAGGACAGGAAGAACAATATTCAGACACTTCTTTATAAACCCCTGGCCAAAAGAACCTTTGTAAAACTCTTTCAGTGGTTTTTTCTGCCCCTAAATGTCCTGCGGTAACGTGACTATGAGCTAAATCTAGTACCGTTCTCCGATAAGGCTGGGGAACTACCAGCTGTTCTACCACATCCTCACCCCTTTTGACAATGTGATACAAGAGCTCATTACAGATGGCCATGTGGGGATACGTAACCCTGTCACCTGGTACCACAGGTTCCCCATTAACAATCTTAACATTCTCTCTAGCCTTTATTAAGGTAGGATCCTTTAACTGTTCAGACGCAAACAGATCCTTCTTTACCTCCAGGTCAGGCACGCTTTCAGTTCTAACTACTATGTCTCTGTTCCCGGCAAGAGGGTCCTCACTGGACTCCCCATCTGTCACTTCCCCAGCCAAACTAGCAAAAGGCAAAGGGCCAGAAAGTTCCGAAGACCCACGTACATCCATAAAATCACCGGTATTATCAACTGGCTTTTTACTTCTCACATCTGTTGATAACCGTGATTCCCACAGTTTCCAAAAATGAGGAAAATCCCTCCCTATTATGGCCTCATGCACCAAGGTAGGGACCAGTCCCACTTTAACCATTGCTGACCCACAACAAGTTTCTATATTCACCTCAGCAGTGGCATAATGTTGGGTATCCCCATGTATGCAAGTTACCCCAATAGGTATTTGCTGGACCTTTAAGGGGTTCACTAACCCAGCTTTCACGAGGGTAACTAAACTTCCTGAATCTAGCAAGGCCTCTACCCGGTTACCCTCTAAGAACACATCACACATTTGTTTTTCCAGCTCAGGTGAAGGTACCACAGTACAGGCTAACCTAGCAAAGAAAGACATTCTGCGACATTCAAAGGCAGCATCACATTGCATGGGTTCTTGCATGACTGGGCAATTGGCAACAACATGACCTGGCATACCACATCTAAAACATTTAACCACACGATTATCAACCCGTTTGGGCAACATAGACCGTTCTAGCCCCATTGGCCTGTCTCCAGGGCCAGTGTTTAAAGTCTCTCCAGCCTTGCGTTCTCTTAACCGCCCAGCAACGTTTTCCCACGGAACAGTCTTACCAGTCTTTACTGAAGGGCGCTGTCGAGGATCTATGGGTTGCTGGGTGGTCATCAGTAGTTCCTCTGCTGCCAAATACCGCTCTACCATGTCTACTAATTGGTCAGCAGTACCCGGGTTTCCATGGCTCACCCACTTGCGCAGGACCATGGGCAAAGATCTCAAGTAGCGGTCCATGACGACTCTTTCAACCATCTGGGGACCAGTTAATGTCTCTGGCTGTAGCCATTTTTTTGTTAGCTGAATAAGGTCGTGCATCTGAGAGCGCGGAGGCTTCTCCATGGCGTACACCCAACGGTGCACCCGTTGTGCTCGTACTGACAGCGTGACTCCCAGGCGGGTCAGGATCTCAGTCTTTATTTTATCATAGTCCCGAGCCTCAGCAGGGCTTAAATCAAAGTACGCTTTTTGGGGCTCACCTGACAGAAAAGGTGCCAGCAGACTGGCCCACTGTGCTTTTGGCCAGTTCTCACGCTCTGCAGTCCTTTCAAACGTGGTCAAGTAGGCCTCCACATCGTCAGCCTCTGTCATTTTCTGCAAGAAGTGACTGGCCCGTATAGAACTAGAGCTGGTCGGAGCACTGACGGCCACATCTCCAATCCGGGCTGCAAGGCTCTGCACCACTTCTGTTAAGGCCTCTCTATCCTGACGCTGTTGCCGGTAAAGTTCGTCAATAGCCACCTGCTGCTGTCTCCTATTTTCCTCCATTGCCACCTGCTGCTGTCGGTTGGCCTCCTGCTGAGCCGCTGTAGCTTGCAGCAAGGCTTTAAGCAGATCCTCCATGTCGACAGATTTTTCAGGCGGCTTTGTAGCTGCTTTCACCCAAGACATATATCAAACCCTCAGGGGTGAGTCTCAGTAACTTCACACTGGGCTGTATCTGCATAAACCACCGTTTTCTGCAGGCCTCACAAAGCTGCTGCTTTCACTTATGCGCAGAACGGGGTTGCTCGCATTCTCCACCAAGTTGTAACACTGTAGGGGTGCAAGGCGCCTTTTCCTGGGGAATATGGTAGCACGCAGCAGCTGAGGAACAACACAAGTCCAGTTTCTGGTACAACTGACCCCGGCCAGTTTTATTGAAACAGAAAATAAAACAAACCCCAAAATAAAAATACCTTGCCTGTCCGGCACTAACTAAACATAAGATATTCCTAACTGTCACTAAACAAAACACAGAGTTCTTCAGTACATACTGTATAGCTTACTTGCATCAGAAAGCGTGTCTCTCACACACAGATCCCTCAGCCTTCCCAGGCAGTCTGCCCATACTAATCAGGTTAGCAGCACTATAACACACTTACACAGCTGAAACCCTGATTAGCCCTCTGTGAGGCCAAAGACCCG
Source organism: Pseudophryne corroboree (assembly GCF_028390025.1). Classification (NCBI taxonomy): domain Eukaryota; kingdom Metazoa; phylum Chordata; class Amphibia; order Anura; family Myobatrachidae; genus Pseudophryne; species Pseudophryne corroboree. The sequence goes on along the minus strand of NC_086444.1, from coordinate 173,464,505 downwards.
AACTGGGCCCAATGTCTAGAACTCGCCTTATCTCTCTCTCAGAGCCTTTACCCAGCTTTTACAGCAAACTGAAAAGGTTCAGACAAAACAAAAAGCATTTTTCCTAGAAGTTAACATTTTCTAAAACATGTAAGACAAGAACCTGGGACAAATATACCTGCCCTCAAACACTATCCCAGTGTTCTTGTCACAATGTGTACCCTCGTGTCAGGGACATGGGGTTCCTCTGTGATATGAAAAACATCCTTTATTGCAATAATCATATATTGAATACCTTTAGCCAATTTTGGCTGTAACTTTGCATCATCGTAGTCGACACTGGAGTCAGAATCCGTGTCGGTATTAGTGTCTACTATTTGGGATAGTGGGCGTTTTTGAGACCCCGAGGGTCCCTGCGACATAGGGCCAGGCAGGGCCTGACTCTCTGCATAATTCCTGGACTCAGCTTTGTCCAACCTTTTGTGCAATAAATTCACATTAGCACTTAAAACATTCCACATATCCACCCAGTCAGGTGTCGGTGTTGCCGACGGAGACACCACATTCATTTGCTCCACCTCCTCGCTAGGAAAGCCTTCTACCTCAGACATGCCGACACACACGTACCGACACACCACACACTCAGGGAAACCTCTTATCTGAAGACAGTTCCCCCACAAGGCCCTTTGGAGAGACAGAGAGAGAGTATGCCAGCACACACCCAGCGCCAATGACCCAGGAAAAAAAACACACTATATGTTTACCCAGGTTGCGCTGTAAATATCTATTTGCGCCAAATGATGTGCCCCCCCCCCCCCCCCTTTTTAAACCCTCTTTCACCGTGGTATGCAGGGGAGAGTCCGGGGAGCTTCCTCTCAGCGGTGTGCTGTGGAGAAAATGGCGCTGGTGAGTGCTGAGGAACAAACTCCGCCCCCTCAGCGGCGGGCTTCGGTCCCGCTGAAAAATTCAAAAACTGGCGGGGGATCTCTTTAATATACAGTGCCCAGCCTGTATATATGCTTATTGCCAGATTTGGAGGTCCTTATTGCTGCCCAGGGCGCCCCCCCTGCGCCCTGCACCCATACAGTGACTGCCGTGTGTGTGTGCTGTGTGGGAGCAATGGCGCACAGCGTTACCGCTGTGCGTTACCTCTATGAAGATCTGAAGTCTTCTGCCGCCTCTGAAGTCTTCTTTCTTCACATACTCACCCGGCTTCTATCTTCCGGCTCTGCGAGGAGGACGGCGGCGCGGCTCTGGGACGAACGGCGAGGGCGAGACCTGCGTTCCATTCCCTCTGGAGCTAATGGTGTCCAGTAGCCTAAGAAACAGAGCCTAACATTAAAGTAGGTCTGTTTCTCTCCCCTCAGTCCCTCGATGCAGGGAGTCTGTTGCCAGCAGGCTCCCTGAAAATAAAAAACCTAACCAAAATACTTTCTTTTCAGGAAAACTCAGGAGAGCTCCCTGTAATGCACCCAGTCTCCTCTGGGCACAGTAATAAACTGAGGTCTGGAGGAGGGGCATAGAGGGAGGAGCCAGTGCACACCCATACCTAAAGTTCTTTCTTAGTGCCCATGTCTTCTGAGGAGCCCGTCTATCCCCCATGGTCCTTACGGAGTCCCCAGCATCCTCTAGGACGTAAGAGAAATAAAGCATGCAGCACAGACGTATTATCTTGGGTGGGTTGGTAACCAAGGGTGTAGCTACCATAGGTGCAGGGAGTGCAGTTGTTATGGGGCCCAGAGCTGAGAGGGGCCCACCTTCCCTGTCACAGTTACATGTGTTATATACAAGGGTGTAGCTACCATAGGTGCAGGGTGTGCAGTTGCTTTGGGGCCCAGAGCTGAGAGGGACCCACCTTCCCTGTCACAGTTACATGTGTTATATACAAGGGTGTAGCTACCATAAGTGCAGAGAGTGCAGTTGCTATACATTTTTTCATATAAAATAGATCTAGTTACACCCCTGGACCTGCTCATTGTAATGTGGTATAAAATGTTCTGGAGAGCTGTATAATGTTACATAATATGAAGTGGGGCACTGTAATGTGGCACAATATGAATTGGAAGCACTATAGTGTAGCATAATATGAACTGGAGATACAGTGTGTCAAATGTAAATTGGGAGTACTGGGTTGCATAATCAGAGCCGGCCCTAACCAATATGATGCCCTAGGCAAGATTTTGGCTGGTGCCCCCTAGCACCACCGCTGGTTCCGCCTCTGACCTTGCACTTCTTTCCCAGCACCATCACCCCTCACCCATAGTAGTCCTTATTTTGGTGTTTGTACCACCTATATTTTAAATAGGAACAGTTCGCACATTTGGCGCACAGCCCAAAAAGGGGTGTGTTTTTGCTGGCAAGGGGCATGGCCACACAGCAGTAACCCCAATTTCAATTACGCCACACAGTACTGCACTTTATTCACATTTAATCATGCAATAGTTTCCATAATTCATATTACATCCCACAGTAGTATCACTTTACCTTATAAACGTTACTCCTCACAGTAGAGCCCCTTATTCACATTACATCACACTGAATTGCTCCTTATTCACATTACACCACACCCTATTGCTCTTTATTCACATTAGACAACACTGTAGTGCCCTTTCTATACGCAACGCCACATAGTAGAGCACCTTAAACACATAATGCCACACAGTAATACCCCTAACACATATGAGACACATTATTAATGTACTTATAAACATAATGTGCCTTACACATTATGACAACCTTTATTAATGCCCTTTTACACATAATGTCCCTTACACATATGCCGCACATTATTAATGCCCTTATACACATAATGACATACATAGTGTCCCCTACACATTTGCTGCACATTATTAGTGCCCCTATACACATAATGACACATACAGTAGTACCGTTACACATATGCCGCACATTATTAATGCCCTTATACACATGACACACATAATGCCCCTTACACATATGTTGCACATTTTTAATGCATTTTTACATGACACACATAATGCTCCTTACACATATTCCGAACACTACTGCACAACCAACCCACTCACATGCACACAGCAATCACACTGCCACTAACACTGTGACCTCTGCCTCTGCTTGGATACAGATGTGTCCTCATAAATCTTGCCTCAATGCGAACGCCAGCCACATTTTTTTAATGAAAATGCATCTTATTTGCATTGCTATGTGGCTAGGATGCACAAGCAGCTTCTGCTGATTAAAATGATATGCAGCATGCCTATATACTGTGTGAGACTGTGGCTGTATCTGCATATGAAATGCTACACACAGAATGTAGGCATGCCGCATATCATTTTAAATCAGCAGAAGCTGCTGATGCCCCTAGGCATATCAAATGCCCTAGGCAATTGCCTAGTTTGCCTATGCCTATGGCCGACTCTGTGCATAATGGCCCTCATTCCGAGTTGTTCGCTCGCTAGCTGCTTTTAGCAGCATTGCACACGCTAAGCCGCCGCCCTCTGGGAGTGTATCTTAGCAGAATTGCGAACGAAAGATAAGCAGAATTGCGAATAGAAATTTCTTAGCAGTTTCTGAGTAGCTCCAGACTTACTCAGCCATTGCGATCAGTTCAGTCAGTTTCGTTCCTGGTTTGACGTCACAAACACACCCAGCGTTCGCCCAGACACTCCCCCATTTCTGCAGACACTCCTGCGTTTTTCCCAGAAACGCCAGCGTTTTTTCGCACACGCCCAGAAAACGGCCAGTTTCCGCCCAGAAACAAACATTTCCTGTCAATCACAGTACGATCACCAGAACGATGAAAATTCCTCGTAATGCCGTGAGAAAAATACCTAACTTTTGTGTAAAATAACTAAGCGCATGTGCTCTGCGAACCTTGCGCATGCGCAGTAAGCGACTAATCGCAATATAGCGAAAATCGGCAACGAGCGAACAACTCGGAATGACCACCATTGTGTACTGGCAGCCTTACAACAGGACATAATGTGAACTAAGACACTACTATGGGGCAGAATAACATTAACTAGGTCACAACTATGGTTCATAAAATAAACTAGGGCACTATTATTGGGCATAACAGTAACAACTGCTGCAGAGAGGCGTCTCTCTAGCAGCATTGGGACAGTGGTCCCTTCAAAATGTTGCCATGGGGCACACAAATTTCTGGCTACACCCCTGTCGGTAACACAACACAACATATTGTAGAAAAGTAATATAAACTATGTCAATGTAAAAAGTTTGCCCTGGGTCTGAGGAAACCTTTGCTCAAAAGCTGTTTGTTAGTAAAGAAAAGTAATCTAGGATTTAGCATATTTCATATGGGATCTGTATGATTTCCCGGCGGTCGGGATCCAGGCGGTCAGGAGACAGACGCCGGGAGTCCGACAGCCGGTATCCCGGCGGCGAGTGGAGCATGTCCCCTCACGTGCTCGCTGCGCTCGGGCCCGGTGGCGACCTCAGGTCGCCACAGGTTTCTATTCCTCTCCGGGTGGTGGCGTGGACCACCTCCCAAGAGGGGTAACCAGCCAGCAGCCAGGACTCCGACCGCCGGTATTTCAGCTGGTGTCGGGATTCCGGCGTCGGTATCCTGACTGCCAGGATCCGGACAGGAGGTCAGTTGACTGCCTCCCTTTCATATGGCTCATATTACACTGTGCCCTGAGTGAGGAGACAGGATGCAGTTTAGTAGTGCTCACTAGATTATACATGAATTCCACCTACCATTTATTATTAAGCTAACACCCTGCTTGCTCCCTTAGGCAGAACTGCGAAGGTACCAAGCAGCTAGCTGCCACCAACATTGACGTCTGTTTCTTCTATTAACATCCAGGTTTATCAGTGAATACTTACACTGCACGAAGTCAGTTTCTGAAACAGATGGTGATTAGTCTCACGCAAGAGGAGTGGTTCAACCTGTTCTCTGCTATGGCTGTCACAGGTAATGTTGGAATACTAATGGGGGCAGCACACCTATGCTGTGCGGGACCCTGTCATGAGACCACCACATTTCTACTGGAGCTGGGAAAACTTTACTAAAAGATACATTAACGGTGTAATTACCCTTAAATAAGTGTAAATATGAAAACAGAAATCCTCTCTTCTTGGCGTGATCTATTCCACCCAAGGTAATCCTACGTAGTGCGCCCAAATTTACTAAAACAAATAAAAAATACAGATGGGAGTCCTGTGTATCTTGACATATCATTAGGCAGGGTTTCCCGCCTCCTACTCTGACAGGCAGAAAAGACTGGGAGCCAGTCCCTGTGATCAGCTCAGTCAGTGCTATATTAGTCACTGACTCATATTTTTACTCACTCATCTACTGTAATCACTCACAACATTAACCATTACCAAGCACCCCAAACCCCCTCTCCCCACTGCCATTTGTATCGAATAGCAGAAACTGGTTCGGTAGACCCACAGGTTTGTTATAGCGAGACCCCCAGTAGTGAAGCGTGGCTGTGATGTGTTCGATGGTGAATGGGCTGCCTTACATAGAACAGAGATGTAATGCACAACAGCTGTACCACATTAGTAGAGAACGTGATTTTTTTCCTAAAGAAGTTGGTAGAGTGCAAAGAAATATCAATCCTGCAATAGGCCAAACATTTTGTCACAAACCATCACCAGAGACGCACATGTTTTTTACATAATGCTGCCGCTTTCTAGTGGTCCATCATTCACTTGTCCCTGCAGGGCAGGTATTCCAGGTATCCTCTGCATTAGAGCCAAGACATCGACGACGCCATCTTGTGTCCAGCCAGATGACCACAAGCCAGTCAGTCCGGAACCAGTCTGGCTGCACTTGATTTCTGCAGCCAATCCAGACCCAGAGAGCCCTATATAAATCCCTTCTGGCACTTCCTCCAGTGCCAGGGCAACTTCTGTGTATCTTGCACGTAGGCTTGTACAAGCTGTGCTCAGAATATTGGCTCCACAGTTTCCTGCTAGATACCGTGTATTTCATCAGCAAGTTAGCCAAATTCCTGTTCCTAAGAGTAACTAATCAGCATCAGCCGTCAGCTGTGATACCTGATGTCTAAGGCTAGGTACACACTCGACAGTAAACCGGGGAAATGTCCTTTTGAGCCGACTCAGAGTGATAAATCGTCCACATCATCCAGTGAGTATGCACTATCGCACGCCCCCGTGAGTCGCTCCTTGCATCTTCTCATTTGACTGCAGTGCAATCAGATCAGAAGATATCGTGAACGATTTTGAGCAAATCGTCTAGTGTGTACACACTGCCTGATATATAAGGGATGTAGTCACAATCCCGGCGGTCGGGATCCCGGCAGTCAGCATACAGAATGCCGCCAGGGGGCCGAAGGTTATTCCCACTCATGGGTGTCCACGACACCCATAGAGTGGGAATAGAACCTGTGGAGAGCGCAGGTTACCATCCAGTGAACGGTACCTAGTTTAAGTAAGTTTCTGCTGCAGCCAGCCTAGCTGCCTGGAATTCCAGTGTGTTAACTCTTGTCCAGCAAGCACCTCAACCGTCTTCTGTTTCCAGTGCACTGCTTGCTCTCCAAGTTAGGATCCAGCTTCAACCTTACCTGATTCTAATATGCTGGCATTAACCATTCATTGCAACAAATACTGTTATTGGCTCTCCAAGTCTGTGACCAGTTTCAGCCTTAGCCCCACTCAAGCCTGCGGGTTAACTCTTTATTGCTACAGTTCCACTCCTGTGCTTCAAATATCACTTCAGTGACAGGCATGCCTGCCTGTTCCAACCTGCACTTTATATCCGTTACCCTGTGAGCAGGTACAGTGTTCCTTATCATATGACTGTCAGTGTGCAAGCTACTGCACATTTGCTCTCTCCAACTGCTCCTGCGTGTAGAGACTCATTGTCCAGCAACTGCTGCCTCTGGCATACCCCAGTGCATATACTACAGACATCCTGCTCCCACGCTCATCTCACATCCTGTGTTCTACAGGGGTGGTCTTCAGTATGCCGGCTGTCGGGATCCCGGCGCCGGAATCCCGACAGCCGACATACCGACACTTATTTTCCCTCGTGGGGGTCCACGACCCCCCTGGAGGGAGAATAAAATAGCGTGGCGCGCGTAGCGCGCCACCGTACCCGCAGCGTGGCGAGCCCGCAAAGGGGTTAATTTGCACTCGCCACACTGTCGGTATGCCGGCGGTCGGGCTCCCGGCGCCGGTATGCTGGTCGCCGGGAGCCCGACCGCCGGCATACCATACTACACCCTTCTACAGTGGATATCATCATTCATGGCCGCAACTAGGGAGAGGGCTAGGGCGGCATGTGAGCCAGCGCTGGACTTGAGGGGGCGCTGTCCTGCCAAGTCTATTGTTTCTGCCGCTGCGGGACTGAGTCGGACAGCCCACAGCATGTTTCAGCACTTTGACCACAGGCTCACTGAATGGAGCTACTGAAGAGATGGCAGCAGCACCTGTCACACAGGGAGGGGGGCTGGTATAACCGGAAGTTATCATGGGGTGGGGAATTGTTAGACAGTGAAATCCGCCTTCACTCCTCCTCGCCCCCCTCTCCTCTGCAGCAGCCAAAGGTGGTGGTGGGAATCCCCTCCCTCCTGTCTCTCCTCCTCTCCTGACGTTTTTTGTCTCTCTCTTCCCTATGTGGATGGGGTGGGAAGCTGTAGTTTCCCCCCTCCCCATCACCCTGGCCTTCGAGTAGGACTACTCCCCTGGGGCCCCCCTGTGCGCAAACTTCTCATGGAAGTGCGACTTCCCTTCCCCAGCCATGCAGCCAGCATCCAGGGGCCTAATTCAGACCTAATCGTAGCACCAAATTTGTTTGCAGATGGGCAAAACCATGTGTACTGCAGGGGGTGGGCAGATATAACATGTGCAGAGAGAGTTAGATTTGGGTGGGGTGTGTTCAAACTGAAATCTAAATTGCAGTGTAAAAATAAAGCAGCCAGTATTTACCCTGCACAGAAATCAGGATTTTGGTACTTACCGATAAATCCCTTTCTCCGATTCCACAGGGGCCACTGGAGCGTAGTTACAATGGGGGAAATAGTAGGCAGTAATTGGGAGCTGGCACTTTAAAATTCTCACACTGTGGCTAGCTCCTCCCCTACTATCTCCCCTCCAAGCCAGTCTACGTAAAACTGTGCCCGATGAGAGATGGAATAAACAAACCTTAAGGTAGAGGAGGTTAATGACGCCCTGTAAACCAGGATAAACCAAACTAAACCTGGAACAGAACCTGACAAAAACCAGGCTAGCCTGTACTCAACAAGCAGTCATATATTGATCTGCAAACCTTTAAGCAAAAAACAAGGAGGAACAGCGCTGGGCGGGCGTCCAGTGGCCCCTGTGGAATCGGAGAAAGGGATTTATCGGTAAGTACCAAAATCCTGATTTCTCCTTCATCCACTAGGGGCCACTGGAGCGTAGTTACAATGGGGACGTCCCAGAGCTCCCAAAAACGGGTGGGAGAGCGCTGAGAGTCCTGTAAAAACTGCTCGGCCAAACTGTGATGCAGAGGCCGCAAAATTGTCAAACTTGTAGAATTTGACAAAACGAATGTCGGTCCGACCAAGTAGCCGCCCGACAAACCATTTATGGAGACCCCACGGGCAGCCGCCCCCGAAGGTCTTACAACGCGCATAAAGTGCGCTGAAATGGAAAACGGAGGCTTACTAGCAACCGCCAAGAAGACTATCTGATGGTCAGATGTATCCAACGTCCCAGCGTATGCTGGGACCCCGGCTATTTAGCACGGGAGCATCGTACAGCACAAAGAAGAAAAACACTTCGTCGAATAGCCGAAGACCTCTGTAGAGAGTCGGCGAGCCCTGACAACATTCATAGAGGACCAAAAAACACTAGTGTCAGATTTATCTGAAAAATGGACATTCCCTCTGGAAGAAACGACCGCCGAGACCGAAGCTCAGCCGGGGGAGTTGCCAATAGAGTACTCCCTGAAAAAGAGGCCGAACTGACGGCCGCTAGGCTAATCTCTTTTGGAAGAAAACCGGAAAAGGCAGATACCTAAAATTCAGGTCAGTGTGGTTTGAAGCGCAGCTGAGCAAAACCTCCCAGAGAAACCAAAGATGACGGCTGAATGGTAACTGAAAAAAGGGGAAAACCCCTTTTATGCTTATTATGTCCCATACAGTTTTCCAAAAGTGGCAAAAGCGAGAAGAGATAACAGACTTCTGAAATCGAGGCCCAGTAGGCCTAACCGAACTAGGGAACTCCTCCCTTCTGAGGTCTCGAGAACAGTCACACGGTTAAACGAGACCAGTGTAAGATTGAACAAAGAAAAAGGACCCTGTTGAAGTAGACAGTCCAGTCGAGGTAGGAGCCAAGGCTCCTCTACTGACAACAGGTGTATCTGTATCTTCAAGTCATGCGTGGCCCAACCAGAGCCACCGAGAGGGCTAGCACACATAATCCCCTCCTGTGTTACCGAACATGAGGTAGAAATCAAAAAGGGAGGCAGGATAGAATAACCAGAAAACTCCCCGGAGCCCTGAGGGCCTCCTCGGCTACTGCCGTCCGAGCTCACGTCCGAGAGTAGTAAAGGGTTAAGAGTCAGTCAGAACGCCCTGAGGTCGATCCGAAATCTCCGCCCACAGCGGACCAGCTGACAAAACTCCGGGGAATGTTTCCTCACCCGGGAGTCTGACCTGGTGGCTTGACCTTTTTGGAAAGAAGATTGTTGTCCCCCGCTCAGAGAGGAATGTTGTCCCCCGCTCAGAGAGGAATGTAGGCGACCACTCATTGCGTCGCAACTTGACAGAAGGAATAGAGTACCTGGTGCCGAGGAAGGAAAAAAAAAATCCTCTGACGGACCGTGTTGAGAAACGTCTACGAGGAGCATAAATTGGATCTGTGTTGAACCAGAAGCTCCTGGATCTTCCGGATATTCAGAAGCCACCTAATGTACAGAGTGGGAAAGTAGCAGTAGATTGTCCCATTAGGGAACCAACGTCACCTACTGCCCTTGAAAAAGAGTTATTCTGTGATCTTCCTGAACTCTGTGGGAGCGGAAGAGAGACCGAAAGGAAAGGACTTACAGTGAAAATGAGAATCCTGTAATGCGACTGAGTAAAGCCCGATGAGGAAACCCAACGGAAATCAGTAAACAGGCATCCCTGAAGACAAGGGACGCGTAAAACTCCCTTTCTTGTTCAACTAGCAATCACAGACTGAAAGGATTCTAAGGCCAGAATAGGCCTGGCCGAGCCAACTGGCTTCGGAACGTGAGAAGAAAACAAAGGCCTGAGAACTGTCCCGATTCAAATGATATGTGAAAAACAGGGATCAACACCCTTTGCGGTTAGAAGCATATGGAGCGCCGCCTGCAGTATGACTCTCTTGTCATCGTAAATCGGCCGACCCCTGCCGAGGGACTCCTGAGATGGTTGTACTCCAAAATCTAGTTTGTAACCGCCCAAGCCTTCTCAGTTCTTCCCGCAGGACCACCGACCTGCGCCTACCCTGGGACCCTCCAGGTGGTAGGAAAGTCTGACCTGTAGTGGGTTTATAGGATGACCTAAAATCAGACTGGACCGAGGATGCTGAACCTCTGCTTCAGCCTTTTACCCTGAGATCCCCTGGCGACTGAGATATCGCCCGTGTGGAGTCGAAAGTTTGAAGGGGCACGGAAAAATCTAAAGGAAAGACCGGTAAAGGTCTGTCTTGGAGCTGGGGCAGTATTAGGAGAAAGCAAAGTGGACTTACCTCCCATGGTTCAAGAAATCCTGCAGAAAGATCCTTCCCTTGAACCATCTGCCCCGTAGGATTACATGTTCACCTGTCACTGTCGCAGACCCAGAGGTCGTCGGGTTAAGACAGCCCAAGCGAAAATGCAGGGTCCGAGTCTGCAGACGTGGAGACCTCCAAAGATCATAAAGCAGAATCCTGATTCGGACCTGTACCAAAGTATCAGTTTATCCTGATGCGACTTATCCCGTAACCTAGAGGACAATTGTTCCACAACCTACCTGCTCCGGACAAGATAGAACCGCGCTGCCGTATATGTCTTTGATGGATCCCTGAGCAAGGCTGCCTCAGGAAAACAGCAGCTTGTTGGACCGGCGATACATCGAGGGGTATACCCTAGAGAGGTTCTGATACCATCTCCTGCCGTCTGCGGGGAAAGGATAGGAAAAACAAACATTGTTTGATACCTGATATTGTGTATTCGGGTGTCTGCCGGCCGCCTACCGGAGCCTGCCCAGCTCATCCGAGACTGGACCAGTCGCTGTCATTTCGTCATTGGCGTCGAACCCCGATGGACTTGACGTGTCCGCCTCCTTTACCTGCAGTACCAGACGAACTGCTGTATAATGCACCTGGATATTCTGAGACACTGGTTCAGACTCCACAGAAAACAGACATCATCAGTATTGTAACCTGGAAGGTTAGTTAGCAAGGTTCCTTTAGAAACCTGGAGAGGTGAAATGACGTACAAGGTCTCTGGTTAATAGTGACATTACCTGTATAATCTGAGCTGTTCAAACAGGAGTGTTCTGCAGGTGCGTGGAGGGCTAAGCAGATGGCTCCACCGCATACTTCACACCTAAGAGGGAATTCTTTGACTATCCCAGGTGAGACCAACGAAAGGAGAAAATGTGGGTTAAATAAACACAGCCCTATGTAAGGTCTGCACTATAATGTGTAGTGACCAACACGATTCAAATAAACTTTCTGGAGCAGCGGAGACCTGAACCAGTAGCGCTGCGCTGTGGGACAGAAGTCTTAGCCCTAGGCTATAGGAGCTCCCCTTAAAGTTTTTCAAACCCTGGTCCCCCTGTACAGATACCCGCTACTAGCATACTGAGCAGCAGCGCTATTTGTCTGATGCCTTACACACATTTCTCAAATTACAAATAGCATTAGTAACTAGTGACACCAAGGAATAATAAAGGGAAGGCAACACCCCGCCCTGTATGTAGTGTACCGCTAATTTAGGTGCACCAGATGTTTCTCGGAGGTTCCGCTGGCTTTTCAAAATGGTGACCAGACTGCGAGAAAAGATGGGGGAAAATGTTATGTGGTAAGGAGGTATTTTGTTATTAGAAAACATTGCGGAAATGGTTTGTTTTATCCTAAGGATGTATGTGGACACATCTGTACAAACTACACACAGCTAGGGCCACGGTGGGAACCAAACCCACGACCTCCAATGCCGCGAGGCAGCAATGCCAACCACTACACCATCCGCACTGCCCTATATACGGTATTGTATGCATATATCTATATACATACCTCCACACATATACATATTCATATCTATATCTATATATATACACACCCACAGTGAATCCAACCGTGTATGTGAACCCACTAGGGTAGATAAATACTGTGCCTGTGTAAATACTGTCTATTTGAACCTAATAGTATTTGTAGGGTAAAGCACAGTAGATTTTTAATCAGTAATGAGATGAGCCCCAGCTCCTGTAATAGAGCAGGCTCCATGTATGAAATGTCTGGCAGAGGACTCCTCCTGCCGGGAGGAATGGCTGACAAAGTCAGATATTACCAATATGTCAGCAACTCCCTGCACAGAAACACTAAAAACCCCCCTGAAACAGGATTTGTGCCTAGAGGCAGTGAACGCTGCGATCCGCCGCCGGGAGCCCGCTGAGCAAAGCGGGAATAGCCTTCACCCCCACATCCTACCTTTATCCTCCCTGAACAGCCCGGAGAGGGAAGGGAGCTTGCAGCGGCCGGTCCTGTAGCGGCCGGGGGACGGAGAGCGCTTAACCCGCCGAACAGAGCGGGAGTTAGCTCCGCCCCCCGCTTCGGCGCCAAATTCAAACCTGCTCTACAGTAAGCGGGAAGCGCCCTGTATCTCCCCGTCCGCTTGTATGCTGCGGCCGGGGAGCGGACAGTCCATTACACAACACTGACATAAGATAAAGGCGGCAACTATAAAAGGCAACCAGCCTTGTAACTTACATTTCACTGTTCTGTATCCCCCGGCTGCCTTCTGCTGCAGCCGGGTAGTGAAGAGCGCTGAGCCCGTCTACAGAGCGGGCTGAAGCTCCGCCCCCCATATAATGGCGCCAAGTTCAAATTAGTAAGCGCCTTTGATGCACTCCAGCCTTCTATGACTATATGATTATATGTTGAAAACTGAATCTGCAAAAGCATACATCAGTCTGGAGGGGGGGATGTTTGTACTCACCACTTTAGGCGTACTCTGTTCGACCCCGTGGCCCCGACACGCGCCGCACGCAGCGGTGTCCGGCCGGAATCCTCTGTGATGGAGTGGCCCCGACACGCGCCGCACGCAGCGGTGTCCGGCCACATTTGATACTCACCGCTGCCCTGCTGCCGGAATCTTCTGCTGGATGGAGTGGCCGCGACACGCGCCGCACGCAGCGGTGTCCGCCAACTCAGGAGAGCTCAGTGTCTCCCTCAGCCGGGGCCCATCCCGAGCCGCACGCAGCTGCGATGGGACCCCGCCGGCAGCTCCCGCGGTGCAGACTGGCAGTGGCAGAGCTGCCAGTCTGTGTGTGTAAGTAAGAAAAAATAAAATAATAAAGAAAAAAGAAAAATTCTTCAGCTAAACCCAAGTGAACCAGCTCACATCGGGCACTAACTAAGACTGGCTTGGAGGGGAGATAGTAGGGGAGGAGCTAGCCACAGTGTGAGAATTTTAAAGTGCCAGCTCCCAATTACTGCCTACTATTTCCCCCATTGTAACTACGCTCCAGTGGCCCCTAGTGGATGAAGGAGAAACAATATAAACCACCCAAATCTAACTCTCTCTGCAAATGTTATATCTGCCACACCTGCAGTGCACATGGTTTTGCCCAACTGCTAACAAATTTGCTGCTACGATCAGGTCTGAATTAGGCCCCATGTCGCTGTGCCATACTTGCCTCCCCTCCCGCATTCAGCGGGAGGCTCACGTTTTTTTAATTGAGCCTCCCGCTGCCCCGGAATTATTCCGGCTCCTCCCGGTTTTCATATGTACTCCGTAGTAATGCGGACTGCACATGCGCCAGTCGAAAGTGCCGGGGCGGAGCCTGCTTAAGTGAGTGACAGCATGCAGCCTGCTGTAGTCACGATGGGGGCGGGGTTGTGCGCTCTGATTGATTGAAGTAGCGGTGCGCAAAGGAGAGGATACGGGTGGGAGCGGGGCTGTAGCATATGAGTGACGGAGCTGTCGGGTATGTTAGGGGGCTGGGGCATGGCTTGCTGTAGCTGTGTATGAGAGCCGGAGTGAGAGAGGCGGGAGGAGGAGACCGGCGGTGGGGGGGAGCAGCGGGGGCGGAAGAGCAGAGCGGTTCCCGTCTGCTAGAGAGGAGAGGACAGCGGTCTCACACAGCCCCTAGGACTCATGTGAGGTTGCTAATTGGGAAGCTGCTTCCCCATATCACGTGGTGCTGCAGGTACATTCATGAGTATGGGGACTTATGGATGCCATGCTCTCTGTGCAGTGGGTGCAGGTGAGGTATCATGTGTTTCCTGGACTGACCCCTCCATGCCCTGTGTTCTTGCCGCTGCATGCCCAGTGACACCCCTGGCATTTCTGGGCATGCACGTCAGCATTGGTGTAAATTGCTGTATTGCACCACTGTGACTGTCCCCTGTTGTCCTGTGTGTTATTCATCATGTGTCACACATTGTCCAGCTGGGGAAGTAGTGCCTGGTCCATACTTGCCTACTCTCCTGCATTTAATGGGAGGCTCACGTTTTTTTTAATTAAGCCTGCCCCACAAATCTTCTGTGTCTTCCTGGTTTTTTTTGTTTGTTTTTTTACATGTCCTCTGTGTTAATGTGGGCTGTGCACGTGCCAAGTCCAAATGTGCTGGGGGCCAAGCCTGCATGGGCAACGTCCTGAGGCATGAGGTTGTGTTATTTATATGCTGGCCAATGCAGAGTTGTGGGTAGTGTTGGCCATTCAGCGGTGCACACAGGAGAGGTTGAAGTGTGCATGGGCGGAGGTCAGCAGCATCTGAGGCCTCTTTACGCCCCCCCATGGTGAATGTTCTGTAAAATGTAAGGAAATGGGCAGGGCATTGCAGCGGAAAGGGAACAAACTGGGTAGGGTACAAGTGTGATATAATATGCATAGGATACACTCCTGAGTAGAAATATACACAGTACACCTATGGGTGGCGCTAGACACGCCCCTTTGGGCGGAACATGAGACGCCCCCTCAACGACGCTCCTACAATCCAACAACGAAGCCAGAGAGCCGGGCTGGAGGAGGCGGATTCTTGCAGAAGGGGCAGGTATGTGCGCACCTGCCACACACATGCAGGTCCCTGCTGTCCTCATAGAGGGAAGGGGGGCTATTGTACTCTATGTGGCCGGATGCTGCTGACAACCGACTCACCCACTGTGCAGAGGTATAGCATATACCTCTGCACATATTAAGCCATTTTATAACCTTGATTGCACAGGATTACAGTCAATATATGGATGTTATTCTGACTTGTGGATGTTATTCTGTTTATAATATGTGCAAATTATACATGTTGGCTATTTACTCTGTGCAGGCTGGTTATTGCAGAGGGAGTCAGGGGTACATGAGATCCTTTTCTTATTAGCCAGCAGTAAACGTGGCCCGATACGATTTTTACCTGAATATATATCATATCATATGTTCTATAATGTTCTATGTTAGAACACTGTTTGAACAAAACAGTATTCAGGAGATTGCTGGTATCTGTACTTGCTCTTGGTGACTTGGTTACATACGTTTTTAGATGTGTTGGTCTGGCCATCTATCTTATTGTTCATTAATGGAATGTTTAGTGATTAATAGTTCATATAGAACATGTAAGGTGTACTGTATATTGTATTAAGTATGTGTGTATATCGGGCACATGGAGAGCAGTCACAGACTTAGGGGTCTATTTACTAAGCCTTGGATGGAGATAAAGTACCAGCTAATCGGCTCCTAACGGCCATTCCACAGGCTGGGTTTGAAAAATGACACTTAGGAGCCAATTAGCTGGTACTTTATCTCCGTCCACTTTATCTCCATCCAAGGCTTAGTAAATAGACCCCTTAGTACTGAACCGTCTCTTCTGGACCAGAGAAGACAACAGTAGGGTAAGACAGCATGCTGCACCTCACGTGGGATGGCGTCCAACACATAAAATCTTTTTATAAAGAGCTTAAACATTGTATTTATTTGGACACTTCTACAGTATGTGGTTTAATGTGAAACAGGGGCACAACATGCGGGAAGGGGGGGGGGGGCTCCAAATTACTACCTTGCCCCGGGTAACAAAAATCCAAGTTTCGGCCCTGCATCATTCCTCCTAAGGATGCTGCTTCTGCTACCATCTGTCTGCTATACAGCATCCAGACGCATCACTATCCAGACTGCTACGTATTCCTGGGAGTATCTCTATTGTGACCTTCCATTGTTCTGCGCCATTGCTCTGCAGTTATCTATGAAACGCCCTTTATGAGATGAACTGGATTAGACCTCCAAGTCTTTTTTCACAAACTTACCAGCTGCAAATATACCTCGGGTGCTGACACAAATCCAGGACACACCAAGACAGATCCTGACAAATTTGATTTAACCATCTGGACTCAAGCATGGCTATCCTTAAAACCTGGACTGTAATGGCAGAGTTTGTGAACCTCTGTCTAAGGCATTACTGTAACAGTATCACTGCATGTTCCTGTTGCCTATGTGTACCCACTTTCGTACATCATGATAACATCACTGATATTATTATACAAATACTAACATGCAAACAGTTATAACCCTTCATTTAGTACCGTCTTACCAATGCTGTTCTGTCTGCACCGTGTGTAGGCCTCTGTGCCAGGCTTGATAGCACTTCTGTCCTCGGGAACACCACGCTTCTGAACATGGTTTCTTGTGGTGGAAACATCTTCTCCCTTCCTAACAAGATGATATTGACCCTGAGAATCAGATCCTTTTCTCAGTTTGAATGTTTTTGCCACAGTCCCTTCAGCTTCAAAATCCTCATAGAGACCCCCAGGTTTTCTCCCAAAGCCTTCTCCTAAGTCTCCTCCTGCCATGAAGTCTTCCTCTTCGTCCGTCAGACAGTCATGCTCACTGGCCAAAGAGTCACACATGGTCACAAGGTCCTGCCTGTAAAGCAGAAACACACAGTCAATAACATTACAATGTATTGGCATCTCTGGAATAAACCCTTTAGCACAGGTTTCAGTTCAGCCTTTGAAATGGCCAAAGAGAGCAATGGAATTGTATTGTAGAGTTTATGATACCAAGAATCGTTACCGTTGTACACTCCTATAATAAAATAAAGTTGCTTCACTGCCAGAAACATCAGAGAAGCTTTACAACACACCCTGAATGGGGACAGTGGAATCTGTGGGGAACTGGGGCAGATCATTCAGGTAACACAGGAGCTGATGTGATAAAGAAAACTGACCATCCATCAGCTATTGGGCACTTTCAGAAAGTGGAGGTCCTGAAATATACAGGGTGGCTGTATCTCTTCCAGACTCTCATCCTACTTCAGGTGACTTTATAGTGCACCATCAGAACTACAGAACATCTGGCTATTGCCACACCACTCTAGTTATACCCCTTTCAGAATGACATAAATGTCCCGGGTTATTGCACATGAACGCGCATCAACCCAGGAAATTGCTCAGTGTGAAAGGGTACAGGAACAATATCCCAGGGCGAGCGTCACGGTATTTCATCCCAGGTCTCGACCAGGGTTGAATCCGGGATCGTCCCGGGATGCGGTGCAGTGTGAACGGGTATACCGGGTCAAGGCGACCCAGCACCCGTTCTCTGCATATGAGGAGGCGGTGTTCGGAGATGATTATCTCCAGGCACAGCCTCCGGTAGCGTCAGCGGTGACGTCACCAACCCGGCAATATGCCAGGTCGGGCCGCAAGTCTGAAGGGGTCTCAAGCCGGGTCGCACCTGAGAAGCACTCGTGTACACATTCCCGGGTGCGACCCGGCTCTTGTCAGTCTGAAAGGGGTATACCTAAACACGACCCAGATACTGTACTACCCCTGTGTCTGTACTGCCCCTACATAAAGCTCAGACAGTTATTTGTCATGCTAAGATATGTGGCCATACAGGAGACGTCCTCTTGATTATCAAATGATTGATAGAACATGCAGAACTTGACATTGTTCAGTACAGAGCTATACGAATGCAGACACATGTGCCAAGGCTCTCACGTGTGTCTCCTGTGTCGGGGATCTTAGATTACCAAGACTCAACACTGATCCAAATTGTCATAGTAAATAATGTTTATTCAATAGTAAGTTACTGCCCATTATTCAGTTTACAACTACTACGGTGTCATTGTTAAGCTGAGCAGTTTTGCAGTCCATAGACTAAATCCCATGTGATGTCATGTAGCGCTATTATTACATTTTATTTATAAGGCACCACAAGTGTTTCGCAGCACCGTACATACTGTACGGCACACATTATTATAATACAGGGTACACAGAACTTAACATTACAGAAACAGAAAAACTAAAAACAGAGCACAGGTAACAATGACAGAAGCACCACAGTTCTCAGTACACACTACAGCTGAGATGTAAGGAAGCAAAGAAGTAATCGGTGTACTAGTAGGGCGGGCAGCCGCTATCAGGGTCACTCGCCCTCCCACCTATTGTATAGAAACTGTTGACCTCCAAAACATGCAGGGGTATGTGAGGGGATAGTGTATTCCATTTTACATATCTCTGTGCCCCAGCTTTTCCCCTCACATTTGAAGCTAGTGTTTGGTGTCTAGCATGCAAGGAGATAATAATGCTAATTTACAGAACACAACAGTGCAATCCCACAGTGCAACGTCACGGACATACTTTTGTATGTACAGTATATGTCCAAGATGGAAGCATCTCCGGGAGTTGCAAAACTTGGCACAGTCTGACAGTCAGAAGGAGCTGTGCAGAACATGCCTTCCACAATATGAACTGGGCGCACGTGTAGGCCACATTAACGTGCAAAAATGAAATGTCATTTTATACAATGAGATAAAGAGGTGAAGAGGGTAAATGTCCCTGAACTTGGTTTTTCCATTGCCTTGATGTGCATCTATAGCAGTGTATCTCATGGAACCCTAACAGTGCATTTATTCTAGATCATCCAGCTGGAGCACAGGTGTTCTACAGGTGGTACTCATTTTTCCTGAGGATACCTTGAAAACCACTTTTAGGGTTCCATAAGGACCAACTTTGAGAAACACTAATCTATTCTTGCCACATAATGAACCTGATTTTTCCACCAACTTGGGGAGGGGGTGTATTTTACGCCTTCTAAACCTACAACAGGCACACAAGTGACACATATCACAAACTCCCAATGTTGTCACACTCTATTCATTTATGACACAAATGAGTCTAAAACCAATTAAAATTTTATAAAAAGAAGACTGAAAAATGTTAAAAATAAACCCATGGAAGTACAGGTCCGTATGTTTTTGTGATTTGCTGAACACCTTGAATTAATGAATAGAGGGGGTTATTCAGGTTGCATGGCTAATCTATGTGACCCCAATAAAATACAAAAACAAACTACAATTACTGCTGAAAAGCGCCTCAACAAGTAAATATTATAAATAAAATTGAACTGAACAATTGGAGATTTATTTCTAAAGGACAGAATTCCTGAGATGCTGCGCTTGCTGGAAAACTATGTGCAGCCGTTTTTTTTCTTTATGTGACCCCAATAACCCTGGCTGCGGCAGCAGTGCGCACGCACAGGTCCTGTTCTGCACGTGCGCTAGCAGCCAATGCAATCTGAACGCAGATTGACAATCTGATTGACAGGCAGAGGCGTTTACGGGGCGAGAATGGCGACAGAGCATTGCATGGGTGGCACATCAAAAAGGGGGGAGGGTCGATGTCACACGCAGCCGCTCCGATCAAGAAAATGGCGGCGGACCACCTGCACACCTGTATGCAGGGGGTGGTCCACAATTGCTGCGACCGCAATTTAACTGCGGTCGCAGCTACTGGGCAGGCCATTAGCATGCGAAAGAACGGCTTGCAAATTCTGCTTTTTAGCAGAATTTGCAATCCATACTGAATAACCCCCAGAAACCGCAAAGAACAGCTGAACAGCTATATAGAGCTGTCACTCACACTCATGGTTTAGTCAAGGTCATATTGGATTGCTTTCTTTTTGGTTTTTGGATACTTTGGGGTATATTCAATTAGCAGCGATAACGGACTTTTCGCGTGAAAAGTCCGGTTTTCGCGCGAAAAACCGGACTTTTCCCGCAAAACGCAATTACAGCCTATTCAATTTTCCGGGAAAATTTATCGGTGATCATTTTTTCACTAATTTCACTTCACCTACTCTGAAGCAGGTGAAAAGTTGGAAAAAGTCACTATTTTAAGGTAAAAATGTTTGGATATGGTACAGAACTCCAGGGACACCCCCCTTAATGACTAATTAGGCACATTGAAGTTTTTAATTATTTTTAATTGGCCAATAATGACGTCATTTTTGGGGTGAAAAAGTACAAAGTTATGGAAATTGGGGTTCAAGGTATGGGACAGGTATATTGGGGTGCTTTATGAGTGGGACAGGTGTTTTTAGACTTGCAGATGGGAGTAATCGGTCTGTTTCCACTTTTTTTTTAAAGTACCCTAAAATGACCCAAATATATACTTATACCCATTTTCATGTACCCCAAATTTAATGAGAGCATTTATTTTGCTCAAAAAAAACTTGCTTTCTATCATTTTTTTTGCATTTTAAAAAAAATGCATATAACAGCCATTTCACACAATTTAAGTCCCCAAAAACTCTCTAATGTGATCTCTAATACACTTCTGTTTTCCTATGTTAGTTTAGCATTTTTTGGGGTACAGGCTGATTTCCCCATTTTCACCTGCACTTTTCACTGCAAGAATTTTCAGGTGAAACCCGTTTGGAATTAAATAGGTCGAAAAGTGGAGCGTTTTCGCGGCAATTTTCGCCCGATTGCGGCGAAAAATTTTCGGCCGAAAAATTGCCGTGAATTTGCGGATAATTGAATTCCCTAGTTTATGTAATAAATCACCAAATATTATCATCATTCGATGTGCTTATTTCAATTTTGTTATTCCTTTAAAATAATTATTTTTTTCTAATTATTTTTTTTAAAAATGCAGTAATATTACTCAATCCCACATTAACTTTAAACCTGTTTTTTATATGTGTTTCTGTACAAAAGAATGATTGACAACCCAGTGTACATAGTATATTACTAACAAGATTTTAAGAAATTTTACGGCTCCTAAATAAGAGAAGAATACTGTGAGCTGCTACTGTACACTCAATTGTGTAAATTAATACCCCTTTCACATCGCACAAATAACCCGGTACCGACACGGCATATTGCCGTGTCGAACCGGGTCAGTGTGCGATGTGAAAGCACACTGGGCGATTTAGCGGGTCGCCTGACCCGGTAAATCAACCCGGTAAAAAAGAAGGGTTTTACCCGGGTTGATTACCGGGTCAGGTGCGGTGTGAATGGGAGCCGTGTCGATGCGACACGGTTCCCATTCACAGGATAGGGAGAGGCGGCGCTGGAGATGAGCTCATCTCCCGACGCCGCCTCCACCCCCGCCCCTGCTGCTGCTGCGGCCTCCGTTGTCATGGCAACCGACCCGGTATATTGCCGGGTCGGGGAAGCCTGCAACGGAGCGCAAATGCCGGATCCCACCCGGTAAGTACACGTTTGTCTTACCGGGTAGGACCCGGCATTTGCGGTGTGAATGCAGCATTACTAAGGTGGGAGGTTTTTTTAGAACTTGTGATGTTGCCCATAGCAACCACTTAGATTCTACTTAACGTTTATCTAGCTGCTTCTAGAAGATAATACATAATCTGATTGGTTGTTATAGGCAACATTACCAGTTCTAAAAAAAAACTCCCACCTTAGTAAATTTACTCCAGTGTCAGTGGGGTTAGATGGGATGGAGCTCCCCAATGTCTTTATTGCTAGCATACTAAATGTATTTCATTAACTTCATTCGTTATACAGCAGGCAGTTCTAGTTTTCTCCTATTATATCCTGTCAGTAAAGTTGCTGCTGTGTGTGATACAGGAACCTCCGGAGCATTGTGTGTGGCTGTGTGTGTACAGGAACCTCCGGAGCATTGTGTGTGGCTGTGTGTGTACAGGAACCTCCAGAGCATTGTGTGTGGCTGTGTGTGTGTACAGGAAAGGCTGAGCAGACCGCTCCCAGATACAGCTGATATGCCCCGCACTGCTTATACACCCCCAGCACAGGCAGAAGTGGGGGGCACGCAGATCACGTTACCCCTCTCAAGTGAAATCCCCCACAGTCACCCTAAATCCAAAGATCTGCTACATATTACAATGCATTGGTCCCTATTATATACTCTCCTGTGCGATCATAGGAAGAATAGGAAATACACACTCAGGCACTAAATGGGTAACGAGGGGTTTCACTTGCTGGGTACGGTAGTAGTCTGTGCGCTCACCTGGGCTGTCGGAGCCCTATTCTCTCGTGGTGTCGGTTGTCGGACTCCCACTCTCCTGTAAGGTTTCCTTCCCAATACAGCGAGCTCAGTCGGTTATTTCCTGCTGCAGACAGACGTGGCCTTCCCCCACCCGTGTCACATGCGACAGCTGATGAGGGAGGGACACGGGCTCTCTCACCTGGGTGTATACAGGTACCTGCCCTTATACAAGTTATATTCAGCGAGTCGACTACACAGGAAAACCTGACCCCCCTATCAGGCATGTGGCGAGATTGGGAATAGTTATATTTCCCGCTACTATTTAGACAGATAAGTGTACTTAATAATGTATAATAATGTAATTGTTGCAATTTACCAATGCAGATAAATAGCTAATATTGAATAACAGTAGATCACACACTCACCCATACAGTATTTAAAAAAAACTGTTTTGTTTTTTTAAATGATGTTATAGATATTATTGTAAAAGTATTAAAATATTGCTAACCGGTTGAACTGGTGTGTGACATACTGTACACCACACTATTGGTTATCAGGCTTTGTTTATTGGGCCTGATTCAGATGCGATTGCAACTTCGATGGTGTCTCAACTGAGCGATTATTGGTAGATAGTGCATGCATCGCGGGCGCAGTGCGAACGCGCCAAGGTACCTTTGCGATGCTGCTCGCCGTGGGAATCAGTTGGAGACTGATTGATAGAAAGAGGCCGTTTGGGGCAGTGTCTATAAAAACGCAGGCAAGTCGTGCCCATTTTTGGGAACTGTCTTGGCGTGCGACTGCGATCTTGTATGTATAAAATATGGCGCAAGCATAAAAGCTTCCGTGGCGGCACTCAGGGAGTCATTGCTGAGAATGTTGCGATGGTTTCGGTGGGCGGCTGCTACACTTGTGTTGCCTTGTATTTCCGTCACTGAAAAGGACCGCTGCCGCATCCGCATTGAATCAGGCCCATTGTGAAACACTTCCCCAATCCCACTCCTCCCAATCATACCTGAAAAAAATCTAAAGCCCACCCCTTTCACAACAGCATGTCTCCTACGTCTAAGACAACAGTTACTTGTTTTGCACTTAAAGACATATTGGGGCCTATTCAAATGTTGCGAGTGCCCCCTGCTGGCCGTCTATAGTAATGGGAGTGTATCGGAGCTATTCGATTGTTGCTCATATCAGATGACCATTAGCATTTTACGCGGCTGTTAGCTCCGGGTTTAGTCGCTCAAAGCAGATAAACCCACCTAAAGTCCTTCTTTGTGCGTACAAACTACTGTTTGGATGCCCAAAGCAGGGCTGTATTTAGGGGTCCGAGCGCCCCTGGCAAAGTAAAGGACTGGTGCCCCCCCCCCCCCCCCCATATTTGAAATAGGGAAGGCATGTGTGCCAAAAAAGGGGCGTGGCCGCTCAATAGTACCCCAATTCAAATTACACCACAGTAGTGTACCTTACTCACATTACACAGCACAGTAATGTGCATTATTCACGTTATGCTACACAGTAGTACCCCTTATACACATTATGCCATACAGAACTGCCTATATCTATCTATCTATCTATCTATCTATCTATCTATCTATCTATCTATCTATCTATATATATATATATGAAGGCGTGCATGCTCCTGGGAGAGTGGGCGTGGCCTCACAATTTTATATTATGATATCAAACTATAAATATATAATCACACGCCCTACACATGCACACACACAATTAACAGCCTTACACACAATACCTACAGTAGTTCTCCTTACACATAATGTCCAGTATAGTGCCAGTTACACATAATGACCCCAGTAGTGCAGTGCCAGATACACATAATGCCTCTGAATATAGTGCCAGATACACATATGCCCCCACAGTGCCAGATGCACATATGCCCCCTCAGTGCCAGACACTCATATGCCCCTTCAGTGCCGGACATTTAAATGCCCCCACAGTGCCAGACACACGTATGCCCTCACAGTGCCAGATACACGTATGCCCCCACAGTGCCAGATACACGTATGCCCCCACAGTGCCAGACACACATATGCCCCATGTTGATTTTACTATTAAAGGCATCACTTTTAGGTAGATTCACTTTTAGAGGTGGCAGCTATTAACCCACTCCCGTGTAGTTCCTCGACAGCAGGGATGCCCATTAATGATCAAAGAATGCAGCAGCAGCAGCCATTGTAATTGGCACCGGGGTCCACCACTGCACCACAATACAGACAAGAAACTCTAAATAAACTACACCTCCCAGTAGCCACTGCTTCATGCTGTGATCATTATTGGGCATCCCTGCTGGTGAGGAACGACACGGGGGTGGGGGGATAGCTGCTGACTCTAAAAGTGAATCTACCTACTGCCCGCGGGTGGCACCTCTGGACGGCGCCCCTCCTTGGCTGGCGCCCCTGGCGAGTGCCATCCTGGCCAATAGGAAGATACACCCCTGGCCCAAAGTGCCGAGTTTGCACACATTTTTCTCGCTCCTCAGGAGACTGCCATCTAGTGGCGGCAGAGATGAAAACAATTGAATTTCCCCCATTTATTTATGCAGCGCCAGCATATTCCGTTGCGCTTTACAATTAGGAACTGTCACAGGACGGACGAGGGACATTCAGGACCCTATTCAGTAAGGATTGCAAATTCTACACTTTTTTTTTTTGCCCCCTCCCGTCCCACGAATGCCTCTGCTTGATTGACACACAGAGGCGGTCGCATTTACTGTGGGGCGCCCTCAGGAAATGCGGGCGCAGGACGGGCCCTGCGCATGCGCCTGCATCATCATCGTATTTCTCATACGTCCTAAAGGATGCTGGGGACGACATCAAGACCATGGGGTATAGACGGGATCCAGAGGAGACATGGGCACTCTAAAGACTTTTCATTGGGTGTGAACTGGCTCCTCCCTCTATGCCCCTCCTCCAGACCTCAGTTTTAGAAATGTGCCCAGGTCGACTGGATGCACTCTGAGGAGCTCTACTGAGTTTCTCTGAAAAGACTTATGTTAGGTTTTTTATTTTCAGGGAGATCTGCTGGCATCAGACTCCCTGCTTCGTGGGACTGAGGGGGCAGAAGTAGGAACCAACTTCCTAAAGAGTTTCATGGCTCTGCTTCTGGCTGACAGGACACCATTAGCTCCTGAAGGGAACTGAACGCTAGCCGTGCCTAGATGCTCACTCCCACAGCACGCCGTCACCCCCCTCACAGAGCCAGAAGTCAGAAGACACGTGAGTGTTAGAAGACAGATCTTCAATCAAGAAAGTGATGGCTAAAGGTACCGCGCGGCTGGCGGGAGCGCAGCGTGCCATGTTGCTCACACATACACAGGCACTGCAGAGTGCAGGGCGCGGTTGGGGGGTGCCCTGGGCAGCATGAAACATATGGAAACTGGCATAAAGAAGGGACATACGTTGCTGAGGCACAGTCCTACCCCCGCCAGTATAAAAAAATTACCTCATAAAAGCTGAGGAGAAACACACCATTGAAGAGTGGAGCTTCCTCAGTCAGCCAGCACACTGCTCAGCGCCATTTTCTCTCTCTCCTCAGGCTGCAGAGACAACGCTGGTCCTCCTCCACTACTGAACAAGTATCAGGGTGCAAAACGGGGGAGGGGGGGGGGCACAGTGAATTTGGTGCTATATAATTGTGTGATTAACATTATAAAAGCGCTGAATGTCAGTGGGCATTTTGTGTTCACAGACATTGGGCGGGATGTATTAACATACATCGCCGCACCTCGCCGGTTACCGCAGCGATGTTGATCGCGTATGTACTAACATATGCAATCAACATCGCGATGCGGTGACGGAGGCCCCCCGCGATACCTGTTAGGTGGTCTGCGGGGGGTCTCCGTCACCTCCATGGGGTCCCCACACAGGCTAGATGCCGGGAAGCAGCAGCAGGCTGCCCCCGGCGCCTTCTCCTCCCCCCTGCAGCCGGAAGGACGTCCGGCTGCATTGCTAGGGGGAGGAGGAGATTACCTTCCGGGGCATCATGGAGGAAGGTAAGCTGGGGGGGAGGGGGGGAGGCGTCTGCGGTGGTGTCGGCGGGTTGCGGCGGTCGGCGAAAAGAAGCCCATAGGCTTCTATAGGGTATCGCCATCCAGAGATGGCGATACCCTGGACGCCGAAAACGCGGCGGTAGGGTGTTAGTAAATATGAAAATGCGGTAAAATCCCCGTTTTCGGGGGTTTTACCGCATTTTTGCTTTAGTACATCCTGCCCAGTGTGTTACTGGCGCTGGGTTGTGAACTGGCAAATCCCATCTGTGTCCCTCTGACAGATTTTACTGTGGGTCTGTCCCCTATAAATCCCGGAGTGTCTGTGGTGTGGTTCTGCACGTGTGTGACATGTCTGTGGCAGGGAACTTTGTGGAGACATGTTAGGGACACAGAGGTGTAATATGACACCAAGAGCCTGACTGGGTGAAAGGTTACATGATAGTGTGAATCATATCAGTAGTGATTTCCAGTCTGGAAGAGGGTGACTTCATGGTGTCAGTAGAGATAAAAGATGCTTACTTGCATGTTCCCATTTATCCTCCTCACCAAGCTTATCTGAGATTCACAGTACAGGATTGCCATTACCAGTTTCAGACGTTGCCATTCGGACTCTCCACGGCACCGAGGGTATTCACCAAGGTGATGGCGGAGATGATGGTCCTCCTTCTTTAAAAAGGAGTCAATATAATTCCTTATCTGGACGATCTCCTGATAAAAGCGAGATCCGGGGAACAGTTGGTGCAGAACATCGCACTCTCCCTGTCAGCACTCCAACAACACAGTTGGATCATGAATTTTCCAAAGTCGCAGTTGGAACCGACGACAAGATTGTTGTTTTTAGGGATGATTCTGGACACAGAAGTACGGAGAGTATTTCTTCCAGTGGAAAAGGCTCTGGAAATCCAGAAAATGGTCAAACAAATATTTAAACCAACAAGCGTGTTGATCCATGAATGCATTCGGTTGTTGGGGAAAATGGTAGCGGCCTACGAGGCCATACAGTTTGGCCGATTTCATGCCAGAGTATTCCAGTGGGACCTGTTGGACAAGTGATCCGGATGCCACCTACACATACACCAGAAAATAATCCTGTCCCCCAAAGCCAGGATTTCGCTACTGTGGTGGCTACACAGTTCTCGCCTACTAGCGGGGCGCAGGTTTGGGATTCACGACTGGGTCCTAATAACCACGGATGCAAGTCTCCAAGGCTGGAGAGCTGTCACACAGGGGGAAAGCTTCCAAGGAAAATGGTCAAGTCAGGAAGCCTGCCTTCACATAAACATTCTGGAATTGAAAGCCATTTACAACAGCCTTCTACAAGCAGTACATCTTCTTCAAGATCCCATGCAGATCCAGTCGGACAATGTAACAGCAGTCGCGTACATAAACAGGCAAGGCGGAACGAAAAGCAGAGAGGCAATGGCAGAGGTGACAAGGATTCTCCTCTGGGCAGAAAGACATGTTAGAGTTCTGTCAGCAATTTTCAGTCCGGGAGTGGACAACTGGGAAGAAGACTTCCTCAGCAGACACGATCTCCATCCAGGAGAGTGGGGCCTCCATCAAGAAGTCTTCGCAGAGGTGACGAGTCTTTGGGGAGTTCCTCAAGTAGACATGATGGCATCTCGTCTAAACAAGAAGCTTCAGAGATATTGTTTCAGGTCGAGAGACCCTAAAGCAATGGCAGTGGATACACTGGTGACCCAGTGGGTGTTTCGGTCTTTATATGTTTTCCCTTCACTTCCACTGATGCCAAAAGTTCTCAAAACAATAATAAGAGTTTGAGCAATCTTCATTGCCCCAGACTGGCCAAGGAGGGCTTGGTATCCAGATCTTCAGGAGTTGCTCATAGAAGATCCTCGGCCTCTTCCTCCTCGAGAGGACCTACTACAGCAGGGGCCATGTGTATCAAGACTTACCGCGGCTACGTTTGACGGCATGGCTGTTGAGCGTCGGATCCTAGCCCGAAAGGGTATTCCCAAGGAAGTCATCCCCACTCTTATTCAGGCCAGGAAAGGAGTAACGTCTAAACATTACCACCGTATTTGGAGAAAATATGTGTCTTGGTGTGAATCCAAGAAGGCTCCTACGGAAGAGTTTGAGTTGGGACGTTTTCTCCATTTTCTGCAGGCTGGTGTGGATGCGGGCCTTAGATTGGGGTCAATCAAGGTCCAGATTTCGGCCTTATATGTTTTCTTTCAAAAACAATTGGCCTCCTTTCCAGAAGTTCAGACGTTCGTGAAAGGGGTTCTGCACATCCAGCCTCCATTTGTGCCTCCAGTGGCACCATGGGACCTTAATGTGGTGTTGCAGTTCCTTCAGTCGGGTTGGTTTGAGCCTCTACAAGAAATAGAGTTGAAGTTTCTCACTTGGAAAGTGGTGATGCTTTTGGCGTTGGCATCCGCAATGGCGGGTGTCTGAACTGGGGGCCTTGTCCCACAAGAGCCCTTACCTGATCTTCCATGAAGATAGGGCAGAGTTGAGAACTCGTCAACATTTTCTTCCAAAGGTGGTTCCTCTTTCCACATAAACCAACCTATTGTGGTGCCAGTTGCTACTGACACATTCGCTAGTCAAAGTCTCTAGATGTGGTTAGAGCTTTGAAGATTTATGTCGCTAGAACAGCTTGAATACGGAAAACAGAGGTTTTGTTTGTCCTGTATGCTGCCAACAAGATTGGGTGTCCTGCTTCCAAGCAGAATATTGCGCGCTGGATCAGAGGTACAATTCAGCAAACTCATTCTACAGCTGGATTACCGTTACCGATGTCGGTGAAGCAGAGGCGTAACTAGGGTTTTCGGAGCCCAGGGCAAGATGAAGAGTGGCGCCCCCCCCAAAAAAAAAAACCCCCACAGACATAAAATTAACTATGTGTGCGCGCCGAAGGCGCGTGCTGAAAAATGTCCCTGACCACGCACCAGAAGGGGCGTGGTTACATACCAGAAGGTGCATGGCCACTGAAAATGGGGCGTGCCAACATGACACGCCACCTGATTCACGTCACACTGGCATCATTCTTTTCAATTCCACATGTACCTTACCGATATGTTGGTTTCTCACACTGTGGAACCTCTAAAGAAATGTATCCTTTAAGGCAGACGGCATCTTCAGTCGGTATTCTCTATCCATGTAGGAGATCACATCATCCAGAAGATGCCTGTTCATGTATGAATATTAACAAGGTCACCATCATACAACAGCAATTCAGCCAGACTCACATCCTGACCCCTGCATCTCTCAACCACACCATCTCACCCTGCATCTCTCAGCACACCATCACCTACCCCCTGCGTTGTCTCTCAGCACACTATCACCTACCCCCTGCGTAGTCTCTCAGACTACTATCATCTCCCGCCCGGCGTTGTCTCCCCTATCATTCTTGTCTCCCTGTGCCCCCCCAAATCTTGGCCTCTCTGTGTGTCTCCCCCAGTGCCTGTCATTCTGTGCCTTAGTGTGTGCCCCCCCCCCTTTATTCTATGCCTCTCTGTGTCTCCCCCACTCTTTATTTTATGAATCTGTGTTTTGTGTGTGTACCCCCTCCCATATTATCTATAAAGTCCTGGTCTTTGTGACCATCTGAAGCACTACATGATGCCCCTATTGCTATATTTCAATCCTGCCCCCCCTACCCAGTGCCTGACACTGTGGGGTCCAAAGTACTGTAGGGCTGCAGCCATTATCTGATGTATCTAAAATGGCCACCGTGGCTTGGTGGCTGGGGCTCCTGTCCAGAGCATGGCTTGGCCAAAACAACAGCAAGAGAAGGCTGGGAACTAGCCTGGGGGTGCCTGCTTGACTCGCTGTACCTCCCAGCCAGTTCAGCAGGGCAGCCATGGTAGCCAAGGATCGTGGAATGATCCCAGCAGTCCTGGCGGGTTGAGGAGGAAAAACCGCTGCCAACAGCCTAGTCCGCAGAGGTGAATGGTTGGCTGCTTCAATAAGGCAGTGGGGAGGGGGAGTGCTGTGGTGTGGACAGGGCATATTATATACTTAAGATAAGCTGCAGCGGGGTGGCCTGGGTAACTGTGCAGTGTGGGCTAGGAGAAAATGGTGGGGAGAAACAAGGAGGTACAAGGAAGGAAACGGGGAATAGTGGAGGGTGAAATTCAGAAATAAGTTATTAGGAGAAATGAAACAAGCATAAGATTAAATGGAGAAATGTAAACACTTCTACAGTTTTGCGATCTCCAGGACAGACTGGCTAAAATGGTTGCTCTCCTGACACTTTATAGACCAGTGCTTTCCCCCCACCCCCCAGCGACGGAGAGTACCTCTCGGCGGCTGCAGCTGCCTCTCTCAGTCCCTGCTGCACTGCGGTCATCTGCGCACACTGTGGCAATCTTCTCCTCCCATCTGACAGGTCACTCAGCAGCAGCGGGACATCTGGTACAAAGGTTAGAGGCGGCGAGGTGTGTAAAAGCGCTTGCTGCGTGGGCACTGGGAACTGTAGTGTACACAGGGAGACCCCGGCATCAGGAGACCCCAACATTGGTGAAGCTGCTCGCTCCTAACTTCCCCGGCTTCATGGGTCCTGATGGGCATCAGGAGCGCACAGAGATGCTGTGCGGATCCCCTCTTCTTGGTTGCGAGAACACCAGACAGCTCCAGGGTTCAGACAGCCCAAGCGGCATTTTGATTATGGAGCCAGCAGCAAGCCTATTGGAGCTCCTGACCAGCAGCCAATCAGGAGCCACCGCAACAGCGGCTCCTGATTGGCTGTCAGCCTGCGAGCTCTGACTGGCTCGCGGCTGACTCTGTATTAAAAATGCAGCTGGCGCTGTCTCTGCCAAGCTGCCACCCAGGCTGTAATCATGTGGCGGCGCCGTTCCACTCCGCTTCCGGCTTGACAGTACACCCCTGATGGCGGCTCTGGGTGGTCATGATGCGCCCCCCTCTGCTGGGACTGCAAAGGCGCCCAGGGCACGTGCCCTGCTCGACCCCCCTTAATTACACCTCTGCGGTGAAGGCCCATTCTACTATGAAGGTGGGCTCCTCCTGGGCGGCAGCCCGGGGGGTCTCGGCATTACAACTTTGCCGAGCAGCTACTTGGTCAGGGTCAAACACATTTGCAAAATTCTACAAGTTTGACACCTTGGCCGATGAGGACCTAAAGTTTGGTCAATTGGTGCTGCAGGGTCATCCGCACTCTTCCGCCCGTATTGGAGCTTTGGTATAGACCCCATGGTCTTGATGTCGTCCCCAGCATCCTCTAGGACGTATGAGAAAATAGGATTTTGATAACCTACCGGTAAATCCTTTTCTCCTAGTCCGTAGAGGATGCTGGGCGCCCGTCCCAGTGCGTACTTGACCTGCACTTTAGTTATTACAGTTACACAAGTTGTGTTATCTTGGTTTCAGCATGTTGCTGCAATTAGTTCATGCCTGTTGGCGTGTGTTATGTTGAATGCCATGTGTGCGGCATGGTTGAGGGTGTGAGTTGGTAGATATCTCACCACTAGTTAAGTAATTCATTTCCTCGAAATGTCAGTCTCCCTGGGCACAGTTCCTACAACTGAGGTCTGGAGGAGGGGCATAGAGGGAGGAGCCAGTTCACACCCAATGAAAAGTCTTTAGAGTGCCCATGTCTCATGCGGATCCCGTCTATACCCCATGGTCTTGATGTCATCCCCAGCATCCTCTACGGACTAGGAGAAAAGGATTTACCGGTAGGTTATCAAAATCCTATTTTTTTGCAGTTGCATCACGAGTTGCAATCCAACCTGAATAGGATGCTAATTCTGATTCAAAAGTGAGCGACTGTAACAAATAATATTGCCAGGTCTACATGGGCCACTCTGTGGTGTGAAAGGGTCACGCCAGAAATCCAGAGTCGTCTGACCCAGTAATTCAACCCGGGTTGTAAGAAGGGTTATTCCCAGGTAATTACCAGGTCAGGCGCAGTGTGAACTGGTTACCCCAGTCGATACAACCCGGTACCAGTTCACTGCATAGAGAGAGGCAGCGCTGAGATGATATCATCTCACAGCGCTGCCTCCGCACCAGCCCCTGATGCCGGCTCCGCCCCCGCCCTCGGATGGCAACCCGACCCGGGTCGGGATTGCGGTGTGTAGGTTCTAATGGCAGTCCCACATGGGAAGGACCCGTTTATTAAT
Organism: Pseudophryne corroboree; assembly: GCF_028390025.1. Taxonomy (NCBI): domain Eukaryota; kingdom Metazoa; phylum Chordata; class Amphibia; order Anura; family Myobatrachidae; genus Pseudophryne; species Pseudophryne corroboree. Next base: position 173,432,048 of record NC_086444.1, on the reverse strand, counting down.
TCCCAGGTGGGACCCCTGGCATTGCGATCTGAATGCGGTATGACATACCAGTGACACACCCGCATCTGCTAAGCCGCCTCCCTGTTACCTCCTAGCCTAGGTATGGCCACTAAATAACACAAACCCTGCATCCAAATCTATCCTGCATCTCCATGCAGTAGCAATCGGGACTCATGTGCTGTGCGACTCCGTCGCATGCACAGAAGACAAAACATCAGCCGTATACATTACTATCGAAGAAGAAGATAGATATACTGTACACACTCCAGCGCTAAGGAGAGTACCACATTCACAAAATATATTCAGAACACTTCATGCAAAAAACTTATCACCAGTGTGGATAATAGGTCAATCGGTAATACTTAACGTTAGGGAAGTAATCAGCACAAATGTAGAATGGTCTTAATCCGTAGATTTCCACAGTTTACCATTTAAAAAGAACAAAAAATATATAATAGTGCAGATTATTTAAAACAAGATTCAAATTTTATTACAGGAATCCACTTACAAACATGAGGTTTGGTTTGAGCCTGATATTATTCCTGTAGTGGCAATTTCAGCATCTAGTAGTTGCATCGATTCCAGGTATACTTTGGATCCTTCAAATTGACTCCATGATAAGGTGTATGATACCACTGTGTGATGGCTTCACTGTAGTTGTCTGCAGTTCCAGACTCTGACTCACAGCAAGTCCAGTTATCGGTTTCAATGAGTTTTAGCAGTATTACAAGGGAAAGGCAGAAGCAAATCCTTTAAAAAAGTCCACCTGCCTGCTGGATACCTTGTGTAACAGATCTCTGGACTTTTTTAAAGGATTTGCTTCTGCCTTTCCCTTGTAATACTGCTAAAACTCATTGAAACCGATAACTGGACTTGCTGTGAGTCAGAGTCTGGAACTGCAGACAACTACAAGTGAAGCCATCACACAGTGGTATCATACACCTTATCATGGAGTCAATTTGAAGGATCCAAAGTATACCTGGAATCGATGCAACTACTAGATGCTGAAATTGCCACTACAGGAATAATATCAGGCTCAAACCAAACCTCATGTTTGTAAGTGGATTCCTGTAATAAAATTTGAATCTTGTTTTAAATAATCTGCACTATTATATATTTTTTGTTCTTTTTAAATGGTAAACTGTGGAAATCTACGGATTAAGACCATTCTACATTTGTGCTGATTACTTCCCTAACGTTAAGTATTACCGATTGACCTATTATCCACACTGGTGATAAGTTTTTTGCATGAAGTGTTCTGAATATATTTTGTGAATGTGGTACTCTCCTTAGCGCTGGAGTGTGTATATCTATCTTCTTCTTCTATTCACTGTTTTCTGAGTAACCTGGATGTACTACTCTGATATACATAACTAGCTGCAATATAGGGGGGTTTTCTTGCGCACCAAAATTAGAAACATATTTTTTGTTTACTATAGTATACATTACTATCGGCATAGCGTGTTACTCAGGCCCAAAGTGACTTTCCAACATCAGGGTGCCCCAGTACCTTAACATAGGTTCTGACCGTTTCAGTATGATTTATACCGACAACAGCATTCCTGCCGCCAGTATGCTGGCAGCGAGGCGAGCGGAAAGAGTCCCCTTGCGGGCTCGCTGTACTCGCCACGCTGTGGGAATGATCCTGTTGCGCCAGTATTCCGGCTGCCGGCATTGCTTGCTATCGGGATTCCGGCGTCTGTATGCTGATCACCGGGATCCTCACAGCCGGCAAATTCAACATATACCGTTCTGACAATCTTTTTGGAACAAGTCAGTATGTAATGAGGTTTGGTAAGAACAGTTTTTGGGGGGCATCCAATTGTCTGCGATGCCATTTTGGCCATTAACGGGCGTGTGGCAGGTGTGTCAGTGTCGGCGACTGAATTTAAAGATGCAGGCAGCCATGGTGATCGGAAAATCTGTGCCTGGGGCAATCTCCAGGTTGATGGCCCACCGATAGTGTGTATTTGCACGCATATCGGCAGATTAACGCTGCAGCTGGATGGCGTCTCAATAGGATGTGCATTGGCAATGGCATTACCATAAACATGCAGTAGCGGCTGTGCCAATAGATGCATCCACTACTTCAAATGCATCCGACTCAGAATCACCCCCTTACTCTGTAAGTCACCCGCCCATTATTGTGCCCCATACCGTTCCCTGCACCCTTATCGCCATTCTCTCAAACTGTCTATTCCTCAATGCCCTCTTTTGCCCCATTAGCTCCCCCATTTGTCACACCTGATGATTCCTCTGTACCCGGACAGGGTTGAGTGCCAGAAGCTGGGCTAGAGGCTACATGCAGGAAGCTAGGTGGCTTAATTAGAATTCTTTACATGGAGTAGAAGGAGCTGTTACTGAATACGAGTAGCTGAATGTAGAGGAGAGCTACAGGATGCGTGTCATGATCCATGCAGTTTCTCATCCATGCCTGGGGTGGCGCTCTCTGCTCTGGTGCTCAGCACTCTGCTCTGTATCTGCAGCTTGGTAATTAGCTGTTACCACTGCTGTGAGCAGCACCTGAACTCACTACTGTACTCGCATGGAAAAGCCATAAAGACATACCTCATATTTAATCCACATAGTGCACAATGTACACATAGCCCACATGCACCACACCAGCAATTTATACTTGTTTAAATGGTACAACAACAAAATGATTCAACTTTACAGGATATGAGGGACAGCATTAGGTTATAAGGTGGTGTTTGGTATCCAACTGTAGGGTATTTTAAGGGCAACATTCCGGTAGCAGTTTGCAGAAGATAGCACGCTCCTGCGAATAGTTATGCGCAGGAGCAGAATATTAATATCAACTGTATTTACTGTACTCCTGATATTCGGCGGGAAACCAGTGGAGAACATCTGCAAGTGCACCTGGACTAGACATCGCCCACCTATTCAAACCGACCTATGACCTCTCCTGTACTGTAAATGACCATCCCAGTGACCAATAGACAAAGAGATTACAGTTTCCATTGTGTTAGGTTTTGGACAAATGTATAAAAAGCCAGCTGCAGGCCCGGTCACACACAATCTCTGAAGATCATCTACATTGATAACTGAGGACCGGACCGGGAAGCGCAGGCAAACAAAATGTATGTACCATTGACTGTAGCCTTTTTCTCTTATTGTATTGTATATCTGTTGTAACCCCCTTTTAGCAATTATATGCTGGTGGGTCGGATCCCAGCATTTTAAATACAATTGGTGTTGTGTCTCTTTTCCTGCTAAGGTTTTAAAGTGTAACTCAGTTGCACGTGTAGCTGCATAGTGCTATCAGCGTGTCGGTGTGTGTGTGTATGCACTGCGTGTACTTTGTATGTCCGTCGCGGCGTGTGTACTCAAAGTGCGTACACGGTACGGGCCTTTGTACGCTAACTGAGTAAAAAGTACGTAGGTTAAGGATTGAATACAGCGGCCGCAGCGGCTCGATTTTAAAGTGTATTGAGTTTATTTTAAAGTATTGCTTTTAGTCCTGTAAATAAATCAGCATTTACAATTGGGGGCTCGATCTGGTTTTTCACACGCTCAAGGGCTAGCAGATCATAGCAGACTTTAATCTATCAGCAAAGGGTGGAGATACATCTGTCAGTAAAACCTTTTCCTGGTTGCGTGGATGTTTTGAAACCCTATTTTGTGCTGTTAGATTGCGTCTGCTCTGTTTAGTCTGTAGAGGTGCTGATAGAATCCGGAGATAACAGGAAAAAAAGCTATTTAAAATCTGTGTAATTTTTTTTTGGTGCCAAAAGCGTAGCAATGCGTACCAATATTTTGCATACTTCCCCCACATATTGTTGCCATAGTTTATTAGTCATTATAGATCTGTGCAAAATCGGATACATTTGTTTGCTATATAGATACATTTTAAATAAAAGTATTTAAGGGTGTAATTATAAAACAAAAAAATGCAGTTCTGACCTAGTCGTTTTAGGTTTATACAGAAACCTCTGAGGAAGCCGCCGAGTTGCTAAAAGGCGGAGAAACGCCTAAGACATCTTTTTAAACACCCGGTACCGGCATTTGGGACTCTGCAAATAGCCTTACAAAAAGCCCCACTTTTGGACACTCCGGATATGGCACCTTGAATGTGCTGAAGGCACCAGGAGCCGGGAGGCGCTTCCTATGCATTGGTGGAAGCGGGGCTTAATCTACAGGTGATACAAACTCCCACTGTGTTTGCTTGCTGCATAACTTTCTAATTACTAAGCTTGCGAATCTACTAACATAATTAACACCAAGTTGGACTCACCTAACTGCCACCGATTGGGCATCCAAGGCTATTTAAATATGCCCATCTCAATTATACAGAGTCTTTAACTAATGTAGGCCTAATGAACTAATGGCTTATTTCTAATTGCATATACAGGTTGAGTATCCCTTATCCAAAATGCTTGGGACCAGAGGTATTTTGGATATGGGATTTTTCCGTATTTTGGAATAATTGCATACCATAATGAGATATCATGGCGATGGGACCTAAATCTAAGCACAGAATGCATTTATGTTACATATACACCTTATACACACAGCCTGAAAGTAATTTTAGCCAATATTTTTTATAACTTTGTGCATTAAACAAAGTGTGTCTACATTCACACAATTCATTTATGTTTCATATACAACTTATACACACAGCCTGAAGGTCATTTACTACAATATTATTAATAACTTTGTGTATTAAACAAAGTTTGTGTACATTGAGCCATCAAAAAACAAAGGTTTCACTATCTCACTCTCACTCAAAAAAGTCCGTATTTCGGAATATTCCGTATTTCGGAATATTTGGATATGGGATACTCAACCTGTATTACTGCATTTGAAGTGTAATTGGATTCTTTGTATAAGCTCCTATGTTCAGCTAATCTGCATGCTTATTATCCGGTACGGTTTTAATTGATAAATCCATTTTTAAATTGTGGTAATAAATATTTACACATATACACTAGCGCTGTTGTGATTGTTTATACAGAACAAGTGTGGGTTGTGTTTGTGAACGATAGTAGCTTTTATCGATCACATTTATAGAGATTGTGTGATTTGTTTTATTGCGGATGCACGTTTGTACACGTGGTCCGGACAAAGTACAAGGTCGCACGCGCAGCGCAAAAGGCACGCACGGTAGCGTGTGTACGCAAGGTTGCATAGGAGAACGGACGCTGAGTACAAATCACACGATAGTTTGTTCAATTAAAAGGCGGGATAGTATATATTAAATACAATAGCTCATAACTATCCGATTTCAAAAACAGGTTACCTTAAAAAAATTTAGTCTAAACTGCAAGTTCTTCTGGGGTAAATTAGCCAACTGTAATAAAAGGAAAGGGGAAAGGAACTGTTGCACTGGAATAGTTGTGTCTATCTTGTATAAATATCTTTAGATCAATGTTGCAGGAGAACCCCAAATCTTGATACTGTATCAGATAATCGTACAGTTTATGGGGGTGCTACCACAGATCATGTAAGAGTACATTAGGATATAGAAGGAAAAAAAGGAAAAGGATCTGTTTCTGGTGCACAAAGTGATATATTGGAATAAAAATTAACTTTTAATTAATTTCTAAGAAATTAATTAAAAGTAAATTTTTATTACAATATATCACTTTGTGCACCAGAAACAGATCCTTTTCTCTTTTTTTTCCTTCTATATCGTAAAGTAGCCAACCGAAGGGAGTGGTATTTTCTGTACAGAAAAGAAAAACAAGGTGTATCTGAGTGTGTGAAAGCGGAGTGAGTGGATTTGAACCCCGGAAATTCAGATCCCGTGGTACACCAAGTAAGTGGAGGCTTGGTGGCGTGAGGCGGCTGACTCACGTTAATACAGATAGTGAAGTACGCAAATCGTGAGGAGATTTGCAGAGGAGCGTAATAGGGAATTGTGCATTGTGTAGTAGAATTGTAATTGAAGTTTAAAGGTTTTGTATTACACTCCGGCTGAGGAGCGCAGCTTGTATATTCGACTCCAGTGATCGTAGGGCCGATAGGTAACAAGTACCTATACGCTGTGCAATTGGACCGCATGTTTGTGGGTGTGATATGTAGCGCAACTTGATACCCCTTTACGAACTTTGCGTAAAATCGCGGTATCATTAGCGCTGTGTAGAGCACACGCAGGCGTGATTTGTGTACGTCAAAAGGGAAGTTTTCGCTGGTCTCTCTCAGGAAAATCTTCAACGGTAGATATTCACTGGAAAAGGTAAGTTACTCCTAAAACTTCCAGTGAATAGAAACCAGTTAGGGCCTCACTGGGTACTTGGTGGTCACTATTGGAGTGAGTCATGGTACATCAGCGGAGAAGGAGCGAGTGAAAGCGTTAGGTGTCTTTCACCGTCTGTTGTGTTGTGCATTTGGGGATTGCGTTTACAGGCAAAAGGTCTGCGATGGGATCCAATTGCACAAGCAGTGGACGTTTGGTAGCTAGAGTTCAGGCTGAAGAAATGGGACCGAGAGGGTCAGAATTGCGGCCGAGAGGGTCAGCAAGGTTTATTATGTGTGAGAAATATGGTTCACACACGGAGGCTTTTTGCAATGAGTGGGTACGTATGACTGATAAAGATAGGGCCTCATTCCCCAAGATGGGCAGCTTTGAATCAGAGGTACTGCAGAACATAAGGATTTAAATATGTCTGATTAAATCTAGAAAACAAAGGGTCAGACATACCGATTGTTTAAACTTATGGCAGCAAGAGGGGGAGGTGCAGAAGGAACTAGCTCGCACAGCAGGTTCCAAACCTAGCGGGAAAGCGATTGCGAGCGCACCACCACCACCATATGTTGATGGGGAGAAATTGGCTACAAGCAATGGTACATTGGTAAAGGATAGGAAAGTGATTGATTAATGTGTTAACCCTAACCCTTGCCAGTTGTATCCCATCTTAAATTTGCCCCAGGATTGTGAACAGGAAGATGAGCCCAGCACGATATCGGCACTCTTTCTAGCAGCCACCATAGGGGACACCCAGGTGGGCATGGCCCAACCACCAAGAGTAGTAGCAAGGCCCCCCAGTGGAGGGGTGAGTGAGGTTGTGTCCACAGGTAAGTACGGCACCATACACTATGCAGAGACAATAGCTCCCCGCATTATATAGTCAAGCCAAAATGATGTAGTTGAATTAAATCCTATCAGGGTGATCGCAGTTCCCAACGGGAGAACTGAAAGTCAGGGAGTAACTCCCATCAGGAACATTGCCATGCATTGTCCTTGGTCCCGAGCAGAGTTAAGGTCAATTATGTCAGAATTCCCCGATCCCAGAAAAGATCTAGTCGGATGCCAGAAATTCGTTAAAGAGCTAGGTAACGCTCACGAGCCCACGAATAAAGATTGGCGAACAGTGCTACGGGTGTGTCTACCCTCAAATATTGACATCACAAAATTCATAACGGATTGTAAGTTAGATGCAGAGGTACCTCTCACTGATGAGTACAATCAGGAGAACGTAAAGAAAATCAATCTGCAATTAGAAGTATATTTCCCTACTGTTGTTAAATGGAATAAAATCTTCTCCATAAGACAAAAGGAAGGTGAAATAGCATCTGAATATTTCCATCAAGCACTGCAGGAAACAGCTAGATACACTGGGATCGAGGATATTAAGGATAATGCACATCAGAGGGAGGTAGCTGTCTTGGTGTTAATGGATGGTTTAAAGGAGGCACTGAGGACAAGGGTGCAAACCTCTCTACCTAACTGGAGAGGTATCTCGGTGACTGCGTTTAGAGAGTCCGCTATCGAGCACGATCGGAACATCAGTAAACACAGGGAGTCGCAAGGGGATAAGCTGATGACGGTGAGTATACAGGCACTTACAGGAAAATCCTATCAGCCAAAACCCCAGACCCCTGATGGTAAGTCACGGTCAATAGTATGTTTCTATTGTAAGAAGGAAGGACATTTTGCAAGGGACTGTAGGAATAAAAGGACACATAACGTATACAGACCCCCTAGACCTGAATACGAGCCACACTACAATTCACATAATTGGGATCAGGGACCAAATGGAAGAAATTACGAGCCACATAGAGGGGAAACAAGGAGGTACCCACCAAGGAGAGACTGGCAGTCCTCCGAAAACTCTCAGATAACCCCCTCACATATTGTAGCTGCCAATGCGCTGCGGGAGGGTCCCACTAAACAACAGGGGTGGGGCCACACCTGTAGTCTGCAGCCAGTGAAGTTGATTGCTAGCCTTGGTAGTGAACCTGAGGTCATGGTCGATGTAGCTGGTGTACCATTACCTTTTCTTGTCGATACAGGGGCGGCCAGGTCAGTGTTGAATTCCACATCAGGTGTAAAAACCACGGGTAAAACGATTTCGGCAATGGGAGTAACAGGAACGGTGCAACAATACCCTTTGAGTAGACCTGCAGATATTACGATAGGGCCGTTGCAGACAAAACATTCCTTTCTGCTGGCTGCATCGGCTCCGACTAATCTACTTGGCAGAGACTTATTGTGTAAAATGCGGTGTGTCATATATTGTACTCCTGAGGGTGTCTTCTTGGATATACCTGAGAACCACGCACAAGAAGTGCAAGATATACTAGACACCCCTCAAAGGCTAATGTCGCATTCTACTGTTAAAGACACGTGTCCATCGCAGGTAGAGGAAATGATCTCACAAATACCGGGTTCCCTTTGGACCAAAGATGGACAGGACACTGGATTGATGGCAAATGTAGCTCCAGTAGCAGTACAAGTAAAAGATGCTAGGATAGCTCCAAAAATTCCCCAGTATCCTCTGAAGCCAGAGGTAGAGTTAGGAGTGTACCCCGTCATAGAGCGGCTGCTACAGCAGGGCATCCTAGTCAGGATGTCCAGCACCACCAATAGTCCCATCTTCCCTGTGAAAAAGAGTGGGGGGAGGGGTTACAGGCTAGTGCAGGATCTAAGGGGGATAAACAAAATAGTTGAGAGCCAATTTCCCGTAGTGCCCAATCCAGCTGTCATCCTTATGCAAATACCCCCTAACGCAAAATTCTTCACGGTCATAGACCTCTGTTCTGCTTTCTTTTCTGTCCCTCTTCACCCTGACAGCCAATACCTCTTTGCCTTTACGTACAGGGGAGTACAATACACCTGGACTCGACTTCCCCAAGGTTTCATTGACAGCCCAAGTATGTTCTCCGAGGCCTTACATGACTGTTGCAATCTTTTCAACCTGAGAGTGGGTCAGTGCTAATACAGTATGTTGATGACTTGTTGTGTTCTGACTCACTCGAGTCGTCCTTGAAAGATACTAAACAGCTTCTGTTTCATCTTTCCCAGACAGGACACAAGGTTTCAAAAGATAAGTTGCAGTTGTGCCAGACCAGGGTTAAATACTTGGGACACTGCTTGATGCAAGGACTTAGACACCTCACCACTGATAGAATACAGGCGATTCGCGACATGACTCTGCCACAAACTCAGCAACTGATCCGCACTTTTCTCGGAATGTGTGGGTACTGACGTAACTGGATTCCAGGGTTCTCCATACTGGCTTTACCTTTGCAAGAAATGGTCTCTTCGAACAAACCGGAACGGGTCTCTCACACAGATGAGTCCGAACTGGCGTTTGAGAGACTCAAACAGTGTTTATCACAAGCACCTGCATTAGGTATGCCAGATTATGAGAAGCCCTTTGAATTGTACGGTACTGAAAGTGCTGGGTGCGCGGCAGGAATTTTAACACAGAGACATGGTGATGCCAGCAGACCGGTAGACTACTACAGTGCACAGTTGGACACCGTAGCACGGTCTCTCCCCACTTGCTTGCGAAGTGTTGCAGCGATAGCATTGCTGGTAAGTAAAAGCGAGGACGTAGTGTTAGGACACGACCTGACCATCCATACACCTCATGCAGTATTAGCCTTACTAAACTCCGCCCAAACCAGACATGTCTCATCTGCTCGGTTTACAAAGTGGGAATTATCACTGATGGCCCCTGTAAACATCACCATTAAGAGATGCAGCTCACTAAATCCTGCAACTTACTTGCCAAGTGTGCCTGGACAGGGTGGAGGATGAGAACAATGGTGAAGGAGGATTTAGTGCAGATACTGATACTCATGATTGTATGGAATACCTGAACCAAACTTTCACTGCGAGACCTGACATCAGCGACAACCCAGTGGAAGGAGTAGACGTTACCTTCTACACTGATGGTAGTTGCCACAGACAGACGGAATCGGGAGACTTGTGCACCGGATATGCAGTTGTAGATGACGAAAGTATCATAGAAGCTGAACCCCTTGGCCCACCAAGTCGCTGAGTTGGTAGCTCTAACCAGAGCATGTGAGTTGGCCAAAGGTAAGTCAGCTAATATATACACGGACTCTAGGTACACCTTTGGAGTGGTGCATGATTTTGGTGCCCTGTGGCGCCTCAGAAATTTCATGACAGCAGCTGGCACACCTGTAGCACATGCGTCCCACATCAAAAGGCTCCTGAAAGCAATACAAGAACCAGACAGAGTGGCTGTTATCAAGTGTAAAGCACACACTTACAACCAAGACCCAATCTCACTTGGTAAAAGCCGGGCAGACGAAGCTGCTAAATCAGCAGCAAGCACAACCATATGAACTAACATCACATCACTTATGACATTTAACACGGTCAACACACAACAGTTAATTGAAATGCAAAATTTATGTTCCCTACAGGAAAAGGCGGTCTGGAAGGCGAAGGGGTATGGTCAGGAATCCTCAGGACTTTGGACAGATGGACACGGTAAGCCAGTGCCCCCCATGGCATATCTTCCTAGTCTAGCTGAGGCGGCACACGGTCTGACTCATCTGGGCAAAGAGGGTATGTGCAAGCTGGTAGGAGCCTACTGGAGCGCGCCGGGATTCTCTTCTCATGCAGGTAAGAGAGCAATGACATGTCTTACTTGCTTGAGGAAGAATGTTGGTAAAACAATACCAACGGAGCCATCCCATATCCCTCCTACAGACGGACCTTTTCAGGTAATACAAATCGACTTCATACAGTTACCACCCTGTAGGAATTTAACATATGTGTTAGTATGTACTGATGTGTTTTCCAACTAAGTAGAAGCGTTTTCTGCTGCTACAAACACTGCTATGTTCACTGCAAAGAAAATCGTGCAGGAATTTATGTGTAGATATGGTATCCCTAGAATGATTGAAAGTGATAGGGGTACCCACTTTACAGGTGAAGTCTTTCAGGTCATGTGCAAACTGAAGGGAATTAATAGCAAGCTGCATACTCCGTACCGCCCACAGGCGAGTGCAAAGGTGGAGAGAATGAACAGCACTATTAAGAACAAGCTGAGCAAGGTGATGGCTGAAACTGGATTGTAGTGGCCAGAAGCTTTGCCACTAGTGTTGTACAGCATCAGAACCACTCCCAGGTCACCGCTTAACTTATCACCCTTTGAAATCCTTTTTGGTCGACAACCGCATGTAATGATAGACCCCCAGGATGATTTGAAATGCAATAATGAAATAACTGTGAAATATTTGGTTAGGATGAGCCAGCAGCTGAGAAATCAACAAAGAAATCTAAAGCTGGTGATTCCTGACCTACCGAACAGTAATTGTCATGACATTGAGCCTGGGGATTATGTGATGATACAAAATTTTCTACGCTCAGGTTGCTTCATAGACAGGTGGGAAGGACCGTACCAAGTCCTGTTAACCAGCACAACAGCATTAAAGGTCGCTGAAAGAGAGACTTGGGTCCACTCAAGAAGGTCGCTGACCCAGAGAAAACTTGTGACAAAGAGCAAGGTGAAGAGAACCTCATATCACTAGAGAGTCTATTCCGGGAAAGCTGAGAGGCAGGACTGTTGAACGGCACCTGAGCACGGAGAGCATCAAGACCAAGGACGGTTGTCGCACCATTTTCTTTTTTCATCCCCCCGCATTTTCCTTTCTTTTCTCCTCATTATCCTTCTTTCCCCTAACACAAGAGATCTATCACAAGATACTGCGTTTCGGGTTCTACTGGTAATTTTGGTTTTGATCAGGACAATTTGTTTTGGTGAGGGTCCCAGAGAAGTCGAGCAAGGATCTGGAATGGGTTCTGATGGCGAGTATGAATTTGTAGGATCTCAGGAGCAGCACATCACTCGAGTAAAGGCTGGTATCAGCAAGCGCTCTGGTAGTCATGGAGCTCGGAGGCAATGTGAGGGGTTATTGTCTGATGAATATTGTATTTGTAGATATTGCGAGAACATAGTCGAAGATGGGTGCATCCAGAGATGTCAGTCCAACTTTAATATCGACCTGGACCGACATCGGTTGAGTGATTACCACTCATTAGTGGGTAAGGTCTTAAACCAGACAGAATGTTGGGTGTGCTCCCAAGTACCTCAAGGACAGAGTAAGTCGGGATTAGTGCCATAACCTTTAACATTAGATGAGGTACTCGAATTACGGGGTGGGAGACCGGTGGACAAGAAATTCAATATATCTAGGCCCCCTAGCTTGAAGCTCCACCAGTATCATGTAGATAAATCACTCATCTGTTTAAATATCTCCAATTTCTGAAAACCCAGAAATTGGGAAGTAACATGGAATAACGAGACAATGACCTTCTCACACAGAGCTGATAGGATACCTATTGACTCTGAACTTGTACGCAAGATAGCCAACAGTGAGAGGTAATTTCGGTACAGGTATACACGTGGGAGCAAGACCATGTGGGTTGGAAAGGTATCACAGGGGTATTGTGCCCACATCATCCAGCCCGATACTTGTACTGAGCAAATGAGAGAACTAGGGAGACTAATCAGCACTAAGAGTCAGAGACGGGGTGCTGGAGAGCATACGGATTAGTTAGAATACAAAGAACATGGGTGCGATTTCTGGTTAAATTCTGTTTAAATAAAGTAGCATTTAGAATGATAATACAGAATGTTGATAACACATTACCTGACCTCTGTAATATGTAACGAATTGAAGAACAGAAGCAACTAATAGGATACTTTATTATAGACCAGGGGTGGGGAACCTCAGGCCCGGGGGCCGTATAAGGCCCTCAAAGCCACTTGATCCGGCCCACCCAGGCTCACCTAAACGAGAGGAGATGCCGAGCGCCCGCATAGAGATTTTACCACCAGCGGGCGCCCTGCTCCTCAGCAGCAGCCGGAGGCAGAGCTCACTCCTGAGCTCCAGCTTCTGGCTCAGGCAGTGTACATGTGTGGCTGTGTGGCGCTATGGGAGAGACGTCATGACATCTCTCCCATAGTTTCGAGGAGATGGAGGGCAGCCTTCCGGAAGCAGGAGCAGGGCTGGTGAGCATTGTGGGTTTTTTTTTTCTTTTTTTTTATGTGTGTGTGTAAGCGGCACTACTATGGGACATATTTAATGGGGCATAACTACAGGGGGCATATCTAATGGGACAAAACTACAGGGGGCATATTTAATGGGGCATAACTACAAGAGGGCATAACTACAGGGGGCATATTTAATGGGGCATAACAACTGACGGGGCATATCTAATGGGCCAAAACAACTGACAGTGGGCATATCTAATGGGGCATAACAACTGACTGGGGGCAAATCTAATGGGGCATAACTGACTGGGGGCAAATCTAATCGGGAATAACAAGTGACTGGGGGCATAACTACTGACTGGGGGCAGGCTAATTTTTAAATTGATAATTTTTGTATGGCCCTCGAAGGATTTTATAAATATCTAAATGGCCCTTGGTAGAAAAAAGGTTCCTCACCCCTGTTATAGACTGTCACTAGGATACTTTATGAAATGAGTATAATTTAAATGTGACAACCTTTTTCTTCTATTTGTATCAACACAATCTAAAAAGCAAGATAGTTGAATATATTTAGTTCTTCAACTTATGTGAATCAATTTAACTACAGAAAGTAACACTTAGAGGACAGAAAGGATAATACATAATACTACAGCGGTGGGCTATATAGCCTTTATATAGGGAATTCCCTAGAGTCGTAACAGTCTCTGTTTTTAAATAATAAAAGATTTGTTTTAAACACTTTTTCTTTTCTATCATCACACTATCTTTTTTAATATTTCATATTGGCTGATCAATAATTTTTGCATGAGTATATACTAATAAAAGTTACGTTTTAAATTTAATTGTGAGGTTCTCAGTGCACCCAGAATAGAGCTTTTGCTTTTTCTGTGTGTTTGTGTCATATTATCTAAGCTTTGGGTGGCACTCCCTAATCGGCTATATTGTTGCCTATTTGAGGCTATAGAATAGGGAAAAAGGGAAAGAGAACAACTTGTACAGAAAATGGTTACTGGTGCGGGATTACTTTTTGTTGTGTGTATAGAACTAGGGATTGGTTGCTTTACCTGGAAAATTTGCAATATGGTGTTGTTACATTTTGTCCCCTATGTTCTCCCAGACGATGCCTATTTCATATGTGGGAGGAAAGTGTACAAGTGGCTCACTCCGAGCTCTGAGGGATTGTGTTACATTGGAAGGGTACTACCAGAGGTCATGACCATAACCCATGATAAAATTAAAGACGTTCACCGCAATGCTCAGACTCCTTATACTCATACCCATTATGAATACATCATCAAGAGACACATCATAGATAGGGCAGAGCACGCAGCCTCTGATTTGATCCATGAGTCCACCGGGATTCAAATTCTTCTCGCATTAGACATCACCCGTACTGCCAGAGGAATTATACATTTTAAGTACATCCATGCGCTTGCGAACTTGATAGATAATATCACTGAAATGTATGATGGCACCTTTAGGTATACGGGCAGGGAGTTACAAGCATACAAGACGGAGTTGGTCCAGCACAGGATGGTCCTGAATTATGTCACGGCTGTGGCGGGTGGGTATTGTGTCACTTTGGCAACTCAATATGGTGTGAAGTGCTGTACGTATATTATGAACAGCACTGATGACCCCACAGAGATCATCGATCAAAGAATGGACGAGATCTTGCAGTTGAAGTGGGAGTTCCGGAGGAGACACAATCTTACCTTGACGGCTATGGGTAATGAATTGACCGGCTGGGTCTCATGGTTAAACCCACTTAAATGGTTTTCTGGATTAGGAGAGTGGGTGCAGAATGTAATTGCAAGTGTAGAAAAGTTTCTCCTGTGTATCCTAGGTGTTGTCATAATTATTGGTTTGATATTTAGGTGTGTTCGAATTCTGACACGGCGCAAGCGCAGCACAAATTTGATGAGTCTAAGGAGCGAGGGCATTGTTACAGCAGCAGATTTGATTTATGATCCATCCATTGAGACAGCGTTATGATAAGGATTGCAAATGAATTTCATGGCCTGTTTCTTTCACCATTTTTCTCTGTTTCCCCCTTTACCCAGAAACATTCAACCGGAAAAGACGTCAGCCCTACCCAATATTTATGTAAATATATTTTTAGATATGTGTCTTATCTTCATCTCTGCAACCCCCAGTTAATGGCACACATAGTCGACAGGTGTTATCCACATATACTAGCACTCATATATGTTCCCCCTCCATGCATCTGCATCATCAACTAAATATGCTCCCCATTTGTTGGAATAAGAAGCCGAAAAGAGCTCGGTAGTGTTTGTTTGCCCATTTACAGACCCTTAATACGGGATGAGAAGGAATTAATGTATACTTCGCAATACCACGAAGCTTACTTAGAACATATACAGCACGATGATACATGCCCAGACATTGATTCATACATACATGCTTTTACTATCCCACTAGGCTATACATTTCCCACCTACAACTCTCCCCCGATCATCCAAACTTGTATATATTGTGTAGATAATATTTTCTGTTTAGTAGTCAAGTGTGGCAATTATTGATGAATGCCAAAGGGTGGACTGTCGAAGTTGAAAATATTGCAATACACACATCACGTACAAACTACACACAGATGGCCTCCGTGCGCGTACTTGTTCTGCCGTGTGTGCACATATTCGCAAGTTGCGTATGTCCGCTCACGCCGCCCTGCGTATTAGCGCGTGGTATGAGTAATTACGGTAGCATTGGTACTTGAATGGAAAAGCCATAAAGACATATCTCATATTTAATCCACATAGTGCACAATGTACACATAGCCCACATTCACCACACCAGCAATTTATACTTGTTTAAATGGTACAACAACAAAGGGATTCACCTTTACAGGATATTAGGGGACAGCATTAGGTTATAAAGTGGTGTTTGGTATCCAACTGTAGGGTATTTTAAGGGCAACATTCCGGTAGCAGTTTGCAGAAGATAGCACGCTCCTGCGAATAGTTATGCGCAGGAGCAGAATATTAATATTAACTGTATTTACTGTACTACTGATATTCGGCGGGAACCCAGTGAAGAACATCTGCAAGTGCACCTGGACCAGACATCGCCCACCTATTCAAACCGACCTATGACCTCTCCTGTACTGTAAATGACCATCCCAGTGACAAATAGACAAAGAAATTACAGTTTCCATTGTGTTAGGTTATGGACAAATGTATAAAAAGCCAGCTGCAGGCCCAGTCACACACAATCTCTGAAAATCATCTACCTTGATGATTGAGGACCGGACCAGGAAGCGCAGGCGAACAAAACGTATGTACCATTGACTGTAGCCTTTTTCTCTTATTGTATTGTATATCTGTTGTAACCCCCTTTTAGCAATTATATGCTGGTGGGTCGGATCCCAGCATTTTAAATACAATTGGTGTCGTGTCTCTTTTCCTGCTAAGGTTTTAAAGTGTAACTCAGCCGCACGTGTAGCTGCATAGTGCTATCAGCGTGTCGGTGTGTGTGTGTGTATGCACTGCGTGTACTTTGTACGTCCGTTGCGGCGTGTGTACGCAAAGTGTGTACACGGTACGGGCCTTTGTACGCTAACCGAGTAAAAAGTACGTTGGTTAAGGATTGAATACAGCAGCCGCAGCGGCTCGATTTTAAAGTGTATGGAGTGTATTTTAAAGTATTGCTTTTAGTCCTGTAAGTAAATCAGCATTTACAGCGCGGTGTGGCTGGCTCCATTTTCTGTGTCTCCCTGCGGGCTCGGTGTGGGTTGAACTGAGTTTTCACCTTCTGTGCATGGTGTGTGTGTGTCCCTTCACGTTACCATGTCACGGGACTGTGTTTCCTGCACAGCAGAATGTCTGTCCTCCCCAGTAGACTCGATACCGTGTACCAAAGATAGTACACATTCTCAAGACAGTGGGTCAGAACCCCCGTGGTTAAGAGTCCATTAAGGGGATGATCTCTGTTATTTCTAATAAATTGTCCCATACTGAAAAAGAGACGCAATACTTAAAACGGTCTATGGATGACCTGATGAATAGAGATTCAGTTCCCACACCAGCATCTCAGACCCCTGCCATTTGTCCACAAATGCATATTCTGGCCCAGCTCCTGCAGGCCGATACTGATGACGATGTATCCGACACAGAAGAGGGTGAAGTGGACGCGAGAGGTGGAGTTGCGGTCCTGTCACAAGGAATACAGGCCTATTAGAGATGTCCTGCACATTCCTGACAAGGTGGCGGAGGTAGATGAGTAATCTTATTTTAATGTAAAAAATAAATCCTCAGCTACTTTTCCAGCATCAAAGGAATTGAATGCCATGTTTGAGGAAATTTGGGCTAATCCTGACAAGAAGTTTCAGATCCCTAAAAGGTTAATTACATCCTTTCCCTTTCCTCTGGAAGATAGAAAGAAATGGGAAAACCCGCTAATTGTGGACGCATCGGTATCTAGGTTGTCACGTAAGATAGTCTTACCTGTTCCTGGGGCAACATCCTTAAAGGACACGGCTGACCGCAAGATTGAGACCACTCTCAAATCCCTATACACTGCTGCTGGGGTGGCCCAGAGACTCACTATTGCTTGTGCATGGATCACTAAGGCCATTGCTAAATGGTCAGGTAATCTAATTGACGGGTTAGATTCCTTACCCAGGGGGGAGATAGTTTTGCTCCTACAGCATATTCAGGACTCTGCTAACTTTATGGTGGAGGCCATAAAGGAAATTGCCTTGCTCAATGCACGCAACACTGCCATGGCAGTGTCAGCACGCAGGGGCTTGTGGCTACGCCAGTGGACTGCGGAAGCGGATTCCAGGAAAGGCGTGGAAAGCCTACCATTCACAGGTGAGGCTCTTTTTGGAGATGAACTGGATACGTGGATATCCAAGGCTATGGCGGGTAAGTCTTCCTTCCGCAGCACCCACAGCTAGGAAATCCTACTCTTCTCCAACTCTGTAGTCCTTTCAGAAAGCAAAATTTAAAGGTAAATCCAAAGGTTCTTCTACAGCCTTCAAAGGCAATAGAGGTAAACAAAGAAAACCAGCAGCTGCAGGTTCTCAGGAACAGACCTCCGGTTCTGCTTCCTCAAAGCCTTCAGCATGACGGTGGACCACACTGCCTGGAAGACAGGCAGGTGGGAGCCCGGTTATGTTATTTCAGGCACATTTGGACAACATCATGCCAGGATTCCTGTGTGAAAGACCTTATCGCCCAGGGTTACAGACTGGAGTTTCATGAACTCCCACCGCACAGATTCTTCAAATCAGGGTTACCAGTTTCTCCAGAAGTAAGTATGACTTCACTTTACAGGAAGCAATTCAGAAACTGGTACAAACTCAGGTCCCAGGTCCACTTCAACTACAAAACAAGGGTTATTACTCCAACCTGTTTGTGGTACTGAAACCGGACGGTTCGGTTAGGCTCATATTAAACCTCAAGTCACTGAACCCGTACTTAAGGGTGTTCAAGTTCAAGATGGAGTCTCTAAGAGCAGTGATCTCAGGTCTGGAGGAGGGGGAATTTCTGGTGTCTCTGGACATCAAGGATACGTACCTTCATATTCCGATGTGGCCGCCTCATCAGGCTTATCTACAGTTTGCACTACAGGACTGTCACTACAATTTCCAGGACCTGCCATTTGGCCTCTCCACGACACCGACGGTATTCACCAAGGTAATGGCAGAGATGATGTTACTACTCCGCAAGCAAGGAGTGAACATAATACTGTACCTGGACGACCTGCTGATAAAAGCACCATCCAGTGAGAGGTTATTGGACAACATTGCCCTTTCAACCCAACTACTCCAGGATCACGGGTGGATTCTGAACCTACCAAAATCCCACCTGGAACCAACATGGAGGCTTACGTTCCCGGGGATGATACTGGATACGAAGGAACAGAAGGTATTCCTTCCATTGGAAAAGGCATTGGTAATCCAGTCGATGGTGCGGAATGTTCTAAAACCAACCCGGATATCGGTGCATCTATGCATTCGCCTTCTGGGGAAGATGGTAGCCTCTTATGAAGCTCTGCAGTACGGAAGGTTTCATGAAAGGCCCTTCCAGCTGGATCTGTTGGACAAATGGTCCGGATTGCATCGTCACATGTGCCAGAGGATAAGTCTGTCGCCGAAAGCCAGGATTTCTCTTCTGTGGTGGCTTCAGACTGAGGGTCGAAGGTTCGAGATTCAAAATTGGATTCTGCTAACCACAGACGCAAGCCTCAGAGGTTGGGGAGCAGTCACCCAGGGGAAACAGTTCCAAGGAAAACGGTCATGTCAGGAAACCATTCTTCCGATCAACATTCTGCAGCTAAGGGCCATATACAACGCCCTTCTACAGGCATCACATCTTCTTCAAGATCACGCCATTCAAGTTCAGTCGGACAATGTGACGGCAGTAACGTACATAAACTGACAGAGCGGAATTAAGAGCAGAGCAGCAATGTCAGAGGTAACAGAGATTCTCCTCTGGGCAGAAAGGCACGCAGTGGCGCTGTCGGCAATCGTCATTCCGGGAGTAGACAACTGGGAAGAAGACTTCCTCAGCAGACACTACCTCCACCCAGGAGAGTGGGGCCTTCACCCGCAAGTGTTCGAGTCCTTGACACGTCGTGGGGGAATTCCACAAATCGACATGATGGCCTCTCGTCTCAACAAGAAGCTGATGCGGTATTGTTCCAGGTCGAGGGACCCACAAGCAGTGGCGGTGGACACTCTGGTGACTCCGTGGGTCTATCAGATGGTGCACGTGTTTCCACCTCTTCCATTAAGCCCAAAAATTCCCAAAAGAATAAAAAGGGAAAAGTTCAAGCAATTCTCATTGCTCCGGACTGGCCAAAAAGGGCCTGGTATGTGGATCTACTGGGGATGCTCCTAGAGGACCTGTGGCCTCTGCCTCTTCGCAAGGATCTTCTACAACAGGGACCCTTCGTCTATCAAGACTTACCACGGCTACGTTTGACGGCATGGAGGCTGGGTGTCAAATTCAAGCCCGGAAAGGGATCCCGGACAAGGTTATTCCAACCTTGATCCAAGCCAGAAAAGGGGTAACGTCTAAACATTACCACCGTGTTTGGAAAAAATACGTCTCTTGGTGTGAAAACAGGAAATTCCCTGCAGTGGAGTTTCACCTGGGACGTTTTCTCCTTTTTCTGCAGTCAGGTGTGGATGTGGGCCTACGTTTGGGCTCCTTAAAAGTCCAGATTTCGGCTTTATCCATTTTCTTCCAGAAACAATTGGCTTCCCTCCCGGAGGTTCAGACATTTTTGAAGGGTGTTCTGCACATCCAACAGCCCTTTGCGCCTCCTACAGCACCTTGGCATCTCAACGTGGTGTTGCAGTTCCTACAATCGGAATGATTTGAGCCTTTATAGGAGGTGGACGTAATGTTTCTTACGTGGAAGACCATCACACTGTTGGCCTTGGCTTCAGCAAGGCGTGTGTCGGAGCTGGGAGCGCTGTCTCACAAGAGCCCCTATTTGATTTTTCATGAAAATAGAGCTGAACTCAGAACTCGTCAGCAATTTCTTCCTAAGGTGGTGTCTGCGTTTCATATCAACCAACCTATTGTGGTTCGGTGCTTAATGACACCTCTGCTACCTCAAAGACTACTAGGTCAGTGGGTTCTTCTTGGGCGGCTGCCAGGGGTATCTGGGCTTTACAGCTCTGCCGAGCGGCTACTTGGTCAGGTTCCAACACGTTTGCCAAGTTCTACAAGTTCAATACTTTGGCCTCTGAGGACCTTCAGTTTGGTCAATCAGTTCTGCAGGAACCTCAGCACTCTCCCACCCAGTTTGGGAGCTTTGGTACATCCCCATGGTACTAATGTGGACCCCAGTATCCTCTAGGACGTAAGAGAAAAATAAGAATTTACTTACCGATAATTCTATTTCTCATAGTCCGTAGTGGATGCTGGGGACTCCGTAAGGACCATGGGGAATAGCGGCTCCGCAGGAGACTGGGCACATCTAAAGAAAGCTTTAGGACTATCTGGTGTGCACTGGCTCCTCCCCCCATGACCCTCCTCCAAGCCTCAGTTAGGATACTGTGCCCGGACGAGCGTACACAATAAGGAAGGATTTTGAATCCCGGGTAAGACTCATACCAGCCACACCAATCACACCGTATAACCTGTGATCTGAACCCAGTTAACAGCATGATAACAGAGGAGCCTCTGAAAGATGGCTCACAACAATAATAACCCGATTTTTGTAACAATAACTATGTACAAGTATTGCAGACAATCCGCACTTGGGATGGGCGCCCAGCATCCACTACGGACTATGAGAAATAGAATTATCGGTAAGTAAATTCTTATTTTCTCTAACGTCCTAAGTGGATGCTGGGGACTCCGTAAGGACCATGGGGATTATACCAAAGCTCCCAAACGGGCGGGAGAGTGCGGATGACTCTGCAGCACCAAATGAGAGAACTCCAGGTCCTCCTCAGCCAGGATATCAATTTTGTAGAATTTTACAAACGTATTTGCTCCTGACCAAGTAGCTGCTCGGCAAAGTTGTAAAGCCGAGACCCCTCGGGCAGCCGCCCAAGATGAGCCCACCTTCCTTGTGGAGTGGGCATTTACAGATTTTTGGCTGTGGCAGGCCTGCCACAGAATGTGCAAGCTGAATTGTACTACAAATCCAACGAGCAATAGTCTGCTTAGAAGCAGGAGCACCCAGCTTGTTGGGTGCACACAGGATAAACAGCGAGTCAGATTTCCTGACTCCAGCCGTCCTGGAAACATATATTTTCAGGGCACTGACAACGTCTAGCAACTTGGAGGCCTCCAAGTCCCTAGTAGCCGCAGGCACCACCAATAGGTTGGTTCAGGTGAGACGCTGAAACCACCTTGGGGAGAAACTGAGGACGAGTCCTCAATTCCGCCCTGTCCGAATGGAAAATCAGATAAGGGCTTTTTCAGGATAAAGCCGACAATTCTGACACGCGCCTGGCCCAGGCCAGGGCCAACAGCATGACCACTTTCCATGTGAGATATTTTAACTCCACAGATTTAAGTGGTTCAAACCAATGTGACTTTTGGAACCCAAAACTACATTGAGATCCCAAAGTGCCACTGGAGGCACAAAAGGAGGCTGTATATGCAGTACCCCTTTTACAAACGTCTGAACTTCAGGGACTGAAGCTAGTTCTTTTTGGAAGAAAATTGACAGGGCCGAAATTTGAACCTTAATGGACCCCAATTTCAGGCCCATAGACACTCCTGTTTGCAGGAAATGTAGGAATCGACCCAGTTGAATTTCCTCCGTCGGGCCTTACTGGCCTCGCACCACGCAACATATTTTCGCCAATTGCGGTGATAATGTTTTTGCGGTTACATCCTTCCTGGCTTTGATCAGGATAGGGATGACTTCATCCGGAATGCCTTTTTTCCTTCAGGATCCGGCGTTCAACCGCCATGCCGTCAAACGCAGCCGCGGTAAGTCTTGGAACAGACAGGGTCCTTGCTGGAGCAGGTCCCTTCTTAGAGGTAGAGGCCACGGATCCTCCGTGAGCATCTCTTGAAGTTCCGGTTACCAAGTCCTTCTTGGCCAATCCGGAACCACGAATATAGTGCTTACTCCTCTCCATCTGATCAATCTCAGTACCTTGGGTATGAGAGGCAGAGGAGGGAACACATACCCTGACTGGTACACCCACGGTGTTACCAGAGCGTCTACAGCTTATTGCCTGAGGGTCCCTGGACCTGGCGCAATACCTGTCGAGTTTTTAATCATGTGGAAGACTTCTGGGTGAAGTCCCCACTCTCCCGGGTGGAGGTCGTGCTGAGGAAGTCTGCTTCCCAGTTGTCCAATCCCGGAATGAATACTGCTGACAGTGCTATCACATGATTTTCCGCCCAGCGAAGAATCCTTGCAGCTTCTGCCATTGCCCTCCTGCTTCTTGTGCCACCCTGTCTGTTTACGTGGGTGACTGCCGTGATGTTGTCCGACTGGATCAACACCGGCTGACCTTGAAGCAGAGGTCTTGCTAAGCTTAGAGCATTGTAAATGTCCCTTAGCTTCAGGATATTTATGTGAAGTGATGTCTCCAGGCTTGACCATAAGCCCTGGATATTCCTTCCCTGTGTGACTGCTCCCCAGCCTCGCAGGCTGGCATCCGTGGTCACCAGGACCCAGTCCTAAATGCCTAATCTGCGGCCCTCTAGAAGATGAGCACTCTGCAACCACCACAGGAGGGACACCCTTGTCCTTGGTGACAGGGTTATCCGCTGATGCATCTGAAGATGCGATCCGGACCATTTGTCCAGCAGGTCCCACTGGAAAGTTCTTGCGTGGAATCTGCCGAATGGGATTGCTTCGTAGGAAGCCACCATTTTACCCAGAACCCTTGTGCATTGATGCACTGAGACTTGCCTCGGTTTTAGGAGGTTCCTGACTAGCTCGGATAACTCCCTGGCTTTCTCCTCCGGGAGAAACACTTTTTTCTGGACTGTGTCCAGGATCATCCCTAGGAACAGAAGACACGTCGTCGGAACCAGGTGCGATTTTGGAATATTGAGAATCCAATCGTGCTGCCGCAACACTACCTGAGATAGTGCTACACCGACCTCCAACTGTTCCCTGGATCTTACCCTTATCAGGGAATTGTCCAAGGAAGGGATAACTAAAATTCACTTCCTTCGAAGGAATATCATCATTTCGGCCATTACCTTGGTAAAGACCCGGGGTGCCGTGTACCATCCATACGGCAGCGTCTGAACTGATAGTGACAGTTCTGTACCATAAACCTGAGGTACCCTTGGTGAGAAGGGTAAATTTTGACATGAAGGTAAGCATCCTTGATGTCCCGAGACATCATGTAGTCCCCTTCTTCCAGGTTCGCAATCACTGCTCTGAGTGACTCAATCTTGAATTTGAACCTCTGTACGTAAGTGTTCAAAGATTTTAGATTTAGAATCGGTCTCACCGAGCCGTCCGGCTTCGGTACCACAACAGTGTGGAATAATACCCCGTTCCCTGTTGCAGGAGGGGTATCTTGATTATCACCTGCTGGGAATACAGCTTGTGAATGGCTTCCAAAACTGTCTCCCTGTCAGAAGGAGACATCAGTAAAGCCGACTTTAGGAAACGGCGAGGGGGAGACGTCTCGAATTCTAATTTGTACCCCTGAGATATCACCTGAAGGATCCAGGGGTCTACTTGCGAGTGAGCCCACTGCGCGCTGAAATTCATTGAGACGGGCCCCCCACCGTGCCTGATTCTGCTTGTAAAGCCCCAGCGTATACTGAGGGCTTGGCAGAGGCGGGAGAGGGTTTCTGTTCCTGGGAACTGGCTGATTTCTGCAGCCTTTTTCCTCTCCCTCTGTCACGGGGCAGAAATGAGGAACCTTTTGCCCGCTTGTCCACGAAAAGACTGCGCCTGATAATACGGCGTCTTCTCATGTTGAGAGGCGACCTGGGGTACAAACGTGGAATTCCCAGCTGTTGCCGTGGCCACCAGGTCTGAAAGACCGACCCCAAATAACTCCTCCCTTAATAAAGCAATACTTCCAAATGCCGTTTGGAATACGCATCACCTGACCACTGACGTGTCCATAACACTCTACTGGTAGAAATGGACAACGCGCTTAGACTTGATGCCAGTCGGCAAATATTCCGCTGTGCATCACGCATATATAAAAATGCATCTTTTAAATGCTCTATAGGCAAAAATATACTGTCCCTATCTAGGGCAGGCCTGGCCAACCTGTGGCTCTCCAGATGTTGTGAAACTACACATCCCAGCATGCCCTGCCACAGTGTTAGCATTCCCTAATAGCAAAACTGTGGTAAAGCATGATGGGAATTGTAGTTTTACAACAGCTGGAGAGCCACAGGTTGGCCAGGCCTGATCTAGGGTATCAATATTTTCAGTCAGGGAATCCGACCACGCCAACCCAGCACTGCACATCCAGGCTGAGGCGATTGCTGGTCGCAGTATAACACCAGTATGTGTGTAAATACCTTTTAGGATACCCTCCTGCTTTCTATCAGCAGGATCCTTAAGGGCGGCCATCTCAGGCGAAGGTAGAGCCCTTACAAGCGTGTGAGCGCTTTATCCCCCCTAGGGGGTGTTTCCCAACGCACCCTAACCTCTGGCGGGAAAGGATATAATGCCAATAACATCTTAGAAATTATCCGTTGTTATCGGGGGAAACCCACGCATCATCACACACCTCATTTAATTTCTCAGATTCAGGAAAACTACAGGTAGTTTTTCCTCACCGAACATAATACCCCTTTTTTTTGGTGGTACTCGTATTATCAGAAATGTGTAAAACATTTTTCATTGCCTCAATCATGTAACGTGTGGCCCTACTGGAAGTCACATTCGTCTCTTCACCGTCGACACTGGAGTCAGTATCCGTGTCGGCGTCTATATCTGCCATCTGAGGTAACGGGCGCTTTAGAGCCCCTGACGGCCTATGAGACGTCTGGAAAGGCACAAGCTGAGTAGCCGGCTGTCTCATGTCAACCACTGTCTTTTATACAGAGCTGACACTGTCACGTAATTCCTTCCAACAGTTCATCCACTCAGGTGTCGACCCCCTAGGGGGTGACATCACTATTACAGGCAATCTGCTCCGTCTCCACATCATTTTTCTCCTCATACATGTCGACACAAAAGTACCGACATACAGCACACACACAGGGAATGCTCTGATAGAGGACAGGACCCCACTAGCCCTTTGGGGAGACAGAGGGAGAGTTTGCCAGCACACACCAGAGCGCTATATATATACAGGGATAACCTTATATAAGTGTTTTTCCCCTTATAGCTGCTGTATAGTTAATACTGCGCCCAATTAGTGCCCCCCTCTCTTTTTTTAACCCTTTCTGTAGTGTAGTGACTGCAGGGGAGAGACAGGGAGCTTCCCTCCAACGGAGCTGTGAGGGAAAATGGCGCCAGTGTGCTGAGGAGATAGGCTCCGCCCCTTTTTCACGGACTTTTCTCCTGCTTTTTTTATGTATTCTGGCAGGGGTTAAATGCATCCATATAGCCCAGGAGCTATATGTGATGCATTTTTTTTGCCATCCAAGGTGTTTTTATTGCGTCTCAGGGCGCCCCCCCCCCCAGCGCCCTGCACCCTCAGTGACCGAAGTGTGAAGTGTGCTGAGAGCAATGGCGCACAGCTGCAGTGCTGTGCGCTACCTTGTTGAAGACAGGACGTCTTCTGCCTTCTGGCTCTGTAAGGGGGCCGGCGGCGCGGCTCTGGGACCCATCCAAGCTGGGCCTGTGATCGTCCCTCTGGAGCTAATGTCCAGTAGCCTAAGAAGCCCAATCCACTCTGCACGCAGGTGAGTTCGCTTCTTCTCCCCTTAGTCCCTCGATGCAGTGAGCCTGTTGCCAGCAGGTCTCACTGAAAATAAAAAACCTAATCTAAAACTTTCACTAAGAAGCTCAGGAGAGCCCCTAGTGTGCACCCTTCTCGTTCGGGCACAGAGATCTAACTGAGGCTTGGAGGAGGGTCATGGGGGGAGGAGCCAGTGCACACCAGATAGTCCTAAAGCTTTCTTTAGATGTGCCCAGTCTCCTGCCGAGCCGCTATTCCCCATGGTCCTTACGGAGTCCCCAGCATCCACTTAGGACGTTAGAGAAATAGGATTTTAATTACCTACCGGTAAATCCTTTTCTCGTAGCCCGTAGAAGATACTGGGCGCCCGCCCAGTGCTTCGTGTTTCCTGCACTGTTACTTGGATGAGTATTGTTGTTGGTTCAGCTGTTGCTGTTCCTGGTCAAGTTTGGTTAGCATGTCTTTCTTATTTGTGTGTGCTGGTTCAAATCTCACCACTGGCCTTTCAATCCTTTCCTCAAGGTATGTCCGTCTCCTTGGGGACAGTTTCTAGACTGATTCTGGTAGGAGAGGCATAGAGGGAGGAGCCAGTGCACACTATTGATTTCTTAAAGTGCCCAAGGCTCCTAGTGGACCCATCTATACCCCATGGTACTAATGTGGACCCCAGTATCCTCTACGAACTACGAGAAAAGGATTTACCGGTAGGTAATTAAAATCCTATTTTATAAATTAAGTAAAGGTGTATATTTAGTATTTAAAATAAATTCCTAATGCAATCACACAATGGCTTGTGAAACGTCTACACTGAATTTGGGATCCGGTCTCTAAGTCGACAAGACTTAGGTCGACCATTATTGGTCAACATTAAGTAGGTTGACATGACAAAAGGTTGACATAATTCTTTACACAATGTTTTTTTTTTTTTTTTACTTTTTCATACCTTACGATCCACGTGGACTATAATTGGGAATGGTAACCTGTGCCGAGCGCAGCGGTAGCTGAGCAAGGCACCTTGCCCGAAGCATGGCGAGCAAACACGGTGCACTCATTGGGGTTCCTGGTCACTCTACGAAGAAAAGGACACCAAATGTTTTTTTCAAAGTCATGTCGACCTTTTTTCATATCGGGCTAGTACATGTCGACCTAGAGTCCATGTCGTCCCTAGAGTCCTACTTACTGTCTAACTAAGTCTAGTCTATCTAACAGACCACACCCATGAATTTGGAGAGATGTACTAAGTGGAGAGTGGACACGCTATTTAATCCATCTGGCAAGGGGGATTGAGATACCGGATTGGATGTCCGACTCTACCATCCATCAGTACCAGTAGCGAGTGAGGTTGCCCTAATGGCTGAACTATCTTCAAGACCTGATTGTAGAATCAGCATATGCAGCCAGATCTGCGTCCATCTCCTCATATGCTGGGGGCCAGCCAGCATGTGCGAGACCGCCTCCCGAAGCATCCACAATTAGATTGCAAAAGCATGGGAACTAAGGTTGACCCCTAGCAGCGCAACAGGCGGTCGTCCGCCATTTATTTACTGAAGCGGCTGCGTGTGACGTCACGCAGCGAACCAAAAAGGGTAATTGCCTACCGGCGTTCAAAATGCCCCCCCATTGCTGCAACAACGCATCCCCAGCGGCTGCCGCTGTTGATCACGCCGCAGTCGCATTCTTCCTGGATGGATGTGTAAGGTCGCAATGTGTAAGGTCACGCACGTGCACTACATCCAGTGCGCGTGCGCAGACCAGATGGACGCTGATGCGTGGCTGCGTCCGTCTCAGAATCAGCTCCCATGGGCAAAATGCAGCCCTCTATTTGATCTAATGCATCTGTCTGAACAGATTGCAGTTTGGAGTCTGACCAGCCGCTACACACCTGCACCTCCGCCCCTGCAAGTAAGGAGAACGGCACCTGCCTTGTTCAAGAGACAGATCTAAGGGAACACCCCCAGAATTGAAGCAGCACCCTGCCCTGGTATCCCACCCCTTGGCCATCCCAACCACCCCCGGGCTTCCCACCCGCCGCAGAGTCAGACACAGGTGGACAAGGACCGCTGACTGCTTCTGAGGAGAAAAGAGAATATGCAATGAAGAGCTAGAGACCTGGCCATTATTTAAATGCACTGACGACTATATATTAGGAAACACATCACTGTTTGTATTAATACAGCATCTCTTCACAGTGATTAAACTTGCAATCTAAATTAAAAGTAGGATTTACTTCATGATATTTGATTATTTTTAATGTTTCTTAGAAGATATACTCAGCAAAGAAGCCTTACCTAATTGCTTGGGAGGAAAGAACTGTGAGAATGTTTTTGCAGCCCCCCGTACAAAGCAGTTTTCTTAATATAGCACATCACTGCTCTAAAGTCACCATGGAATTATTGCTCATGATTTCCTCCATACCCTAGCAATGAGGAGATAGTAGAAAAAATGAGATATAGCTAGAACATCTAGTGGATGATGAACACATCTACAGTTTAGACATGATCTCCACCTCTATAAGCATGCACGTTCAGCTGTTTCGTGTATTTCGGACATGTGGGTTTTTGTGGCATTCCCTATTTCTTCAGTAGTAACTTGAGTATATGTAGATATAACTCAGGGCTATCATCTGGGGGAAGAGGGGGGGGGCAGGGGATACTAGTACGGGGCCCTGATCTGACAGAAGGGCCTGCTAACATTAATGCTCACAGCTGTGAACCAGACACAGTTCACAGATAGCATCATCAGGGCTCACATAGCCAGACTAACAGGAACACAGTGCTGATTTCGGAGCCCCCTCCGTTATGTATGCTCCCTCTCAGTCACAGAAGACCCCTGAAGTGCAGTTTCCCCACACCTCTACTTCCCCTCTTATCTACCTCCCTCAGTTGGATCACAAACAGGAAAGGCAGCTGACCACCACCTGCCTTGACTTCCTCTTTCTGCACAGCCCAACTTTGACTTCATTTCTTAACCCTAGTGTGAAAGTGTGCGTGCACATGTGATAGGGAATATAGATTGTAAGCTCAACTGGGGAAGGGACTGATGTGGATGGCCAAATATTATCAGTAAAGCGCTGCGGAAGATATGTGCGCTATATAAGTAACTGGTAATAAATAATAATAAATAATTTCTCCATAAATGTAAGCTGTTGTCTGTACTAGCTCCCATGTGAGACTGTCCCCATGTGTGAATATACTCCCACCTGCCCATGTGTGACTACTGCCCCTACCCCTTTTCCAATGTTTGAGTGTGCCTCCCCTGCCCAGGTGTGATATATTACCACCTACCCATGTGTAATTATGTCCTCCTTTCCAAGTTTATGCCCCCACTCCTCATTAGACGGGTACATCACTGTGTACTTTTTGTGTCTGTCTGTTGATTTCTTTTTCACCTATGCTTGCATACTGTATTTCCATTTGTTTCCTTATCCTCTGTACTTTCTCAATCTGCCATCCATTCAAAACTTTCTTTTCGTGCCAGAATCTCCCCTCTCATTTTCCACTTCTGCCACCGGGATGTAGTCAGGAGCCCAACCGCCAGAATGCCGGCAGCGCTGCCACAGCTATTCCCACTACTAGGTGTCCACGACACCCATGGAGTGGGAATAGAACCCTGTGGCGAGCTCAAGGGGCTTAGTTGCGCCTGCCCGCCGACATTCTGGCGGTCGGGATCCCGGCGTCTGTATTCTGTCCGCCGGATCCTATACCCAACCCCTGCAACCATGACACTTTTCCCTCTTCCTCACCTAGACGATATAGGCAGCTGGTAGCTGCTGATCAGATATGCCTTTGTATGGGAAAGTCTATTTAACAGGTGAAATTGCTGTACTTATACTACTGGCATTATTTAAAAAAAATATTATTCTAAATTTATTTTTGTTCAAAGCTATTTTTTCTAATCATCAAAGGTAAACAACCTTGCGCCCAATTTTGGATTACGGTTAGTATGTGCGCTCCCGATACCCGCGGTATCCCATTTATTTTTTTAAATGGTCACAGGGTTTTCAGCTCTGAAAACCCTGAATCGCGAGTTTAAAAAAATGTTTTAAAAAAAAAATTACACTCAATCGTGGTCTCTCCTCCATCTTTACACTGGGGAGGGGGCTGCTGGGAGGCGTGGAGTTTGCTGGGAGACTCAGGGAGTGTTGGGATACGTAGTTCTCCCAGCTGCTGATTCACATTAGAGGGGGAGGGGGCATACACACCGGGGGTCACACACACATACCCACAGACACTCATACACACACAAACATACTGTACACTTACTGCTGCTGCAGAAGACCCGCTTGTAACTATGCACTGTGGCCCTGAGAGGATCTGGGATTACTCCTGAAGAGGCTAAAAATATAGGAGATTCTCCACCTGTTTACATTTAACAACTAAGAAAGAAAGAACAGTAAGCTAGTGAAATAAAAGACAGTACCAGCACTTACAGCAATGGAACTGCCCTAAGCCAGAGGTTCTGAAACGCGGTCCTCAAGGCACCCCAACTGTCCAGGTTTTAGGTATATCTATGGCTCAGCACAGATGATTAAATCAAATTGACTGAAGTGCTAATTAATTCACCTGTGTCCAATCATGGAAAAACTTAAAACCTGGACAATGCTTGAGAACCTCAACTCCAAGCTAAAAAAGCTGCTGTGACTGCCAAGTGCATCTTTGGGTTCTACTCTTTCTACAGTGCTCACGAACAACCAGCACAGGACTCCGGCAATACTGATGTGCCTGAGGCTCATATCTGATAATACAGGGTGATCTGGTCTTACTGAGAAGTTCCGGGGACAGCAGTTAACAGTCAAGTACTTACACAGGGGATGTTGCTGACCATTGGAAAGAATAGTAACCATATAACCATTCTTTTCTTTGAGGATGAAATAGGAGGATGCAGCTTCCATGAGATTGCTTAGATGTGGGTGTACGATAGAGAATATATATATATATATATATATATATATATATATATATATATATATATATAAAACCTGCCCTATATCACAGCCAGCTTGGGATGCAAGACTATTTGATCTGATAGCAGTTCTATTTTATGAACTAAAGTCTGCTGAAAATCAAGCACTGTGGGAAAAAAACAACAAATATTTTATTTACATAAATAGTTTAGTGCAGAACTTTACATAAACTACATTTCACATTAAATGTATGCCTACTTGCAATAAAGATACTGTATAAAGACATCTGTGACTTTATAGCAACGGTGAACATGGGCAGTAAAAAAGGAAATGCAAAGAAATGTTTCAACCTGGCTCCATTGTGTACTGATGTTCTTGCACTTCAAGTGAAAATAAGTTGCTTTTCTGACCTATAAAATGTATAAATGAAGCTAGGCCGTGTACATTTACATATGAAGACTTCTGTGAAGAAAAGGTCTCTTTTAAATAGGTATAGTCTAGGCACACTAGTAGGCAGCTGGTGCAGGCAGAAGTCCTATGAATGGCTGACGTCAGTAAGCTCAGTCACTGTCAAACTCTTCTATCTTCATATCTTCATCTTCCATAACTGCCTGGGCTGCAATAGGCTGAGGTTGGCTGGTTGGGAGATCAGATTCCCCTCCTTGGCTGGAAGGCAGTATGCTTGCACCAGACCCTTCTTTACTCTTACTGCTTTCTTTTATGCTTTGTATATCATTTGTGTCCTCTTCATCACCACTGTCAGGCACACCGGTGTCCTTGTCAGTGAGCGCTTCCAGCCTCATCCTGAAAAGCATTATAATACAAATAAAGCACAGAGTAATACAATCATGAATGAAGGGGACAAATGATTGTGTCGTATTATATGAATTCTTTTTGATAATCAATTGTGTTTTTATGACATCTGTGTTTTAAAGTGAATTTAAAATAAAAAAAAATTGTGCAGTTTCCGAGTAGCTCCAGACCTACTCAGCGCTTGCGATCACTTCAGACTGTTCCGTTCCTGGTTTGACGTCACGAACACGCCCTGTGCTCGCCCAGCCACGCCTGCGTTTTTCCTGGCACGCCTGCGTTTTTTCGAACACTCCCTGAAAACGGTCAGTGGACACCCAGAAACGCCAACTTCATGTCAATCACTCTGCGGCCAGCAGTGCGACTGAAAAGCTTCGCTAGACCTTGTGTGACACTACATCATTCGTTGTAATAGTACGACGCGCGTGCGCATTGCGCTGCATATGCAGAAGTGCCGTATTTTTTGCCTGATCACTGCGCAGCGAACGAAAGCTGCTAGCGATCAACTTGGAATGACCACCCAATAGCAATCATCTTCTATCACAAACTGCAAACACCACCTTCTGTAGACCATAACAATTGCTAAGAGCTTAGTCAGTGGGGTTTAGTATGATTTTCAGGCAGCAAGTAGACAGACAGCGGCATCCCAGCAGCGGGGCGAGCGCAGAGTCCTCTTGCAGGCTTGACACGCTACGTGCTCGCTGCACTCGCCATAGGTTCTATTTCCACTCTATGGGTGTAGTGGACACCCACCAGTGGGAATAGTCATGTTAATTTGCCGTCTGCCGGGATCCTGACAGACGGCAAATTAAACGTATACCAGTCAGTGATTAGTCACATTACCTTCCAAAATGTCTCTTTAAGGGAAGTCTGCCAACATCCTGGATAAATGCAATTTGTGCTGGAGAAAAACATAACAGATAAAATAAAATCTTATTAAACAGGAATAAAAATTAGACATATCGATCGTCTATTATTCTAGCCTGGTAACTGCTAAATCAAGGCTACGGGGCATAATAATTACAATCTGCATCTCAGATGCAGATGGGAAGTGATATAATGGTCCAAATTCGCAGTGCGATAATTGAATACATTGCAAGGATGTATCAATTATCGTATGCAGGGACAGAGCTTGTGAGAACGCGCTGTCCCTGTGAATACTCCACCTAAACTTTTCATGGTATTTTTCAGAGTGTAACCATGCAAACACCGCCGGCTACCATAACCCATTCCCCTGCGAAGTTTACACTTACCTGCACCCAGAAATTGTGCTAGTTGAACTCCAGTCATATGGTTTCCTGTGCTGCTGCTGTGACCCCTGCACTTTGCAGCATCTCAGCTCACTTTGCTGATCAGATGACCAGGGTTACAGCAGCAGCACAGGAACAGATAACTAAAGCGCACCGATTCCAAATCCCTGGTATTTTAATTAATTTATTTTTTACACTGATCAGCCTGTGTGTCTATCAGATACTGATGACAGAGGCCAGACACAAAGCACAGCCTTCACTGCCAGCAAGCAGAGAACGCTGTGCAGGAGATGAGAAACCAGAGGGAAGCGCAGAATAACGCTATCTCAAGATAGTGTTATCACGGGGCACCCTCCTGTATTTTTTTTTATATTTTAATTAATTGTTTTAGTAAATTCGTACAGATCGCATTTCCCATTACAAGTATTGCAAATGTGATGTGCTAACCAAAAAAAAATAGATATAAAAAATACGATATTATAGGGCTTGGAGGAGAATGTTGTGAATTTTTATCCAATTGCTCTTTAGTACATTTAGGCGATGTTAAAATATAGGTTGAGTATCCCATATCCAAATATTCCGAAAAACTGAATTTTGTGTGAGACTGAGATAGTGAAACCTTTGTTATCTGATTGCTCAATGTACACAAACTTTAATACAGAAAATTATTCAAAATAAGAAGAGTTATGGTAGACTTACTATTGTTAACTCTCTTTCTGCGAGAAACATTGGTTCCACAGGAAAACATCGGGGTGTAGAGTGGATCTTGATCCAGAGGCACCAACAACCTAATGACCCATACACACGGTGAGATTCGGTCTATGCCCGATTATCACTATGCGACAGGGGCTAGGTCGGCACATAGTCAGTATCGCAAGCACATAATGAATGTGCTTGTGATACCGACTATGGCCCTCATTCCGAGTTGATCGTAGCTGTGCTAAGTTTAGCACAGCTATGATCCTTAACTCAGACATGCGGGGGGACGCTCAGCATGTCAGTGCCGGCCCCCCCCCGCACAAATACAAAAGCATCGCACAGAGGCGATGCCTTTGTATTTGAGGAGTAACTCCCGGCCAGCGCAGCTCCTGCGGCTGGCCGGGAGTTACTCGTCGCTCCCGCTGGCCGCAGCGGCTCCGTGACACGTCACGCAGCCGCCACGCCCCGCCCCCCCCGAACGGTCCGGCCACGCCTGCGTTGGCCGGACCGTTCCCCCTAAACGGCGGCTAAACGCCACCGTTCAGCCCCCTCCCGCCCAGCGACCTCCTCTGTCTCAGAGGCGATCGCTAGGCAACGATGACTGCCATGCGCTGGTGCACTGCGGCGCCGGCGCATGCGCAGTTCCGACCCGATCGCACGGCTGCGATAGTCTATAGAGATAGTCAGAATTGACTTGCCTGCACAGTCTATCTATTCTTGCGATGCCGACCGCACGGGACCGCGCATCGGCATCGAATCGGGATCGCAAGGTGAAAGTCTTCACTAACTTTTCTTACGATTTTGACTATATAGTCAAAATCGTAAGTAAAAATCTCACCAGGTGTACACACCTTAAAGCTTTAGGCTGTCCCAGGATGCATTGGGGCCTCCTATATAAATCCCGCCTCCAGGCACTGGAGCTCAGTTTCGAACCATTCAAATGCAGGAGCAGGCAAGAGAAAAGGCAGATGTTAGTAACATAGAACCACATTCTCACGACAGGAGAAGGTACCAACAGCTAATGCCATACAAACCCACAGCAAGGTGGGCGCCCTGTGGAACCAATGTACCTCGCAGAAAGAGTTACATTGGTTTCCACAGGAAAACATCGGGGGATGTCCTAAAGCAGTTCCTGAAGTGAGGGGACGTGCCTTAGCGGGTATAAGAACCCGGCATCCAAAGGAAGCATCCCGGGAGGTGGAAATTTCAAAGCATAAAACCTAATAGATGTGTTCACTGAGGACCACGTAGCTGCCTTGCACATTGTTCTTCAGACGCGCTGCCCAAGAAGGTCCAACAGACCGAGTAGAATGGGCTTTAATAGCAGCAGGAGCTGGGAGTCCAGCCTGCACATAAGCTTGTGCAATCACCATTCTATTCTATCTGGCCAAGTGTTTGCTTATTCGCAGGCCAGCCACATATGTGGAAACCTGATAGAGGCAGTCCTCTCCACATAAATACAGAGAACCCTTACCACAACCAAAGAACGCTCTTTGGAAGACAGGTCTGAAGAGATTTATAAAAAGGCTGGAACCACATCTCTTGGTTAAGGTGAAAAGATGACACCTACTCAGGTAAATATCCCGGTCGAGTTCATCAACAGGAACTTGGCCGTGAACCATTTAAGGTCCGCCAACTCAAGAGGTTCAAATGTAGACTCTTGCAGGGCTTTCGGTACAACAATCAATTCCCATGGAGCCACAAGAGGGACATAGGGAGGCTGAATCCTAAGTAAGCCCTGAGTGAAAGTATGAACGTCAGGTATAGACACAATTTTCCTCTGAAACCATACCAACAAGGCAGATTTATGAACCTTGAGGGTGGCCAGACAAAGACCTGGGTCAAGGCCTCAGTGCAGAAAAGCCAGGATTCTGGACGTTCTGATTCGATATACATCATAATTCTTATCAGCACACCAGGTGAAGTAAGAATTCCAGACCCTGTAATAAATCCGGACAGATGCCGGTTTCCGGGCTTTCAACATAGTCTGGATAACCGCCTCGGAAAATCCTTTGGCCCTCTGGAATGATGCTTCAAGAGCCACACCGTCAAAGCTAGTCTTGGCAAAGTCTGGGGAGACACAAGAGCCCTGTACGAGAAGGTCCGGGTGCTGAGGAAGTAGAAGGGGTGTCTCTGTCGATAGACCCTGCAGGTCTGAAGAACCACTGCCATTGAGGCCACGCTGGAGCGATTAGAAGTAGTAATCCTCCTTCTTGCTTGAACTTCCTTATCACCCTGGGCAGGAGTGACACCGGAGGGGACACGTAGGGCAGCCGAAAGTTCCATGGAACCGCCAATGCATACATGAACACTGCTTGAGGATCCCTGGTCCTTGATCCGAAGACCGGAACCTTGTGATCATGTCGAGACGCCATGAGGTCTACATCAAGTAGACACCACATGTCCACTAGGAGTCGAAAGACTTCTGGATGAAGACTCCACTCTCCAGCGTGCACGTCCTAGTGACTGATGAAATCCGCTTCCCAGTTCAGGACACACGGAATGAACACTGCCGATATGGCTGGCAGAGGGCGTTCCGCCCAATAAAGGATCTTTGACACTTCCATTATTGCCATGCAGCCTCGAGTGCCGCGATGATGGTTAATGTATGCCACAGAGGTAGCGTTGTCTGATCGTACTTGAACAAGCCTCTTCTCTACTAGAGGTAGGGCGAAAAATAGTGCATTGAACACTGTCCTCAGCTCCAGAATATTTATTAGAAGGAGTGATTCCTCCTTGATCCAATGACCTTGAAATTAGTGTTGCTCCCACACCGCTCCCCATCCCCTCAACAGGCTCCCGTAGTAAGCGGAATCCAGCCAGGAACCCAGAAGGGACAGCCCCTGTTTTTGCTGGTCCTTGATTCACCAGGTCAACAACAGGCACACCTCCGGAGTCTAAGAGATCATGTGAAATTTGATCCAATGAGGCAGGCCATCCTATTTGTACAGGATTAACCTGTATAGTGGGCGGGAATTAAATTAAGCGTACTCTACCATGTCGAATGCCGATACCATCAGGCCAAGTACTTGCATCGCCAAGTGTAAAGACACTCTAGGACAACTGAGGAAGCATCTTATCCTGTCCGGAATCTTCAAGACTTTTTCTGGAGACAACACCAGTCTTCTGACTGCGTGTGTCCAGGATTGACCCCCCAGGTGCACCATGCTCTGACCTGGGACCAGCGAGGACTTCTTCCATTTGATAAGCCACCCGTGGGCTTGCAGGAATGTTACCTTCAGTTGCAGATGACAGAGGAGTACTTCGTGGGAATTTGCCAGAATCATCAGGTCGTCTAGATACAGCAGGATGCTGACTCCCTGGCAATGGAGACGAGCTGTCATAACAGCCATGACCTTGTGAAGATCCGAGGATACGTAGCCAGTCCAAATGGCAGAGTCTGGAAATGGAATGGAGGTTGCCATTAGCAAACCGCAGAAACTGCTAGTGGGATATGGCAAAAGGTATATGCAGGTATGCATCCTGTATATCCAGGGATACCATATAATCTCCGGGTTCCCGAGCCAGTACAATGGAGCGCAGTGTTTCCATATGAAACTTGGACACTCTCACAAACTTGTTTAAAGATTTGTGATTTAGTATAGGCTGGAAGGACCCACTGAGTTTCGGGACAGAAACAGGGTCGAATATTAACCTCTGCCTCTCTGGGACTGAGGTACCGGCACAATCACAGTTTGTAGAGTTTGCACCTTTAACGGATCCAAAAGGAGGGCCGTAGTTGCAAAACTGGCAAAGGTAACATCTCTTGAACGAGACAGAATACCCGTGAGAGACAACTTCCAGTACCCATGCATCTGAAGTAGTCTTTAACCAATCTGGGTGAACTGTAGAAGTCGGCCTCCCACCCTGGGAACCCCCAGAGGGAGGCCCACCCCATCATGCAACAAGCTTGTCATGTTTTTAAGCAGGCTGACGGGCTGCCCAGGATTGTTTTGCCATGGGCTTTCTGGTTTTGGGAGCACGAGATTGTCTCGGGTATGCCTTACCTTTTGCATTCCTTTGAGGCCGAAAGGAACGAAAAGTGGTACCTATTTCCTTCTGTGCAGAAGGATTAGTAGTGGGGAGAAAAGCCATCATAGTGGCTGCTATTTCAGACACTATTTTGTTTAGGTCTTCCACAAACATGAGGTCCCCAGTAAATGGGAGTACCTCCAAAGTCCACTTTCCATGACCTCAACCACAGTATGCGGCGAGCCAGGACAGACGTAGTCAACGCCTTGGCTGCCAATACACCCGCCTCAGAGGACGCCTCCTGAACGTAATAGGTGGCGGTGGTATTGTGAGACAGGTAGTGTATGGCATTGTCAGATATATCCTCGGGCAGCTCTTCCTCTAATGCCTGAACCCACACCTCAATACCTTTTGCAGCCCAGGAGGCAGCTATAGCAGGTATATGAATGGCTCCAGTGAAGGAGTATACAAACTTCAGGCATCCCTCCACACGCTTATCTGTCAGTTCCTTCTGTGAGGTGACAGTGGTGACAGGCAGAGAGAATGATACCACAAGGCGGGTGACGTGAGAATCAACCAACGGTGGAGTTTCCCATTGTTATATAACTCTGCAGGGAGAGGATAGCGAGCCAAGGCCCATTTTGGCAGAGGGAATTTCCTCCCCTATTAGACCAGGGTTCCCGTTTGATGTCCACAAAATGATCAGAATGGGGTAATATAATTTTAACCACCTTCTACTGTTTAAACTTATCAGTTTTCTTTGCCACAGTAGTGGAATCCTCCTCTATGAAGGAAATGCTATTAGCATCCACTAAGGCAGGGACATCAATCTGCGAGGGAGAATCCTCATCAGTACACAGGATTCAGTGTCTAACAGGACCATATGCTCCCCCTCCTCTTCAGTTGAAACACCAGAGAGGATTTTGGATTGCGAGGAGGAAGCTGCCCGCTTTGAGGACCCAGAAACACGGAAGTGGCCTGGTGTAGGTTTTCTGTCTAACCAAAGACGGATATATTGCTGCAGTTGGTTAGACAATTATTCCACCCAAGGCGGTTTAACCATGGACAATATTATGTGCAGAGCACCGGTGGTCCCATAGAGGCACTATGCTTTCCACCAGTGTACCCAGTAGGTTGGTGAACGCAGCCCAGAGTGCTCCATTGCAGGAGCTGCAGGCTGACTGGGAGGCATATGACCTTAGTACACAGATAGTCATATAACACTTCCCCCTCTGGTAAATCCCTGGAGCATGCTCTGCATGATGCAGGAACTTCCACTGTTTTACTGCCCTTTCTGTTAGACATTATGTGAGAATGCAACAGCAGAGCGACCAAGTACTATATTGGCAGAAAGTGCAACACCTGCGAATAAATCTGGTAATATGTTACTGAGTACACAGTAGACTATACGTATTGGACAAATACTGTGGCGCACTATATTAGCAGACCGAGACGCACCTAGCCTCTTAGGGTACAGAATATAGTGACCGTTATATCTGGGAAACACTGAGTGTGAAACCACACAGCAAGACCGTAGGTATATATCTGAATACTCGCACAATATATTCTGTCACAGGTACACTCTTTAACTAATGCGGTCTTCATAAAGACAGGTAGAATACTCAAGTGTTTGTAAAGTCACAGCGCTGTATACAGGCAGCTTTACAAGGGAGACCTTACCCTGCAATCCCAGAGCCAGTAGCAACTATGTTCAAAAGATGGCGCCCAGCGTCTCTGTCAGGGAATGAAGGAGAAAGTGAGGCAGCTCCAGGGCGGGAAAATCTACTCCGAGATGGCGCCCTGGGCCAGGGGAAGGGCTACAGGTCAAGTGCCGGTTCCCCTATGCTGGACTTCCACCGCCGGTACTACAGAGTCTTATTAAATGGGGCGTTCATACACCCAACCTGTACACTTACGCCCTGGCGGTCTAGTGGAGTACCTGCTCGGTGACAGTGTCCAAGCCAGCAAAGCGACCCGTCTCCCTAGGTCGCGGACAGAACGCGATTTAATGGCAGGTCCCACCTGGGGGATCCTCTTACCTCCTCCTCGTAGCAGCCATGTGGTCCAGGAGAGCGGTCTGCGACTGTGTGCCTAAGCCGGAGCGTCGCCGCCACAAGTACCTGGGAACAAAGCCACGGGAGTATGCAATGCCGCTTGGGAGGTAATGGAACTACAGCGCTGAAGTGTCTCCTGACATACAGCGCTGACAGCCCAGTTGAAGAAATCTTCTTAGAAAAGCTTTTTCAGGGCTGCCCAGTGCAGCCCTCCTGTTAGGTGACCTGCTGCTGCAGGCACCAACTCGAAACTGAGCTCCAGTGCCTGGAGGCGGGATTTATAGAGGAGGACCCAATGTAACCTGGGACAGCCTTTAGCCTGTTGGTGCCTCTGGATCAAGACCTACTCTACACACCGATGATTTACTGTGGAAACCAATGTATCCTGCTGCAGAAATTGTATTAAATGACCTTCAGGCTGTGTGTATAAGGTGTATATGAAACAAATGAATTGTGTGTATGTATACAAACTTTGTTTAATGCACGAATTTATTAAAAATATTGGCAAAAATTACCTTCAGGCTGTGTGTATAAGGAATATATGAATCATAAATGCATTCTGTGCTTAGACTTAGGTCCCATCGCCATGATATCTCATTATGGTATACAAATATTCCAAAATACGGAAAAATCCGATATCCAAAATACTTCTGGTCCCAAGCATTTTGGATATGGGATACTCAACCTGTATTGTGAAAAAAATATTGATAAATATGGCCGTAAGCCACCTGAGGAGTCACTGCAAGAGCAAAAAAATGCATATTATGTGGCCACTTTGTTAGGTACACCTTTCTAGTATTGGGTAGGATCCCATTTGGCCCCAGAACAGTCTTTGTGTCATAGATTCCCCATTGTGAAATAATGGCATCACATAGCTGCTGCAGATTTGTTGGCTGCAAATCTAATATTCCACCACAATTTTGGATTGAGATCTGGTGACTGTGGAGGCCATTGTAGTACAGTGTTCTCAATGTCGTGGTCAGAGAACCAGCCTGAGAAGACTTATACTTTGTGACATGCTGCATTATACTGTTGGAAGTAGCAATTAGATTAATGCATCATTTGTATAACGAGATTTATGGTAAGAACTTACCGTTGTTAAATCTGTTTCTGCGAGGTACACTGGGTTCCACAGGGAATAACATTGGGGTGTAGAGTAGGATCTTCTTGATCCGAGGCACCAACAAGCTAAAAGCTTTGACTATTCCCAGAATGCATAGTGCCGCCTCCTCTATAACCCCGCCTCCGTGCACAGGAGCTCAGTTTTGTTAACCAGCCCAATGCAGTAGCAGGTAAAAGACGACAACCGTTAGTAGCCACATACACCACATTCTCACGACAGGAGAAGGTGTCAGCGGCTAATGCCATACAAACCCAAAGAAGCGAAGTGCGTCAGGGTGGGCGCCCTGTGGAACCCAGTGTACCTCGCAGAAAGATTTTTAACAACGGTAAGTTCTTACCATAAATCTCGTTTTCTGCAGCGGGTTACACTGGGTTCAACAGGGAATGACATCGGGATGTCCTAAAGAAGTTCCTCATGGGAGGGGACGCACTGTAGCGGGCACAAGAACCCGGCGTCCAAAGGAAGCATCCTGGGAGGCGGATGTATCAAAAGGCATAGAACCTTATGAACGTGTTCACTGAGGACCACGTAGCTGCCTTGCACAATAGTTCAAGGGTCACACCACGGTGGGCCGCCCAAGAAGGTCCAACAGACCGAGTAGAATGGGCTTAGATGGTAGCAGGAGCTGGAAGGCCAGCCTGTACATAAGCATGTGCAATCACCATTCTAATCCATATGGCCAAGGTCTGCTTGTTAGCAGGCCAGCCACGTTTGTGAAAACCAAACAGAACAAAGAGAGAGAATCAGACTTCCTGATGGGAGCTGTCCTCTTCACAAAGATACGGACAGCCCGTACCACATCCAAAGACCGCTCTTTGGAAGACAATCCAGGAGAGACAATCTCCTGATTAAGGTGGAAAGAAGACACCACCTTAGGTAGGTACCCAGGACGTGTCCTAAGAACCACTCGGTCATGGTGAAAAATCAGATAGGGGGACCTACAAGACAAGGCACCCAAATCCGACACCCGTCTAGCAGAGGCAATAGCCAGTAGAAACAATACCTTAAGGGAAAGCCACTTAAGATTTGCAGATTCAAGAGGCTCAAACGGAGACCCCTGTAATGCCTCTAGAACCACCAACAGATCCCAAGGAGCCACAAACAGGATGTAAGGAGGTTGAATCCGTAACACACCCTGAGTGAATGTATGAACATCAGGCAAAGTGGCAATTTTTCTCTGAAACCAAACCGACAAGGCAGAAATATGAACCTTGATGGAGGCCAGACAAAGGCCCAAGTCCAGGCCCTGTTGTAGAAAGGCCAAAAGTTTGGCCGTACTAAACTTGTAAGCGTCATGATTGTTAAATGTGCACCAAGCAAAGTAAGGATTCCAGACCCTATGGTAAATCTGAGCAGAAGCCGGTTTACGGGCCTTCAACATAGTCTGAATGACCTCCTCAGAAAAACCCTTGGCCCTTAGTACGGAAGCTTCAAGAGCAATGCCATCAAAGCCAGATGGGCCAAATCCTGGTAAACACAAAGGCCCTGAACGAAGAGGTCTGGGCATTGTGGAAGCAGAAGAGGACGATCTAATAAGAGACCCTGAAGGTCTGAGAACCAATGCCGTCTGGGCCACGCTGGAGCGATCAGAAGTAGGATTCCTCCTTCTTGCTTGAACTTCCTTATTACTCTGGGCAGAAGTGACACCGGAGGGAACACGTATGGCAGCCGAAAGTTCCATGGAATTGCAAGAGCATCCACGAACGCTGCTTGAGGATCCCTTGTCCTTGCTCTGAAGACCAGAACCTTGTGATTGTGTCGAGACGCCATCAGGTCTACATCTGGGAGACCCCACTTGTCCACTAGGAGTTGAAATACTTCTGGAAGGAGGCTCCACTCTCCGGCGTGTACATCCTGACGACTGAGGAAGTCCGCTTCCCTGCTTAGGACTCCCGGAATGAACACTGCCGATATACTTGGCAGATGGCGTTCTGCCCACTGAAGAATTCTGGATACTTCCCTCATTGCCATGCAGCTTCGAGTGCCGCCTTGATGATATATGTACGCCACCGTGGTGGCGTTGTCTGACTGTACTTGAACAGGTCTGTTCTGGATTAAATGTTGGCCAAGTTCAGAGCATTGAACACCACCCGCAGTTCCAGAATGTTTAATCGGGAGAAGAGACTCCTCCTTGGTCCACCGACCCTGAAGGGAGTGTTGTTCCAACACCGCGCCCCAACACCTCAGACTGGCATCCGTCGTCAGAAGGACCAAGTTGGAGATCCAGAAGGGACGACCCCTGCTCAATCGTTGGTCCTGAAGCCACCAGCTCAGTGACAGACGGACCTCCTAGGACAGGATCATGTGAGACCTGATCCCGTGGGGGAGGCCGTCCCACTTGGCAAGAATCAATTTCTGTAGAGGGCGGGAATGGAACCGAGCGTACTCCACCATGTCAAAAGCCGACACCATGAGACCTAGCACTTGCATCGCCGAATGTAATCGACACTTGCGGACAAGATAGGAAGCATCGAATCCGGTCCTGAAGTTTCAGGACCTTCTCCTGAGACAAGAACAACCGCTGATTGTGAGTGTCTAACAACGCCCCCAGGTGCACCATGCTCTGAGCATGGACCAGGGAAGATTTCTTCCAGTTGATGAGTCACCCGTAGGCTTGCAGAAACTGGAGCATCAGTTCCAAATGGCGTAGGAGAATTTCTGGGGAATTCACCAGGATCAATAAGTCGTCCAGATACGGGAGGATCCTGACCCCTTGACGGCGC
Organism: Pseudophryne corroboree; assembly: GCF_028390025.1. Taxonomy (NCBI): domain Eukaryota; kingdom Metazoa; phylum Chordata; class Amphibia; order Anura; family Myobatrachidae; genus Pseudophryne; species Pseudophryne corroboree. Next base: position 173,388,006 of record NC_086444.1, on the reverse strand, counting down.
AGTACAGCCATCATTACTGCCATGACTTGGTGAAGACCCGCGGGGCCGTGGTCAAGCCAAAAGGTAACGCCCGAAATTGGTAATGGAGGTTGCCAACAGCAAACTGTATGTCCAGGAAGACCATATAATCCCCAGGTTCCAAGGCCAGAACAATAGAGCGAAGAGGTTGAGAATGGGCGGAGAGGACCCATTCGGTTTCGGGACTAGGAATAGCGGTGAATAGTACCCCTTGCCTCTCTGAGCCAGAGGCACCTGTACTACCACTCCTGTATCCAGGAGGGACTGTACCACCGAATGGAGAGTTTTTGCCTTCATCTGATCCGAAGGGACGTCTGTCAGGCAAAATCGATGAGGGGGACGATTCTTGAAGGATACGGCGTAACCTCGAGTGACGACTTCCCGTACCCAGGCATTGGAAGTGGTCTTCAACCATTCCTGGGTAAACCCTAGAAGTCGGCCTCCCACCCTGGGATCCCCCAGAGGGAGGCCCGCCCCGTCATGCAGCAGGCTTGTCAGTTTTGGAAGCAGGCCGACGGGCAGCCCAGGCCCGTTTAAGTTTGGGCTAAGCCGCTTTGGAAGTGCGAGCCTGTTTCGGGTACGCTTGACCTTTTGCTTTACCTGAAGGACAAAGGAGCGAAAGGGAGTACTCTTAGCCTTCGGTACCGAAGGAGCAGTACTAGGTAGACACGCTGTTTTAGCAGAAGCTAAGTCAGCCACTATCTTGTTGAGGTCCTCTCCAAAAAGGGAGCACCTCCAGGGTTTTCTTAGAGTCCAGATCCACCGTCCAGGACCGTAACCAGAGAATCCGGCGAGCCAAAATGGACGTAGTAGAAGCCTAGGCTGCCAGAATACCGGCATCAGAAGCCGCCTCCTTAATGTAATGAGATGCTGTGACAATATATGAGAGACATTGTCTAGCATTATCGGAAAAGTTGGATGGCAGCTTTGCTTCCACCTCCTGAGCCCACGCTTCAATAGCCTCTGCAGCCCATGTCGCTGCAATAGTGGGCTGATGCACAGCACCTGCCAGGGTGTAAATCGCTTTTAAACAACCCTCCAAAAGCTTATCCGTCGGTTCTTTCAGAGAAGTGACCGTAGTTACAGGCAGAGCTGAGGATACCACCAGCCGCGTCACTTGCGAATCCACTGGCGGGGGTGTTTCCCAATTTTTACTTAGCTCCGCAGCGAGGGGATAGCGAGCCAGCATCTTCTTGTAAGGTGTGAATTTCTTTCCTGGATTTTCCCAGGATTCCTGACGTATTTCAACTAAATGGTCAGAATGAGGTAAAACTTGTTTAATAACTTTCTGACGTTTAAATCTGTCCGGTTTCTTAGAGGTAGCATCAGGCTCTGGGTCATCAGAATTAGCCTGATAGCCTCCAATAAGTCAGGAACATCCACCTGAGAGACCGACTCCCAATCAGAATTATCTGGATCGGTGTCTGTGGGGTCAGTATATACGCCTTCTTCATCAGACGAGGTGTCTGGGACGTGGGGGGATTGTGAGGAAGTAATGGCCCGCTTAGAGGACCCCTTGGTCTTAGGCGAGCGAGGGTTAGACGTCTGTTTAGTCAGTGAGTGGTTCAATTGCTGCAACTAAGTGGACAGTTGATCTGCCCATGGCGGATTAACCGCAGGGACCATAAGCGGTTGTAACGGCACAGGGGGTCCCACAGGGGGCGTAAGTCTAGTTACCAGCGTACTTAACGTTGTGGAGAAAGTAGCCCAAGGTGGGTCGTTATGAACCCCCATTGCTACAGTTCCACTGGGGGGTAGGGAACCCCCAGAACTTGAACCCTCTGCTGCTATGTTTTCCTCTAATATGTCTGCAGCGTCACCACCATGCAATGTGGGATCAGCCCCAGCTCCCCTTGTAGCCGACATGTTTGAAAGCTCAATTCACGGGCAACCCAGTACAATATCAGCAGCCTAATACCTTAACAAGAACCCCCTGTCAGGGTATCAGCACAAACAGAGAATTCAAGAGGTATATGGTGACTGAAAATAACAGAGAAAAATACATAGTAAGTATATCCTGTGAAACACCTATATTAAACAATAACCCTGACGCACTAAGCCCCCTTCAGGGTACAGAATATAGGGATAGCAATCTGAGTGAGATACACGAAATGGAAGTCACGCAGCAGCTATATGCACACACACAGAGAGTCACATGTACAATGCAGAAATTATGACATGCAATAAAATTGCACTGGACTAGCAATACAAAGCAGTACTAAGTACAGCTATATAATCAATAGAAATATCAATGCACAGTAAATACTGGATGTATATCACAGGGTACTTGTACTAAATAACCCTGACTAAATGCACTGCTTCTTAACTAACACTGTCAGCAGACATGTAGAATACTTAAGTGTCCTGTAAAATGCACAGTGCTGACATGCAGGCGGCTTTACAGAGGAGGATTTGCCCAAACAGTCCCAGGATCAGCTCAGCTTGTGGTAATGGCGCCCAAACGCTGACAGGGAGTGAGGGAGTGAGAGAGATGCAGCTCCAGGGCAGGAACATTTACTCTAAATGGCGCCCTGGGGGAGGGTCTACAGGTCAAAGCCTTATTCCCTTGCTGGGCTTCACCACCGGGTTCTGTGGGCTATGTGACAAACGGTTTTTAGTAAAACCGACCTGTGCCTTTGCCCTGGTGGTCTAGTGGGGTCCCTGTACTACCACAGTGTCCACGCCAGCATGTGTGGCCAGCCTCCCACCGGATCGCAGTTTCCGGCAGGTCCCGCATGGGGGACCCTCTTACCTCCGCCCTAAGTGCGGCCACGCGATCCTGGAGAGCTGCGGTAGGGTGAGTGACTGACTGAAGCAAACCGGAGCCTCCACTGTAAGTACCCGGCAACCAGGGCGCGGGAGTATACAGTGCCGCTGAGGGAGGTGATGGAGCTGCAGCAGGTGATGTCTGACTGACATCTAACACTCGCAGTGTCTCTGCTGCTGCCCTTGAAGTCTTCAGATTTCACTTTAAAAAGCTCTTCTGAGGGCTGCTGGAGCAGCCCTACCTGTTGTATGCCTGCACTGCATGGCACCAACTACAAAACTGAGCTCCTGTGCACAGAGGCTGGGATATAGAGGAGGCGGCGCTATGCATTCTGGGAACAGTCAAAGTTTTAGCCTGTTGGCGCCTCGGATCAAGATCCTACTCTACACCCCAATGTTATTCCCTGTGGAACCCAGTATACCCCGCTGCAGAAATTAAATATTCACCACACCATTACACCAAAACCAGCATAAACCGTTAATACAATGCAGGATGGATTTATGTTATGCCAAATTCGGACCCAAAAAAATCTACATTAGTTTAGGGGGTGTATTTCCAACCTTCACCTGTCCTGTTCTTATGAGCCTGTAGCCTGAGTTTCCAGTGGAACCCGCTGTAATCTGTTGCTGTAGCCCTTCATTTCAAAGTTAATCAGGCTATGCTTTCAGAGACATGCTTCTGTATACCACTGTTGTTACCCAGTGTTATTTTAGTAAATGTCACCATCCTGTCAGCTTGAGCAAGTCTGGCTATTTCATCACTTTAACCAGGTATTTTAACGCACTTGATTTTTTTTGTTTTGCTCAAGAGTCTCTGTAAACTTTCGGGTTCTAAGACACTCCAACCATCTGCCTGGCACTGACAATCATTCCACAGTCAAAGTGACTCAGATCACATTTCTACTCCATTCTGTTTTTTGGCCTGATCAACAACTGAACCTCTTGACCATGATGGCTTGCTTTTATAGATTGAACTGCTGCCACAGGATTGTCTGATTAGATATCAACGAGAAAGTGTACATGGTATACTAATAAAGTGGCCACCGCTGTATTTATCATTGTTTATTTATCTTTTCCATACAACTAAACCTTATCTACACACAAATGATAAGATATATCACAGCAGACTTCAGATATTGATCTTGTAGTTAAAAATATTTGTTAAGGGCCATGTAAATTGAAACATACTTGGACTCTGCAATTTTAGTTTATTAGATGTAGTATTTTGCTGTTGCTCCTCCTACTAAAATGGTTAGTCAGTTTAAATAATCTTCATTAATCACAGTAATAATAGCTGTAGATAAAGTGCACGTGGAGTAACAAATACTGTTTGATTTGCTTTGAAGCTTGGATTTTGGGATAAAACAGAGATCCTCTCCACCCCCCCCCCCCCCCCCCCACCCCCGTTCCCTTTTACACATGCATCTATAAGCTGGGATTTCTGCATGTGTCAAGGGAAACAACCCGGGTCCACAACCCTTCTCCCGACCAGGGTCATTGAGCGTAGAGCTTACTAGACCCGGCAAATTCCAGGGTCACATGTCTGAAAGCGGCATTGGGGAAATTTAATTAGCTACAAACTGCAGTTTTCACTGTAAAATAGAGATTTTATTGTGACCCGCAATAAGCCCCTATCTAAATGTCCACAATAAATTACAGACGATAATTCTCCATAGGTTTATTACAAATTTCACTTCACTACTTCTGATCAGCTGATAAGCTTGGGGATAATCCCTATGTTAAAAGATAAAAACTTTAAGATTTGGTTTATAACCCTTGGGACACCCCGATGGGGGGTCTAATTGGGCACTGAGAAATTTTAATTATTTTCATTGGCCAATAAGGATGTCATTTTTGGGGTGAAAAAATGCATAATGGTGGAAATTGGGGTACAAGGTATGGGCCAGGTATATTGGAGTGCTCTATGAGTGGGACAATGGATTTTAGGCTTGCAGGTGGGAGCAATCATCAAATATTTTGGAGGCGGCTTAAAATGACCCAAATATATACTTATTTTTATGTACCCCCAATGTAACTTGAGCACTTATTTTGCTGAAAAACACTCGTTTTCAATCTTTTTTTTTTTTAAATGTAATTTTTTTAAAAATTTTTTTGAAAAATGCATATAATAGTAATATGACCCAATTTAAGTGCTCCAAATATTTTTATTATGACCACTACTATACTCCCATACTGTTTTCTTAGATGGTTTTTTTTGGGGTACAGGATAGACTTCCCCATTTTCTCCTACACTTTTTTCTGGTTTTGAAAGCAAGAATTATTGCAAGTATCCAGTTTGTGAATTTGCATCTGAATACTGCGATTGCACAAACCCGAGATAAGCAGCTTTTTTGCTGTCGTTAAATAACTGGCTAACTGAATTCCCCCCTATGGGGATATTCAATTCCAGACGAAGTCATCCGTCCAGCCGAATAAGCGCAGCAATAGCCGTTAATTACAGCAGCTCAATATCACACAAAAGTGTTCGCATACCTGTAGGGTAAGCGAGTACTTTTGAGCAAATCTGGCATTTTGCCGGACGGGCAAAGGATGAAAGATGCGGTGCTGTTGCCGGCATTTAAACGTCGCGGCAATGGCAGCTGGCACCCTTTGTTTGGAATTGACTTGTTACCTGTAAGCTAAGTGCTAGTGATTGGCCTGGAATTGTATCAAAGCAAGTAACATGCTTCAGCCACATTTAGTGAGTTTTTAATGGGCATGTGATGGATGTACAAGGAAAAAGGGTATATAAGGGTCGATTCAATTAGTTGTGAGCCCGATCTCATCCCAGACTTATGCATTTTTGTACGTAGCCATATGGGACTGTGAACAAAAATCCACGAGTCCGGAGGTACCATAAAATAGGATTTTAATACCTACCGGTAAATCCTTTTCTCTTAGTCCGTAGAGGATGCTGGGGATGCTTCAAGAACCATGGGGTATAGACGGGATCCGCAGGAGACATGGGCACACTATAAGACTTTGAATGGGTGTGAACTGGCTCCTCCCTCTATGCCCCTCCTCCAGACTCCAGTTATAGGAACTGTGCCCAGGGAGACGGACATTTTGAGGAAAAGGATTTATTTAATTATTCTAAACTAAGGCGAGATACATACCAGCTCACACCACTAACACGCCGTACAACATGGCATTCAACAACAACGCATGCAACTGCATGACCAACAACAGTCGCAGATTGACTGAACTCAACGCAACATGAGCGTAACTATAACCAAACTGCAGACACAGCCCGCACTGGGACGGGCGCCCAGCATCCTCTACGGACTAAGAGAAAAGGATTTACCGGTAGGTATTAAAATCTTATTTTCTCATACGTCCTAGAGGATGCTGGGGATGCTTCAAGAACCATGGGGTTTATACCAAAGCTCTAGAACGGGCTGGATAGTGCGGACGACTCTGCAGCACCGATTGACCAAACAAGAGGCCCTCCTCAGCCAGGGTATCAAACTTGTAAAACTTTGCAAAGGTGTTTGAACCCGACCAAGTAGCAGCTCGGCAAAGTTGTAACGCCGAGACTCCCCGGGCAGCCGCCCAGGATGAACCCACCATTCTTGTAGAATGGGCTTTTACCGATTTCGGTAACTGCAATCCTGCCGTAGAATGAGCCTGCTGAATCGTATTACAAATCCAGTGCGCAATAGTCTGCTTAGAAGCAGGAGCCCCAATCTTGTTGGGAGCCCACAGGACAAACAGAGCCTCTGTTTTCCTAATCTGTGCCGTTCTGGCGACATAGATCTTCAAAGCTCTGACCACATCTAGAGACTTAGACTCCGCCAAGGCGTCAGTGGTCACAGGCACCACAATTGCTTGGTTAACATGAAATGATGAAACAACTTTTGGCAGAAATTGCGGACGAGTTCTCAACTCCACTCTATCAGCATGGAAAACCAAATAGGGCCTTTTGTTAGACAAAGCCGCCAACTCAGACACTCGCCTTGCAGACGCTAAGGCCAACAACATGACCACTTTCCAAGTAAGGAATTTTAACTTAACCTTGCGCAAAGGTTCAAACCAATGTGATTGCAAGAAGTGCAACACCACATTAAGGTCCCAAGGTGCCACAAAAGGAGGTTGGATGTGCAGCACGCCTTTTACGAAGGTCTGAACTTCTGGAAGGGAGGCTAATTCTTTTTGAAAAAAAAGATTGACAAGGTCGAAATCTGTACTTTAATACAGCCTAACTTTAGGCCCACATCCACACCTGCTTGCAGGAAATGGAGCAAACGCCCCAGGTGAAATTCTTCCGTAGAAGCCTTCTTGGATTCACACCAAGACACACATTTCCTCCAAATACGGTGGTAATGCTTCGCCGTTACTTCTTTTCTAGCCTGAAGAAGTGTAGGAATGACTTCACTGGAAATACCCTTTTGGGCTAGGATTTGGCGTTCAACCGCCATGCCGTCAAACGCAGCCGCGGTAAGTCCTGATACACGCACGGCCCCTGTTGTAACCGGTCCTCCCAAAGAGGAAGAGGCCAGGGATCTTCTACGAGTAACTCCCGAAGGTCTGGATACCAGGCCCTTTTTGGCCAATCCGGAACAATGAGGATCGCCTGAACCCTTGTTCTTCTTATAATTTTTATCACCTTTGGAATGAGTGGAAGTGGAGGGAACACATATACTGACGGAAACACCCACGGCGTCACTAGGGCGTCCACCGCTATCGCTTGAGGGTCCCTTGACCCGGAACAATATCTCTGAAGTTTCTTGTTGAGGCGGGACGCCATCATGTCCACTTGAGGAACTCCCCAACGCCTTGTCACTTCTGCAAAGACCTCTTGATGAAGACCCCACTCTCCTGGATGGAGATCGTGTCTGCTGAGGAAGTCTGCTTCCCAGTTGTCCACTTCTGGAATGAAGACCGCTGACAGAGCGCTGGCATGTTTTTCCGCCCAGCGAAGAATCTTCGTGGCCTCGGCCATTGACGCTCTGCTCTTTGTTCCGCCCTAGCGGTTTATGTACGCCACTGCTGTCACGTTTTCTGACTGAATCAAGACCGGCAGGCCTCGAAGAAGATGTTCTGCTTGCAGTATGCCGATGTAGACAGCTCTTAATTCCAGAATGTTTATGTGTAGACAAGCTTCCTGGCTCGACCACTTTCCCTGAAAGTTTCTTCCCTGCGTGACTGCTCCCCAGCCTCGGAGGCTTGCATGTGTGGTCACCAGGATCCAATCCTGAATCCCGAACCTGCGTCCCTCAAGAAGGTGAGAACTGTGCAGCCACCACAGAAGGGAAATCCTGGTCCTGGGAGATAGAATTATTTTCCGGTGCATGTCCAGGTGAGAACCGGACCACTGGTCCAACAGGTTTCATTGAAACACCCTGGCATGGAACCTGCCATACGGGATGGCCTCGTAGGCCACCAGCATCTTCCCCAGCAACCGAGTGCAGTGAAGAAGAGACACCCTTGCTGGTTTCAGAATCTGTTTTACCATGTTCTGTATTTCCTGAGCTTTTTCCACTGGAAGAAAAACTCTCTGCAATTCCGTATCCAGAATCATACCCAGGAACGACAGCCGTGTCATTGGATCCAACTGTGATTTTGGCAAATTTAGGAGCCAACCGTGTTGTTGCAGAATCGTCAGTGAAAGGGCAACATTCTTCAACAATTGTTCCTTGGGCCTCGCCTTTATGAGGAGATCGTCCAAGTACGGGATAATTGTGATTCCCTGCTTACGCAGGAGAACCATCATTTCCACCATTACTTTGGTGAAAATCCTCGGAGCCGTGGACAGCTCAAACGGCAACGTCTGAAATTGGTTATGACAATCCTGCACAGCAAATCTCAGGTAAGCCTGATGTGGACGATATATGGGGACATGTAAGTAGGCATCTTTTATGTCGACCGACACCATAAAATCTCCCTCCTCCAAACTGTAGATCACTGCTCGTAGAGATTTCATCTTGAATTTGAATTTTTTTGAGAAAGAAATTGAGGGATGTTAGGTTTAGAATCGGTCTGACTGAGCCATCCGGCTTCGGGACCACAAACAGGCTCGAATAAAAGCCTTCCCCCTGTTGAGCCGGGGGTACCGTGACAATCACTTTTGACACAACTTTAGTATCGCAGCGCTTACTATCTCCCTTTCTGGAAGAGAAGCTGGCAAGGCCGATTTGAAAAAAATCGGTAAGGGGGCACATCTTGAAACTCTAACTTGTACCCTTGGGTTATTATTTCCAATATCCAAGGATCCAGATCCGAGTGTACCCAGACCTGACTGATGAGTCGGAGACGTGCCTCCACCGTTGCGGACTCCCGCAGAGGAGCCCCAGCGTCATGCGGTGGATTTGGTAGAAGCCGGAGAGGACTTCTGCTCTTGGGAACTTGCCACAGCCTGTGACCTTTTTCCCCTTCCTCTCGCAGCAAGGAAGGAGGACCCTCGTCCTTTTATGAATTTATTGGTCCGAAAGGACTGCATCTGATAGTGGGGTGTTTTCTTCTGTTGTGCCAGAACATAAGGTAAAAATGACGACTTATCCGTAGTAGCCGTAGACACCAGGTCAATGAGGCCGTCGCCAAACAAGACCCTACCGTTAAACGGTAGAGACTCCATCGCCTTCTTAGAGTCAGCATCAGCATTCCATTGATGAATCCACAACGCTCTTCTCGCTGAGACTGCCGTGGCATTGGCCCTTGATCCCAGAAGGCCATTATCCCTCACAGCTTCTTTTAAATATGCTGCAGCGTCCCTGATGTGACCCAGAGTCAAAAGCACACTATCCCTGTCTAGGGTATCTACCTCAGATGATAAGTTATCTGCCCACCTTTCAATAGCGCTACTCACCCATACCGCAGCAACGGCAGGCCTGAGTAGCGCCCGCGTAGCGACATAAATGAATTTTAGTGCATTTTCCTGCTTATGATCCGCAGGATCTTTTAGGGCTGCCGTGTCAGGGGACGGGAACGCCACCTTTTTGGAAAGACGCGATAAAGCTTTGTCTACCGTGGGGATTGACTCCCACCTTTCCCTATCCCCAGCAGGGAACGGATATGCCACTAAAATTCTTTTGGGAACATGAATCCTTTTGTCAGGATTTTCCCAAGCTTTTTCAAAAAGTGCGTTCAGTTCATGAGAGGGAGCAAACGTTACCTCCGGTTTCTTTCCTTTATACATACAGACCCTTGTATCAGGAACAGCAGGGTCCTCAGTGATATGTAATACTTCCTTTATCGCCATAATCATGTACTGAATACTCTTAGCCAGTTTCGGATGTAATCTGGCATCACTATAGTCGACACTGGAATCAGAGTCCGTGTCTGTATCTGTATCAGTTATCTGGGTAAATGCACGTTTCTGTGACCCCGAAGGGGTCTGGGCCTGTGACAAAGCATCTTCCATGGATTTCCTCCATGTCTGGTTTTTGGACTCAGATTTATCAAATCTCTTAGCCAACTTAGTCACATTTGCATTTAAAACACTCAACATATTCACCCAATCATCCGTCGGCGGTGCCGACACTGCCACTCTCACAGAATTGTCTGTCCCCACTCCAGCCTTCTCCTGGGACGAGCATTCAGCCTCAGACATGTCGACACATACACGTACCAACAGCCACAACCACACTGGGGCTATAGGAGACAGACCCACAATAAAGCCTGCCAGAGAGACACAGAGAGAGTTCTGCCAGCTCACACCCAGCGCCTATCCCGGTACTGAAGCCAGCACAAGACTGCCCAGACCTGCTAGCGCTTTTTACATATAATAACCAAATCACTAGTGCCCCCCCCCCCCATTTTGCACTTTGTTACTTGCACAGCAGTGTGGAGGTCAGGGCCAGCGTCTCTGCAGCCTTCTGTGAAGAGAAAAATGGCGCTGGTCAGAGCTGTGCTAAGCCCCGCCCACTACATGGAAGCTTCAGTCCCGCTCAAAATTCTTTATACTGGCGGGGGTCCCTTAACTAGAGCCTGGGCACTGTTATGTGTATTGCCAGTGGTGTCTGAGGTCCCCCATGCTGCCCAGGGCGCCCCTCCTGCGCCCTGCACCCTGCAGTGCCGTGATCTGTGTGGGAGCATGGTGCGCAGCGCGGCCGCTGCGCGTTACCTCAAACGCGTCTTCTGCCGTCACGGAAGTCTTCTGATCTTCTCATACTTACCAGGCTTCTGTCTTCTGGCTCTGTGAGGGGAGTGACGGCGCGGCCCGGGAACAAGCAGCTAGGCGTACCAAGTGATCGAACCCTCTGGAGCTAATGGTGTCCAGTAGCCAAAGAAGCAGAGCCCTTAAACTTATAAGAAGTAGGTCTGCTTCTCTCCCCTCAGTCCCACGATGCAGGGAGCCTGTTGCCAGCAGGTCTCCCTGAAAATAATAAACCTAATAAAGTCTTTTCCTGAGAAGCTCTGGAGAGCTCCTCAGTGTGCATCCAGTCTCACTGGGCACAGAATCTAACTGGAGTTATGGAGGGGCATAGAGGGAGGAGCCAGTTCACACCCATTCAAAGTCTTATAGTGTGCCCATGTCTCCTGCGGATCCAGTCTATACCCCATGGTTCTTGAAGCATCCCCAGCATCCTCTAGGACGTATGAGAAATGTCAATAGCCGCACTTATTCGCGGCTGCAAGCAATCTGCATCTAATTGAATCAACCCCATAGTGCTTAGGATTTCAGTGTTTGGGATGGTAATAATAAACGTTATAATGAGGTACTGAAGGTTGTTGTGAAAAGAAGTGAGGGGAACTTCTAGTTATGCCACACACAACTGCATTCTAGGAAGAAAGTGTGTCAAAACAACATATGAAGTATCACTGAAAAATACACATTTTTTTTTATAAAAGGAACCAGCTGCAGTGCCCAACAGTCAAGACATTGTATTCTGATGACTGTTTTACTACAAAGTTTAGGGAGGTGATAGTTTGACTTGCGCAGTACACCAAAGTAACGAAAGTGTCCTAAAGCTCAGGGAGAACAGAAACCCTTGGAGCGGAAATGCAAACCGTAATGCAAGTGTCCTTGGAGAGCTCAGGGAGGACAGAAACCTCACGCGGAACAGAAGGGCAAATCATAATGCAAGTGCCCTATGGATAGCTCAGGGAGGACAGAAACACTTCATGGAGCAGAAGGGTAGAAACTTGTGGACAGAACATGATCTTTGAAGAAATTAATGGGATCATATTGGTGATACTACAAAGTAGTAAAATAAAGGATTTGAGCATACAATTGAGGACCCAGCTAGCTCATAATACATTTGCATTTCACATTTTTACAAAGGAACAACACAGATAAGTGTACCTTGGTTTCTCAGCGGGTTCGTCAATTTAGCCAGATATGGGATGACCTGGGTTTGAAGGCACAGTGGTGAGGAACAGAAGATGGAAAATAGCTCTCTTGCGGCATGGGAATTTTCCTGGTACTGCAAGCCAGAAAAACAATGAAAAGGAAGAATTATATTGCCCCTGATTTGTTCAAAGTAAACTATCTCCTAGGTCAATCTTTGTTTCAAGAGGATATATACAGCGGAATTATGCAATTAGCATTACATTTCATGACTTGCAAACACAAATGTGGAACATAGTGTATATTAGTTGTAAACACATTTGAAATACAGATGTGCCCTCATACACTATTGCCGCAGTCGTGCCAAACTACCCTTCTCAGCACAACAGGTCCTGTGCGTATATTTGTTTGCGGCGTTTCTTTTGCTCAAATGTGCACCTTAGGTGCAATCCAATTTGATATGTGACACTTGACCATCTGTGTGCGAATAAGTGTGAATCTGTATACAAATTGCTACGATGCAGTGGCAGATTTTTTCTTTACTCCAAGTTCCATTGTGCTCAACTGCGACTTTGTACTTATTTATAACTAATTCCTGTGTGGTCAAAGTCACAGCCTGGTGTTTCTAGTACAGACTGAGTGGTGTTTTACTGCATCTCTGGTGCGAATAAGATGCCAATTCAAATAAAAAGTCGCTTTGCTACACCACTTGGTGTGGCTCACTCGTGCCAGGCGTATTGAAGCTTGGTGTATAAGGGCACATCTGTAGCATGAAAATCATTCCATAATAGCTGAATAAACAGTATCATAGTGCTGTGCAAAGGGTACATTTTGCGATCTAAGGGCTAATTTATATTAAACACTGTCACTGTGTTAAAGTGTTGGGTAAAACAATTTAACATGCATTTATATTTTTATATGAAAAAAAACGAAACCTATAGACTGTGGGGTCTACGTACGAAGTCTCGGAAAGAGATAAAGTGGCCGGAGATTAAGTACCAGCCAGCCAGCTCCTAACTGCTATGTCTTAGGCTGTGTTAGACAATGATATTTAGGAGCAAACTAGCTTGTTCTTTATTGCTCTCAAAGGCCTAGAACATAGACTCGTTATTCTTTTAGTTAAGACTTCAGAAGTGCATTTAAAAGGTTAGAAAGCATTTCTGAAGCCCCTCTAGAGCCCCTCGGAGAGTCCAGCATCAGCAGCTGAGTACTTTTTGTCTCTGAAATAATACTGCTATGTGAATGATCTTGAGCTGCGCTGGGTGGACTTTCTAGGCGCACCAGTGCAAAACCGAGGCGACTTGCAGGGTGCAACCAGAGTTTGTAATAAATGAGCCAAGCAAAATGAAATCATTCTGTAGCTTCAATCTATGGGAGTGATTCAGAGCTGATCATAGATGTGCTAAAAATAGCACATCTACGATCACAATCTCTGACATGCAGCACAGGGCTATTCCGCCCCGCATCTAAAGCCCTAAACACCCCCCCCCCCCTTGCCGGAAAAGGCAGGCAACTACCCGACATGTTGTGGGTCACAGCGGCTGCGTGTGACGCTACAGCCTGCCCCTGCAACAGTCCGGACACACCTGTATTGTCCGGACCGCACCCTCCTCCAATGGCATTCAAACAAAGCTGGCATACCCCCTCCAGCCCCGCGACCACGTCTGCCTTTCAATAAGGCAAAGGCGATAGTACCAGTGAGATGCTTTCATGTGCGCACAACACAATCAGCTCTATATTAGGCCCTATATCCATTGCAGGCTATCATCTCACCATGAACCAGTGACCGCACTGTGCGACCTCCTGACCAATAATAGGATTTTGAATACCTACTGGTAAATCCTTTTCTATGAGTCCGTAGAGGATGTTCGGCCGCTCAAAGAACCATGGGGGTATAGACGGGATCCGCAGGAGACATGGGCACTTTAAGACTTTCAAAGGGGCGTGACCTGGCTCCTCCCTCTATATCCCCCACCAGACTCAGTTTGGAGCTGTGCCCGGCGAGACGGACATTTCGAGGAAAGGATTTAACAACAAAGGTGAGCACAACACCAGCTCACGCCATAAACATGCCGTACAACAAGGCAGATAACTAAACACATGTCAACGGACATGAACAAGATTCAGCAAGAAGCTGAAAAAAAAACCATAACACCAACTGTGTTTAACCAGAACTACACTGCAGATACATTACGCACTGGGACAGGCGCCCAACATCCTCTACAGACTCATAGAAAAGGATTTACCGGTAGGTATTCAAAATCCTATTTTCTATTTCGTCCTTGAGGATGTTGGGCCGCTCAAAGAACCATGGGGATTATACCAAAGCTCTAAAAACGGGCGGGAGAGTGCGGATGACTCTGCAGCACCGATAGACCAAAACTAAAGTCTTCATCGGCAAAGGTATCAAACTTGTAAAACTTAGCAAACGTGTTTGACCCCAGCCAAGTAGTAGCTCGGCAAAGTTGCAATGCCGAGACACCCCGGGCAGCCGCCCAGGAGGAGCCCACCTTCCTAGTGGAATGGGTATTCACCGATTTCGGTAACGGCAAGCCTGCCTTGGAATGAGCCTGCTGAATTATTTGACAAATCCAGCGGGCAATGGTCTGCTTGGAAGCAGGACATCCAATCTTATTGGGAGCGTATAAAATAAACAACCTCTGTTTTCCGCAATGGAGCCGTTCTGGCTACATAGATTTTCAAAGCCTCTGACCATATCCAGAGACTTATCCTCAGCCAAAGCGCCAGTAGCCACTGGCACCACAATAGGTTGGTTAATACGAAAAGAGGAAACCACCTTTGACAGAAATTGTAGCAGAGTTCTTAACTCAGCACGATCTTCATGGAAGATCAAATAAGGGCTCTTGTGAGACAAGGCCGCCAACTCTGACACCCGCCTAGCGGATGCCAATGCCAATAAAATGACAACCTTCCAAGTGAGGAATTTCAACTCCATTTTACGTAAAGGTTCAAACCAATGTGACTGAAGGAACGATAACACCCCGTTAAGATCCCAAGGTGCCACAGGGGGCACAAAAGGAGGTTGGATATGCAACACCCCTTTCACAAAGGTCTGCACCTCAGGAAGTGAGGCCAATTGTTTCTGAAAGAAAATGGACAAAGCAGAAATCTGCACTTTTAATGGAGCCCAATTTAAGGCCCGCATCCACACCATTTTGTAGAAAATGGAGAAAAACGTCCAAGGTCAAATATCTCCACAGGAGCTTTCTTGGACTCGCACCAGGAAATATATTTCCTCCAAATGCGGTGATAGTGCTTCGACGACACACCCTTCCTGGCAAGGATAAGAGTAGGTATGACTTCACTGGGAATACCCTTTTGGGCTAAAATCTGGCGTTCAACTGCCATGCCGTCAAATGTAGCCACTGTAAGTCTTGATAGACGAACGGCCCCTGCCGCAGCAGGTCCTCGCGCAGAGGAAGAGGCCAGAGATCGTCGACCAGTAACGTCAGAAGATCCGGGTACCAAGTTCTCCTTGGCCAGTCCAGGACCACAAGGATCGCCGGTATGCTTGTTCTTTTTAGAAGCCTCAGCACCTTTGGGATGAGAGGAACCGGAGGGAACACATACACTGAGGGGAACACCCAGGGTGTTGTCAGTGCATCCACCGCGTCCGCCTGAGGGTCCCTGGACCAGGAACAATGCCTCGGAAGTTTCTTGTTGAGGCGAGATGCCATCATGTCTATATGGGGAACCCCCCATCGATTTGTTAGCAGCGTGAAGACCTCCTAATGGAGGCTCCACTCTCCTGGATTCAGGTCGTGTCTGCTGAGGAAGTCTGCTTTCCAGTTGTCCACTCCCGGAATGAATATTGCCGACAGAGCGCTTGTATGCCTCTCCGCCCAGCAAAGAATCTTTGTGGCTTCCGCCATTGCCGCTCTGCTTCTTGTGCCGCCTTGGCGGTTTATGTAAGCTACTGCCGTGACATTGTCCGATGGGATCAGAACCAGCAGATTTCGAAGATGTTCCGCTTGTAGAAGGCCGTTGTAAATGGCCCTCAGTTCCAGAACGTTGATGTGAAGATGAGTTTCTTGACTTGACCATCTTCCCTGGAAGGTCACCCCAGAGTGACTGCCCCCCAACCTCGGAGACTTGCATCCGTGGTCACTAAAATCCAGTCCTGGATCCCGAACCGACGTCCTGCTGGGTGAGAGCTGTTGAGCCACCACAGGAGGGAGATCCTGGTGTTGGGAGATAGAATTATATTCCGGTGCATATGCAGGTGGGATCCGGACCACTTGTCCAACAGGTCTCACTGAAACACCCTGACATGGAACCTCCCGAACTGGAGGGCCTCGTATGCCACTACCATCTTTCCCATCAATCGAATGCATTGATGGATGGATACAGTTTTCGGTGTCAGCAAGAGTTTTACCAAACTCTGAATTTCCAGAGCTTTCTCCATAGGGAGGCACCCTCTGCTGGACCGTGTCCAGTATCATGCCCAAAAACGCCAAGCGTGTTGTCGGGACTAACTGTGATTTCGGCAAGTTTAGGAGCCAGCTGTGCTGTTGCAGAACGGACAGGGACATTGCAATGTCCTGTAACAATTTGTCTTTGGACCTCGCCTTTATCAGGAGATCGTCCAAGTACGGGATAATTGTAACACCCTGCTTGCGCAGGAGAACCATCATTTCTACCATTACTTTGGTGAAAATCCTCGGAGCCGCGGATAGACCAAACGGCAACGTTTGAAATTGGTAATGTGTATCCTGGATTGCAAACCTCAGGAAACTCTGGTGAGGAGGATAAATGGGTACATAAAGGTAAGCGTTCTTTATGTCCAATGAAACCATAAATTCCCCCTCCTCCAGACTGGAGATCACCGCTCTGAGAGACTCCATCTTGAATTTGAATTTCCTCAGAAAGAAATTGAGAGATTTCAGGTTGAGGATTGGTCTTACTGAGCCGTCCGGCTTCGGCACCACAAACAGGCTTGAATAAAAGCCCTGCCCCTGTTGCGCTAGGGGTACCGGGACCACAACCCGATTTTGTACTGCACCGCAGATCAGCGCCCTATCCTGCAGCGAAGCAGGTAAGGCTGATATGAAAAACGTCGAGGGGGCACGTCTTGAAACTCCAGTTTGTACCCTTGGGACACAATACTCAATACCCAAGGGTCTAGACCCGAGCGAACCCAGACCTAACTGAAAAAGCTGTAGACGTGTCCCCATCGGTGCGGGCCCCTGAAAGGGGGGCCCGGCGTCATACGGTGGATTTGGCAGAAGCCGGGGAGGACTTCTGCTCCAGGGAACCCGAGGAGGCGGGTTCTCTTTTTTTTTCTCTCTCTTTCTCCTACCCTAGAAGCAAGGAAGGAAAAAACTTCATCCTCTCTAGCATATATCAGACTGTAGATGATAGTGGTGTGTCACCTGTAGTAGCGTAGGAACCTACCGTAAACAAACAGGGGACGGCTTACCCGCGGCCTTTGTATCTAAACAAAAAACACCACCTTCATATGGTAGAAAGTCCATATAATTCCTAGAGGTAGCAACAGTATTCTACTGGTGAACCCCCAAATCACGCCCAACAGCGACTGACATGGCACCTTTTAATAAAAGGGCAATGTCCCTCGCAGTTTTCAATTGGAACGCTGTAGCGTCCCAGATAACTGAGCGTCAAGAGGATGCTATCCCTATCCAGGGCATCCCAAATCAGAGAACCAGTTCTCTGTCTGCGTCTCAATGGCGCTACCCACCCAAGTATAATCAGACTGAGTTGTGTACCGTTATAATGTATAGTAACGTAGCGTCTTTGAGGGCTGCTGTACCAGAGGCTGGCCGAGCCACTTGATTTTACAATGAGACAGACTTTTGTCCTCCTTTGGGAGGCAATCCCCACGTTTTCCCTCAGCAGGGGAAAAAATGGGGACTTCACTGTAATCCTACGAGGAGTCGAGATTATTCTGTCAGGGCTGTCCCAGACTACTGCAAAAACAGCGTTCAGTATAGAAGAGTGAGGAAATGTAAACACCGGTTTCTTTTCCTTATCATATAACACAGTTTTATTACAACAATGTACTGAAATCGCACTGCCATTTTAGCATCTAATCTGGAATCAGCATAGTCGACACATGATCAGAGCCCGTGTCGGTACCTGTGTCAGTCAACTGGGCAACTACATTATTGAGACCCCATGGGGTCCTGGATCTGCAAGAAAACTAATCTTTTATAGATCCCATAATTAAAATCTGACTATGGGAGAGTCACATTTTGCAAGTAGTTAACCCCTGAGCCATTGGCGGTGCCGACCCGGCTACCCTCATAACATTATTGTGTCCCTACTATATTTTCCTCCTGAGAGGAACTTCGGCTTCAGATATGTTGACACACAAGCACCAACATTTCCCCATTGAACATATATACATATATAGTTCTAAACATTATGTACATACACATCATATACAGCCATATATAAGACAGCACCTAAAGAAAAGTCTGTCAGGGAACACAGAGGGACAATCCAGCCCACACCTCAGCGATAATACATTTTTATATTTAATTTAAACTGCCTCCCCCCCCCCCCCCCCCCGTTTTTAGCCCCTCTGGTCCTTGCTGCCTGTGAGGAAGGACCAGCGCTGCTGTGAGGAGGAGGAAATGGCGCTGAGTAAGCAGTGAGGAAGAAGCTCCGCCCCCAACATGGCGCGCTTCTTCCCGCATTTTTTATCTTTTTTTATCCTGGCGGGGGTTTGCGGGCAGTGCCTGGGCACTGTAGACATATGCCAGCCTTATATGAGGTATATACTTGCTCCCAAGGGCGCCCCCCCACCCAGCACCATGCACCCACGGTGTGTACTGTCCGGGAGCCAGGCGCGCACTGAGCAAAGCCGGTGCGCGGTACCCCTTATATGCCATCTTTAGATGAAGAGAAGTCTTTTCCTCTTATACTCACCTGTCTTCTGACTTCTGGCTTGAAGAGGGGGGACGGCAAGCTGTGGGAGGGAGCATCCAGGAGAGCCCGGCGTTCGTCTCCCCTCAGGAGCTGAAGGCATCCTGTCAGCAGTAGCAGAGCCCTGGAACTCATCAGAAGTGGGTCTAGACTGCTCTCCCCTCTTGCCCACGAAGCAGGGAGTCTGTAGCCAGCAGATCTTCCCAAAATAAAAAACCTAACATTAAGTCTTTCAGAGAAACTCTAGGAGCTCCTCCTTGTGCCCTGTGTCTCGTCCGGGCACATTTCTAAAACGGAGTCTGGTGGGGGATATAGAGGGAGGAGCCAGGTCACGCCCCTTTGAAAGTCTTAAAGTGCCCATGTCTCCTGTGGATCCCGTCTATACCCCCATGGTTCTTTGAGCAGCCCAACATCCTCTAGGACGAAATAGAAATTCAAATTATTATACTAAAAGTGCTTGTTCCTAATGAACGTTGCTACATTTCCTATATAATATGGCTGCGTCACTTGTGTGTAGGTAACGTGTTCTCTGAAGAGAAATGAAGGAGATCACATTGGCCAAACGGTTCGTAAAATAAAGGATTTGGACATAATACTGTATTGATGTCTTATTTAGCTCATAATATATTAGGCAGGTGAAGCTGTGCAAAATGAAAAAGGTGAAGAATTCCTTCCTGCCTCATTCATTGTGTTAGTGGCTTGTAAACTTGGGACAGTTTATTTTTGCACAATAAAATAGAGTTGTACCCACTTTTTTTCTTAAACCTTTTATTTAACACTACAGTAAAAATATACCGAATATCGACTCGCAGAACATCAATAAATTACCAGATGGGGAACTGAACAATACCTGTGTAAAGCAGGGAACCTAGAAAAAGTTTTGATGAATAGGGGAAGGATATGAGAAAGGTGAAAAAGAGGTTAACATGGAATAAGTATACGAAGAACAAAGGCTGAAGGGGAAAAATAAACAGCAAAAAAAAAAAAAAAACAACAACCAGACTTGGTACTGTGGAATTATTAAACCTAAACCTACTCACTTTTTTATTAACAAGAAGCCACTGTGGTTTGTGTAGCGGTCGGAATCCAACTCCTGATTGACAGTTGGCAAAAGCCCTAGAACTGTTGGCATGTATGACACCTCTGCTAGCAACGGAGGAGCTGTACACATTCAGCGTGGACCGGAACTGCAAATAAAAATAAAAATATATATTATACTTACATACATTATATATATATATATATATATATATATATATATATATATATATATATATATATATATATATATATATATATATATATATACATACATATACATACACACACACACACACACACACACACACACACGTTGATTTGTAATAATCTGATTATCTAAATATGGTACAGATCAGGCAGGTAAATTTGGAATCAATAATCCACGCCAATGGCCTACCACAGCTTTTTACAATGTGACTGTCAGTCCTAAATAGTAGGCAGACACACGTTTTTTGAAACCAACTTCAACACATGCACTGTTAAGTCCCCCTCCCCCCCCCAAAAAAAAACAAGCTATAAAAAATGCACATATGTGAAACCAGAGCCCACTCTTCCCCCATCTATGATCAATGTGGCTCTGCCCAACCCCCTAGTCTGTAATAAATGTATAAAACGGCAGCATACAGCCCTTACTCTAATATTGGTTTGCAGCCATATTGTTTACAATGTTGAGACACTGTAATGTCGAATGGTTCTGAAGGTTAACAACTGTATTCAAAAGAGTTGACAAGTTCAAAAATGTAGATAATATGCATGTCTACAATAAGAACAAGTCAGCGTAAGGGTTAGATGCTGCTGTCGAGTATGTAAATATTCTGTCAGTGTCAACATGGTGAATGCTTTTGATTTGCTGAATGTTGATATTACGAAAATCTACCTCGTATACCACACCCCTAACATCAGAATTCAGATGGAAATGATCTAATATACATCTAAAAAGAGAAGAACTCCAGAAAACATGGCCATTGTAAAAACACTTGCATGTCAGGAACACAATGTAATTTAGATTATTATTTTAGACTGAATATTAGTCTTTAATTTGCTCATTTATTACGTTATTCCGACCGCAAGCGCGGTCCATTAGTACAGGGGCCCCTCAGGGCTGTGTCCTCTCACCCCTGCTCTTCTCCCTGTACACAAATGACTGTACCTCAAAGGCGCAATCAGTAAAGATCATCAAATTCGCCGATGACACCACCGTCATCGGCCTCATCAAGGACGGGGACGAATTGGCCTATAGACGGGAAGTAGACCAGTTGGCCCAGTGGTGTATCCACAACAACCTTGAGCTCAACCCCCTCAAAACTGTCGAGATGATAGTGGACTTCAGGAAGAAGTCATCTAGTGCACCTCCGCTAATGATTGCTGACAGTGTGGTATGGTTGGTGGACTCCTTCAAGTTTCTAGGGACCACAATCTACCAGGACCTTAAATGGGGGTCCAACGCTGACGCCACTGTTGGGAAAGCGCAGCAGAGGTTGTTCTGCCTCAGGCAACTAAGGAAGTTCAACATCCCACAGAAGCTCCTGCTCCTCTTCTACTCCGCAATTGTGGAGTCGGTACTGTGCTCCTCGATACTCGTATGGTACAGCTCCGCCAGCACGAGGGACAGATGCAGGCTCCAAAAGGTGGTCAGAACGGCAGAGAAGATCATCAGGGCCAACCTTCCCTCAGTGCAGGACCTGTACCTTTCCAGAGCTAAAAAGCGGGCAATGAAGATAGTAAAAGACCCTCTACACACTGGCCACAGCATGTTTAACTTGCTTCCTTCAGGCAGGCGTTACAGGGCCGTCCGCGCCAGGTCCACCAGAAGCCTCAAAAGTTTCTTTCCCCAAGCGGTCCGCCTGCTGAACTCCTGAATATTGACTGACTAGACGTACATGTAACTAACTTGTGTCCCTACCGTATACCTATATGTGTGACTTTACCCCCCCCACCCCCCGCTTATCTGTTACCTACTTGGCTGTTGTATAGCAAACCTAAGACAAATTCCTAGTATACGCTAGTATACCTGGCCAATAAAGCCGATTCTGATTATTCATGATTTATTTTGGGGGTAATTCAGACCTGATCGTAGCAGCAAATTTGTTAGCAGTTGGGCAAAACCATGTGCACTGCAGGTGTGTGGCAGATATAACATTTGCAGAGAGAGTTAGATTTGGGTGGGATATTTTGTTTCTGTGCACGGTAAATACTGGCTGCTTTATTTTTACACTGCAATTTAGATTTCAGTCTGAACCCAAATCTAACTCTCTATGCACGTTATGTCTGCCTACCCTGCAGTGCACATGGGGGGTCATTCTGAGTTGTTCGCTAGCTGCATTCGTTCGCTGTGCAGCGATGAGGCAAAAAACTGCACTTCTGCGAATGCGTACGCGGCACAATGCGCACGCGTGACCTACTATTACAACCGCCGATGTAGTTTTGCACAGGGTCTAGCAATGCTTTCCAGTCGCACTGGCTGCCGCAGAGTGATTGACAGGAAGAGGGCGTTTCTGGGTGTCAACTGACCGTTTTCAGGGAGTGTTCGGAAAACCGCAGGCGTGCCAAGAAAAACGCAGGCGTAGCTGGGCGAACGCAGGGTGTGTTTGTGACGTCAAATCTGGAACTGAATGGTCTGAAGTGATCGCAAGCGCTGAGTAGGTTTGAAGCTACTCTGAAACTGCACAAAATTAATTTTGTAGCCATTCTGCGATCCTTTCGATCTCACTTCTGCTAAGCTAAAATACACTCCCGGCGGGAGGAGGCATAGCGTTTGCACGGATGCTAGAAACTGCTAGCGAGCGATCAACTCGGAATGACCCCCATGGTTTTGCCCAACTTTGCTGCTATGATCAGGTCTGAATTACCCCCTTAGTTAGGAATACCTTTGTTACACTTATGCATGCTTAATTATGGGCCTGATTCAGAGTTCAGCACCACCACGCAGATTCCAGATTGAGAATCTGCAGCTACGCAAGATCCGTTCTGCACATGTCGTCCGCAGTTCCCCTCTTCCACTGCCTGACTGACTGATGTGCAGGGGGCGGAGGGAGGACTGTGTTCCTGAAAACAGGGGTGTGTCGCCCCGTTTTCTGGGAGGGGAGAGCTGGGGTCTGTGTGTCACCATGCACTCTGACCTTGCAACTAGGCAAGCCAATCCCGGGCCATTTTTTTTCAATCCCGGGTATCGGGATTGAAAAATGGCCAATTCCGGGATTCCCGGTATTGGCTTTCAACAATGGGGCCCCGCCCCTTCGCCCTGCCTACATAACTCACCATATACTGAGGGCGGTCGGGTGGGGAACATCCTCTGCTCTCTCCTGGCGGCTCCCGGCAGCAGCTGACAACGCTGCGCTGGGGAGCCGGAAGAAGGAAGCCGGGCAGCGTCTGAGCGTCCCGGGATTGAATCCTGGCCATTTTTGGCCCTAAATCCCAGGATCCCGCTGATCCCGATCCCGGGATTGGCCACCATACTTGCAACCCCCGCTTACTCAGCCGGCCGTCTGCGGGGAACATCACAATCAATGGTCGCAATGTTGGATCCCAGCTTGTGACGTTGGTCGCAGTTACATGCAGCAGGAGTCTCTTCTGATAAGACGTCTCAAACATACCCGTCCTAGAAAATCGGACAGAAATTCAATGCTGCGTGCATGCGGTATTGAACTTCCATCCATCTCTGAATCAGGCTCTATGTACAACTGTAACATACTTCCATCAGCATTCAATTACTTGTAGTGCTTTGGTGGCTGTACTGTAAATTTCTAGACAGTATTCCTTAAATGGTATTACGCTAGGACTGATCTAGTTAAAACGTCACATATAAAACACTCCTTACATTCCAGTCCCCAGAGAGAACGTCTGCGGTGCTGAGGTACTCGCTGGCTCTGACAACATCATCAATATCGGAGAAAAAATCTAAATAGTTTTGGTGAAGATACAAGTTAAACAGCTCACTTCGCATGTGCGACTTCTCTACAACAACCTGGGGAGCAAACACAAGGAGAAACAATCTTACAATTAGAATTTCACATTAAAAAAAAAAAAAACACTTCGCAGAAATTAATTAGGTTAGGGCAGTGGTTTCCAAACATTTTTGAATCACGGCGCCCTAGAATATCGGAATTTTTTTCATGAAACCCCTAAGCCAAAAATTTCTTATTGAGAAATTTAGAAAGAAATATTACATTAAGTAGATCGCATTTATAGGTCATCCTTCGGGTCAGTTGTGTGGTGAGGGATAAGATTTGCTTCTGTTTGGCCACATCTTTTATGACTGGCAGCCACCAGCACTGGTTTTGCCTATTATATTGACCATGAATAATTTGAATTGGTCCTGGACCACCAACCCAGGGCACCCCTGCAAGTGTCCCGAGGCACCCCAGGGAGATACGGCACACAGTTTGGGAACCTCTGGGTTAGGGAACAAAAGCAAGCTGATCCATAATGCTTAGAACAAACAATATGGTGATAACAGGATTTTTGGGCACTTACCGTTGAATCATTTTCTCTGAGACAGGCTGGGAAACACTGGACCATGGGACTGCAGGTTGGGACAGAAGTTGGCACCTAAATTTAACTGTAGCTTTAAAAAGTAAACTCCTCCCCCTACAACCTCAGAATTCCAGTACTACTTAAAAAAAAAAAAAAGTCCAGAAAAGTAGTAGCAGTAACTCAGTGAAACTGTTGTAACAATCCAACTAGTAGGGAAAAAACAGTCAAGAACAAAACCTTGCACAACAGAGCGTTGTAACATAATGGCACCCTGTGTTCCAAACGCCGCTTTAGTAGTCACAATGACCAAAACCGGTGAGACAAAAGAAAAACCCCAAAAGAAAGATAGACAATATATGTCTGCCAGAACGAGAAAACTGAAAGGAGACGGCGGAGCGGCACATTTCCATTTTCCACCGAAACAGTGGAACTTGACGTATGGAATGGTCACTAAGGCAGAGGCCAGTTCAGCAAGCTCCACACCCAGCACAGTGCATTTACTCCCCCCTCCCTCCATGCAGTGCTTCCTTTGTACATGGTCATGGGTACTTCCTCTTTCATGGGGAAAAACCTGGGAATGGCCATTGCAAAGCCTTGCACACAGCAAGAGAACGGAGGGTGCCAGCCTAAGAAGCTCCATCCACTGTTCCTCATCCTTGGTATTTCCTCTTGTTATGGGGAAAACCCTGGGACCAGCCGCTGACACAGCTGCCTGGTGTATGAGTACTCCTGTGAGGGAGCCACTGTGCAGAAACCTGGAAAAAAGAGAGCTCACTGTACTTTTTAAAGCTAGAGTTTCATTTAAGTGCAAACTCCAGCCCCAACCTGCAATCCCATCAACACAAATGGACGCCAATGTAATTTATTGCGATAAGCAGGTTCGAATTTAATATTTTTTTCCGCCACAGTAGCACAAGTTCGGATTTATCTTATTGGCTACCCAACCTGTGAGAGTCAACAGCCAATAGGATGCAGTTTTTAATTTCCAAATAAATCGGAGTAAAACCGAGAGAATCCGAACACGATCATTTCTAGTAATTCATAATGAGTAGGAGGAATGTTATGGATATTTAGCCTTTTGTGTATTTTTCTTTGCTCTTTATTTATTGGTATATTGTTATATTGTGTAAATTTGAGGCACTTTTACAGTATTGTTAGATTTACTTATATTTTCAAGTTGACATAGTGCAGGTTGTTAACTCCTCTCTATTTAGTTTTAAGAAAACATCCCCATTTAATTCAACCAGCAGCTTTAGGTTGACTCTTATCTATAGTGTGGACACTGATCGGGATATTTTGTGTTTTTGTAGAATTATTTAATACCAGACAAGATTGTGTGAGAGGAATCAGGACAGAGAGAAGGTAACATGGAATGGTCAGGGAAATGTAAAAATTAAAGAGCCACTTGTAACCCACACAGCAATACCATGCCTGGAGTCACCAAGCCAAGTTTACAGCTTCTCACTCCCACTCGTACATCATGCAAATATAGTGCCCCAATGACCCCTAGAACAATGTAACCCGATGAAGGGGACCTTTGCTTTGCACTCGGGCATGGTAAACTGGAAAAAGTGATGAAGATTTTTAATATTTTTCCAGCATTATACCAACTAATAGGAGAGGGAAGATAGAATATAGAGTGATGAGTCTGTTAACATAGGGTCTTATTAACTACAATGCTGAGGATTGACGCACGTATCCAGGCATAATGCGCCTTTAGATGCAGCATTACTGTCCAGCTTGGGTTGTTGGACGGGTTGCAGAAGAAACGTATTTGAAGATGCAAACCAGATTTCTCCCAATCGCAGCTTCTATAAACATGGACATATGGCAGATACGCCTTTGGAAATTTTACCATGTGACACTACAGGACAAGCTTCTCTTTGATAATTAGCAGATAATGATCATGGACTCATTTTCCGCTTAAGGATCTTTCTCACCTCTGGAAGAACAAGAAGTATATCTCTATCATGCTGCGACAAATGTGCTGGCAATTTATGGTAGCCTGAGTCCATGTCTGGAGTCTCTCCTGAGAAATAGATATTTAAAAGAATAAATAAAATATATAAATCATCATTTTTATAATTATTAACATTTGTTTATAGAGTGCCAATATATTAAAAAAGCGCTTTACAGAAAATCTTTAATCATTTACACCCTGACCATGTGGAACTCCTAGTCTAAACACACACGAACATTAACCTACCAAATACGCTTTTGGACATTTAAAAGAAATGCACATACACATGGGGGACATACAAACTCCACATAGACAGTGCCCTTGTCATAACATCTAACACTGTATTTGATTGAGTTTACCAACAAATATTGGTTCCAGTAGTGTATAGTGAGCCATCTAGCATGTAGCCTGGACCTTTCCCGATAAAATAGTCATATCAGTCAGTAAATGTTATGTTAATAGACATTTTGATGTTTACTACTAAGGAGAAGAAAAAAATGGTTTTATAAGCCACTGTATGAGCGGTGGATGACAATGCATAGAAGTGTACAACGTCACTTGAGACACAATTTTAGTGACCCATCGGGTATTAGCATTGCCTATTCAGCGCCAATATTAGTATTACAAATACCATAGATCCTTTCTGCAGCAGCTGTAAGCTACACTCATCTCTACAAGATACAACTGCAACTGGCCTTTGTCACAACCCAGTCTCAACTAGCTCACCTGCTCTCTTAGCCAAAATATAGGATTTTAATTACCTACTGGTAAATCCTTTTCTCGTAATCCGTAGAGGATACTGGGGTCCATTTAGCACCATGGGGTATAGACGGGTCCACTAGGAGCCTTGGGCACTTTAAGAAATCAATAGTGTGCGCTGGCTCCTCCATGCCCTCCTACCAGAAAATGTGCCCGAGGAGACGGACATACTTTGAGAGAAGGATTTAAAAGCACAGTGGTGAGATTCGAACCAGCACACACAAACCAAGATGAAAGCCATGCTAACCAAACTTGAACAGGAACAGCAACAGCTGAACCAACAACAATACTTAACCAAGTAACTGTGCAGGAAACAAAGCACTGGGTGGGTGCCCAGTATCCTCTACGGCAGGCATGTCCAAACTGCGGCCCTCCAGCTGTTGAGAAACTACACATCCCAGCATGCCCTGACACAGCTTTAGCATTCTCTGACAGCAAAACTGTGTCAGGGCTTTCACAACAGCTGGAGGGCCGCAGTTTGGACATGCCTGCTCTACATGAAAAGGATTTACAGGTAGGTAATTAAAATCCTATTTTCTCTTAGGTCCTAGAGGATACTGGACTGAACCTGACCAAGTAGCTGCTCGGCAGAGCTGTAAAGTCGAGACACCCCGGGCAGCCGCCCAGGAAGAACCCACCGACCTAGTAGTGTGGCCATGTACAGATCTTGGAACCGGCAAACCTGCCGTAGAATAAGCATTCTGGATAGTAAGCCTGATCCAGAAAGCAATAGACTGCCTTGAAGCAGGACACCCAATTTTATTGGGATCATAGAGAACAAACGGCGAGTCTGATTTTCTGTGACGAGCTGTCCGCTTTACATAGATCTTCAAAGCCCGCACAACATCCAAGGACTTTGAAGCAGCAGAGGTGTCGGTAACCACTGGAACCACAATAGGTTGGTTGATATGAAATGCAGACACCACCTTAGGAAGAAATTGCTGACGAGTTCTGAGTTCAGCTCTATCTTCATGAAAAATCAAATTGGAGCTTTTGTGAGATAACGCCCCCAGCTCCAACACACGTGTTGCTGAAGCCAAGGCCAACAGTGTCACGGTCTTCCACGTAAGAAACTGTACGTCAACCTCCTGTAAAGGCTCAAACTATTCCAATTGTAGGAACCTCAACACCACGTTGAGATCCCAATGTGCCTTAGGAGGCACAAAGGGCGGTTGGATGTGCAGAACCCCCTTCAATAATGTCTGAACCTCAGGGAGAGAAGCCAATTGTTTGTGGAAGAAAATGGTTAAGGCCGAAATCTGGACTTTTATGGAGCACAAATGTAGGCCCACATCCTCACCTGACTGCAGAAAAAGCAGAAAACGTCCCAGTTGAAATTCCACCGTAGGATAATTCCTGTTCTCACACCAAAAGACTTATTTTTTCTGAATACGGTGGTAATGTTTAGACGTTACCCTCTTTCTGGCTTGAATCAAGGTCGAAATAACCCTGTCTGGGATCCCTTTGCGGGCTGGAATTTGACGCTCAACTTCCATGCCGTCAAACGTAGCCATGGTAAGTCTTGATAGACGAACGGACCCTGTTGTAGAAGATCCTCGCGAAGACGTAGAGGCCACGGATCCTCTAAGAGCATCTCCAGTAGATCCGCGTACCAGGCCCTTCTTGGCCAGTCCGGAGCAATGAGAATTGCTTGAATTTTCTCCCTTTTTATTCTTTTGAGAATTCTTGGGATCTTTCTGCCCAGAGGAAAATCCTTGTTCCCTCTGACATTATTGCTCCGCTCTTCGTTCCGCCCTGTCGGTTTATGTACGTTACCGCCATCACATTGTCCAACTGAACCTGAATGGCGGGATCTTGAAGTAGATGTGATGCCTGTAGAAGGGCGTTGTATATGGCCCTTCGTTCCAGAATGTTGATTGGAAGAATGGTTTACTGACTTGACCATTTTCCTTGGAACTGTTTCCCTTGGGTGACTGCTCCCCAACCTCCGAGGCTTGCGTCTGTGGTTAGCAAAATCCAATTTTGAATACCGAACCTTCGGCCCTCGGTCAGGTGAGAAGTCTGAAGCCAGCACAGAAGAGAAAATAAGAATTTACTTAACGATAATTCTATTTCTCGGAGTCCGTAGTGGATGCTGGGGTTCCTGAAAGGACCATGGGGAATAGCGGCTCCGCAGGAGACAGGGCACAAAAAGTAAAGCTTTCCGATCAGGTGGTGTGCACTGGCTCCTCCCCCTATGACCCTCCTCCAAGCCTCAGTTAGGTACTGTGCCCGGACGAGCGTACACAATAAGGGAGGAATTTTGAATCCCGGGTAAGACTCATACCAGCCACACCAATCACACCGTACAACTTGTGATCAAACCCAGTTAACAGTATGATAACAGAGGAGCCTCTGAAAGATGGCTTCCTAAACAATAACCCGAATTAGTTAACAATAACTATGTACAATTATTGCAGATAATCCGCACTTGGGATGGGCGCCCAGCATCCACTACGGACTCCGAGAAATAGAATTATCGGTAAGTAAATTCTTATTTTCTCTATCGTCCTAGTGGATGCTGGGGTTCCTGAAAGGACCATGGGGATTATACCAAAGCTCCCAAACGGGCGGGAGAGTGCGGATGACTCTGTAGCACCGAATGAGAGAACTCCAGGTCCTCCTCAGCCAGAGTATCAAATTTGTAAAATTTTACAAACGTGTTCTCCCCTGACCACGTAGCTGCTCGGCAAAGTTGTAATGCCGAGACCCCTCGGGCAGCCGCCCAAGATGAGCCCACCTTCCTTGTGGAGTGGGCCTTTACAGATTTAGGCTGTGGCAGGCCTGCCACAGAATGTGCAAGTTGGATTGTGCTACAGATCCAACGAGCAATCGTCTGCTTAGACGCAGGAGCACCCATCTTGTTGGGTGCATACAATATAAACAACGAGTCAGATTTTCTGACTCCAGCTGTCCTTGCAATATATATTTTTAATGCTCTGACAACGTCCAGTAACTTGGAGTCCTCCAAGTCACTTGTAGCCGCAGGCACTACAATAGGCTGGTTCAGATGAAATGCTGACACCACCTTAGGGAGAAAATGCGGACGAGTCCGCAGTTCTGCCCTGTCCGAATGGAAAATCAGATATGGGCTTTTGTAAGATAAAGCTGCCAGTTCTGACACTCTCCTGGCCGAAGCCAGGGCTAGTAACATGGTCACTTTCCATGTGAGATATTTTAAATCCACCTTTTTTAGTGGTTCAAACCAATGAGATTTTAGAAATTCCAAAACCACATTGAGATCCCACGGTGCCACTGGAGGCACCACAGGAGGCTGTATATGCAGCACTCCCTTAACAAAAGTCTGGACTTCAGGAACTGAAGCCAATTCTTTTTGAAAGAAAATCGACAGGGCCGAAATTTGAACCTTAATAGATCCCAATTTGAGACCCATAGACAATCCTGATTGCAGGAAATGTAGGAATCGACCCAGTTGAAATTCCTCCGTCGGAGCACTCCGATCCTCGCACCACGCAACATATCTTCGCCAAATGCGGTGATAGTGTTGCACGGTTACTTCCTTCCTTGCTTTAATCAAAGTAGGAATGACTTCTTCCGGCATGCCTTTTTCCTTTAGGATCCGGCGTTCAACCGCCATGCCGTCAAACGCAGCCGCGGTAAGTCTTGAAACAGACAGGGACCCTGCTGAAGCAAGTCCCTCCTTAAAGGTAGAGGCCACGGATCTTCCGTGATCATCTCTTGAAGTTCCGGGTACCAAGTCATTCTTGGCCAATCCGGAACCACTAGTATCGTTCTTACGCCTCTTTGCCGTATAATTCTCAATACTTTTGGTATGAGAGGCAGAGGAGGAAACACATACACCGACTGGTACACCCAAGGCGTTACCAGCGCGTCCACAGCTATTGCCTGCGGATCTCTTGACCTGGCGCAATACCTGTCCAGTTTTTTGTTGAGGCGAGACGCCATCATGTCCACCATTGGTCTTTCCCAACGGGTTACCAGCATGTGGAAGACTTCCGGATGAAGTCCCCACTCTCCCGGGTGAAGGTCGTGTCTGCTGAGGAAGTCTGCTTCCCAGTTGTCCACTCCCGGGATGAACACTGCTGACAGTGCTATCACATGATTCTCTGCCCAGCGAAGAATCCTTGCAGCTTCTGCCATTGCACTCCTGCTTCTTGTGCCGCCCTGTCTGTTTACATGGGCGACTGCCGTGATGTTGTCCGACTGGATCAACACCGGTTTTCCTTGAAGCAGAGGTTCTGCCTGGCTTAGAGCATTGTAGATTGCTCTTAGTTCCAGAATGTTTATGTGAAGAGACGTTTCCAGGCTCGTCCACACTCCCTGGAAGTTTCTTCCTTGTGTGACTGCTCCCCAGCCTCTCAGGCTGGCGTCCGTGGTCACCAGGATCCAATCCTGTATGCCGAATCTGCGGCCCTCCAATAGATGAGCACTCTGCAACCACCACAGAAGAGATACCCTTGTCCTTGGAGACAGGGTTATCCGCTGGTGCATCTGAAGATGCGACCCTGACCATTTGTCCAACAGATCCCTCTGGAAAATTCGTGCATGGAATCTGCCGAATGGAATTGCTTCGTAAGAAGCCACCATTTTTCCCAGGACTCTTGTGCATTGATGTACAGACACCTTTCCTGGTTTTAGGAGGTTCCTGACAAGCTCGGATAACTCCTTGGCTTTTTCCTCCGCGAGAAAAACCTTTTTCTGAACCGTGTCCAGAATCATCCCTAGGAACAGCAGACGAGTTGTCGGCATTAACTGGGATTTTGGAATATTCAGAATCCAGCCGTGCTGTTTTAGCACTTCTTGAGACAGTGCTAATCCCCTCTCTAGCTGTTCTCTGGACCTTGCCCTTATTAGGAGATCGTCCAAGTATGGGATAATTAATACGCCTTTTCTTCGAAGAAGAATCATCATCTCGGCCATTACCTTTGTAAAGACCCGAGGTGCCGTGGACAATCCGAACGGCAGCGTCTGAAACTGATAGTGACAGTTTTGTACAACGAACCTGAGGTACCCCTGGTGTGAGGGGTAAATTAGAACGTGGAGGTACGCATCCTTGATGTCCAAGGACACCATAAAGTCCCCTTCTTCCAGGTTCGCTATCACTGCTCTGAGTGACTCCATTTTGAACTTGAACTTCTTTATGTACAGGTTCAAGGACTTCAGATTTAGAATAGGTCTTACCGAGCCGTCCGGCTTCGGTACCACAAATAGAGTGGAATAATACCCCTTTCCCTGTTGTAGAAGAGGTACCTTGACTATCACCTGCTGAGAGTACAGCTTGTGAATGGCTTCCAAAACCGTCTCCCTTTCTGAGGGGGACGTTGGTAAAGCAGACTTCAGGAAACGGCGAGGCGGATCTGTCTCTAGTTCCAACCTGTACCCCTGAGATATTATCTGCAGGATCCAGGGATCTACCTGCGAGTGAGCCCACTGCGCGCTGAAATTCTTGAGACGACCGCCCACCGCCCCCGAGTCCGCTTGAGAAGCCCCAGCGTCATGCTGAGGCTTTTGTAGAAGCGGGGGAGGGCTTCTGTTCCTGGGAAGGAGCTGCCTGTTGGTGTCTCTTCCCCCTTCCTCTGCCTCGTGGCAGATATGAATATCCCTTTGCTCTCTTGTTTTTAAAGGAACGAAAGGGCTGCGGTTGAAAAGTCGGTGTCTTTTTCTGTTGGGGAGTAGCTTGAGGTAAAAAGGTGGATTTCCCGGCTGTAGCCGTGGCCACCAAATCTGATAGACCGACTCCAAATAACTCCTCCCCTTTATACGGCAAAACTTCCATATGCCGTTTTGAGTCCGCATCGCCTGACCACTGTCGCGTCCATAAACTTCTTCTGGCCGAAATGGACATAGCACTTACCCGTGATGCCAGTGTGCAGATATCCCTCTGTGCATCACGCATATAAAGAAATGCATCCTTTATTTGCTCTAAAGACAGTAAAACATTGTCCCTATCCAGGGTATCAATATTTTCAATCAGGGACTCTGACCAAGCTACTCCAGCACTGCACATCCAGGCTGTCGCTATAGCTGGTCGTAGTATAACACCTGTATGTGTGTATATACTTTTTTGGATATTTTCCATCCTCCTATCTGCTGGATCTTTAAGTGCGGCCGTCTCAGGAGAGGGTAACGCCACTTGTTTAGATAAGCGTGTGAGCGCCTTGTCCACCCTAGGAGGTGTTTCCCAGCGCGCCCTAACCTCTGACGGGAAAGGGTATAAAGCTAATAACTTCTTTGAAATTAGCATCTTTTTATCGGGGGCAACCCACGCTTCATCACATACATCATTTAGTTCTTCTGATTCAGGAAAAACTATAGGTAGTTTTTTCACACCCCACATAATACCCTGTTTAGTGGTACCTGTAGTATCAGCTAAATGTAACGCCTCCTTCATTGCCAAAATCATATAACTTGTGGCCCTACTGGAAAATACGGTTGATTCGTCACCGTCGCCACTGGAATCAGTGCCTGTGTCTGGGTCTGTGTCGACCGACTGAGGCAAAGGGCGTTTTACAGCCCCTGACGGTGTTTGAGGCGCCTGGACAGGCACTAACTGATTGTCCGGCCGTCTCATGTCGTCAAACGACTGCTTTAGCGTGTTGACACTATCCCGTAATTCCATAAATAAAGGCATCCATTCTGGTGTCGACCCCCTAGGAGGTGACATCCCCATATTTGGCAATTGCTCCGCCTCCACACCAATATCGTCCTCATACATGTCGACACACGTACCGACACACAGCAGACACACAGGGAATGCTCTTAACGAAGACAGGACCCCACTAGCCCTTTGGGGAGACAGAGGGAGAGTTTGCCAGCACACACCAAAAGCGCTATATATGACAGGGATAGCCTTATAATAAGTGCTCCCTGTATAGCTGCTTTTATAATATAATTTTTGCCACTATTTTGCCCCCCCTCTCTTGTTTTACCCTGTTTCTGTAGTGCAGTGCAGGGGAGAGACCTGGGAGCCGTCCTGACCAGCGGAGCTGTGTAAGGAAAATGGCGCTGTGTGCTGAGGAGATAGGCCCCGCCCCTTTTCCGGCGGGCTCGTCTCCCGCTCTTTAGTGTATTCTGGCAGGGGTTAAATATCTCCATATAGCCCCCGGAGGCTATATGTGAGGTATTTTTTAGCCAAATAGGTTTTCATTTGCCTCCCAGGGCGCTCCCCTCCCAGCGCCCTGCACCCTCAGTGACTGCCGTGTGAAGTGTGCTGAGAGGAAAATGGCGCACAGCTGCAGTGCTGTGCGCTACCTTTAGAAGACTGAGGAGTCTTCTGCCGCCGATTCTGGACCTCTTCATGTTTCAGCATCTGCAAGGGGGCCGGCGGCGAGGCTCCGGTGACCATCCAGGCTGTACCTGTGATCGTCCCTCTGGAGCTGATGTCCAGTAGCCAAGAAGCCAATCCATCCTGCACGCAGGTGAGTTCACTTCTTCTCCCCTAAGTCCCTCGTTGCAGTGATCCTGTTGCCAGCAGGACTCACTGTAAAATAAAAAACCTAAGCTAAACTTTCTCTAAGCAGCTCTTTAGGAGAGCCACCTAGATTGCACCCTTCTCGGCCGGGCACAAAAATCTAACTGAGGCTTGGAGGAGGGTCATAGGGGGAGGAGCCAGTGCACACCACCTGATCGGAAAGCTTTACTTTTTGTGCCCTGTCTCCTGCGGAGCCGCTATTCCCCATGGTCCTTTCAGGAACCCCAGCATCCACTAGGACGATAGAGAAATCCTGGCTTTTGGCGACAAACGTATGCACTGATGCATGTGAAGATGCGATCCAGACCATTTGTCCAACAGATCGAGCCGGAAGGGCCTTGCGTGAAACCTTCAGTACTGCAGTGCCTCGTAAGAGGCTACCACCTTCCCCAGAAGGCGAATGCATAGATGCACCGATATCCGGGTTGGTTTTAGAACATCCCGCACCATCGACTACATTACCAATGCCTTTGCTAATGGAAGGAATACCTTCCGCATCATCCCCAGGAACGGAAGCCTCCGTGTTGGTTCCAGGTGAGATTTTGGTAGGTTCAGAATCCACCCGTGATCCTGGAGTAGTCGGGTTGAGAGGGCATAGCTGTACAACAACCTCTCCCTAGATGGTGCTTTTATTAGCAGATCGTCCAGTTACGGTATTATGTTCACTCCTTGTTTGTGGAAGAGAAACATCATCTCTGTCATTACCTAGGTGAACACTCTCGGTGCACTGGCGAGGCCAAATGGCAGGGCCTGGAACTGGTAGCGACAGTCCTGTAATGCAAACCTTAGATAAGCCTGATGAAGCGGCCAAATCGGAATATGAAGGTACGCATCCTTGGTATCCAGAGACACCAGGAATTCCCCCTCCTTCAGACCTGAGATCACCGCTCTCAGAGACTCCATCTTGAACTTGAACATCCTTAAGTACGGGTTCAGTGACTCGAGGTTTAAAATGGGCCTTACCGAGCCGTCTGGTTTCGGTACCACAAACAGGTTGAAATAATAACCCTTGTTTTGTAGCTGAAGGGGAACTGGAACAATGACCTGAGTCTGTACCAGTTTTTGAATTGCTTCCTGTAAAGTCATACTTGCCTCTTGAGAAACTGGTAAGCCTGATTTGAAGAATCTGTGAGGTGGGAGTTCCTGAAACTCCAGTCTGTAGCCCTGGCGATAAGATCTTTGACCCAGGGATCCTGGCATGATGTTGCCCATATGTGACTGAAATATTTTAAATGGTGCTCCCACCTGCCTGTCTCCCAGGCAGTGCGGTCCACAGCCATGCTGTAAGCTTTGAGGAAGCAGAACCGGAGTTCTGTTCCTGTGAACCTGCAGTTGCTTTGTTTTCTGGGTTTACCTCTATTGCCTTTGAAGCCTGTAGAAGAACCTATGGTTTTACTTTTACATTTGGCTGACCAAAAAGGACTGCAGAGTTGGAGCAGAGTAGGTCTTCCTAGCTGGGGGGGCCGCGGAAGGAAAGTATGTAGACTTACCCGCCGTAGCCATGGATATCCACGTATCCAGTTCATCTCCAAATAGGGCCTCACCTGTGAATGGTAGGCTTTCCAAGCCTTTCCTGGAATCCGCAGTCCACTGGCGTAGCCACAAGCCCCTGCATGCTGACACTGCCATGGCAGTGGTGCGAGCATTAAGCAAGCAAATTTCTTTTATGGCCTCCACCATAAAATTTGCAGAGTCCTGTATATGCTGTAGGAGTAAAACTATCTCCCCCCTGGACAAGGAATCTAACCCGTCAATTAGATTACCCGACCATTTAGCAATGGCCCCAGTGATAAATGCACATGCAATAGTGGGTCTCTGGGCAACTCCAGCAGCTGTGTACAGGGATTTCAGAGTGGTCTTAATTTTGCGGTCAGCCATGTCCTTTAAGGAGGCTGCTCCAGGGACAGGTAAGACTATCTTACGTGACAACCTAGACACAGATGCGTCAACAATCGGTGGGTTTTCCCATTTTTTCCTATCATCCTGAGGAAAAGGGAAGGATATGAGTAATCTCTTAGGGATCTGAAACTTCTTATCAGGATTAATCCAAGTTTCTTCAAACAGAGAATTCAACTCTAGATGCAGGAAAAGTACAGTAGCAGAGGATTTCTTTTTTACATTAAAATAAGACTCCTCATCCTCCTCTGTCACCTTATCAGGAATTTGCAGGACATCTCTAATAGCTTCCATCAGAGCCTGTACCCCTTGTGACAGAGCTGCATCCCCCCCACTGAGTCCACCTCACCCTTCTCTGCGTCTGACACGTCGTTATAAGTAAACAGACGTGGATGAATGTAAAAATACATATAATTTATTAACTAAACCACTTGTGTACCATAGTAATAATACTCAGATAAAAACATAAAATTGGGGCATATAAAAAAAAAAGTCGTTAGTCGTTCTTAACCGCACTGATTACATAGCTGAATCCCTTAGACAACTGAACAACCTGGAACATTATTGTAGAATAGAGGGTGATCCAACATTAAAATTCCAGATAGAATTAGAAACTCTACTAGAAGGAGCTGTACAATCCGGGACTATATCTAGGGATACCTTTCATTTTCTTTATTCCTCACATTCCTGTTTTCTATCACCTTCCCAAAATCCACAAATCCCTCACTGCACCTCCTGGACGTCCTACCATTTCTGGTATTGATTCTTTGACTTCCAATCTTTCTTTTTATGTTGACTCTTTTCTTCAATCTAGAGTGTCCTCACTGAGGTCCCATATTAAAGATACCACACACTTTTTAAATTTATTAAATACTATTACATGGAAAGAAACTTATGCCTTTCTCACCTTGGACGTCTCTGCTCTGTATACACATATGCCACACCTCTTAGGTTGTGATGTCATCAAAAGAAGATTGGATTCTGATAATGACCTCAGTGAGGAACAAAAATCCTTCCTTATTGCTTCTATTTCTTTTATCTTATCGCACCATTATTTTGTGTTTCTCTGGGTTTTTTATCTACAGGTGATGGGTACGGCCATGGGGACCAGGTTCGCGCCCAGCTATACCAACCTCTACATGGGGGAGTTTGAACAAATCCATGTGTGGGGGGGCGGCTGGTCTCGAGCCTGGTCCTATATGGCCGTTACATCGATGATCTTTTTATTATTTGGGATGGGGATTATCACTCTGCGACACAGTTTATTCAATCACTGTCTCTTAATAATTATAATCTCACTTTTACTTCCACGTTTCATACCACTAAAATTAATTTTCTAGATGTTAGTTCTAGAGATTATTAAGAATCAAATAGTCACGTCTACATTTACTAAGGAAACAAACACCAACTCTTATCTACATTTTACAAGCTCTCATTTTAGACCCTGGAAGCAAAACATCCCTAAGGGACAACTTATTCGCCTTAGACGTAATTTTTCAAATTTTGACACCTTCTCTGAACAGGCAGATACTCTACTAACTTCCTTCAGGGAGTGTGGGAATCCAGAGAATATTTTACAAAAAGCCCTTAAGGAGGTTTCTGATACAGATAGAAATACACTTTTACAATATCGTTCCAAAAATGACAAGCTTGATAACAATAAAGATAAAAGCTCCTCCTTTATATGTAAATATAATAGCGGTGCAGGACAAATTAGAAACATCATAAATAGAAATTTTGAAACAGGATCGAATTTTGGGGGAACTACTACCCTCAACACCGCAAATAATATATAGAAAGAATAAGTCATTGAAAACTCTTCTAGCCCAGAGTCTTTTGAAAAGAGTAGATAATGGTAACACCACTAAGAAACCAACACAAGGATCAGAATGGTTGACAAAGAAACCATCTGGTTTCTTCCATTGTGGCAAAAATAAATGCCAAATGTGTTCCCATATGCCCAGGAAAACATCATCAATTGAATTACCAACTAAAAAAGAGGTATATACAATTAAATCATTTATTAATTGTGACTCTTCATACATTATTTACCTCCTTCGGTGCAGTTGTCATTTATATTATGTGGGTCGTACAACCAGAAAACTCCGAACCAGATTTATGGAACACAAAAGAAACATTGTTAAGGGTTATCTGAAACATAGTGTTTCACGTCACTTTCATTCCGTACATCAAAGAGACCCTGGGTGCCTCTCTGTTCTAGCTTTAGAACACGTGGCCCCCACCATTAGAGGGGGGGGGGACAGATTTTCACTTTTGTGTAAAAGAGAAATTTATTGGATGCTTCAATTTATTTCGGTATATCCAACGGGTTTAAATGAGACGATGGAATTGAATGTAGTCATCTGAATAATCCATTATTTGAATATACATTGGGCTGTCTGTGTTGTTTCTGTCCACTTCCCTTACCTCCCTACTCTATTTCTGGAGCTTCACTGTTTATACTCCTATTGAGTATCAGGAATATTCTGCATTTCTCCATAGGCACCATACGTTTATACAGAGATTACTGTGGTTAAACAAAAAATTTTTAATTAATGAGATGCATAACATCATACATCATATTTGGGACCCTTACAGTTTGGGTCATGGTATATTAACCCTGTGGATTTATCAAGCAGGACCAGTCATGGCGGCCGCGTCCGCACTTGGGTCGGTACAGGTGACAACTCTGTGCCACCTGTCTGTGTTCTGCGCAGCCCTGGAGTATTCCACGCACACCCAGGATGGTACAGAGGTTAATCCCTGTCAGCTCATCTAGGGTGAGTGGTCATTTGGGACAAGTTCCTAATGACAAGGTTTCTCCTGCTTGCAGGAGTTGCTCCACGGCTGCGCAGTCACCCGACCTGGGCGGTGGGGCCGTCATTCCCTAAGTCTGTGCTGTCTTATTTATAAAGCTAATGATTATTTAGACTATTTTATTTGTTTTTTAGGTTGCTTAGCAACCCTATCATACGAGTCTCCCATTGGTTCAAACTGACTATTTCTCATGTGACTGTGATCAGTCACATGAGTGCACTCCATCCAAGTCTAATTGGTTGCTTAGTGAATGTGTATTCAAGCCTCGATGTGGCTCTCCGTACTCCCGGTTACGTGTCGGGGGGGTGACGTTATGGTGTATCACGGAGACTGTCCACACTGGTCACCTAGCAACCTCAAATGTTCTATCCGCAGTTCATTGGTTCTACTCAGTAAACACTGTCATGTGACCCGGAAGGAACATGTAATGTGCTCCACGGGGGCCTGCGGGTAGGGACAGCCGTCGAAAATGAGACGGACATTTAATAATAAAGTTATTAATGGCACCATTGTTACAGAGGGAACCTGTTCCCCTGGTACTTGGGGGAATCCAGATGGATTAAGAAAACATACATTATTATTATTACTGATATATCCGATGTTTGCAGGTGAGTCATATGACTACCTTGACCTCTGACCCTTTATGCTATCAGATTGATTTTTAAATGCTTTCATATATAAAACAACAAATTGGTTGCTGTTTTTCATGTGGGTTTGCCTCCCAGTCACCTCTAATTATATATTTTAATGTATTGAATGGTTTATTATACTATTAATGTGGATGAATGAATTAATTGTTTGTACCACACCTGTGGGGCATCAGGTCGTTAAAGGGGTTTAAATAGATCCCACTTTCTGACTGAGCTTTACTTCTGATGAAGCTAGGCGACCTGGCCTAGGGAAACGCGTTAATTGTCAAGCTGCCATCACTACATTCGCTCCACTTTCCAAGGCTCCAGATATGGACTCATAATCTACGTTTCACTTTTGGAACTTTCTCTGTGGGACTGCACTTTTACAGCATTTGACTGGAGAGACCCAGCTTCTGCCTATCACCACAGCCTGCCTGCTGTTAATTATCAAGCATTTGGAAGTCTCCGTCACCATGGGTAACACCAGCTGTATTTAACATCACCCTTCCCCAGGGAACTTTTATTCATTTCGAGTCCAGGATCCTTTGTGGACCTATTTTAGCAGCTGCATCAATCTTATGCTTAGTTTTTTTTTTTATATGCCCCAATTTTATGTTTTTATCTGAGTATTATTACTATGGTACACAAGTGGTTTAGTTAATAAATTAGATGTATTTTTACATTCATCCACGTCTGTTTATTAATATTGGAGAAACATCATTTTGCTCCGGTGCATTCTTGCTTTTTACATTTGTACTTTTGGGACTGACAATCCCTCACTGGCAGCAGTGACAGCGCGTCTGCGCCTGGTCTTTCTACGTCGTTATAAGTATCAGCCTACAGGATTTGGGCCAGTGTACGCTTTTGTGGACAAATGGTAGGGGTCTGAGGTGCTGCCTGAATCTCTATTCATCAGGTCATCCACAGACTGTCTCTATCTCGTTCTGGGATAATTTATTAGAAATATTCGAGATCATCCCTTTTAGCAAATCCAACCATACTGGTTAGGACCCATTAGTCTGAGAATGTGTACTATCCTGAGTACACTGTAGTGATCCCCCTGGGGAAGAAAAACACTCCGCTGTGCAAGAAACACACTCCTTTGACATCGTAAATGTGATATCATAACCACACACACACAGGAAAGGGTTAAGCACAAGTAACTCACACAGAGCCCTACTACTGAGATACAGAGTATGATGAAGCCAGCCACACAGCGCCTTTCTTGCTAATGCCAAGCTTAGCTGGGTCGCAGACTAAGCACCCTTAATAGGGGCTTAGTATTCTAACACCGCTTCCCCCCCCTTACTATGACCCCCTAGTACCGCTGAGGAAATGTGGAGTCCTTGTAGAGGAGTTGCGCTTCCCTGCCCATCTTGTCAGTGTGAGCTGCAGAGGGAAAATGGCACTTGTGAGATGCTGGATCCACTCATAGTGAAGCCCCGACCCCTTAATGGCACGCGGTTTTCCCGGTTTTATTATACTGGACTGTGGTGTTTGTGATGCTTAACAGCAGGTTAGAACCCCTGTATGCTGTACTGCCAGTGTGGGTATTGTTTTTGTTCTTAGTGGCTCAGCTCACCCCTCACAGCGGAACTCACACACAGCATGTTGTTCTGAGCCTGGAGACGCAGTCTGCATGTCAGCGCTGCGCTCCATAACCCTAAGCCACCATTACAGCCGCGCTCCATAACCCTAAGCCACCATTACAGCCGGCGACCCGCTAACCGGGCCGCCTACTCACCACTCTTCTTCTGGCTCTGTTAGGGGTGGCGGCGTGGTGCGGGAATGTACGCTCGCCGTGGTGGGCCTTGCGAATAGTTCCCTCAGGAGCTCAGTGTCCAGTCAGCGGGGAACGGGACCATTAACACTATAGGAGGTTGGGCTGTTCCCTCTCTAAATCCCACGAAGCAGACAGGCTGATGCCAACCAGCCCTGTCTGAAAATAACAAACAGAAAATAAATGCAGAACACTCTTCAGGAGCTTCCCTAAGCGTGACCGGCTCCTCCAGGCACATTTTCTAAACTGAGTCTGGTAGGAGGGGCATAGAGGGAGGAGCCAGTGCACACTATTGATTTCTTAAAATGCCCAAGGCTCCTAGTGGACCCGTC
Source organism: Pseudophryne corroboree (assembly GCF_028390025.1). Lineage (NCBI taxonomy): Eukaryota > Metazoa > Chordata > Amphibia > Anura > Myobatrachidae > Pseudophryne > Pseudophryne corroboree. Next base: position 173,345,941 of record NC_086444.1, on the reverse strand, counting down.
TATACCCCATGGTACTAAATGGACCCCAGTATCCTCTAGGACGTACGAGAAATTGGTATTATTACACATAAGGTCACTTTTCCAGTCAAACTGTAAACGGCAGGCACAAAATAGTCATAAATAGAACAATGTTTTAAGATGACCTTACTTTTGCAGTGAAGTATCTTCCCCAGTGCTCGGAACAGGAAGAGCGATGCATCTTTGCCTCCAATTGCTTGGATATCATCATCGTTTTCTCCTGTCTTATCAGATTTTTTTTTACTCTTTGCTTTGGATGACAGTTTTTCTAGTTTTGTTGGTTTTCCTTTCTTTTTAGACCAGAAATCATTTGGTAAAGCAGCATCTGTAATCAACAGAAATATAGGAAAAGCCATTTTAAGACAATCCGTTTTTGAAAGAAATTTCCTTTTGACGTTTTCAGCTCTTGGCAAGATGTAAGAATTGCAGAATGTAATACCAGATTTGAACATATTTTTCATTTAAGATTGTGCGGCAGGGACAGCATTATTCTACATGAGATTATTGTGGAACGACCGGCTTTTGCAGGATTGGAACAGCAGCAGCAAGTCTGATGGAATCCAATGCAGGTTTTAGCCGAGTATGTGGTAAGCCACATTTGGGCTAATCACTTCACCTTGTTTGCGGTCTTTAAAAATGTCTTTTGGTCAATAGGTCATGGCTCCTGCTGTCATCAAGTGGTCAGGTGATAGATGGGAATCTGAGGTTCAGTTAGGAGCCATTTGGATTATGCAGTGTTTGTGACTAGCAGAACTTGGAATGTTATACTGCTGTTTTAATAACAGCCTGTATAACCTGACCTGCACGTGAAGCTGTATCCTGCCTGAGGTGGAAATAAAGTGTGTTAGATTATACTTAGTCTATGTAATTCCTGTCACATTTGTTATTACTGGATAAATGTTCTTAATGTGTGTTCTATTGTACTCATGGAAAATACATCTTTGGTGACACATATGTCATATTTCAATAAAGAAAAAAATGTATTTACATTTTTTTTGCAGAATGTAATTTGGTGGAAACCACAGTTCGCTGGGACGGTGGTTAGATGTTACAGGGTAATTGGTAGCACATATCCTCCAGCAGCCTCTTGCAGTCAGCATCCATAAGTAGCAGTAGCAATAATCTGTATCTTACCACTACCGTTTGCTAGACAGTCCTGTGTCCCCCAGCCTGGGGTACTGGCTCACACTGACACTGTCCTGGTAAAGTTTCCTATGGTGGCACAGCGATGCCAAGCTCAGAGGGTTTCCTGCTGATTTACAGGATCCACCACAACAGAATCTCCTCCATTGAGACCTGCTCTCCTTATATACCTGACTGGCAGATCCCCTCTGGTGCCAAACAGTCTACTCAGGGTGCTGGGTCAGGATATCCCAAGGCTATTTCAGCCAGTACAGTGCTGTGGAGACCCATTGAACATCCTCTGGGATTTCTAACCTAATTACCTCCCAGATTACCTGATGACCTAGATAAATAACTTGGGCTGGCAGCTAGCTATCTTACCAGTCACTCTGTCATTGTTCTGATTACATTACCAGGAACACCTATCACACCTCACACAATGGACTCACATATGTGATACAAATGGTAATGAGCTAGCACAGCTGCCTGGCTCTCCCTCCTGTCACACACACTACAGCTTCTGCTGTCCTGCTATAGTCACACAGTATGGCAATGGTCCTTATATTTCCAATACATACCATATTGCAGGTATTAGCAAGGGCAATATATACCTAATAACATGAAATAACAGTATACATGATACACCTATGCTCTGGTGTATATACCTAGACTGGGCCAAGGATTAAAAAATACATTACGAGGGGCGTGGCCTGGCACAGATCCTGGAGGGCGTGCTTTTACACTGCTCCTGCCAAGTGACCCCCTTAATTTGCTTTCCTAGCCCTCTCCCCCGTATCCTTGGTCCCCCGGGTTAATATTGAGTGGAGGAGACCATCCTGGGTCTGTGCTGCAGAGCTGGGAGACCCTGCGCTGGTCTCTGCGGGTTGCGGCCTACCCAGACCCGGAATACGCGGCCTTTCCTACCTCCTGGGACCTGCCGAAGAGGTGCTGCTGGCGTGGAGGACTTCACCAGGGTGCCATGTCCCCGCCGGAGCCCCGGGATGCTACCCGCCAGAGAGACATCCCCGCCCGCCTGCTGTACAGTCGGTGACTCCTACGCTCTGACGCTCCTCTGTCTGCAGCCTCTCGCACCCGCTGCCCTGGTGAGTTCCACTGCTTCCCGCCCGGCGCTCCCGCTGTCGGTCCAGCAGCCAGGGGAGGTGCGGGCTTCTATATAGAGGGGCCCTGAACGCCTGCTCACGGGGCTGGCCACCGCTACCTGCATCACTCACTGCTCCCTGCTGTCTTGAGTGTCACTGGTGCGCAGGGGGTGTCTGCTGCAGGGGCTAGTTCTGGCTTATCCTCAGTGAGGCATTTATTTTATTTTATTTTTTTATGCAGTTGAGCTCTGTATTACCACCCTATCTGTGCTGCAGAGTTCAGGGACAGGCGGCAGTGCCCTGGAATCTGGTGTCTGGGTGGCCTGGCTGCTTCGGGGGACATAACCCCCTGCTGATCTGCTATATTATAGCACCGTAGTGGCTCCAGGATCCTAGTCCAGTGCTGCTGGCCCTCGTTTGTGACCTGTCCTGTCCAGTGCACATCTGGCCTATACCCCCCTTCCCCGTAACCTGGTGATCTAGCTGCCTGCTGTCCGAAGTCAGGGCCCTCGGTTACATCTCGTATCTGGCTCATGCTTCCATTGCACTGATCTGGGGCCTCCTGCTTGGCCACGATCCCCTAACTCATCCGCAAGTCATGGGGCCCAGTGGGTGATGTTATATCCCAGGATCTCAAAACGGCAATGCATGTGCTCTCATTGCTAGTTCCTTGTGTGGCACCACCTTCCATATCCTCCCTGTAATCATCTTATGGAGTCGCTTTGCTGATGGGGAAGACCGGGAGGAAGAGGCATACGCCGGCACTTAAGAAACAAAACACCACCGCTTTGCAACCTAACTTATGTAGTTACCAACAAGTGGAAGAAGACGATGGGGATTCTCATTTAACTCCTACCTCTTCCCTTTCTCCTGAAGATGTAGATACCATGGCCTCCTCTACGTCGCCGATATCGGACGGTGGCTCTGAAGTCATTATGGCTGATCTATTGTCCCACTTACGCTCCCTCCCGACAAAACAAGTTCTACCAACTAAGCAAGACTTTCAGGATCTTGAACACAAGCTGCGGGAGACTGTCAAATCAGAAATTTCGGCCCTTCAAGCTGACCTTTCCCAAATGACGCACCAGGTTTCTGATGTCGAAGATCATCTTGGAGAATTGGATCCTCGCACCGGGCACTCCACAACATCGTTCCCTTACAAGCTCAAGAGCTTAGGGCCCTGCAGCGGAAGCAAGATGACCTGGATAATAGAGGCAGGAGAAATAACTTTTGGATACGTGGAATTTCGGAAGATATACAGGGTCAGGGAGTAATAGACGCTCTAACCTCTGATTTTAATGAAGTCTTGGCAGCAGACTCTGACAATATTATACTTTTGACCGGGCTCACTGGGCTCTTCGCCCGAGGGGCCTTCAAAACAGAAGCCCCTAGAGATATTATCTGCCGCCTCCATTACTACCACATCAAGGAGGAAATTCTTGGCAAAGCGAGGAAGCTTGACCGTCTGGAGTTCAATGGTTCAGCTATACACCTCTTTCCTGACCTCTCCTGGCATGCGCTCCAACAGCGCCGCCTCCTTAAACCGCTAACGGATGTCTTGAAGGACAAAGACATGCGGTTTAGATGGGGCTTCCCAATGAGCGTCCAGGTCATGCACGAAGGTCGCCAGGTTACTCTACAGTACCCGGAAGATCTGGATGCCTTCTGTTTGGCCTAAAATATCGTGAAACTTCCCTTGGAGACTGGTCCTAGACATCTTGACCCACCTGGCCTTCCTGTTCCACGTGCCTCCTGGACTCCGATGGGTAATCGGAAACGGGGTCCCTAATCCTCACCTCCGACCTGAGTAATTTTGTTTGCTTGAGACTCGCCTTTTCTTTAATGCACCCATTGCCTTCACTCAGTTCTGGTGACTGCTCGGCCACCGATCCCACCGCCTGGTCCTTTGATCGGTCTCAAGGTCACACAAGATGGAGGCGCTATTTCCCCACCACCCCATTCCCTTGTTCCTTTGAATCCCCCATGCCACGAACTACGTTAGCAGTTAATGTTCTTCTGATTTCAGGTTTGTTTTTTTGTCTTTTTCCCCTGTACATACTGTGCCTTGCCGTTTGTACAGTTACATTTTCCATGTTTTTTATATTGCTAATTTTCCACTTACGACAATATTGGCCTGGACGCCGCCGTGCCTCACGACTGTTGCCTGTTTATCCTGGTTGGTTCACTCACCACCACACCCCAGTTGGGTTATCCACCATCCTGTACTGGATTCTGGGTCATGGGGCTAGCCCCTGTGGCCCATTGGCGGTTTTGGTGTCATATATAGTGTTTATTCAATTCTTTATTCTATTACTATGTGCCAATGTATGCGATTATTCTTTTGTTCCTCCCCCCCCCCTCTCTTCTTCCTCCTCCTCCTTCCACTCCTCCCCCATCCTGTTAGTCATCGTGGTATGCCGCTGCCTGGACCTGTCCTTTGGAAGGTCGTCTTCAGCTTTTGGCGAGTAATCACACCAATATTCTATTTTCAACGTCGTCGACCACTAACACTACCCCCCCCACCCCCATTCCACCCTGTTTACATGGCACCATCTAGTATTAAATTATGCTCCTTCAATGTCAAGGGGCTCAACATCCCTGAGAAACGGTACACCCTACTACGTGAACTCCAGATTGAATGTGCTGATGTCGCATTCATCCAGGATACGCATTTTAAATTTTAGGCCTCCCCAAAATTGGGCAACTTCTTTTATCCCTCGGTTTATTGTAGAGACAATCCCCAGTGTAAATCCCTTGGAGTAGCGATCCTCTTCTCCCGTCGCCTCACTATCTCACACTCAGTTCTCGCAGAAGGGAGATGTCAGGTCCTCAAATGCCAAATTTTTGATCGAAACAACACTTTTGTTAATATACAGTATATTCTCCGAACCAGGGTCAGAGACAATTCCTTTCTAGAATGGAAAAGACGGTTGTCTGGTGATTGGGGGCGACTTTAATTGGTCATTTGACCCTGTCATTGACGGTTTGTCAACTTCTCCACGCCAACTGACTCATGACCACAGGAAGATGCGCCGGCTCCTCCATGAGTTCCAACTAATGGACTTATGGAGGATCCACCACCCGACTTTATAGGTCTACACTTTCTTTTCCTCCCTCCATAATATGTACTCTAGGCTAGACTACTTTGTAGACCATAGGTTTCTGCAATTTTTTCCCTCTACTAAGATAGGACAGATATCCTGGTCAGCCAATGCACCGGTGTATGCCTTGGTTAACTTGTCCCCATCGACACGTTCGCCCTGGACCTGGAAGTTTAACTCTTCCATGTTCAGCGACCCACGCCTCACATCAGAGATTAGCTCTGCTATCGCAGAATATATTGAATATAATGATAAGCCTGATGTTGGAGTGTTAGGCTGTCTGGGAAGCACACAAATTTGTCATCAGGGGTAAATGCATACAGTTGGGCACACAGTTAGTTAAAGAGAGAGAGAGAAAAAAGCCAAGGAGGTAACTTCTCCTTGACAGTATTGCAACCTTGGAAATTCAACACCAGTCCACACTAGATCCTCAAGTTCTGCTCGATCTAACCGAGGCCAGACAGACACTGAACAAACTCCTTGGTGATACTACCAAAAGGGATTTGGGTAAATGCCAACAAATTCTTTTTTAGGGGCAATAAGCCAGTCTCCATGCTTGCACGAGCATTGAGGGCACAGAGACTTCAATCTTACATCCATTCGGTCCAGGATCCCCATGGTAACCTGGTCCACACGCTCCCATTGATAGCGGAATCTTTCCAACAATACTACGCCTCCCTTTATAACTTACGTGCAGGCCAATCCCCTTCGGAGGTCTTTGACTTGAAGACTCTGCTTTACAACTACCTGCATGAGATAGATTTTCCAAAACTTTCGGAGATGGACCTCGATTCACTGGAGTCACTGTTTACAATTAAGGAGCTTGAAGCGGCTCTGTTGTTATCCCCGCTGGGCAAAAGCTCAGGTCTGGATGGTTTCCCAGTGTGTTATTATAAAGCGTTTAAATCTTCCCTATTACCCTTATTTCTAAAGGATTGCAATACGGTATCCCGTGATAGTGGCTTTCCCAAACAGCTCATATCTCTGTAATACCTAAAGAGGGCAAAGACCCCACACATTGCTCAAGTTACAGGCCTATTTCTTTACTGAATTGTGATGTGAAACTGTATGCCAAATTGCTTGTTATTCGGCTGAGCCCTCGCCTATCTGATGTGGTTCATGGGGACCAGGTGGGCTTCCTCCCGGGCCGAGAAGCAAAGGACAACACGTCCAAAATCAAAATCATCTTATACATTTTGCTCGGTCTGGGTCGGCCCCCATGGTTCTCTTGTCCACCGACGCGGAGAAGGCCTTCCACAGAGTGGACTGGCACTTTATGGAAGGCCTCCTCATTCATCTGGGTCTGGGCCCTGTTTGTCTCCAACGCATCATGGCCCTATATAGATCCCCTTCAGCCAGAGTCCGAGTAAATGGTACCCTCTCCAATCCTTTTTGAGATTAGAAATGGAATGAGACAGGGTTGCCCCCTTTTCCCACTCATATTTGTGCTCTGTATGGAAGCATTAGCCAAAGCTATTAGAACCAACCAGAACATCCAGGGTATACGGGCAGAGGATCATGAATACAAACTTGCATTGTATACTGATGATCTCATAGCTACGATATCTGAACCGGTAGTCTCTCTGCCAGCATTGATAGCGGAATTTACTAGATTTATCACCTTCTCTAAATTTCAAAAATTAATTATACCAAATCGATTGCCTTGAATATTACCACCCCACAACGAGTGATTAAGGGCCTCTGTGACTCGTTCCCATTTCTATGGCACCCATCTCATTTTACATACTTGGGGGTTATTATATCCCGAGACCATTCAGATTTATATAGACTTAATTTGCTTCCGTTACTACATAAACTTAAGACTGATTTTAATAAATGGTTGTCCCTTAGCCCACTTGGTGGGGCAGAATTAATACCGTAAAAATGAATGTCCTCCCCAAAATTCTTTACCTCCTACAGACCTTACCCATCACTATTACCACCACCTTTTTTAGAGCACTCCAAGCCATGGTATGTAGTTTTGTTTGGGGTAAGATGGGTCATAGATTGGCCCAATCAGTACTGATTCGGAGCCGTAAGGATGGTGGATTGCAACTCCCTCATTTCATAAGCTACTACCACGCAATACACCTTACCAGGATAATTGAAATGTCTCAATATCCTGCTACTAAACAATGGCTTCCGATTGCAGTATCTACCACTGATGCCCCTATCCATGTTCTTCCATGGCGTTGGTAAAATCCCACGGTTCCAACACCCTACCTTAGATCCCACCTTCCTCTGTTAGAAAAAATGTATACACTTACCAGCCTTTAGCCCGAACACATCTCTGCCCACACCTTTGCTATACAACCCTGATTTACCTCCGAATCACGTTTTTCCAAGTTCTATTGTTCCACTGGGTCACGGTTGGTATTTCTAGAATATCCCATTTAATCAACGCAACTGGCTTTTGATCTTTTTCTGAGCTGTCACAGTTTTCGGGGTTTTCTACAAATCCGACACTATATAACCTCTTTACCAGCCCATTCTACTGGGTGTCATCCGGCCCCCTTTGAGATCTTGTGTCTCAATGCCCCCCTTCATAGACATATGATATCTCATTTGTATCAACAATGTTTAACTTGTCTCTCGCTCCCGACCCCTTCATTCGTGGCGGGATGGCACAGAGATCTCCATCGGGAGCTTACTGAGGACCAGTGGCCTCAAATATTTGCTTATGTTTGCCAGCTCTCCTTCTATTCAGGTTTCAGAAACCCAGTACAAAATTATGTCTTGATGGTACCGCTGCCCTGAGCACATTCACCAGATGTTCCCGACTGTGCCTGCTCTCTGTTGGCGCTGTGAACAGGCATTAGGTGCCCCTATCCACGTATGATGGCATTGTTGCCAGAAGCCAGTCAGCTTAGGACAGGTACAAACGGTCACTCGCCAAATCACTGGATATCCAATCCCAGCAACCCCTGAATTTTGGCTTCTTGGTTTAATGGACATTCCTCTATCCCAATACAAAAGCTCTTTGCTACGATATCTGATGAATGCAGCTAGGGCCACTATACCAAGCTACTGGAGGACCACCGTGCAGCCTCCTATTACTCCACAGAGTTGACTTTTACATGGCCATGAAGGAACTCACTTCACCCCCTCAACTGAATGTCTCTAGATTTGATGCTACCTGGTCAGAATGGCTCGCCTTTAAAGAATCTCAGGTTTATAAAACCTATAGGATGACAGTCCCTTCTGCGGCAACTTAAAACCACGATGGCGACACTCCCGTCTTCCTTTTCCCTCTTCTTTCCACCTCTTTCTACTTTTTGGTCTTCTCTTCTCCATACTTTATTTTTTACATATTTATAAGTTTGATTTCTCTTACAATATTGTGGAGACTTTATGTTGTTCTCTGGAATGCACTGACGGTTATGACTTTGTGCTCTAAATTGCATTCTTTGTTTGTTATATATATATATCATTTTTTTTTTACCCACAAAGTGGTTTCTGGTCTCTATGCATCTCTGTGATTGATACCATATGTATTTCTGTATGTCTCTTTCTAGTTGGTCAATGAAAACTGATATTGCAAAAATAAAATAAAAAAATACATTACACTGTGAGAAATGAGTGATGAATAAAAAAGGTTCTCAGTCCAGATCCATCTCGTTTCGTTATAGTAATCATTCTTTGCTTCATCATTATAGCACTGCTGGGCAAAATTACATTCTTACAGTAATTCCTATGTTGCTTATCGCAGTGCTTTTGTTATCTATTCCTTTCTGTCTTTTTGAAGGGCTTGAATTTCTTAAATCTTGAAGTGACTCCCTGCCTGCTGACAGGAATACCAACATGTCCATCACGCTACATGAGAGAAAAAGTTATTTGTGACAAATTGAGCATTTATGAAAATATTTTTTCAAATCCATCCTGGTAGCTGAATGCCACAATGCACAACCTCAGGTGCTGAAAGGAAACAAAGGGGTCAATTTATTGAGCTGCATTTTTTTCAAAACGGTTACGTTTTCTTGATTTGATCAGTCTGTTTTACAGCAGCAAAGTCATCAAATGCAAAACACGCCGGGTTCACCCCAAATAGTGACCCACTTTCTTAGTACAGGTATTGGATGCCAGATTTGCAGTTTTATTGAGTGAATGTTGCATTTACTGGGAATCTTAAAGTTCAAACTTTACCTTTAAGTGCTGAGAACTGAAGACTATTTATGGCACTTCTAACATCTCCTGAACTTCCAGAGGACAGCAGCTCCAGTGTGTTCTTGTCAGGAATGATCAATCTTCCCCCACTCTGAAAAAAGAAACTGACATGAGGCAAAACAAAACCATGCAAGATATAGAGACTTGGAGGCAGAGTTATTACACAGTCAAGTTACATTATTATGATCACCTCTTACATTTGACTTCAGCAGCACATAGCCCATAAAGTATGTCACATATCGTGTGTTGACTTGGTGGGTATATAAGGTGTGCGATAGGCCGTCCGCACACATCACTCCTTGCGGTCATGAGTAAAAGGAGTGATTTATCCCAGTGGCAAAAAGGGATGATTATCGGCTTTTGGTCCAAGGGTGGTAGCGTTTCTGAAACAACAGTTTGTGAACTGTTCTCGTGCTGCTGTGGTGAAGGTATATTGTGACTGGACAAATGGCACCATTGCGAATAACAGACATGGAAACTGCTGAGCACCACGTGCCATTGTTGTGAGGGGTGAACGCTGGCAACGCAGGTGCGTGAGGGCCGCCAGACACGCTACAGAGGAGCATCTCACTGTCAAATTGAACCTGGGGGTTACCAGACGAGTGTCTAAAAATGACAGTTCAGCCCATCTAGATGCTGTCTGTGCTGCACACGGCAACTTCTCTGGCTATTAGCCGGTAGTCATAATAATGTGACTCGACAGTGTAAAACTTCTAAAACAGACAAGTGGAGGTGTTGCCCATAGCAACCAGCTTCTAAAATTATCTAGAATGCAATAAATTATAACTAGAATATGATTGGTTGCTATGGGCAACAACTGTACATTTAATTTTGAGCAGTTATAGTAAATCTACCCCTTGCAGTCAGAACCATGTGAGTGGGATGTGTCTGGGTTTTACATGTTAGAACAGAAAATAAGATTTTAAACCTACCGGTAAATCTATTTCTCCTAGTCCGTAGAGGATGCTGGGGACTCCGTAAGGACCATGGGGTATAGACGGGCTCCGCAGGAGATAGGGCACCTAAAAAGAACTTTGACTATGGGTGTGCACTGGCTCCTCCCTCTATGCCCCTCCTCCAGACCTCAGTTAGAGAACTGTGCCGAGGAGATGGACAATACAAGGCAGGATTTAGAAATCCAAGGGCAAGATTCATACCAGCCCACACCAATCATACCATGTAACCTGGATCATACATAACCAGTTAACCGTATGAACAACAACAGTAACGGTCCAAGACCGATTCCAACTGTAACATAACCCTTATGTAAGCAACAACTATATACAAGTCTTGCAGAGTTTCCGCACTGGGACGGGCGCCCAGCATCCTCTACGGACTAGGAGAAATAGATTTACCGGTAGGTTTAAAATCTTATTTTCTCCCCACGTCCTAGAGGATGCTGGGGACTCCGTAAGGACCATGGGGTTTATACCAAAGCATCCAATCGGGCGGGAGAGTGCGTATGACTCTGCAGCACCGACTGAGCAAACGCTAGGTCCTCATCAGCCAGGGTATCAAACTTGTAGAATTTAGCAAAAGTGTTTGACCCCGACCAAGTCGTCGCTCGGCAAAGTTGTAATGCCGAGACGCCTCGGGCAGCCGCCCAAGAAGAGCCCACCTTATTAGTGGAATGGGCCTTAACCGAATTTGGTACCGGCAATCCAGCCGTAGAGTGAGCCTGCTGAATCGTATTACAGATCCAGCGAGCAATAGTCTACTTCGAAGCAGGTGCGCCAATCTTATTGGCCGCATACAGGACAAACAGAGCCTCTGTTTTCCTAATTCTAGCCGTCCTGGCTACATAAATCTTTAAGGCCCTGACTACGTCCAGGGATCTGGAATCCTCCATGTCACTTGTAGCCACAGGCACCACAATAGGTTGATTCACATGGAATGAAGAAACCACCTTAGGCAAAAATTGCGGACGTGTCCTCAATTCAGCTCGATCCACATGAAAAATCAAGTAGGGGCTTTTGTGTGACAAAGCTGCCAATTCTGACACTCGCCTTGCTGATGCCAAGGCCAACAACAGGACCACCTTCCAAGTAAGAAATTTCAACTCAACCTTGTTAAGCGGTTCAAACCAGTGTGATTTTAGGAACTGCAACACCACGTTGTGGTCCCACGGTGCCACTGGAGGCACAAAAGGAGGCTGGATGTGTAGCATTCCCTTTACAAACATCTGGACTTCTGGAAGAGAAGCCAATTCCTTCTGAAAGAAAATCGAGAGGGCCGAAATCTGAACCTTAACAGAGCCTAATTTCAGGCCCATATCCACTCCTGTCTGTAGGAAGTGGAGAAAACGACCCAGATGAAAATCTTCCGTAGGTGCATTCTTGGTCTCACACCAAGACACATACTTTCGCCAGATACGGTGATAATGCTTAACCGTCACCTCCTTCCTAGCCTTTATTAAGGTAGGGATGACCTCTTCCGGAATCCCCTTTTTCGCTAGGATTCGGCGTTCAACCGCCATGCCGTCAAACGTAACCGCGGTAAGTCCTGAAATACACAGGGCCCCTGTTGCAACAGGTCTTCCCTCAGAGGAAGAGGCCAGGGATCTCCTGTGAGCATCTCTTGTAGATCTGAGTACCAGGCCCTTCGAGGCCAGTCTGGGACAACGAGTATCGTCTGTACTCTTCTTATGATCCTCAACACTTTTGTGATGAGAGGAAGAGGAGGAAACACGTAGACCGATTTGAACACCCACGGTGTTATCAGAGCGTCTACTGCCACTGCCTGAGGGTCCCGAGACCTGGCACAATACCTCCGAAGCTTTTCGTTGAGGTGTGACGCCATCATGTCTACTTGAGGAGTTCCCCAAAGACGTGTTATGTCTGTAAAGACTTCTTGATGAAGTCCCCACTCTCCTGGATGAAGATTGTGTCTGCTGAGGAAGTGTGCTTCCCAGTTGTCCACTCCCGGAATGAAGACAGCCGACAGAGCGCTTACATGATTTTCCGCCCAGCGAAGAATCCTGGTGGCTTCCGCCATCGCGACTCTGCTTCTTGTCCCGCCTTGGCGGTTCACATGAGCCACTGCTGTGACATTGTCTGATTGAATCAGAAACAGTAGGTTTGTCGAAGGCCGTTGTAAATGGCCCTGAGTTCCAACACATTGATGTGTAGACAGGACTCCTGGTCTGACCAAAGTCCCTGAAAATGTTTTCCCTGTGTGACCGCTCCCCATCCTCGGAGGCTCGCGTCCGTAGTAACCAGGATCCAGTCCTGAATTCCGAACCGGCGACCCTCCAGCAGGTGAGCACTTTGCAACCACCACAGGAGAGACACTCTGGCCCCTGGGGACAGAGTTATTTTCCGCTGTAAGTGCAGATGGGACCCGGACCACTTGTCCAGAAGGTCCCACTGAAAAGTCCTTGCATGGAACCTTCCGAAGGGAATGGCCTCGTAGGCCGCCACCATTTTTCCCCAGAACTCGAGTGCATTGGTGAACGGACACCCTTTTCGGTTTTAGCAGGTCTCTGACCATGTTCTGGATGTCCTGGGCTCTCTCTATTGGGAGGAAGACCTTCATTTGTTCCGTATCCAGTATCATACCTAGGAACGGCAGTCGAGTTGTCGGAATCAACTGTGACTTCGGTAGATTTAAAATCCAACCGTGTTGCTGGAGCACTCTCAGAGAGAGCGCCACACTGCTCAGCAATTTCTCCGTTGATCTCGCTTTTATCAGGAGATCGTCCAAGTATGGGATAATTGTGACTCCCTGCTTGCGCAGGACCACCATCATTTCCGCCATTATCTTGGTGAAAATCCTCGGGGCCGTGGAAAGTCCAAACGGCAACGTCTGAAATTGGTAATGACAATCCTGTACAGCGAATCTCAGGTATTCCTGATGGGGGGCATATATGGGGACATGAAGGTACGCATCCTTTATGTCCAGAGACACCATAAACTCCCCCTCCTCCATGTTGGCTATTATCGCTCTGAGTGATCCCATTCAGAATTTGAATCTTTTTATGTACAGGTTTAGGGATTTCAGATTCAAAATAGGTCTGACCGAACCGTCCAGTTTCGGGACCACAAATAGGGTTGAGTAGTAACCTCTTCCCTGCTGGTGCAGGGGAACCTTGATTATCACTTGCTGTATACACAGCGTTTGAATTGCAGCTAACACTACATCCCTTTCCGATGTGGAAGCTGGTAGGGACGATTTGAAAAACCGGCGCGGGGGCACCTCCTCGAATTCCAGTTTGTACCCCTGGGAAACTATTTCCAACACCCAGGGATTTAGGTCTGATCTGACCCAGGTCTGACTGAAAAGTCGAAGACGTGCCCCCACCGGTGCGGACTCCCTCAGGGGAGCCCCAGCGTCATGCTGTGGGTTTTGGAGCAGCCGGGGAGGACTTTTGATCCTGGGCACCTACCGAAGCAGGTGCTCTTTTGCCTCTGCCCTTACCTCTGGCGAGGAAAGAAGATCCCCGATCTCTTCTGGACTTGTGCGACCGAAAGGACTGCATCTGATAGGGTGTTACTTTCTTTTGCTGTTGGGGAATATATGGTAAAAAATTTGATTTACCTGCTGTAGCTGTGGAAACCAGGTCCGTCAGCCCATCCCCAAACAATACCTCACTCTTATAGGGTAGTACTTCCATATGTTTTTTGGAATCCGCATCACCCGTCCATTGGCGAGTCCATAAGGATCTTCTCGCCGAGATAGACATGGCATTGGCCCTAGAAGCTAGCAGTCCAATGTCCCTTTGAGCATCCCTCATAAATAAGACTGCGTCTTTAATATGGGCTAGAGTTAAGAATATAGTATCCTTATCCATATTATCAAATTGATCTGTCAGCTCATCTGTCCAAGCTGCAATTGCACTACACACCCATGCCGACGCAATTGTCGGTCTTAGCACAGCACCCGTATGAGAATAAATACACTTTAAGTTAGTTTCTTGCCTGCGATCTGCAGGGTCCTTAAGGGCCGCTGTGTCAGGAGACGGTAGCGCCACTTTCTTGACAAGCGCGTCAGGGCCTTGTCCACAGTGGGGGGTAATTCCCAAATCTCCCTGTCCTGCTTAGGGAAGGGGTATGCCATATAAATTCTTTTGGGGATCTGCCGTCTCTTTTCCGGAGTCTCCCAAGCTTTTCCAAAGAAATCATTTAATTCATGAGATGTGGGAAAATTAATAATCTGTTTCTTTTCCTTAAACATGTGTACCCTTGTGTCGGGGACCGAGGGTTCATCCTCAATATGCAACACATCCCTTATTGCCACAATCATACACTGAATGGTTTTAGTCACCCTAGGGTGCAATTTTACTTCGTCATAGTCGACACTGGAATCAGAATCCGTGTCGGTAGTAGTGTCTTGTGTTAAGGGACGCTTTTGAGACCCCGACAGGCCCTGTGAGTCGGTCCAATCCAAGGATTGACCCCCTGATGTCCCCCCTAATTCAGCCTTATCAAGCCTTTTATGTAAAGATGCCACACTTGCATTCAACATATGCCACATATGTCCATCCATTCCGGAGTCGGCACAACCGACGGGACACACCACTCATTTGCTCCACCTCCTCCTTGGAGAAGCCTTCCGCTTCAGACATGTCGACACCACGTACCGACACCCCACACACACAGGGATTAACCTACAAGGGGACAAAACCCCAACCAGGCCCTTAGGAGAGACAGAGAGAGAGTATGCCAGCACACACCCAGCGCTTAATAACACTGTGGAAAAATATGACCAGATAGCGCTTTTTTATATAATAATATTCCAATTCCCACTCACTGCGTCGCCAATGTGCCCCCCTCCTCTTTTTTCCAGCCTGTGAAGTTCAGCAGGGGAGAGACCAGGGAGCCAGCGTTCAGCATGCAGCCTCTGTGGAGAAAATGGCGCTGGTTAGTGCGGAGGATCAAGCCCCGCCGACCCGACGGCGGGCTTCGGTCCAAGTGCTTTTTTTTATTACAATGGCGGGGGATTCTTGGATTTACTGCCTCCGCAGCCTAATCCATCTTAACATGCCCAGAAGTGAGGAATATTGCTGCCCAGGGCGCCCCCCCCCCCCCAGCGCCCTGCACCCTTCAGTGCTGCTCTGTGTGTGTATAGTGGGAGCATTACCTCATGAAGATCTGATGTCTTCTGCCGCCTGATGTCTTCTGCCTTCTCATACTCACCCGGCTTCTATCTTCGGCATCTGTGAGGAGGACGGCGGCGCGGCTCCGGGACGAACCCCAGGTGAGACCTGTGTTCAGACACCCTCTGGAGCTAATGGTGTCCAGTAGCCTAGAAACAGAGCCCAACCGTAAAGCCAGCCCTGCTTCTCTCTCCTCAGTCCCACGATGCAGGGAGCCTGTTGCCAACAAGACTCCCTGAAAATAAAAAACCTAACAAAATTCTTTTAAAACAGAAAACTCTGGAGAGCTCTCTGCAGTGCACCCATTCTCCTCTGGGCACAAGATCTAACTGATGTCTGGAGGAGGGGCATAGAGGGAGGAGCCAGTGCACACCCATAGTCAAAGTTCTTTTTAGGTGCCCTATCTCCTGCGGAGCCCGTCTATACCCCCTGTGGTCCTTACGGAGTCCCCAGCATCCTCTAGGACGTAAGAGAAATAAGCCTAAAAATATACCAAAGCGGGATGGCCTGTTCCTGGGACTGGTAGTCCTAGTACAGGAGTTCATAGTTTCAAGATATGTAAGTTTGCATGGTTGAATGAAGTGGTTATTAGCTCAGATTATACAGACACTTACCGCAACAGCCTCTGCAGTAGCAATTCTAGTCAGAACTTTCATCATGCTGGTGGGAGCAACAGGGTTGAAGCTGGAAAACAAAATGTGCAATCAGTTTCTCATTGTAAAAAAGAATTTATTAAATAAATACATGCAGCTACGAGGAATGGGGGTGGGTGTGCTAAGAATGGCATGGAGAAGATTTCAATCAGGAACATTATGTAACTATACATAAGGCCTCTCACTAAGCAAAAACCATTACCCACGGGAGGAAATACTACACTACAAATGTACAGTTATGCAAATTAGATGTCAAGTGTGGCAGCATTCAGTAAATCTGAAAATACACAACATAAATATAAGACGGGGTGATTTCTTCAACATCTGTAACTTTTCTGTCATGTTCATAGTTTGTAAACCAAGGTAATGCTGGCCACACATCGTGAAACTGCCACCAATATCAGACCACTGGACCCATAATCCAGTATATGCAGTCAAAAAAGGATAATAATCAGATATAAATAATTTTTATCAGATTTAAAAAAATCACCGGGCAAGTTGGAAAATTTGAAGAGGAGACTACAGATCACTGCAACCTACCAATGTACGTGGTCAGCTGACTGCAATAAAAAGAAGCAGTCATGCTGGAAGTGAAATAGCCGATCAGTCCAAGGGGCTGGCTCTTCTCAACAATGTGTGTGAACACACTGAACACGATTCTATCACCCAGCAATCATGTTGAGCAGCAAATGGAGTGCATCCTAAGAATGCCACACTTGCTTTGTTCTCAAAGAGATCAAATATCTTAAGAAGTGGTAAATGGAATTGTGGGAATAGATGCCAGAGTACAGTAGGAGTGACAAGATTGAAAGGGAGATCAGAGGAAAATTCTGAAAATGCAAAACAAACCTTCAAGAGTACTTAGGGGCGAAAATGTGATGTGTAGGCGAAGGATCCATTATTTCAAATAATAGGTAATTAAAATCCTAACGGTAAATCCTTTTCTCGTAGTCCATAGAGTATACTGGGGTTTCATTTAGTACCATGGGGTATAGATGGGTCTACTAGGAGCCATGAGCACTTTAAGAATTTGATAGTGTGGGCTGGATCCTCCCTCTATGCCCCTCCTACCAGACTCCGTCTAGAAACTGTGCCCGAGGAGAGAGAAATACTTTGAGAAAAGGATAGATAAATATAGTGGTGAGATTCCGAACCAGCACATACAAAACAGAGGAAAGCTATGCTAAGCCAACTTTAAACAGAAACAGCAACAGCTGAATCAACCATACTTAAAGTAACAGTGCAGAAAGAACGAAGCACCAGACGGGCACCCAGTACCCTCTACGGACTACGAGAAAAGGATTTACCGGTAGGTAATTAAAATCCTATTTTCTCTTACGTCCTAGAGTATACTGGGGTTACATTTAGTACCATGAAGATGTACCAAAGCTCTCAAACCGGGTGGGAGAGTGTGAAGGTTCCTGCAGAACGGATTGACCAAACTGAAGGACCACAGAGGCCAAAGTATTGAACGTGTAGAACTTAGCAAACGTGTTCGAACCAGACCAAGAAGCTGCTCGGCAGAGCTGTAAAGCCGCGACATCTCAGGCAGCTGCCCAAGATGAACCCACCAACCTAGTAGAGTAGGCCTGTACAGATTTTGGAACCGGCAATCCTGCCGTGGAATAAACATGCTGGATAGTAAGCCTGAACCAGCGTGCAATTGTCTGCTTTGAAGAGGACACACAATTTAATTGGGATCATATAGAACGAACAGAGTCGGATTTCCTGTGACGAGCTGTCCTCTTTACGTATACATTCAAAGCCCTCACAACATCCAAAGACTTTGAAGTAGCGGAAGTGTCGGTGATGACCAAAACCAAAATAGGTTGGTTGATGTGAAATGCAGACACCGCTTTGGGAAGAAATTGCTGACGAGTTCCGAGTTCAGCTCTGCCCTCATGGAAAATTAAATATGGGCTCTTGTGAGACAAAGCCCCTAGCTCCGGACACACATCTTGCTGAAGAAGCCAAGGCCAACAGTGTGACGGTCTTCCACGTAAGATATTTTACGTCCACATCCTGTAATGGTTCAAACCAGTCCAATTGGAGGAACTGCAGCACCAAATTGAGATCCCAAGGTGCCATGGGAGGCACAAAGGGAGGTTGGATGAGAAGAAAACCTTTCAAAAATGTCTGGACCTCAGGAAGAGAAGCCAATTGTTTTTGAAAGAAAATGGACAAGGCTGAAATCTGGACTTTTATGGAGCCCAGACGTTGGCCCACATCTAGCTTGGATCATAGTCTGGATAACTTTGTTAGGGATCCTCTTCTGGCTAGAATCAGCCGTTCAACTTCCATGCCGTCAAACGTAGCCGTGGTAAGTCCTGATAGACGAACGGTCCCTGTTGCAGAAGATCCTTGCAAAGAGGTAGAGGCCACGGATCTTCGAGGAGCATCTCCAGAAGGTCCGTGTACCAAGCCCTTCTTGGCCAGTCCGGAGCAATGAGTATTGCTAGAACCTTTTCCCTTTTTATTCATTTGAGAATTCTTGGGATCAGAAGAAGTGGAGGAAACACGTACAACATCTGATAGACCCATTGAGTCGTCAGAGCGTCTACCGCCACTGCCGGTGGGTCTCTCGACCTGGAACAATACCGCTTGAGCTTCTTGTTGAGATGAGAAGCCATCATGTCGATTTGAGGATATCCCCACCAATGTGTCAAGCACCTGAACACTTCCGGGTGAAGGCCCCACTCCCTTGGTTGCAGGTCGTGTCTGCTGAGGAAGTCTGCTTGCCAGTTGTCTACTCCTGGAATAAAGACCGCTGACAACACCACAGCGTTTTTTTCTGCCCAGAGGAGAATTCTTGACACCTCTGACATTGCTGCTCTGCTTTTCGTTCCGGCCTGTCGGTTTATGTACGTCACTGCCGCCACATTGTCCGACTGGACCTGAATGGACCGATCTTGAAGATAAGAGGCCTGCAGAAGGGCGTTGTATATGGTCCTGAGTTCCAGAATGTTGATTGGAAGGATGACTTCCTGACTTGACCATCTTCCTTGAAACTGCACCCACTGGGTGACCGCTCCCCAACCTCTGAGGCTTGCGTCCGTGGTTAACAGGATCCAGTCCTGAATTCTGAACCTCCGACCCTCGACGAGGTGAGAAATCTGTAGCCACCACAGAAGGGAGATCCTGGCTTTTGGCGACAGACGGATCCTCTGGTGCATGTGAAGATGCGATCCGGACCATTTGTCCAACAGATCGAGCTGGAAGGGTCTTGCGTGAAACCTTCCATATTGAAGCGCCTCGTAAGAGGTCACCATTTTCCCCAGAAGGCAAATGCACCGATATCCGGGTTGGCTTCAGGACATCCCGAATCAGACTGGATTACCAATGCCTTTTCCAACGGAAGGAACACTTTCTGCGACTCTGTGTCCAGTATCATTCCCAGGAATGGGAGCCTCCATGTTGGCTCTAGGTGAGATTTCGGAAGGTTCAGAATCCACCCGTGATCCTGGAGAAGTTTGGTTGAGAGAGCAATGCTGTCCAGCAACCTCTCTCTGGACGGTGCCTTTATCAGAAGATCATCCAGGTATGGAGTTATGTTCACTCCCTGCTTGCAGAGTATAAACATCATCTCTACCATCACTTTGGTGAACACCGTCGGTGCCGTGGAGAGACCAAATGGCAGGGCCTGGAACTGATAGTGACAGCCTTGCAGTGCAAACCGTAGATAAGCCTGATGAGGCGGCCAGATCGGAATGTGAAGGTACGCATCCTTGATATCCAGAGACACTAGGAATCCCCTTTCTCCAGACCTGAGATCTCCGCTCTCAGAGACTCCATCTTGAACACTCTTAAGTACGGCCGTCAAGTGGTCCCCATGGATCCTCAGAAACAAAAGAAAGGGAAGGGGAAAATAGAGGGAAACCAATCGTGTGATAAGTTCTATTCAGAAAAATGGTTTCTAAAAGAAGAGAGATTCCTTCCCCTTTTTTCTAGTTATTGGGCAGATGGAATGCGTACCATACTTACATCCTTCGAAAAGTAATATATGCATATGAAGGTTTCTTTTTCAACGCCTATGATTTTTTAAAAGGTGGTTCTAGCCCTTTTATGCACCAACACGACTCTCCAAAAGTAAGTGAGACAACAGTGCACGTGTGGGACGTATTGGACGTACCACAACTCACAGTTTAATGTATGGAGATGTGTCCATAAAGGTTTCTTTAAACCTCCTGATGGCTTCTTCCCTTCAATCTGTGAATTCCATCCAGTTCGACATGTGGAGATGCGTTCATGAAGATTTCTATGGGTCTTCCGATGGTTTCTTCTACCCAATGTATGGACTGGATGTCTCAAATGGAGTGGGGGTGGTTAGGCGAAAAAAAAGGGAGGATGTGTAGCATAATCTTCGTGAACGCATCTCCATGTGTCGAACTGGATGGAATTCCCGGATTGAGGGGAAGAAGCCATCAGGAGGTCTAAAGAAACCTTTATGGACACATCTCCATACATTAAACTGTGAGTTGGGGTACGTCCCATATGTCCCACACGCGCACTGTTGTCTCACTTACTTTTGGGGAGTCGTGTTGGTGAATGAAAGGGCTAGAACCACCGTTTAAAGATCATAGGTGTTGAAAAAATACGATTTTACTCACCGGTAAATCTATTTCTCGTAGTCCGTAGTGGATGCTGGGAACTCCGTAAGGACCATGGGGATTAGACGGGCTCCGCAGGAGACTGGGCACTCTAAAAGAAAGATTAGGTACTATCTGGTGTGCACTGGCTCCTCCCTCCATGCCCCTCCTCCAGACCTCAGTTAGGATACTGTGCCCGGAAGAGCTGACACAATAAGGAAGGATTTTGAATCCCGGGTAAGACTCATACCAGCCACACCAATCACACCGTATAACTCGTGATACTATACCCAGTTAACAGTATGAAATATAACTGAGCCTCTCAACAGATGGCTCAACAATAACCCTTTAGTTAAGCAATAACTATATACAAGTATTGCAGACAATCCGCACTTGGGATGGGCGCCCAGCATCCACTACGGACTACGAGAAATAGATTTACCGGCGAGTAAAATCTTATTTTCTCTGACGTCCTAGTGGATGCTGGGAACTCCGTAAGGACCATGGGGATTATACCAAAGCTCCCAAACGGGCGGGAGAGTGCGGATGACTCTGCAGCACCGAATGAGAGAACTCAAGGTCCTCCTCAGCCAGGGTATCAAATTTGTAGAATTTAGCAAACGTGTTTGCCCCTGACCAAGTTGCAGCTCTGCAAAGTTGTAAAGCCGAGACCCCTCGGGCAGCCGCCCAAGATGAGCCCACTTTCCTTGTGGAATGGGCTTTTACTGATTTAGGATGCGGCAATCCAGCCGCAGAATGCGCCAGCTGAATTGTGCTACAAATCCAGCGAGCAATAGTCTGCTCAGAAGCAGGAGCACCTAGTTTGTTGGGTGCCTACAGGATAAAAAGCGAGTCAGTTTTCCTGACTCCAGCCGTCCTGGAAACATAAATTTCAAGGCCCTGACTACGTCCAGTAACTTGGAATCTTCCAAGCCCCTAGTAGCCGCAGGCACTACAATAGGTTGGTTCAAGTGAAAAGCTGATACCACCTTAGGGAGAAACTGGGGACGAGTCCTCAATTCTGCCCTATCCATATGGAAAATCAGATAAGGGCTTTTACATGACAAAGCCGCCAATTCTGACACACGCCTGGCCGAAGCCAAGGCCAATAACATGACCACTTTTTTCCACGTGAGATATTTCAGATCCACAGTTTTAAGTGGCTCAAACCAATGTGATTTCAGGAAACTCAACACCACGTTGAGATCCCACGGTGCCACAGGAGGCACAAAAGGGGCTGAATATGTAGCACTCCCTTTACAAATGTCTGAACTTCAGGCAGTGAAGCCAGTTCTTTCTGGAAGAAAATCGACAGAGCCGAAATCTGGACCTTAATGGAACCCAATTTTTAGGCCCATAGTCACTCCCGACTGTAGGAAGTGCAGAAAACGACCCAGCTGAAATTCCTCTGTAGGGGCCTTCCTGGCCTCACACCACGCAACATATTTTCGCCAAATACGGTGATAATGGTTTGCGGTTACTTCTTTCCTGGCTTTTATCAGCGTAGGAATGACTTCCTCCGGAATGCCCTTTTCCTTTAGGATCCGGAATTCAACCGCCATGCCGTCAAACGCAGCCGCGGGAAGTCTTGGAACAGACAGGGCCCCTGCTGTAACAGATCCTGTCTGAGCGGTAGAGGCCATGGGTCCTCTGATATCATTTCTTGAAGTTCTGGGTACCAAGCTCTTCTTGGCCAATCCGGAACCACGAGTATCGTTCTTACTCCTCGCCTTCTTATTATTCTCAGTACCTTTGGTATGAGAGGAAGAGGAGGGAACACATAAACCGACTGGTACACCCACGGTGTCACTAGAGCGTCCACAGCTATCGCCTGAGGGTCCCTTGACCTGGCGCAATATCTCTTTAGCTTTTTGTTGAGGTGGGACGCCATCATGTCCACCTGTGGCCTTTCCCAACGGTTTACCAACAGTTTGAAGACTTCTGGATGAAGTCCCCACTCTCCCGGGTGTAGGTCGTGTCTGCTGAGGAAGTCTGCTTCCCAGTTGTCCACTCCCGGAATGAACACTGCTGACAGTGCTAAGACGTGATTTTCCGCCCATCGGAGAATCCTTGTGGCTTCTGCCACGCCATCCTGCTTCTTGTGCCGCCCTGTCGGTTTACATGGGCGACTGCCGTGATGTTGTCTGATTGGATCAGTACCGGCTGGTTTTGAAGCAGAGGTCTTGCCTGACTTAGGGCATTGTAAATGGCCCTCAGTTCCAGAATATTTATGTGTAGGGACGACTCCTGACTTGACCAAAGTCCTTGGAAATTTTTTCCCTGTGTGACTGCCCCCCAGCCTCGAAGGCTGGCATCCGTGATCACCAGGACCTAGTCCTGTATGCCGAATCTGCGGCCCTCTAGAAGATGAGCACTCTGCAGCCACCACAGCAGAGACACCCTGGTCCTTGGAGACAGGGTTATCAGCCAATGCATCTGAAGATGCGATCCCGTCCAAGAGGTCCCACTGAAAAGTTCTTGCATGGAACCTGCCGAATGGAACTGCTTCGTAGGAAGCTACCATTTTTTCCAGGACTCGCGTGCAGTGATGCACCGACACCTGTTTTGGTTTCAGGAGGCCTCTGACTAGAGATGACAGCCCCTTGGCTTTCTCCTGCGGGAGAAACACTTTTTTCTGTTCTGTGTCCAGAACCATCCCCAGGAACAGTAGATGCGTCGTAGGAACCAGCTGCGACTTTGGAATATTCAGAATCCAGCCGTGCTGTTGTAGCACTTCCCGAGATAGTGCTACTCTGACAAACAACTGCTCCCTGGACCTCGCCTTTATAAGGAGATTGTCCAAGTACTGGATAATTCTTTCGGCCATTACCTTGGTAAATACCCTCGGTGCCGGGGACAGACCAACGGCAACGTCTGGAATTGGTAATGACAATTCTGTACCACAATTTTGAGGTACTCCTGGTGAGGAGGGTAAATAGGGACATGCAGGTAAGCATCCTTGATGTCCAGTGATACCCTGAAATTCTCCAGGCTTGCAATAATCGCCCTGAGAGTTTCCATTTTCAACTTGAACCTTCGTATATAAGTGTTCAAGGATTTCAATTTTAGAATGGGTCTCACCGAACCGTCTGGTTTCGGTACCACAACATTTTGGAATAGTAACCCCGGCCTTGTTGAAGGAGGGGTACCTTGATTTCACCTGCTGGAAGTACAGCTTGTGAATTGCCGCCAGTACTAACTCCCTATATCCGAGGGCAGCAGGCAAGGCTGATGTGAGGTAACGGCGAGGGGGAGTCGCCTCGAACTCCAGCTTGTATCCCTGTGATACTACTTGCAGAACCCAGTGATTCACCTGTGGGCAAGCCCACTGGTCCCTGAAGTTCCCGAGACGCGCCCCCACCGCACCTGTCTGTGGAGCCCCAGCGTCATGCTGTGGACTCAGAGGAAGCGGGGGAGGATTTTTGATCCTGGGAACTGGCTGTCTGTGCAGCTTTTTCCTTCTTCCCTTGTGCAGAAAAGAAGCGCCTTTGGCCCCCTTGCTTTTCTGAAGCCGAAAGGACTGTACCCGATAATACAGTGCTTTCTTAGGGTGTGAGGAAACCTGAGGTAGAAATTTTTCTTCCCAGCTGTTGCTGTGGATACAAGGTCCCAGAGACCATCCCCAAACAATTCCTCACCCTTATAAGGCATAATCTCCATGTGCCTTTTAAAGTCAACATCACCTGTCCACTGCCGGGTCTCTAATACCCTCCTGGCAGAATGGACCTTGCATTAATTCTGGACGCCAGCCGGCAAATATCCCCCTGTGCATCCCTCATATATAAGACGTCTTTAATATGCTCTATGTTAGCACCATATTCTCCCTGTCTAGGGTATTAATATTATCTGACAGGGTATCAGACCCTGCTGCAGCAGCACTATTCATGCTGAGGCAATTGCAGGTCTCAGTATAATACCTGAGTGTGTATATACAGACTTCAGGATAGCCTCCTGCTTTTTATCAGCAGGCTCCTTCAAAGTGGCCGTATCCTAAGACGGCAGTGCCACCTTTTATGACAAATGTGTGAGCGCCTTATCCACCCTAGGGGATATCTCCCAACGTGACCTATCCTCTGGCGGGAAAGGGTACGCCAGCAGTAATTTTTTTGAAATTACCAGTTTCTTATCGGGGGAACCCACGCTTCTTCACACACTTCATTCACTCATCTGATGGGGGAACAAAACACCGGCTGCTTTTTCTCCCCAAACATAAAACCCCTTTTATGTGGTACTTGGGTTAATGTCAGAAATGTGTAACACAATTTTTATTTCCGAGATCATGCAACGGATGTTCCTAGTGGATTGTGTATATGTCTCAACCTTGTCGACACTGGAGTCAGACTCCGTGTCGACATCTGTGTCTGCCATCTGAGGTAACGGGCGTTTTTTGAGCTCCTGATGGCCTTTGAGACGCCTGGGCAGGCGCGGGCTGAGAAGCCGGCTGTCCCACAGCTGTTACGTCATCCAGCCTTTTATGTAAGGAGTTGACACTGTCGGTTAATACCTTCCACCTATCCATCCACTCTGGTGTCGGCCCCACAGGGGGCGACATCCCATTTATCGGCATCTGCTCCGCCTCCACATAAGCCTCCTCATCCAACATGTCGACACAGCCGTACCGACACACCGCACACACACAGGGAATGCTCTGACTGAGGACAGGACCCCACACAGCCCTTTGGGGAGACAGAGAGAGAGTATGCCAGCACACACCAGAGCGCTATATAATGTAGGGATAAACACTATCACTGAGTGAATTTTCCCCAATAGCTGCTTGTATAAACAATATTGCGCCTAAATTTAGTGCCCCCCCTCTCTTTTTAACCCTTTGAGCCTGAAAACTACAGGGGAGAGCCTGGGGAGCTGTCGTCCATCTACACTGTGAAGAGAAAATGGCGCCAGTGTGCCGAGGGAGATAGCTCCGCCCCTTTTTCGCTGACTTTTCTCCCGCTTTTTTATGGATTCTGGCAGGGGTAATTATCACATATATAGCCTCTGGGGCTATATATTGTGATTATTTTGCCAGCCAAGGTGTTTTTATTGCTGCTCAGGGCGCCCCCCCCCAGCGCCCTGCACCCTCAGTGACCGGAGTGTTTAGTGTGTATGAGGAGCAATGGCGCACAGCTGCAGTGCTGTGCGCTACCTTGGTGAAGACTGAAGTCTTCTGCCGCCGATTTTCCAGACCATCTTCATGCTTCTGGCTCTGTAAGGGGGACGGCGGCGCGGCTCCGGGAACGAACACCAAGGACGGGTCCTGCGGTCGATCCCTCTGGAGCTAATGGTGTCCAGTAGCCTAAGAAGCCCAAGCTAGCTGCAAGCAGGTAGGTTCGCTTCTTCTCCCCTTAGTCCCTCGTTGCAGTGAGCCTGTTGCCAGCAGGTCTCACTGTAAAATAAAAAACCTAACATATACTTTCTTTCTAGGAGCTCAGGAGAGCCCCTAGTGTGCATCCAGCTCGGCCGGGCACAGAAATCTAACTGAGGTCTGGAGGAGGGGCATGGAGGGAGGAGCCAGTGCACACCAGATAGTACCTAATCTTTCTTTTAGAGTGCCCAGTCTCCTGCGGAGCCCGTCTAATCCCCATGGTCCTTACTGAGTTCCCAGCATCCACTAGGACGTCAGAGAAAGAAACCTTTATATGCATATATTACCACTGACGGATGCGAGTATGGTACGCATTCCGTTTACCCAATAACTAGAGAAAAGGGGAAGGAATCTATCTTTGAGAAACCATTTTTCTGGATAGAACTGATCACACAATTGGTTTCTCTCTGTTTTTCCCTTCCCTTTCTTTTGTTTCTGAAGATCCATGGGGATCACTTGATGGCATGTAAACCACATCTGGGACCACCTAATACTGGAACAAAAGATACCTTTATATGAGGAAAACCACATGCTCCCACGAGTACAGTACGAATTTGAGTGCCTCCTCCAATGTTTTAACCTTTATGTAGAAGAATTTTAGAAAAGGAGATCGCTTATTACCATTGATTTTTCCATGTTCATTCTTTCCACCCATTGAAAGGCTTTGGACCTTTATATGATTACATTATACACTTCTCACCTATTGTGAGCGCAGAAGTGGTGTCTATAATTTTCTGTTTATATTGTTGTGGCTGCTGAGTGACATCCCATAGAAATCGCCACTGCGATCAATAGGGGCGCTGCAGTTCTTCTTAAACATTGTTTGTAACTCTTAAGAACAAGGAATTGATGACCAGAATTGGTCGTATCGAACCATCCGGTTTCGGTACAAACAAACAAGTTGGAATAGTACCCCTTGTTGTGTAGATGAGGTGGAACTGGAACAATGACTTGAGTCTGTACTAGTTTTTGGATGGCCTGCTGTAAAGTTATACTTGCCTCTTGTGAAGCTGATAAGCCTGATTTGAAGAATCTGTGAGGTGGGAGGTATTGTAACTCCAGTCTGTAGCCCTGGGAAATAAGATCTATGACCCAGGGATCCCGGCACGAACCTGACCAAATGTGACTGAAGAATTTTAGTTGGGCTCCCACCTGACAGTCCTCCAGGCATCGCGGTCCACCGTCATGCTGAAGGCTTTGAGGTAGTAGAGCCTGAGCCCTGTTCCTGAGCACCTGCAATTGCTGGTTTCGTGGATTACCTCTTGCGCCTCTGGAGGCCGTAGAAGCACCTCTGGATATGCCCTTAATTTTGGCTGTCCAAAGGACTGTAAATTTGAAGCTGAATAAGCTTTCCTGGCAGGGGGAGCTGCGGAAGGAAAATACGTAGACTTACCTGCAGTAGCTTTGGAGATCCATTTGTCTAGTTCGTCTCCAAACAAGGCCTCTCCTGTGAATGGTAGGCCTTCCACGCCTTTCCTGGAGTCCGCATCAGCAGTCCACTGACGTAGCCACAAGCCCCTGCGTGCTGACACTGCCATAGTGGTGGTACGTGCAATAAGCAAATCAATCTCTTTTATGGCTTCCACCATAAAGTTCGCAGGGTCCTGTATATGCTGCAGGAGTAAAATAACATCCCCCCTAGACAAGGAATCTAACCTCTCAATTAGGTTACATGACCATTTAGCAATGGCTTTTGTGATCCACGCACATGCAATAGTCGGTCTCCGGGCCATCCCGGCAGCTGTGTACAATGATTTGAGTATAGACTCAATTTTACGATCAGCCGTGTCTTTTAGGGAGGCTGCACCAGGGACAGGCAATACAATTTTTCATGACAGCCTAGAGACTGATGCGTCCACTATCGGTGGATTTTCCCATTTTTTCCTATCCTTCAGAGGAAAAGGAAAAGAGGATTTCGGTACTTACCGATAAATCCATTTCTCTGAATCCTCTAGGGGACACTGGAGTCCTATACAGTAGGGGTGTGAAGCCTTGAACCGGAGGTGTGGCACAATTAAAATTAGCATTGTCTCCACAGCCGGTTCCTCCCCCTTCACATCCCTCCTCCCTCAGTTTGAAAAATGTGACTGAGAGAATAGGACATGACACTATAGCCCATGGCGAGGAACCGAACCGTACAACATATCAAACAGCGGCCAAGAACTCTTAACCGAACAACAAACACTGTTTGCACGAACTGTTTAAAACAAGAACTTTGAACACAGCAGGCTGACAGCACCGAGGCGGACGTCCAGTGTCCCCTAGAGGATTCAGAGAAATGGATTTATCGGTAAGTACCAAAATCATCTTTTCTCTTTCATCCACTAGGGGACACTGGAGTCCTATACAGTAGGGGACGTCCCAAAGTTTTCCCCCAGGGAGGGAGTGCTGTCGGTGGCCTGCAAGACTAAACGTCCGAACTTAGATTCTCCGGACGCAAAAGTATCAAACTTGTAAAATCTTGCGAACGTGTGGGCTGAAGACCACGTCGCCGCTCTGCAAAGTTGAGTAGTGGAAGCACCTCTGGCAGCCGCCCACGAGGCACCCACTGATCGGGTAGTATGAGCACCCGTCTGTACTGGAACCTGTTTGCCACAGGAAATATACGCTTGCCGAATGGCAAGTCTAATCCATCTAGACAGAGTCCCTCTGCTTAGATGCCGGCCAACCTTTCTTTGGCCCATCATAAAGAACAAACAAATGATCCGACCTTCTGAAAGACGACGCAACCTGTACGTATATTCGTAAAGCTCGGACAACATCCAATGACACGTCCTCAGCTGTGAGACCCTGGAAAGATGGGACCACGATTGGCTGGTTGACGTGAAACCCCGAAACCACCTTCGGAAGGAAGTCTGCTCTTGTACGGAGTTCCGCCCTATCCTCATGAAAAACCAAGAAAGGACTCTTACAGGATAAGGCTCCCAACTCAGAAACCCGCCTAGCCGAAGCCAAGGCAAGCAATAACGTGACCTTCCAAGAGAGATATTTCAGGTCTGTTCTTGTCAGCGGTTCAAAAATTGGTGACTTCAAATATTCTAACACCAAATTCAAGTCCCATGGTGCCGTGGGAGGACGAAAAGGGGGTTTAATCCTCAGAACCCCCTGTAAAAAGGTTTGAATCTCTGGCAAAGATGCGAGCCGCTGTTGAAAAAGAATGGAAAGAGCCGAAATCTGAACCTTCAGAGAGCCCAGTCTGAGTCCTCCCTCTAGACCGGCCTGAAGGAAAAGTAAAAGCCGAGCTAAATGGAACTTCGTTGAATTCCATCCCCGCTCCTAACACCAAGCCATGTACCGTCTCCAAATCCTATAGTAGTGCCTGGCTGTGACCGGCTTCCTAGCGGCAATCATTGTAGGGATGGCCGTTCGTGGAATCCCTCTGTTTCTTAAGATCCTGGTTTCAATAGCCACGCCGTCAAACGCAGCCTGTTCAGGTCGGGGTGTAGGAATGGTCCCTGAGACAGCAGGTCCTCTCTCTGAGGTAACCTCCAAGGATCTTCCGCAAGTAACCCCCGCAGATCGGAGTACCAACTCCTGCGGGGCCAATCTGGTGCGATTAAAATGGCCCACACTCGTTTCCGTTTTACTCTTTTCAGAACCCTGGGTATGAGTGGGAATGGCGGAAAGATGTAAATCCTCCTGTAACACCAAGGAAGTGTCAATGCGTCCACTCCTTCTGCCTCTGGGTCTCGTGTCCTTGACACATATCTGGGCAGCTGATGGTTTTGTCGAGACGCCATTAGGTCCACCTGAGGTAGACCCCATCTTCTCACAATCATGTTGAAAATCCGTGGGTGAAGGCCCCACTCTCCCGGATGCATGTCCTGGCGACTGAGGTAATCTGCCTCCCAGTTCTCCAGACCTGGAATGAACACTGCCGAGAGAATGATGTCTCTTCTTTCCGCCCACAACAAGATCTTTGTGGCTTCTTTTAACGCCATCCTGCTCTTTGTTCCTCCCTGACGGTTTATATAAGCCGTCGTCGTGACATTGTCTGACTGAACCCTGATGTGTTGATTCACGACTAGGTCTTCTGCTAAGAGAAGTGCAT
Organism: Pseudophryne corroboree; assembly: GCF_028390025.1. Lineage (NCBI taxonomy): Eukaryota > Metazoa > Chordata > Amphibia > Anura > Myobatrachidae > Pseudophryne > Pseudophryne corroboree. Next base: position 173,315,690 of record NC_086444.1, on the reverse strand, counting down.
TGTAAACTGCTCTTAGTTCGAGGATATTTATGGGTAGTTTGCTCTACTGCAGCGTCCACCGTCCTTGAAACTGATTGCCCTCTAGGACGGCTCCCCAACCTCTGAGACTGGCATCCGTCGTCAGGATCCTCCAATCCCAAATGCCGCATTTCTTGCCGGCTGCAAGGTTCTTGTGTAGTGACCACCATATCAGGGAGACCCGTACTTGTGGGCGAAGTCGGATTCTCCGATGGAGAAGCCAGTGCGAGCCTGCTCCCTGAGCAATGAGGTTCATCTGGAATGGTCGTGAATGAAGTCTGCCGCACTGGAGAGCTTCGAACGACGCCACCATCTTCCCGAGAAGTTGTACGCAGAGGTGCAGAGAGACTGTTTGCGTCCTCAGTACCTGAGCCACTAATCTCTGTAGGTCCTGGACCTTGTTCTCTGGTAGGAACACCCGTAATAGAACCGTGTCCAAGATGAGACCGAGGAATTGAATCCGTTGAGTCGGTATGAGGTTGGACTTTTGAAAATTGACAATCCATCCATGTTGAATTAGGAAGTGATGGGATGTCTGAGCATCCTTGAGCAGTCGATTCTGAGATGGAGCCTTGATCAAAAAATCGTCCAGATAAGGTATAATCGTGACCCCCAACAGTCTCAGTCCTGCAACCATGATCGCCATGATCTTTGTGAAAATTCTTGGGGCTGATGCTAGACCGAACGGCAATGCCCGGAATTGATAGTGATCCGCCACCAGTGCGAACCTTAAGTAAGCCTGGTGAGGAGTCCAGATTGGAATATGCAGATATGCATCCTTTATATGTCCATGGATACCATGAACTCTCCCTGTTCCAAGCCTGCAATGACTGATTGGATTGATTCCATCTTGAATTTGTATACTCTTAAAAACTGGTTGAAAACTTTTAAATTGAGTATTGGTCTGACCGTCCCGTCTGGTTTTGGCACGACAAAAAGATTGGAATAGAACCCTGTTCCTCTCTGAGAAGCGGGAACTGGAATAATGACCTCTGCATGTAGCAATCTGAGAATTGCCGCCCGTAGTGCCCTTGCTTTCTGAGGACACCGAGGCAATCCTGTTGTAAAAAACTGACTGTGAGGCCTCTGTTGAAATTCCAGCTTGTATCCCTGAGAGATCAAGTTGTTCACCCAAAGTTCTGGTGAGGTTTTGGCCCAGATGTCCTGAAAACCTTCCAGTCGGCCGCCCACCAAGGGGGACCCCAGGTGAGCTGGGAGGCCGTCATGCCACGGTCTTGTCAGCAGGTTTATCCTGCTTTCTGGTTGTGGCTTGTGAGCGGCCTCTACCTCTGCCCCCACGTGCTTGTGTACCGAAACCCCTTCCTCTGGCTCGAAAGGACTGAGATCTAAACGAAGTAAATGCTGGTCCCGAATAACCCCTCCTAGTCTGTGGAGCGGTTCTCGTATAAGGAGTCGGCAGAAAGGTGGACTTCCCCGCTGTAGCCTGCGAAATCCACTTGTCCAACTCTGGTCCGAATAGCATCTCACCCCCAAAGGGGATGGATTCTACTGCCTTTTTGGTGTCAGAGTCACCCTGCCATTCTCTGAGCCATAAAATCCTTCTAGCCGATATGGCCGATGCAGATATGCGCGATGCTATTCTGCTAATATCCTTAGAAGCCTGACACAAGTATGAAGCAGATTCTCGAATGTGTTCCGCCAACTGTGTAATCTCTTCTAAGCTATTTTCCTCCTCAATAGCTTGTACAATACGGCCGGACCATGCACCCATGGCCTTGTTGACCCAAGCACAGACGATCGCAGGTCTCTGCGCTGCACCTGCTGCTACAAACATTGATTTTAACGCAGTTTCAACCTTACGGTCGGACGCATCCTTTAAAGTAGTTACGTTAGGAATTGGCAAGATTGTCTTCTTTGACAATCTTCCTAGTGAAGCATCCACTACTGGCGGAGACTCCCACTTGTCCATTACACCCTTAGGTAGGGGGTAAGTTACCTGAAAACGTTTTGGAAATTGAAAACGTTTGTCAGGTTGTTTCCAAGCCTCCTCCATCTGAGTTTGGAGGGATTTAGGAATGGGGAACGCTGCTGCACGCGGCTTCTGGGATTCGAACAAATCGAAATCTTCCGGTTCCCGGACTTCCTCTTCCTTAAAGCTTAGGATGTCCTTTACCGCGTCAATTAAGGAATCCAGACCCGAGATCGCGGAATCTTCTTCAGGAAAATCGGCGTCTAGGTTAGGTTCAATTAACTCACCTTCTTCCGTTTCCAGAAGAAAACCCTCTTCCTCCTCAGTTTCTGGTATAATAGGAAGAGCTCTTTTAACGGCCCTGCGCACACTCGTCTCTGCGTGTGCGGGTGGCGTTAACTTGATGAGAAATTCCTCCATCATCTTTGAGAATCCTGCAGCCCATTCCGATTGCTGCTTGCGGGATTCTGCCATCTCCTTGGAAATTCTATTAGCAAGGTTGTCTTCCCATGCCTTAGCTAGAGCACTGCTCCCAGGTGGAGCGTCCTTGTCTAAGCAGGAGTCGCACACCCCGGAGCTGCCAACCCGCGTGCTCTTCTTGTTACATTTCGTACAAACATAGCAGGTCTTTGAGGTCTTGGTAGCCTTAGACATGCTGTTTTTCTTTTTAAAACCCCTTAGTCGGGTACTACGCAGCGCTTTCACCCTTTAAACTAGGAAGAGAAAGACTGGGAGATGACGGAAGCGAAGGTATAGGATCCGGCTGGAATTACCCGTCCCCTCTTTCTCTAGAAAAGGAACAGGCCAAAAAATAAAAATAAAATAAAACACCAGCCGACTCGCAACCCTCACACCCCAACTGTAAATCAGCTACGATGTTAGAGTTGGCTTGCTTCCGTGTATTTTCTCTGGGATCTTTGAAACAGACGTCCCTTGAAAATATAATTTGTAAATTTTGATTACTTTTCAGGAGATCCTCATATGTTGTATATATACATTTTACCAGCAGAGGGAGCTGTTACCTAACTCTCTCTCTACTATCTGAATACATGCACTATCCAGGCCGAGCAGCAGGGGGAGTTAATTCTTTTATTAATAAACCTTCCCCTATGTACACTACTGCGGGGGAGGGGGGAGGAGGACCTATCCCTCACCTCAGCCTGGCGCCAAAACGAAAAAAATATGGCCCCCACTAAATGTAATTCCATTACCTGCAGTACTGCTTTAAAATCCTGCGCCTCAATGCTCTGCGGGATTCTGCTCTTTATGTCCCGCTGGTCTCTAGCATCTCACCCCCTGTGCGTGCCGAGCCCTGCAGTGCGCTCCGGACCCGCCGGCTGGCGCGCGCGACGGGTCCGTCTCCCGTAGCCGCGCCTGTGCTCCGCTCGTGTGACTCATGTAGTTGCCCTGGAGCCGCCGGCTGGTGCGCGCGACGGGTCCGTCTCCCGTAGCGGCGCCTGTGCTCTGCTCTGCCCGATGTCTTTTATACTGTGCAGTGCGCAGCTTCCGCCGTCCCCCCTGCAGGGAAGACAGGCTGAGTCCTGCGCAGCACTAAGTCTCCTACGCGCCGGTCACCTTCGCTCTGCCCTTCCTCCCTGATTATTGTATAAAAGGGAGTTTTAACAGTATTATTATAAGAGATAGAATGAGAAAAAGAAAAAAAAAAAATACTTTTCTAACTGGAAGTCCCTAGCCTAATTCGACCAGTACTCACTATTAGTTGGTTTTTGGAGGATCTCCTGTGGAGAGATGCAGGTCCCTTCAATAGAGATCTTTGTCTCTCTGGACTTAGGTAGCTTTGTTCCCCCTTTCTTAGGGTTACGCAGCCCCTTTTAGCTTTTCTGTCAGGAGCTCAGTGCTCCACGTATTGTGCCTCCAGCACAATTTTTCAAACTGAGGGAGGAGGGATGTGAAGGGGAGGAGCCGGCTGTGGAGACAATGCTAATTTTAGATTGTGCCACACCTCCGGTTCAAGGCTTCACACCCCTACTGTATAGGACTCCAGTGTCCCCTAGTGGATGAAAGAGAAAAGGTGAGAGCAACCTTTTAGGGATTTGAAATTTCTTATCAGGATTAACCCACGGTTCTTCAAACAGGGTATTCAATTCCTTTGACGCAGGAAAAGTGACTGAGGATTTCTTTTTTACATTAAAATAAAATTCCTCACACTCCTCTGACACCTTATCAGGAATTTGCAGAACATCTCTGATAGCCTCTATAAGAGCCTCTATTTCCTGTGACAGAGCAACATCCCCCCCCCCCCTCCAAATCCACCTCACCCTCCTCTATGTCTGACCTGTCAGAGTCAGACTGCAGGCTATGGGCCAGAGATCGTTTGTGCGCACAAATGTGAGGGGATTGAGACACTGGTTTGGGGACTGAGTCTCTATTCCTAAAGTCATCCACAGTTTAAGTATTTTGTCTCTTTCTCATTGTGGGATAGTTTTGGAGAAATATTTGAGATTATTCCCTTAATGGAATTGACCCACTCCGGTTCAGCCCCGCTATTCTGGGAAGTAGCACTGCCCTGAGTACCCAGTAGTGAGCCCCCTGGTGAAGAGGAACACTCCGCTGTACAAGAAACACACTCTTTGCCTGACAATGTAAATGTGACAGCACACACACAGGAAAAGGTTAAGCAACAATTAACCCACAAAGAGCCCTTCAGGGAGACACAGTTATTTGGAGCCAGCCCCCACCTCGCCCTTATCGCTAATGCCAAGCTTAGCCAGGTCGCAGACTAAGTACCCTGATAGGGGACTTAGTACACTAATAATCGCTCCCCCACTACTATGACCCCCTGGTACCGCTGAGGTAATCTGGAGTCTCTCCGGAGGAGCTGCACGTCCTTGTCAGTCAGCGTCTGTGTCCACTGCAGAGGGAAAATGGCGCTGGTGAGCTGCTGGATCCGCTCATAGTGAAGGCCCCGCCCCTTCAATGGCGCACGGTCTTCCCGCTTTTCTTATACTGGCTGAGGTAATCTGGTGCTTAAAATGGAGAGAAAACCATTTTAAGGCTGTTTTTGCCAGTGTGGGTACTGTGTACTGAGACGCAGCTGTGTCTGGAGATATATTCCGCCACGGTTAGAAGCCGTGCCTCTCCGTAGCCTCATGCCGCCATAAAGGCCGGCGAACTGCTAGCCGAGACGCCGGCTTAGTACTCACCACTCTTCTTTCTTCTGGCTCTGTTAGGGGTGGCGACATGCTGCGGTAATGTACGCTCGCCATGGTGGGGCTTGCGAATAGTTCCCTAAGGAGCTCAGTGTTCTGTCAGCGGACGGGACAATTAACCCTTCAAGAGGTTGGGCTGTTCCCCCCCTAAGTCCCACGAACCAGGCAGGCTGGTGCCAACCAGCCCTACCTGAAAATAACAAACAGATAAAATAAAGGCAGAAACCTCTTCAGGAGCTTCCTTCAGCGTGACCGGCTCCTTCGGGCACATTTCTGAAACTGAGTCTGGTAGGAGGGGCATAGAGGGAGAAGCCAGCCCACACTATCAAATTCTTAAAGTGCCCATGACTACTAGTGGACCCGTCTATACACCATGGTACTAAATGGAAACCCAGTATCCTCTAGGATGTAAGAGAAAAATAGATTACTAATTTATATTTACAGTATGCCTTTATGCGATGGTCCAAAAACTTAAATCTTTTACCTGATATTACAGACGCATAATTCATCCTGAATCTCTTTCGGGAACAGTCGTCTTTGATGGCTGTCGCCACTCAAACTGTCTGAGACTATAAACACCAGAGGGCAGCGACCGGTTTTTACAAATCTCCTACAGTGCATCACAAAACAGTATGGCTCAGTTAGAGACATGCTAATGCAATAGGAAAAGACACAAAGGGTTACAATTAACCTTACCTGAGAATGTCATGCAAACTTCCAGGATCCCTATAAAATAGGTTGGGCATATCCTGTGATAAAGTAAACAAAAACAAGAAAAAAAACCATGCATGACAAATATATAGCCACAACATAATGTATTATAGCTTTAAAACATGTTTAATAAATTACTAATGCAAACAACAATAAGAAATATAAAGGATTTCCAAATTGGAAAGGACCAAACCACTGCAGACAATAAATGATGTAAGTAGGATTTAAGAGGCTGAAGATTCTCCTGCCTATCACCTAAAGGTGCTTGTTGCAAGTAAAGAGAGAGTAATAAAATAAAATAAAATAAAACATTTAGGGAATGGACTATTTTTATTCATGCTTTTTCATTGTGATTCCCTTTGTATTGTTATTCATTATTAACATTTAATTGTAGTATTAGTGCCCAGAAGTATCTCTTAAAGTTTTGTGTTATATCGTCCATTTAGGTTCTGGAGTAGAACCAGGTTATACCCAGTCTGCTGTTAACCACTGATGCCAGTAGGGGTTTCATAACTACCTTTTTAACTGCCATACATATCCCCTCGCATAACAAACAATCTTGTGACAGGTACATTTCTAAAGATCAATACGGAGAATGTTTGCAGGACTTCACTTCATTAAATTAGATTTAAAAAAACAATTACACCACTCTGTATAAACTTGTGATATTTTCCTTTAATTATCTATGTTTACCACTATAGGTGATTAATTAGCAGAGTATATTTTCATTTTACCATGTAACTTACATCAACTATGATGACTTTGCTGTCGGCACATGGTGACTCTCCCAGCATCTGTAATCTGTTATATTTGTTTGCCCTCAACAGAAAGTCCTGAAAGAGAGCTGACTGAGACTGGCTGGTATAAGGCTGGAATCCCATATCTGAAGAAAACAAAAAAGCAGAGCCACAATAAGGGACATAAGTTGTATGATTAAATAACATATACTTGATTAAAGCCAGAAAAGCTTTATAAAAATGAGTCCAATCAGGAATCTATTGCAATAAAATAGAATATATACAAATTTTAACACTACCTCGACAAAAAACATCTGGCTCGTCCTGTTTAAACTCTTGCATCAAAGGGTTGATCCATTCCTGCACCTCAATTCCTAGTTCCTTAGCAAGAACTAGAATAGTTGTGGACTTGCCACAGCCGGGAGGACCAGTGAGTAACAATATGGATCCATTCTGTGAAGACGTAAAGGGATAATTGATAAACTCTTCTCAACACACTGATCAACAGTAACACGGGGCAAAAATGTACTAAAGTTCGATTTTGGTGATTTCAATGGGGATTTGAGGTTCGATTTAGGCAGGGATTTCATCAATTCAATTCTAAATCCCTTCCAAACATGAATCCACATCGAAAACTGAATGCACAATAAATTTTTAGTAAATTAGGGATTTATCAAAAAGTTTAGAAACTCCAAAAGGAATAGATTTCAATCGATTTTGAAGATTCATAAAGTGCTTCCCAAAATCAAATTTTAGTAAATATACCCCATGGAGTTTTTCCCCATGAGCACAAGCTATATAAAACTGGGCAGCATGGTGCCATAGTGGTGAGTGTCACTGCCTCACACCAAGGAGTCTAATTCCTGACCAAGGCTCTAACCATTTGACGTTTACATAGTCTCCGAATGTTTAGTTGGGTTTCCTCCCACACTCCAAAAACATATTAGTAGGTTAAATGGATTCTACAAATATTAACCATAATGTGTATATATGTTGTAGAGAATAGAGACTGTAAGCTTCACTGGGGCCAGGACTGATATGAATGTGTGCTGCGATACAAATATAAAATACAAATACGTATCAAGAGTAAACCAAACCTGTTTTTGCCCAGCATGGGCTCTTAACCAGGTCTCAACCTCCTCAACTTTCTTCTTATGTACAGCAAGGTCTGTCTGCAGGAACAACAAAGTTCAACCTCATTAAAACAGAATTTCAGAATTAAATAATTTCAGGCTGGACAAACCCTAAACCGTTCCATACAATACAATATTGTTCTCATCTCTCTGGTTTTAGTTACCTGAGCTTCAGGTCTGTATTTGTCAATCCATGGGTCATCCTGTGACTGACCTGAGGTGGGTTTAATCAGGTCACTGGAATGATTTGTGGAAAATGGATTTGCTCTTTTCTTGCTCTGAACTTTGTTCTCTAGTAAAGTCTCATCTTTCTTGGGTACAACTCTTTTAGCTGCTCCTGAAGCCCGAGTGGATGAGTCCACAGTGTTTCCAAACAAGTTTTCAAATGACGGCTCTACCCAGTCTGTGATCTGCAGACACATTAGATTAGACTTCTGGTCATTTTGTACAAACCATAGAAATGTAAAAATATTTGTTACATTTTCCATAAATAAGCATAATGCTGACCCATCACAGTGCGTGTTGCCCACTAGAACAGCCATTCTTATTTGCATTTCATAAGCAATTTGGCCAATTAATGGTCAATAAACTAACACAAAATTGTTGTCCACCTACAGATGATTGTATGCCTTATACTGTACCTCTTCTGCAACTACTGCTAAGCACATTCAACTTTTTCACACGTTACCATTAGAGATGAGCGGGTTCGGTTTCTCTGAAACCGAACCCGCACGAACTTCATGTTTTTTTCACGGGTCCGAGCAGACTCGGATCCTCCCGCCTTGCTCGGTTAACCCGAGCGCGCCCGAACGTCATCATGACGCTGTCGGATTCTCGCGAGACTCGGATTCTATATAAGGAGCCGCGCGTCGCCGCCATTTTCACACGTGCATTGAGATTGATAGGGAGAGGACGTGGCTGGCGTCCTCTCCATTAGAAATTAGATTAGAAGAGAGAGAGAGAGATTGTGCAGAGTCAGACAGAGTTTACCACAGTGACCAGTGCAGTTGTTGTTAGTTAACTTTTATTTATTTTAATATATATCCGTTCTCTGCTATATCCGTTCTCTGCCTGAAAAAAAACGATACACAGCAGCAGCCAGTCACACAGTGTGACTCAGTCTGTGTGCACTCAGCTCAGCCCAGTGTGCTGCACATCAATGTATAAAAGGCAAAGCTTATAATAATTGTGGGGGAGACTGGGGAGCACTGCAGGTTGTTATAGCAGGAGCCCCCAGGAGTACATAATATTATATTAATTTAAAATTAAACAGTGCACACTTTTGCTGCAGGAGTGCCACTGCCAGTGTGACTAGTGGTGACCAGTGCCTGACCACCAGTATAGTAGTATATTCATTGTTGTATGTATTGTATACTATCTCTTTATCAACCAGTCTATATTAGCAGCAGACACAGTACAGTGCGGTAGTTCACGGCTGTGGCTACCTCTGTGTCGGCAGTCGGAACTCGGCAGGCAGTCCGTCCATAATTGTATTACAATATATACCACCTAACCGTGGTATTTTTTTTTCTTTCTTTATACCGTCATAGTGTCATACTAGTTGTTACGAGTATACTACTATCTCTTTATCAACCAGTGTACAGTGCGGTAGTTCACGGCTGTGGCTACCTCTGTGTCGGCAGTCGGCAGGCAGTCCGTCCATCCATAATTGTATTATTATTATAATATATACCACCTAACCGTGGTTTTTTTTCCATTCTTTATACCGTCGTCATAGTGTCATACTAGTTGTTACGAGTATACTACTATCTCTTTATCAACCAGTGTACAGTGCGGTAGTTCACGGCTGTGGCTACCTCTGTGTCGGCAGTCGGCAGGCAGTCCGTCCATCCATAATTGTATTATTATTATAATATATACCACCTAACCGTGGTTTTTTTTCCATTCTTTATACCGTCGTCATAGTGTCATACTAGTTGTTACGAGTATACTACTATCTCTTTATCAACCAGTGTACAGTGCGGTAGTTCACGGCTGTGGCTACCTCTGTGTCGGCAGTCGGCAGGCAGTCCGTCCATCCATAATTGTATTATTATTATAATATATACCACCTAACCGTGGTTTTTTTTCCATTCTTTATACCGTCGTCATAGTGTCATACTAGTTGTTACGAGTATACTACTATCTCTTTATCAACCAGTGTACAGTGCGGTAGTTCACGGCTGTGGCTACCTCTGTGTCGGCAGTCGGCAGGCAGTCCGTCCATCCATAATTGTATTATTATTATAATATATACCACCTAACCGTGGTTTTTTTTCCATTCTTTATACCGTCGTCATAGTGTCATACTAGTTGTTACGAGTATACTACTATCTCTTTATCAACCAGTGTACAGTGCGGTAGTTCACGGCTGTGGCTACCTCTGTGTCGGCAGTCGGCAGGCAGTCCGTCCATCCATAATTGTATTATTATTATAATATATACCACCTAACCGTGGTTTTTTTTCCATTCTTTATACCGTCGTCATAGTGTCATACTAGTTGTTACGAGTATACTACTATCTCTTTATCAACCAGTGTACAGTGCGGTAGTTCACGGCTGTGGCTACCTCTGTGTCGGCAGTCGGCAGGCAGTCCGTCCATCCATAATTGTATTATTATTATAATATATACCACCTAACCGTGGTTTTTTTTTCATTCTTTATACCGTCGTCATAGTGTCATACTAGTTGTTACGAGTATACTACTATCTCTTTATCAACCAGTGTACAGTGCGGTAGTTCACGGCTGTGGCTACCTCTGTGTCGGCAGTCGGCAGGCAGTCCGTCCATCCATAATTGTATTATTATTATAATATATACCACCTAACCGTGGTTTTTTTTCCATTCTTTATACCGTCGTCATAGTGTCATACTAGTTGTTACGAGTATACTACTATCTCTTTATCAACCAGTGTACAGTGCGGTAGTTCACGGCTGTGGCTACCTCTGTGTCGGCAGTCGGCAGGCAGTCCGTCCATCCATAATTGTATTATTATTATAATATATACCACCTAACCGTGGTTTTTTTTCCATTCTTTATACCGTCGTCATAGTGTCATACTAGTTGTTTCGAGTATACTACTATCTCTTTATCAACCAGTGTACAGTGCGGTAGTTCACGGCTGTGGCTACCTCTGTGTCGGCAGTCGGCAGGCAGTCCGTCCATCCATAATTGTATTATTATTATAATATATACCACCTAACCGTGGTTTTTTTATACCACCTAACCGTGGCAGTCCGTCCATAATTGTATACTAGTAAACTATCCAATCCATCCATCTCCATTGTTTACCTGAGGTGCCTTTTAGTTCTGCCTATAAAATATGGAGAACAAAAAAGTTGAGGTTCCAAAATTAGGGAAAGATCAAGATCCACTTCCACCTCGTGCTGAAGCTGCTGCCACTAGTCATGGCCGAGACGATGAAATGCCAGCAACGTCGTCTGCCAAGGCCGATGCCCAATGTCATAGTACAGAGCATGTCAAATCCAAAACACCAAATATCAGAAAAAAAAGGACTCCAAAACCTAAAATAAAATTGTCGGAGGAGAAGCGTAAACTTGCCAATATGCCATTTACCACACGGAGTGGCAAGGAACGGCTGAGGCCCTGGCCTATGTTCATGGCTAGTGGTTCAGCTTCACATGAGGATGGAAGCACTCAGCCTCTCGCTAGAAAACTGAAAAGACTCAAGCTGGCAAAAGCACCGCAAAGAACTGTGCGTTCTTTGAAATCCCAAATCCACAAGGAGAGTCCAATTGTGTCGTTTGCGATGCCTGACCTTCCCAACACTGGACGTGAAGAGCATGCGCCTTCCACTATTTGCATGCCCCCTGCAAGTGCTGGAAGGAGCACCCGCAGTCCAGTTCCTGATAGTCAGATTGAAGATGTCAGTGTTGAAGTACACCAGGATGAGGAGGATATGGGTGTTGCTGGCGCTGGGGAGGAAATTGACCAGGAGGATTCTGATGGTGAGGTGGTTTGTTTAAGTCAGGCACCCGGGGAGACACCTGTTGTCCGTGGGAGGAATATGGCCGTTGACATGCCAGGTGAAAATACCAAAAAAATCAGCTCTTCGGTGTGGAGGTATTTCACCAGAAATGCGGACAACAGGTGTCAAGCCGTGTGTTCCCTTTGTCAAGCTGTAATAAGTAGGGGTAAGGACGTTAACCACCTCGGAACATCCTCCCTTATACGTCACCTGCAGCGCATTCATAATAAGTCAGTGACAAGTTCAAAAACTTTGGGTGACAGCGGAAGCAGTCCACTGACCAGTAAATCCCTTCCTCTTGTAACCAAGCTCACGCAAACCACCCCACCAACTCCCTCAGTGTCAATTTCCTCCTTCCCCAGGAATGCCAATAGTCCTGCAGGCCATGTCACTGGCAAGTCTGACGAGTCCTTTCCTGCCTGGGATTCCTCCGATGCATCCTTGCGTGTAACGCCTACTGCTGCTGGCGCTGCTGTTGTTGCCGCTGGGAGTCGATGGTCATCCCAGAGGGGAAGTCGTAAGCCCACTTGTACTACTTCCAGTAAGCAATTGACTGTTCAACAGTCCTTTGCGAGGAAGATGAAATATCACAGCAGTCATCCTACTGCAAAGCGGATAACTGAGTCCTTGACAACTATGTTGGTGTTAGACGTGCGTCCGGTATCCGCCGTTAGTTCACAGGGAACTAGACAATTTATTGAGGCAGTGTGCCCCCGTTACCAAATACCATCTAGGTTCCACTTCTCTAGGCAGGCGATACCGAGAATGTACACGGACGTCAGAAAAAGACTCACCAGTGTCCTAAAAAATGCAGTTGTACCCAATGTCCACTTAACCACGGACATGTGGACAAGTGGAGCAGGGCAGGGTCAGGACTATATGACTGTGACAGCCCACTGGGTAGATGTATGGACTCCCGCCGCAAGAACAGCAGCGGCGGCACCAGTAGCAGCATCTCGCAAACGCCAACTCTTTCCTAGGCAGGCTACGCTTTGTATCACCGCTTTCCAGAATACGCACACAGCTGAAAACCTCTTACGGCAACTGAGGAAGATCATCGCGGAATGGCTTACCCCAATTGGACTCTCCTGTGGATTTGTGGCATCGGACAACGCCAGCAATATTGTGTGTGCATTAAATATGGGCAAATTCCAGCACGTCCCATGTTTTGCACATACCTTGAATTTGGTGGTGCAGAATTTTTAAAAAAACGACAGGGGCGTGCAAGAGATGCTGTCGGTGGCCAGAAAAATTGCGGGACACTTTCGGCGTACAGGCACCACGTACAGAAGACTGGAGCACCACCAAAAACTACTGAACCTGCCCTGCCATCATCTGAAGCAAGAAGTGGTAACGAGGTGGAATTCAACCCTCTATATGCTTCAGAGGTTGGAGGAGCAGCAAAAGGCCATTCAAGCCTATACAATTGAGCACGATATAGGAGATGGAATGCACCTGTCTCAAGTGCAGTGGAGAATGATTTCAACGTTGTGCAAGGTTCTGATGCCCTTTGAACTTGCCACACGTGAAGTCAGTTCAGACACTGCCAGCCTGAGTCAGGTCATTCCCCTCATCAGGCTTTTGCAGAAGAAGCTGGAGGCATTGAAGAAGGAGCTAACACGGAGCGATTCCGCTAGGCATGTGGGACTTGTGGATGCAGCCCTTAATTCGCTTAACAAGGATTCACGGGTGGTCAATCTGTTGAAATCAGAGCACTACATTTTGGCCACCGTGCTCGATCCTAGATTTAAAGCCTACCTTGGATCTCTCTTTCCGGCAGACACAGGTCTGCTGGGGTTGAAAGACCTGCTGGTGACAAAATTGTCAAGTCAAGCGGAACGCGACCTGTCAACATCTCCTCCTTCACATTCTCCCGCAACTGGGGGTGCGAGGAAAAGGCTCAGAATTCCGAGCCCACCCGCTGGCGGTGATGCAGGGCAGTCTGGAGCGACTGCTGATGCTGACATCTGGTCCGGACTGAAGGACCTGACAACGATTACGGACATGTCGTCTACTGTCACTGCATATGATTCTCTCAACATTGATAGAATGGTGGAGGATTATATGAGTGACCGCATCCAAGTAGGCACGTCACACAGTCCGTACTTATACTGGCAGGAAAAAGAGGCAATTTGGAGGCCCTTGCACAAACTGGCTTTATTCTACCTAAGTTGCCCTCCCACAAGTGTGTACTCCGAAAGAGTGTTTAGTGCCGCCGCTCACCTTGTCAGCAATCGGCGTACGAGGTTACATCCAGAAAATGTGGAGAAGATGATGTTCATTAAAATGAATTATAATCAATTCCTCCGCGGAGACATTGACCAGCAGCAATTGCCTCCACAAAGTACACAGGGAGCTGAGATGGTGGATTCCAGTGGGGACGAATTGATAATCTGTGAGGAGGGGGATGTACACGGTGATATATCGGAGGGTGAAGATGAGGTGGACATCTTGCCTCTGTAGAGCCAGTTTGTGCAAGGAGAGATTAATTGCTTCTTTTTTGGGGGGGGTCCAAACCAACCCGTCATATCAGTCACAGTCGTGTGGCAGACCCTGTCACTGAAATGATGGGTTGGTTAAAGTGTGCATGTCCTGTTTTGTTTATACAACATAAGGGTGGGTGGGAGGGCCCAAGGATAATTCCATCTTGCACCTCTTTTTTCTTTTCTTTTTCTTTGCATCATGTGCTGATTGGGGAGGGTTTTTTGGAAGGGACATCCTGCGTGACACTGCAGTGCCACTCCTAGATGGGCCCGGTGTTTGTGTCGGCCACTAGGGTCGCTAATCTTACTCACACAGCTACCTCATTGCGCCTCTTTTTTTCTTTGCGTCATGTGCTGTTTGGGGAGGGTTTTTTGGAAGGGACATCCTGCGTGACACTGCAGTGCCACTCCTAGATGTGCCCGGTGTTTGTGTCGGCCACTAGGGTCGCTAATCTTACTCACACAGTCAGCTACCTCATTGCGCCTCTTTTTTTCTTTGCGTCATGTGCTGTTTGGGGAGGGTTTTTTGGAAGGGCCATCCTGCGTGACACTGCAGTGCCACTCCTAGATGGGCCCGGTGTTTGTGTCGGCCACTAGGGTCGCTAATCTTACTCACACAGCTACCTCATTGCGCCTCTTTTTTTCTTTGCGTCATGTGCTGTTTGGGGAGGGTTTTTTGGAAGGGCCATCCTGCGTGACACTGCAGTGCCACTCCTAGATGGGCCCGGTGTTTGTGTCGGCCACTAGGGTCGCTAATCTTACTCACACAGCTACCTCATTGCGCCTCTTTTTTTCTTTGCGTCATGTGCTGTTTGGGGAGGGTTTTTTGGAAGGGACATCCTGCGTGACACTGCAGTGCCACTCCTAGATGGGCCCGGTGTTTGTGTCGGCCACTAGGGTCGCTTATCTTACTCACACAGCGACCTCGGTGCAAATTTTAGGACTAAAAATAATATTGTGAGGTGTGATGTGTTCAGAATAGGCTGAAAATGAGTGTAAATTATGTTTTTTGAGGTTAATAATACTTTGGGATCAAAATTACCCCCAAATTCTATGATTTAAGCTGTTTTTTAGGGTTTTTTGAAAAAAACACCCGAATCCAAAACACACCCGAATCCGACAAAAATAATTCGGTGAGGTTTTGCCAAAACGCGTTCGAACCCAAAACACGGCCGCGGAACCGAACCCAAAACCCGAAAAATTTCAGGCGCTCATCTCTAGTTACCATCCTTGTGGACTATAACTGATAATAGTAACCTGTGCAGATCACAGCTGCAGGGAAGCGATGCACCTTGCCCAAAGCATGACGAGTAAAGCTGTTCCCTGTGCTTTAACCACTTGCCTGGCATGTTCGCATCAGATGCTACAATACCAGCAAGTGCTTTATCTGACCTGGTCGCACAGGACGCGACCAGTCAGATACACAGTGTACCTGGAGGCTGTCCCGGCTGTCAAAATGAAAGCCGCGATGGTCACGATGTTTGAAAAAAAATTCTCTCTTTTTTTTTTTCAAATACAAAAAAAATAAAAAATATTTATTTATTTTTAACTAAAATCAATTTAGATGATGTTAAATACACATTCTCCACCTGACTAGAAAAAAATAAATAAATTCTGAGTGGGTTTTGGGGAAAAAATTTGTCAGTTAAGTGGTTACAAGTGTAAACGACATAAAAAAAAAGTGTGTCTACCTTTTTTGTGTCAACATTTTGTACATGTCAATCTTTTCTACTAACTTGTAACTGTCGACCTAATGATCATATTGGGTCAACCTAATGATCCATACCCTTGTACCTCTCATGCAATATCCCGTATGAGGCGAGACGGGGATCAGTATGCGTTAAAGATTCCGGCCCTCACTATACAGACAACAGCATCCCAGCCAGCAGCGGGGCGATCGTAGAGTCCCCTCGCGGGCTCACTGCACTTGCCAGAGGTTCTAGTCCCACTCTATGGGTGTCGTGGACATCCACTAGTGGGTACAGACCCTGAGCGCCGGGATTCTGTCTGACGGAATTGCTAGCTATCGGGATTCCGGTGTTTCGTTATCCTTACCGCTGGGATCCCAACAGCCAGCAAACTAACTGCATCCCATGCGAAGGCCTACTGAGGTCTAATAATGCATTTTTCTGTGTACTTTAAAGTAATGTTCTGATTTTTTAATTACAGTACCAAACTGTGTTAAATGGAAAAGCTTAAGAGTTAAAAGGCAACATGATGTAATACAAAATGGGGCGCCCTTTACTACAATAGCATATTAAAAAAATTAGTACGAATAAACAGAATTCTTAGACAGTAGAAAACACAAAACACCACACCATAGAAGAGGTCACCAGTAGAAAGATTGCTTGTTTACTGCACTTTCACTTAAATCACATCTTGCTAAATAAAGAAAATACACTAATTACTAATTATTTCAATGCTTAAAAATAATGACTTTCAAGCAGTAATATAATTAGAATTCTAGTCTCCATGTGAATTGCTACACTATATATCATGTTGAATCTGCAACAAGTATCATAATTTAAGTTAATAAATAAATAGAAACTACATCCCTGTAGGTAACAAGGTTGGAAGACCTATTACTATTATGAATAAAGTGATGTGCCGGAAGAAGTGTGGAGGGAGATTCTGCAGATAAAGTTTAATTTATTCCTCCTATGCCCACATTTATCACGCTGCTACATAGTGTTACACACGTCAGCCCCATTACCTTAGCAGAAGTGACTTTTCTCCTGCGGGATGCCTTTGACATGATAGAGCAGTGGGCGTCCCATGCCCTCAGCGCTGCACCATGCTTCCGCTGCCTGGAATAAAGCACACAGCACATAGCATCATATAATAATAAGTACATGTATACAATCATGCATCAGGAGGAGGCGGTGTTGCCGGAAATGCTGGTACTTGTAGTTCCACAACAGCCGGTAGGACTGAAGAATCACTTGAAGTTGCGACTCTTGTTGGTAAGACAAGCTGGAACTTATAGTCCCACCACACTGGGGGAAGAACGCAGGCTGGCATGCACTGCGGCTAATGCTGCCCTGACTGCTGTCACTGGTCCTGCCCCAGCCTCTCATTACCGGAAAGTGACCGGGTATGGCGGAGCGGGTGGCCCGGGCTGGGTCACTGCTGGAGGCCCGGGGGTACACGTCGGGTAACTCACCGTCTGGACACACACTACCCCGTACCGAACCGTTGTCACTTTGCACGGTGGAACCTCTCAGGCTGTGGGCGCTTGACAACTACGTCACCGGCGCGGGAGTGACGCGCACTCCGGGATGAAAGCGGCGGCCGGCGGGGCTGTCCAGTGAGCCACGGGCCACCATCTTGGAAGTGGGCAGTGGCTCTGGCTCCATAATTACTGTTTGTTACAAAGCTGAAAACGTCTTAGTTGTTATTATTATTATTTTAATTTATTTTATTATTATTATTTTTTTATGGAATAGAAGCGGCTGTAGTGCGCAGTCACGTCATGGTAGATGCTAGAATCAAGTGGGCTAAGGGACCTTTTCCGTAAGGGGGAGGAGTTACGACGCAAGGGGGAGGAGCTAGGCCAGCGGGATAGTTCCTCTACTATCCACGCCACCAACTATTACCTTTAGTAATTAGGTGGTGAGCGAAGCGGAGCGAGCCACCGTGCCCGAAGCGTGGCGAGCGAACTTTTCGGGTACCCTGTTCGCACGTAGCTCCTCCCCCTGGTGACGTAGCTCCTCCCCTAGATACGTCACAAGGTCCCTTCAGCCACTCCGATATAGAACCAACCGTCACGTCATGCCTGTCTGTCGTCCAATGATTATAGCTCGTGAGGCGTAATGCTATTGGCCAATGCTTATCGTCACAGTCACACCGCCCCGCCCACGGCCTGAGAGTAATAACACGTGCGTGGAAACGCGAGACAGTGGTGCGACAATGAAGAGCCCCAATATCCTGCTCACAGGTCAGTGACCCTCTGTCACCCCGGTCCCCTATAGTGCCCTATATCCTGCTCACAGTTCACTACCCTCTGTTATCCCGGTCCCCTATAGTGCTCCTACATCCTGCTCACAGGTTAGTGACCCTCTTTTACCCTGGTGCCCTAATATCCTGCTCACAGGTCAGTGATCCTCTGTCACCCCGGTCCCCTATAGTACTCCTACATCCTGCTCACAGGTCAGTGACCCTCTGTCACCCCGGTCCCCTATAGTACTCCTACATCCTGCTCACAGGTCCGTGATCCTCTGTCACCCTGGTCCTCCTATCCTCACAGGTCAGTACCCTCTGTCACCCTGGTTCCCTATAGTGCTCCTATATCCTGCTCACAGGTCACTACCCTCTGTCATCCCGGTCCCCTATAGTACTCCTACATCCTGCTCACAGGTCAGTGATCCTCTGTCACCCTGGTCCTCCTATAGTTCCCGATCCTCACAGGTCAGTACCCTCTGTCACCCTGGTCCCCTATAGTGCTCCTACATCCTGCTCACAGGTTAGTGACCCTCTTTTACCCTGGTGCCCTAATATCCTGCTCACAGGTCAGTGATCCTCTGTCACCCCGGTCCCCCTATAGTGCTCCTATATCCTGCTCACAGGTCACTACCCTCTGTCATCCCGGTCCCCTATAGTACTCCTACATCCTGCTCACAGGTCAGTGACCCTCTGTCACCCCGGTCCCCTATAGTGCTTCTACATCCTGCTCACAGGTCAGTGATCCTCTGTCACCCTGGTCCTCCTATTGTTCCCTATCCTCACAGGTCAGTACCCTCTGTCACCCTGGTTTCCTATAGTGCTCCTATATCCTGCTCACAGGTCACTACCCTCTATCATCCAGGTCCCCTATAGTGCTCCTACATCCTGCTCACAGGACAGTAACCCTGTCACCCCGGTCCCCTATAGTGCTCCTACATCCTGCTCACAGGACAGTAACCCTGTCACCCCGGTCCCCTATAGTACTCCTGCATCCTGCTCACAGGTCAGTGCCCTCTGTCACCACAGTCGCCTATAGTGCTCCTACATCCTGCTCACAGGTCAGTACCCTCTGTCACCCCGGTCCCCTATAGTGCTCCTACATCCTGCTCACAGGTCAGTGACCCTCTTTTACCCTGGTGCCCTAATATCCTGCTCACAGGTCAGTGATCCTCTGTCATCCCGGTCCCCCTATAGTGCTCCTATATCCTGCTCACAGATCACTACCCTCTGTCATCCCGGTACCCTATAGTGCTCCTACATCCTGCTCACAGGACAGTAACCCTGTCACCCCGGTCCCCTATAGTACTCCTACATCCTGCTCACAGGTCAGTGACCCTCTGTCACCCCGGTCCCCTATAGTGCTTCTACATCCTGCTCACAGGTCAGTGATCCTCTGTCACCCTGGTCCTCCTATAGTTCCCTATCCTCACAGGTCAGTACCCTCTGTCACCCTGGTCCCCTATAGTGCTCCTATATCCTGCTCACAGGTCACTACCCTCTGTCATCCAGGTTCCCTATAGTGCTCCTAAATGCTGCTCACAGTTCAGTGACCCTGTCATCCCGGTCCCCTATAGTGCTCCTACATCCTGCTCACAGGACAGTAACCCTGTCACCCCGGTCCCCTATAGTGCTCCTACATCCTGCTCACAGGACAGTAACCCTGTCACCCCGGTCCCCTATAGTGCTCCTACATCCTGCTCACAGGACAGTAACCCTGTCACCCCGGTCCCCTATAGTGCTCCTACATCCTGCTCACAGGACAGTAACCCTGTCACCCCGGTCCCCTATAGTGCTCCTACATCCTGCTCACAGGACAGTAACCCTGTCACCCTGGTCCCCTATAGTGCTCCTACATCCTGCTCACAGGTCAGTGCCCTCTGTCACCCCGGTCCCCTATAGTGCTCCTACATCCTGCTCACAGGTCAGTGACCCTCTGTCACCCCGGTCCCCTATAGTGCTCCTACATCCTGCTCACAGGTCAGTGACCCTCTTTTACCCTGGTGCCCTAATATCCTGCTCACAGGTCAGTGATCCTCTGTCACCCCGGTCCCCCTATAGTGCTCCTATATCCTGCTCACAGGTCACTACCCTCTGTCATCCAGGTTCCCTATAGTGCTCCTAAATGCTGCTCACAGGTCAGTGACCCTGTCATCCCGGTCCCCTATAGTGCTCCTAGATCCTGCTCACAGGACAGTAACCCTGTCACCCAGTGCCCTATAGTGCTCCTACATCCTGCTCACAGGACAGTAACCCTGTCACCCTGGTCCCCTATAGTGCTCCTACATCCTGCTCACAGGTCAGTGCCCTCTGTCACCCCGGTCCCCTATAGTGCTCCTACATCCTGCTCACAGGTCAGTGACCCTCTGTCACCCCGGTCCCCTATAGTGCTCCTACATCCTGCTCACAGGTCAGTGACCCTCTTTTACCCTGGTGCCCTAATATCCTGCTCACAGGTCAGTGATCCTCTTTTACCCTGGTGCCCTAATATCCTGCTCACAGGTCAGTGATCCTCTGTCACCCCGGTCCCCCTATAGTGCTCCTATATCCTGCTCACAGGTCACTACCCTCTGTCATCCAGGTTCCCTATAGTGCTCCTAAATGCTGCTCACAGGTCAGTGACCCTGTCATCCCGGTCCCCTATAGTGCTCCTACATCCTGCTCACAGGACAGTAACCCTGTCACCCCAGTCCCCTATAGTGCTCCTACATCCTGCTCACAGGACAGTAACCCTGTCACCCCGGTCCCCTATAGTGCTCCTACATCCTGCTCACAGGTCAGTGCCCTCTGTCACCCCGGTCCCCTATAGTGCTCCTACATCCTGCTCACAGATCCGTGATCCTCTGTCACCCTGGTCCTCCTATAGTTCCCTATCCTGACAGGTCAGTACCCTCTGTCACCCTGGTCCCCTATAGTGCTCCTACATCCTGCTCACAGGACAGTAACCCTGTCACCCTGGTCCCCTATAGTGCTCCTACATCCTGCTCACAGGTCAGTGACCCTCTTTTACCCTGTTGCCCTAATATCCTGCTCACAGGTCAGTGATCCTCTGTCACCCCGGTCCCCCTATAGTGCTCCTATATCCTGCTCACAGGTCACTACCCTCTGTCATCCAGGTTCCCTATAGTGCTCCTAAATGCTGCTCACAGGTCAGTGACCCTGTCATCCCGGTCCCCTATAGTGCTCCTACATCCTGCTCACAGGACAGTAACCCTGTCACCCCGGTCCCCTATAGTGCTCCTACATCCTGCTCACAGGACAGTAACCCTGTCACCCCGGTCCCCTATAGTGCTCCTACATCCTGCTCACAGGTCAGTGCCCTCTGTCACCCCGGTCCCCTATAGTGCTCCTACATCCTGCTCACAGATCCGTGATCCTCTGTCACCCTGGTCCTCCTATAGTTCCCTATCCTGACAGGTCAGTACCCTCTGTCACCCTGGTCCCCTATAGTGCTCCTATATCCTGCTCACAGGACAGTAACCCTGTCACCCCGGTCCCCCATAGTGCTCACAGGTCAGTGACCCTCTGTCACCCCAGTCCCCTATAGTGCTCCTACATCCTGCTCACAGGTCAGTGACCCTCTGTCACCCCGGTCTCATATAGTGCTCCTACGTCCTGCTCACAGGTCAGTAATCCTCTGTCATCCCGGTCCCCTTATAGTGCCCTATATACTGCTCACAGGTCACTACCCTCTGTCATCCCTGTCCCCTATAGTGCTCCTATTTCTCTGGCTGGGTCCACAGGATTATCCACAAAATAACATTGGGATATTGTCGAGCGACAGCGAAAATGGCACCAACACGGTCACAAGCTTTCTGGCCTCCCAGGATGCATTGGGGCCTCCACTATATAGTCCCGCCCACTGACTCAGTCAGATCAGTTTTTTGCTTGGTGCGGCAGGAAGCCGCATGGTCACAGGGCTGCTGTGAAAGCAGCCTCAAGTTTTCATTACTTTATTTTTATAGACTTACTGTTTTGGTTTGAGCGACTTCTCTTAACAGCGTCTTAAACGTGTATTAGAAAGAGTCGCTCCAACAACTCCCCACCGGGTCGCAACAACGCTTACCTTCGCGGTACAGTGCTGTCTCGACGGGCGTCTGTGTCGGATGTTCTAGCAGGTCCAGCAGACGTTACCAGGCTGTGGCCGGAGCATGGGGAGACAGTGAGTATATGGACTTCCTCTTACTAGAGGGGTCAGGACACAGCTACGCTGATTTGGTGGAGACTACAAACAGCGTGTTGATGCGCCGAACATCTCGAGTGTGACAGCGCTACGCTCCGGGGATCATAGGCGCCAGGACTAGGTGAGGCCGCGATCCTGGGAGTTTAAGTCAACAGGGGGTTTCAGACGCTCTCCTGGCCGTCCCTCCTCCGAGTTCATGGCCAGTTCCCGCGGGTCTCTCGTTTCATGAACTGAATGACCTCACTTCCGGCTCAGACGCTACCACGAGGGTACTCGGTCGCAGCTTAGACGCTGCGGTTGTGTACACTGGATATAAACCCGCCCAGACCGAGGTCTGCATGCACGTGGAGTCGCTCAGCGTCCGTGTCCGTTGGTGAGCGTCCGTGTCTGTTATCAGTTACCAAGAGCGGCAGTGTACACCAGTAGCGTCTTAATCCACTCAGCGTCTTTCGAGCGTCTTTGCTTGGATATGGAAGTGTGGTGAGTCTCCCTGTATCCCGCTCCCTGGAGGCAGGGTATACAGTACTAAAAATTCCTTCTACTTCTTAGTGTGCACTGTTAATTTTTAGTACCTATTGCATATGAGACCTGTATATTACTGTGTTTTCTGCATGTTATGTTGAAAAAGAACCAGTTAAACAGAAGTACAATTTTCCTACTTATGTATAAGTTATTATGGAGGTTGTATTCTCATATGACAATGTCTAATGCTTTAACATGTGACTGACTGCTAGTATGTGTGCTGACTTTTCTGTGTAATGTCAGTCCTGTTCTGACCCTCAAATCGGGTGCACTGTGGTCAGATTGATTTCACCTCTATATACTGATTATAGGGTGTGGTTCAGTCACAAAATTGTGTAGTCAATATCAGAAAAAATGTCTGTGAGCGGCAAAAGTGATGAGGAGAATTTGTCAAGCACTCCTACAGCCCTAACATGCTTATCTTGTAAGTCAGGGGTAATTGATATGATTCAATTGGTCACTTATGAGGGTTTGTGTGCAAACTGTTTGGCTTTTCAGCGAAGTAAAAAACAGGAGTTAGTTCAACCTCCAGTAGAGCCACCATGGAATATGTTCGCAAAGACTCTGTCTTCAATAGCGGACAGGTTAGCTCCAGTAGCACCACCTCAAGGGTTAGGTTACACTATGAACCCATACATGCAGCTCCCTTCCTATGGTTTGGTTCCAGTAGCCTCTACAAGCAACCAAGGGGTAGGTAAGACTAAGACAGATACGTCTGTATGGCAGACTACACAAGAGGATACATCGGATGATGATGCGGAAACAATAGATTCAACTCCGTATGATGATCAGTCACAGAGCTTTAGTTCAGATGATGTAGCTGAACTCATTAATGCAGTAAAGGCTGTGCTTTCTCTGGAAGAACCAGCCAAGACAGCGTTAAAAGCAAAAGCACCTGTATTCAAACGAACAAAGTCAGTGAAAGCTGAATTTCCAGCGTCAGAGGAGTTGACGGAAATGATGGATGAGTCTTGGGCAGCGCCCGGTAAAAAGTATAAGATTCCTAGGAGATGGGATTCTTATTATCCATTTCCTGCTGGAGATTGTTCGAAGAGAGAAGTTCCTCCAAAAGTAGATGCACATGTTCTGCGACTCGTGCACAAATCTGCTTTGCCACTGTCATCTACCTCTTTGAATGATGTCACAGACAGGAGGGTAGAGAGCCTATTGAAAAATATTTTTTCTCTTGTGGGTGCAGTGGTAAGACCTGCTATGGCTTCGGCCTGGGTAGCAAAGGCAATGGGCGAATGGATAGAGGAACTAGAGAATGACATCCCCTCTCCTACTAGGGAGCAAGAGGATCGTCTTTGCCGTTTAAGACAATTTGCCCAGTATTTAGAAGAAGCAGCCATTGATGTAGGCACTGTTGCTTCTAAAGCTTCAGCCCTGGCAGTAGTCGCTCGCAGAGCAGTCTGGCTACGGACCTGGAAGGCAGATGCGGAGTCCAAGAAGGAATTGGAAGCATTGCCTTTCGTGGGTAATATATTATTTGGAAAACCTTTATCGGATATCCTAGAGTCAGAGGCTGAATCGAAGAAGGTCAGATTTCCGGCTACCTACAACCCTAAGTCCAAGGGTTTAAAATTTCGCTCATTTCGCTGGCAAAGCAAAGCGAAAAGTAAAGAGGAGCCTAAACAACCCCAGTTTAAATCCAGGGGTAGGAAGCAGTGGGCTAGCAAAAAGCCAGCTTCCAAACCTGAACAAAAGCCCTCAGCCTGAAGAGACGGGCCTCCGCCTGGAGGATTCCAGGGTTGGGGGCCGACTCCTGCAATTTGCACACACATGGCAACAGTCAACAACAGATGCCTGGGTGCAGAAGGTAGTATCTCAGGGGTATGGGTTCCCATTCAGGAGGCAGCCTCCTCAAATATTTTTTTGCACCAGCCCGTCTCGTATAGAGTCGAAGGCCAATGCCCTGCAAGAAGCAGTCCAAAAATTACTGCAGTCAGGTGTGATTGTCCCAGTACCTCCATCACAAAAGGGACAGGGGTATTACTCCAATCTGTTTCTAATCCAGAAACCAAATGGGTCATATCGACCAATTCTAAATCTGAAGATGTTGAACAATTACATATGGATCCCGAAGTTCCACATGGAGACGTTACGCTCCATAATGTTGGCTATGGAACCGGGAGACTATATGGTATCTCTGGATGTGCGGGATGCTTACCTACATGTGCCTGTAGCACTATCACATCAGTGTTACCTCAGGTTTGCCATCCTCAAGGAACACTTCCAGTTCCAAGCTCTGCCCTTCGGGCTAGCTACAGCACCCAGGGTGTTTACCAAGATCATGGTGGTTATGGCAGCTTGTCTGCGCAAACAAGGGATAAGGATATTCCCATACCTAGACGACCTATTAATCTTAGCACAGTCGCAAGATTTACTGTTGAGCCATCTCCAACAGACGATAGTTTGTTTACAGAGACACGGGTGGCTCATAAATTGGGAGAAGTCGTCCCTGAATCCATCACAGCGGATGGTTCATTTGGGAGCCATATTGGATTCAGACCTACAGAGAGTTCTCTTACCAGAGAAGAAAATAGTCAAGGTGCAGGTCATGGCTCAGGAAGCGTTGCAAGCCCAGACAATGTCAGTCCATGCAGCAATGCGACTGTTGGGTCTGATGGTATCAACGTTCGACATGGTGGAATATGCGCAATTCCACTCCAGACCATTGCAGCATCTCATTTTGACAAAATGGAACGGAAATCATCAAACAATAAAGAAGCAGATGATAAAGATTCCAGTAAATGTAAAAAGGTCTCTAGCATGGTGGCTACAGACAGACCATTTAAACAAGGGTAGACCCTTTTGGATAAAAGAGTGGCAAGTCCTGACGACAGATGCCAGCCTGCAAGGTTGGGGGGCGGTACTCGGAAGCCTATGGTTCCAGGGAAAATGGACCGCAAGGGAAAGTCGCCTGCCGATAAATCTGTTAGAAATAAGAGCCATTTACTTGGCCCTAGTTCAGGCAAAGGACAATCTACAAGGAAGACCAGTCCAGATCCGCTCAGACAATGCGACGGCAGTAGCATACCTAAATCATCAAGGAGGGACTCACAGCAAGAGTCTGATGGAGGAAGTAACTCCCATTCTAAAGTGGGCAGAACTCCATCTCCCAGCATTGTCAGCAGTATTTGTCCCGGGTGTACTAAATTGGGAAGCAGATTTTTTCAGTCGGCACACCATTCAGGAAACCGAATGGGCACTACACCCAGAAGTGTTTCAGACACTGGTGAACAGATGGGGTCTACCGGAGATAGACCTTATGGCGTCTCGTCTAAACAACAAAGTTCCGAGGTACGGATCAAGAACAAGGGACCCAGGAGCAGTCCTGGTAGACGCACTGTCAGTAGAATGGAGGTTTCAGCTGGCATATCTGTTCCCTCCAATATCTCTGTTACCCAGAGTAGTGAGAAAGATAAAACAGGCAAAAGGAGCAATCATTCTAATAGCTCCAGCTTGGCCAAGAAGGCATTGGTACACAGATCTGTGGAGAATGTCCGTGGAAGCACCGATACTGCTCCCTCAACGTCCAGATCTGTTAATGCAGGGTCCTTGTTGTCACAGTCATCTGGATCGCCTGTCTTTGACGGCGTGGCTGTTGAAACCTCTATCTTAGAGGCTAAAGGATTTTCAAAGCAAGTGATCCAAACCATGCTTAGAGCAAGAAAGCCTTCTTCGGCCCGTGTATATTATAGAATATGGCAAGCCTATATTCATTGGTGTTCTGGAAAAAATTACAATCCAAGAGCCTTTAAAGTAGCTAGAATTTTGGATTTTCTGCAGGCAGGATTGGATAAGGGGTTGAAGGTTGCTTCCTTGAGGGTGCAAGTCTCAGCGTTGACTGTATGGTTTCAGCAGAAGATTGCTGACCTACAGGATGTACGTACGTTTTTCCTATGAGTAGTACATATTCAACCTCCATTTGTTCCTCCTGCAGCTCCCTGGGATTTGAATTTAGTTCTTAAATTTCTCCAGGGTCCTTTGTTTGAACCACTTGAGAGAGCGGATCTTAAGTGGTTAACGATTTAAAGTTCTTTTTTTACTGGCAATGGCGTCCGCCAGAAGAGTGTCAGATTTAGGAGCATTATCATGTAAGTCTCCTTTCCTAAGTTTTTTTCCAGACAGAGCAGTTCTCAGAACGAGATCTAGTTATCTTCCAAAGGTGGTGTCAAAGTTTCACCTGAATGAAGAGATTGTAGTCCCAGCTTTTCAGGTATCGGGACTATCTGCGGGAGAAGCGTCACTGGACGTGGTCCGGTCTTTAAAAATCTATATAGATCGTACTAGTGCCATCAGGAAAACAGATTCCCTCTTCATCCTCTACGGATTCCATAGGAGAGGTTGGCCTGCTAGTAAACAGACGCTGGCGAGATGGCTCCGAGTGGTAATATCTGAAGCTTATTCTCATGCAGATCTCCCTATTCCGGCTAATGTCTCTGCACACTCTACACGTAAGGTAGGTCCTTCTTGGGCAGCACAACAGGGTGCATCAGCAGAACAGATATGTAAGGCAGCCACATGGTCTTCCATAAACACATTCATCAGACATTATGCCTTGGATACTTTTGCCTCTCATGACGCAGACTTCGGGCGAAAGGTCCTCCTGTGCAATCAGGAGCGTCCCCACCACTAAAATGGCTTTGGGAATCCCAATGTTATCCTGTGTATAATCCTGTGGACCCAGCCAGAGAAATAAACGTTATGGTAAGAACTTACCGTTGATAACGTGATTTCTCTTATGTCCACAGGTATCCACAGGGATCCCACCCGGACGCATCTGATTTGAGGATCTAGACAAACACTAAAAACCTCTTCCTTCTTGTATGGAAGGGTGTGCATGTGTGTTCTTATCGCCTGTACAGGTCTCTACCTAATGTTCCTGCCTATAATCGCTGTGGAAAGAACTGATCTGACTGAGTCAGTGGGCGGGACTATATAGTGGAGGCCCCAATGCATCCTGGGAGGCCAGAAAGCTCGTGACCGTGTTGGTGCCATTTTCGCTGTCGCTCGACAATATCCCAATGTTATCCTGTGGATACCTGTGGACATAAGAGAAATCACGTTATCAACGGTAAGTTCTTACCATAACGTTAATATCCTGCTCACAGGTTAGTGACCCTCTTTTACCCGGGTGCCCTAATATCCTGCTCACAGGTCAGTGAACCTCTGTCACCCCGGTCCCCTATAGTGCTCCTACATGCTGCTTACAGGTCAGTGACCCTCTGTCACTTTGGTCCCCTATAGTGCCCTATATCCTGCTTACAGGTCAGTTTTCCTCTGCTACCCGGTGCCCCAATATCCTGCTCACAAGTCAGTGTCCCTCTGTCACCCCGCTCCCCTATAGGGTCCTACATCCTGTTCACAGGTCAGTGACCCTCTGTCATCCTGGTCCCCCTATAGTGCCCTATTTCGTGCTCACAGGTCACTACCCTCTGTCATCCCCGGTACCCTATAATGCTCCTATATCCTGCTCACAGGTCAGTGACCCTCTGATACCAGGGTGCCCCAATATCCTGCTCACAGGTCAGTGACTTTCTGTCACCCCGGTCCCCCTATAGTGCCTTATATCTTGCTCACAGGTCAGTAACCTTCTGTCATCCCTGTCCCCCTATAGTGCCGCTATATCCTGCCCACAGGTCAGTAGCACATGTTAACCCGGTTCCCATATAGTGCCCCAATATCCTGATTATAGGTGAGTAACCCCCTGTTACCTCGATTCCCTCATGGTGCCTTACAGCCTGCTCCCAGGTATTTTCCTTCCTAGTAACCCAGCATGCTTCTGACAGGTGAGCAACCACCTCATACTGTATCAACTGGCGCACATGGGTCTCTCTGCATACCAAGATTCTGCTGACAAGTGACTCCTGCCTATTATCCCACCGCTCCTCTGTATTCCTGCATTCTTCCTGATACCCCGCCCCCCAACACTGCCCCCAATGAACTCAACATCCTTCTAGTTGTCAGACGAGTCCCACTCCATCATGCTTCCATCTATCAGCTAAGTCCTCACTGGCATCCTTCCTGTCATCAAACTAAGTCCCGGGTAACATAGAAACATAGAATATGATGGCAGATAAGAACCACTTGGCCCATCTAGTCTGCCCATTTACACACCAGGGTTCATTTTTTATTTTTTTTGTTTAGGCAGTAACCTAGTATATTTTTGGAGTGTGGAGTAAACAAGCGTACCCAGTGGAAACCCACGCAAGCACGGGAAGAATATACAAACTCCACACAGTTAGGGCTGTACTGGGAATCCAACCCACAACCTCAGTGAGGCCATAATGTTAAACGTTACACCAGGCATGTCCAAACTGCGGCCCTCCAGCTGTTGAGAAACTACACATCCCAGCATGCCCTGACACAGCTTTAGCATTCTCTGACAGCAAAACTGTGTCAGGGCATGCTGGGATATGCAGTTTCACAACAGCTGGAGGGCCGCAGTTTGGACATGCCTGCGTTACACCATCCGTACTGCCCCAGCGTCTTTTCTACCATATGGCAAATCGTCTGCCTCACCACACACACGTCATAGCACTCTACCTGTATGGGGCTGGATCAGTCCGGTTTTGGGGGTTTTTTTCCCCAAAATTGTATGATCTTTATCATTTGCTTGTGCATGGGTGCCTTTTACTGATCACAAATTCCAAAATTGGGAGTAGGTACTGCCCTTTACTGACTGTAAGGGTTCTGT
The DNA here is from genome assembly GCF_028390025.1 of Pseudophryne corroboree. Classification (NCBI taxonomy): domain Eukaryota; kingdom Metazoa; phylum Chordata; class Amphibia; order Anura; family Myobatrachidae; genus Pseudophryne; species Pseudophryne corroboree. Next base: position 173,286,171 of record NC_086444.1, on the reverse strand, counting down.
TTAATTTCTATTGTAGAGAAATCTACTTAAAAGCAATAATAAGAATTTACTTACCGATAATTCTATTTCTCGTAGTCCGTAGTGGATGCTGGGGACTCCGTAAGGACCATGGGGAATAGCGGCTCCGCAGGAGACTGGGCACAAAAGTAAAGCTTTAGAACTACCTGGTGTGCACTGGCTCCTCCCCCTATGACCCTCCTCCAAGCCTCAGTTAGGATACTGTGCCCGGACGAGCGTACACAATAAGGAAGGATTTTGAATCCCGGGTAAGACTCATACCAGCCACACCAATCACACCATATAACTTGTGATCTAAACCCAGTTAACAGCATGATAACAGAGGAGCCTCTAGAAAAGATGGCTCACTACAGCAATAACCCGATTTTTTGGTAACAATAACTATGTACCAGTATTGCAGACAATCCGCACTTGGGATGGGCGCCCAGCATCCACTACGGACTACGAGAAATAGAATTATCGGTAAGTAAATTCTTATTTTCTCTAACGTCCTAAGTGGATGCTGGGGACTCCGTAAGGACCATGGGGATTATACCAAAGCTCCCAAACGGGCGGGAGAGTGCGGATGACTCTGCAGCACCAAATGAGAGAACTCCCGGTCCTCCTCAGCCAGGGTATCAAATTTGTAGAATTTTACAAACGTATTTGCTCCTGACCAAGTAGCTGCTCGGCAAAGTTGTAAAGCCGAGATCCCTCGGGCAGCCGCCCAAGATGAGCCCACCTTCCTTGTGGAATGGGCTTTTACAGATTTTGGCTGTGGCAGGCCTGCCACAGAATGTGCGAGCTGAATTGTACTACAAATCCAACGAGCAATAGTCTGCTTAGCAGCAGGAGCACCCAGCTTGTTGGGTGCATACAGAATAAACAACAAGTCAGATTTTCTGACTCCAGCCGTCCTGGAAACCTATATTTCCAGGGCTCTGACAACGTCTAGCAACTTGGAGTCCTCCAAGTCCCTAGTAGCCGCAGGCACCACAATAGGTTGATTCAGGTGAAACGCTGAAAACCACCTTAGGGAGAAACTGAGGACAAGTCCTCAATTCCGCCCTGTCCGAATGGAAAATCAGATGAGGGCTTTTACAGGATAAAGCCGCCAATTCTGACACGCACCTGGCCCAGGCCAGGGCCAACAGCATGACCACTTTCCATGTGAGATATTTTAACTCCACATATTTAAGTGGTTCAAACCAATGTGACTTTTGGAACCCAAAAACTACATTTAGATCCCAAGGTGCCACTGGAGGCACAAAAGGAGGCTGTATATACAGTACCCCTTTCACAAACGTCTGAACTTCAGGGACTGAAGTTAGTTCTTTTTGGAAGAAAATTGACAGGGCCGAAATTTGAACCTTAATGGACCCCCATTTCAGGCCCATAGACACTCCTGTTTGCAGGAAATGTAGGAATCGACCTAGTTGAAAATTCCTCCGTCGGGGCCTTACTGGCCTCGCACCACGCAACATATTTTCGCCAAATGCGGTGATAATGTTTTGCGGTTATATCTTTCCTGGCTTTGATCAGGATAGGGATGACTTCATCCGGAATGCCTTTTTCCTTCAGGATCCGGCGTTCAACCGCCCTGCCGTTAAACGCAGCCGTGGTAAGTCTTGGAACAGACAGGGTCCTTGCTGGAGCAGGACCCTTCTTAGAGGTAGAGGCCACGGATCCTCCGTGAGCATCTCTTGAAGTTCCGTTTACCAAGTCCTTCTTGGCCAATCCGGAGCCACGAATATAGTGCTTACTCCTCTCCATCTTATAATTCTCAGTACCTTGGTTATGAGAGGCAGAGGAGGGAACACATACACTGACTGGTACACCCACTGTGTTACCAGAGCGTCTACAGCTATTGCCTGAGGGTCCCTTGACCTGGCGCAATACTTGTCGAGTTTTATAAACATGTGGAAGACTTCTGGGTGAAGTCCCCACTCTCCCGGGTGGAGGTCGTGTCTGCTGAGGAAGTCTGCTTCCCAGTTGTCCACTCCCGGAATGAATAATGCTGACAGTGCTATCACATGATTTTCCGCCCAGCGAAGAATCCTTGCAGCTTCTGCCATTGCCCTTCTGCTTCTTGTGTCACCCTGTCTGTTTACGTGGGTGACTGCCGTGATGTTGTCCGAATGGATCAACTCCGGGTGACCTTGAAGCAGAGGTCTTGCTGAGCTTAGAGCATTGTAAATGGCCCTTAGCTTCAGGATATTTATGTGAAGTGATGTCTCCAGGCTTGACCATAAGCTCTGGAAATTCTTTCCCTGTGTGACTGCTCCCCAGCCTCGCAGGCTGGCATCCGTGGTCACCAGGACCCAGTCCTGAATGTGCGGCCCTCTAGAAGATGAGCACTCTGCAACCACCACAGGAGAGACACCCTTGTGCTTGGTGACAGGGTTATCCGCTGATGCATCTGAAGATGCGACCCAGACCATTTGTCCAGCAGGTCCCACTGGAAAGTTCTTGCGTGGAATCTGCCGCATGGGATTGCTTCATAGGAAGCCACCATTTTTTCCAGAACCATCTCATTGATGTACTGAGACTTGGCTCGGTTATAGGAGGTTCCCGACTAGCTCGGATAACTCCCTGACTTTCTCCTCCGGGAGAAACACCTTTTTCTGAACTGTGTCCAGGATCATCCCTAAGAACAGAAGACGAGTCGTCGGAATCAGCTGCGATTTTGGAATATTGAGAATCCAATCGTGCTGCCGCAACACTACCTGAGATAGTGCTACACCGACCTCCAACTGTTCCCTGGATCTTACCCTTATCAGGGAATCGTCCAAGTAAGGGATAACTAAAATTCCCTTCCTTCGAAGGAGTATCATCATTTCGGCCATTACCTTGGTAAAGACCCGGGGTGCCGTGGACCATCCCTACGGCAGCGTCTGAAACTGATAGTGACAGTTCTGTACCATAAACCTGAGGTACCCTTGGTGAGAAGGGTAAATTGGGACATGAAGGTAAGCATCCTTGATGTACCGAGACATCATGTAGTCCTCTTCTTCCAGGTTCGCAATCACTGCTCTGAGTGACTCAATCTTGAATTTGAACCTCTGTATGTAAGTGTTCAAAGATTTTAGATTTAGAATCGGTCTCACCGAGCCGTCCGGCTTCGGTACCACAACAGTGTGGAATAATACCCCGTTCCCTGTTGCAGGAGGGGTACCTTGATTATCACCTGCTGGGAATACAGCTTGTGAATGGCTTCCAAAACTGTCTCCCTGTTAGAAGGAGACATCGGTAAAGCCGACTTTAGGAAACGGCGAGGGGGAGACGTCTCGAATTCCAATTTGTACCCCTGAGATATCACCTGAAGGATCCAGGAGGCGACTTGCGAGTGAGCCCACTGCGCGCTGAAATTCATTGAGACGGGCCCCCACCGTGCCTGATTCTGCTTGTAAAGCCCCAGCGTCATACTGAGGGCTTGGCAGAGGCGGGAGAGGGTTTCTGTTCCTGGGAACTGGCTGATTTCTGCAGCCTTTTTCCTCTCCCTCTGTCACGGGGCAGAAATGAGGAACCTTTTGCCCGCTTGCCCACGAAAAGACTGCGCCTGATAATACGGCGTCTTCTCATGTTGAGAGGCGACCTGGGGTACAAACGTGGATTTCCCAGCTGTTGCCGTGGCCACCAGGTCTGAAAGACCGACCCCAAATAACTCCTCCCCTTAATAAGGCAATACTTCCAAATGCCGTTTGGAATCCGCATCACCTGACCACTGTCGTGTCCATAACCCTCTACTGGTAGAAATGGACAACGCACTTTGACTTGATGCCAGTCGGCAAATATTCCGCTGTGCATCACGCCTATATAGAAATGCATCTTTTAAATGCTCTATAGGCAATAATATACTGTCCCTATCTAGGGTATCAATATTTTCAGTCAGGGAATCCGACCACGCCAACCCAGCACTGCACATCCAGGCTGAGGCGATTGCTGGTCGCAGTATAACACCAGTATGTGTGTAAATACCTTTTAGGATGCCCTCCTGCTTTCTATCAGCAGGATCCTTAAGGGCGGCCATCTCAGGAGAGGGTAGAGCCCTTGTTCTTACAAGCGTGTGAGCGCTTTATCCACCCTAGGGGGTGTTTCCCAACGCACCCTAACCTCTGGCGGGAAAGGATATAATGCCAATAACATTTTAGAAATTATCAGTTGTTATCGGGGGAAAACCACGCATCATCACACACCTCATTTAATTTCTCAGATTCAGGAAAACTACAGGTAGTTTTTCCTCACCGAACATAATACCCCTTTTTGGTGGTACTCGTATTATCAGAAATGTGTAAAACATTTTTCATTGCCTCAATCATGTAACGTGTGGCCCCACTGGAAGTCACATTTGTCTCTTCACCGTCGACACTGGAGTCAGTATCCGTGTCGGCGTCTATATCTGCCATCTGAGGTAACGGGCGCTTTAGAGCCCCTGACGGCCTATGAGACGTCTGGACAGGCACAAGCTGAGTAGCCGGCTGTCTCATGTCAACCACTGTCTTTCTTTATCATCCACTAGGGGTCACTGGAGTACTCTTGGGATATGGACGGGCGTAGCCGAACAAAGGCACTGAATATTCAAATTTAGGACTCTTCCCCCCCCCTCCATATCCCCAAGTACCTCAGTGTACTTTGCCAGTGTTTTTTCGGTGCTCACAGATGAACATCGGCTTGTGGCAATGGCCACTTTTCAGATTTTTATTTTTATTTTTATTTTTAATTTTTACACTTCCCGTCTCAGTTTATGGAAAAACATGGGTCCGGGATGGTGCCGCTGCAAGGCAGCGGATGGCGTGTCGGTCCTCACAAAGAGCACCCTCACAGCCACAGGCGCTATAGGCAAGCGCATGGCGTGTCGGTCCTCACAAAGAGCACCCTCACAGCCACAGGCAGCCACTGTCTCCTGCAAACTGAACGGAGCTTACAGAAAGAAGCTCCGTCACAGCCAGGATAAGACAAAGAGCTGGAAGGATCTACAGCTGCAAGGAGCTTACAGAAGCTCCGTCACAGCCAAGATGAGGCTGAAACGGAGCTTGCAGAGAGAAGAGAAGGCGGCACAAGGTATGAGTGTCAGGGCGGTCAGCTCACGCTGCCGCCCTGCTGTGTGTGAGTGTTATACTGTAGAAATGCCATAGCCGCTGAGCACGTGAGTGTTATACTGTAGAAAGAGCACGCCGCTGAAGGTCTTGCTGAACGATGCGCAGAGCGGCCGCACGTCACTCAGACGTTGGCCGCTCTCACTGCGCTGATGGCCCGGTACGAGAATCTCCGTGCGCTGTACTAAGCAGAGCGGCCGCACGTCACTCAGACGCCGGCCGCTCTCACTGCTCTGAGGGCACGGCACCGCTACACGCCACCGACATTCTCCTGGGCTGAACTAAGCAGAGCGGCCGCACGTCACTCAGACGCCGGCCGCTCTCACTGCTCTGATGCGGCACCGTTACACGCCGCCGACATTCTCCGGGCGCTCAACTAAGCAGAGCGGCCGCACGTCACTCAGACGCCGGCCGCTCTCACTGCTCTGTTGGCCCGGCACCGCTACACGCCGCCGAGACGCTCCTCTACTAAAGAGAGCGGCCGCACGTCACTAAAGGACGCAGGCCACTCTTCCAGAGAGACACCGCAGACACAGGGAGACTGTGTACTGCTGTAGGAAGCAGCTGCCGGACGGCTCCCCGGCGCTAGATTCAGGCTCTCCTGCTCTCCCTGCTCCCGATCTCCGTACGCTGCAGGTAAGGGATGCAGGGTGGGGGGGGGGGGGGGAATAATACCCATAGCAGCAGCAAAGGCTGCAGGGGTTCAAAATACACAAGCAGCGAAGCACGTTAAACAATGTACACTGTGTACTGTGATGTTTCAGCACGTTTTATATATATACATATAATGAAGCTTTTGCTGGCGAAACTGTCTATAATATCAGTATGAACTGTGATTATATGTGTAAACACTTTGTATATATATATAATATATATATGAGGCTTTGGCTGGCAATAGGTTATCAGTGGCATAACCTATTGCACGTTTAACCATGTTTTCTGTTATTTTTGGTTACAGTTGCAAGATAAATACACTGCAGGCAGTGCTCATAAATGCATATATTTTACTGTATCCTACACCTGGGCAAAGTAACTGTATAATAGGCTATTAAGCCTATATTAAAACTGCAGCAGGTAACCTGTACTGTGATTTTCTGGGAAAGCATGGCATGACGGCCATTTTAATCATTGCTGGTTTTCCAGTTATAATTCCAGACCATACACCTCTACTCCACAAGGAGGCGCAGGGGTGTTAGTGGGAATTTTTTAGTTCAAGATAATTCTAGAACATTCCTGCCCTACATCTTTAAGCCACCAGAAGGCGCAGGGGTGTTAGTAGGAATTTGGTTCGGGTTTCATGCCCATGTGAACTGCTTTTCACATAAAGACTTTAGTTTCCTAATAAATATGCTGTTCAGCAATAACATATATATATATAGATATATATGCCATATAATAATGTTATTAAGTCGTGCAAGTGTCTGTCTGTTGCCTATTATGATGTCTGTCTACATAGCGAATAAGGCTCTAGTGCAGACTAAAAATGTTAACATTGGCAATTCAAATTAAAACAGCGGTAATCGGAGTCTCAGAATAACTCCGCCAGCGCTAACAAAAGACAATCTTTCCAAAGTGACAATTTTCCTTTGGGTACCAGAGTGTTTATTTCACTAGTCTTATAATTTAATGCACGATTCTATGTCAAATCTCACACCGATAACTACAAGTGAGAAGGGTACATTAGTCCAGCATTCAGATAGTGCGGGGTTTTGGACAACCATACATAATCGTTTCCAAAAGGACGCGATCCGCCATTGGTATATGCGTTTCTGTCAAACATTATAAAAACCACAGATACATTTGGGTCACTAGAATCTATGTATGAAACCATGCCGATCACGGTTAAAAGAAGCTGCAGAGTATATCTGTAAAGCTTTTGCTAACGCCGGTTATTTTCAATGTCGCTAGTTAAGCGCAACAAGGCCAGAGCTTGTTTGCTCCTAAATTGGATATATGTGTAACGACATTTTATCCCTTTACGATATTCTGCCATTAGCGCATACAATATACTTGTAACGGCGTTTTATTCCTTTATAAAAATCACTCACGCCTTGTAACGACAGGACGTTACAGTCAGCAAGCCAGTGGTTTGATGACCTCTTTTACAATTGTGGAAGTGCGTCTTTTCAGGTTACATTTGCGAGGTTTCATGACTTCAACTCATATATGTCTCAGCTATTTACAGCTTAGAGTACAAAACTGCTTCTGGCGAACGGTTTGGCAGGTTGTCATTTAGTCTTTGCTGGTTTATAAACCAGGCAATAGTACGCCAACAGAGTCAAAATTACTTATTCCCGTCTGTTTGAGCAAAATCAAACAGCTCCGTTGCAATATCAATCAGCAAGTCATTTACTACAGTTAGAAAATGGATTTTCTGCAGTTAGTTTTTGCTTATTGCAGCCACAAAATTGTATAATTGCATTTGATCTTCACAATGCGTATTTACCCAGTCCGGTTTCTTCATCACAGGTTCTAGCGTTTGCAAATCGCCACAACCATTAACCATTTCATTTATACCGTTGCTTATCGCTTCCGGTATTTACCAAAGTGATGTTGGAATAATCGCTCATCTCACATAAGAACTATGTATCAACAAAGTTCCTCTATCTTGCGCTACTAAGGTATACTGCGGTAGCAGATTAAGTTCGAAAACAATCACATCTAAGTCGGTCTAAACGATGTCAATTCCTAGGTAAGATTATAAATAAGGTAAATCAAAGACTTTTACCTACTACACCAGCAAGAACAAAGGTACACGCACAGCGGTACATTGGTGTATTCACTTATTAAGAATAAAGATGTGTTTTCAACGCAAAGGTTCTAAAACACGACAGATTGCTGTCAATAAATGTCCTAGAACTCTGTGCATTTTACAATGCAATAGATAAATGTCCTAGAACTCTGTGCATTTTACAATGCAATAAATGATTCGTTTTCAGTCTGACCAGGGATAGACTCTGGGTTCTCTTCAGAACGAATAAATCTTTCGCTTTTTACTAAAGATTTCTGTGGACAGGAACAACCGTGAGTTTCATGTAATTTTGTTTTTTCATGCCTGGCTCACGCTGCCCTTAAGCAGTCAAACAAAGCAACGGCAGTTGCATACACAACAACCAGTGAAAACCAAGAAGCCGCATGGCAATGCGGCAGGTAACTCAAATCTTCAATGGCTCAGAACGCCATTATGTGAAAATGTCAAGACATCAATCCGTGAGTGGACATTTGTTAGACAAAAGATCTCACCCGTCAGGGTTTGGATCTTGAAAACTGGACATTAAATCCAGAGGTGTTTCATATGTGAGTCCACAGAAGGCGGTTACCCCAAGTATACATAATGGCATCTCGCCACAATTACAAAAGCTCAGTATGTGTACATCACATTCATGGGGTCATTCAGCATCGTGTATCTGGCTCCACCATTTTCCGCTTCTCTCTTCGTTGCCAAAACGGATCAGAAGACAGTTCGTCACAGTCATACTGGTGGTATCTCATGGGTTTCGGAGAAGTTTGCTTCTCGAATTTTCAAGTAATACTTGCACACGATCTTGGCCCGCTCATAATACGGCCAACCTGTTACATCACGGAACGTTCTTTTACCCATAGTTACCTATGTACCTATTATCTATGTACCGCAGCTGCGGTTGACGGGGTGAGAGTTCAGACCGCTCTCTTAAAAAATAGAGAATTACAGTATCGGTTATACCAACCATGTTACGAAATAGTAAGCCGCTTAAGGCAGCTCATAATTAAAAAAAAAAAAAAAAAAAAAATTTTTCGTGTGCTTACATAGGTTATAAACCTCGGAAGTTTCCAACATCATACTTCAAGTACCCGTATTCTGTTAAACGGGATGGGATGGAAAACTGCGTTCATCTGCACTAAGAGTGCAGGTATCTGTGTGGTAAACTTATTTTCAAAGCGTTTGCCTCTATTTACGTCTGTAAACATCTTTCTACAAGGTGTCACCAAAGTTCAGACTCTATTTATCCCACCTACAGCGCCAGGCGATTTAAGGTTGGGTTCAGATTTCTTAGTTTTCATATTTTGGAATCCTTTCAACAAATGGGTATTAAGTTCTCACTTTGGAAAACATTTTTCTTCTAGCCTTGGCTTCGCCAAGGGTGCTTCGGCAAGGATTTTGTTTTCATATTTGGGTGCCTTGTATTCCAAGCCACCGTATTTGAGTTTTCTCATTACAAAGCAGATCTTCCGACGAAATCCGCTTTCGTATTCTTCACATCAATATACCAATAGTGGTTCCTGTGGGGACAGCACATTCTAAAATTCTGAATGTGGTACACGCGTTACGCGTTTATATATGTAGTACGTGATATGAATACGTTGTTTGTTCTATATGATACTGCAAACTGGGGTTAGCCAGTTTCTCAGCAGATTTTATCCGGTTGGATAATAATGACTACAAGTCAGGCTTACTTTAAGGCTAAGTTACAATCGCCTACGTCAGTAATAGCATCCCACAGGTTCTGTGGGAATGTCACACCCAGCGGGTCGTGGAGCGTCTACGACGCGGCTACATAGCCTTTAGTGCACCACGTTTGTGCACGTTTACACGTTATGAATGGTGGCGCCATCAGCATTTAGCTTTGGCTGTCTACTGTTACAAGTATCAAACAGCTCTCCCGCCCACGAGGGAAGCTTTGGTACGTCCAAAGAGTACTCCAGTGACCCCTAGTGGATGATAAAGAAAATAGGATTTTGGTACTTACCAGGTAAATCCTTTTCTTTGAATCCATAGGGGGCACTGGACGCCCACCCAGAGCAGTTTTACCTGGGTTGTTGTAAGCTCAAGGGAGCTTAGTGAACAAATTTAACTTGGATGGTATTAAGCTCGAAGGAGCTTAGGGTAACACATTTTCACCAATTGGCTCAAATTATAAAGTTCTATCGGTTAAGGTGTCAACTGTTTAGTTGACAATAAGGTTACGGATCAACTTTGTGGTTGTCCGTTATGTTATAGGGATTCTCCATTGTCAACCTCTCTATATCCTGTTCGCTCAGTAAAAAACACTGGCAAAGTACACTGAGGTACTTGGGGATATGGAGGGGGGGGAGAGTCCTAAATTTGAATATTCAGTGCCTTTGTTCGGCTACGCCCGTCCATATCCCAAGAGTACTCCAGTGCCCCCTATGGATTCAAAGAAAAGGATTTACCTGGTAAGTACCAAAATCCTATTTTTATACAGAGCTGACACTGTTACGTAATTCTTCCAACAGTTCATCCACTCAGGTGTCGACCCCCTAGGGGGTGACATCACTATTACAGGCAATCTGCTCCGTCTCCACATCATTTTTCTCCTCATACATGTCAACACAAACGTACCGACGTACAGCACACACACAGGGAATGCTCTGATAGAGGACAGGACCCCACTAGCCCTTTGGGGAGACAGAGGGAGAGTTTGCCAGCACACACCAGAGCGCTATATATATACAGGGATAACCTTATATAAGTGTTTTTCCCCTTATAGCTGCTGTATCTTTAATACTGCGCGTAATTAGTGCCCCCCTACTCTTTTTTAACCCTTTCTGTAGTGTAGTGACTGCAGGGGAGAGCCAGGGAGCTTCCCTCCAACGGAGCTGTGAGGGAAAATGGCGCCAGTGTGCTGAGGAGATAGGCTCCGCCCCCTTCTCGGCGGCCTTATCTCCCGTTTTTCTATGTATTCTGGCAGGGGTTAAATTCATCCATATAGCCCAGGAGCTATATGTGATGCATTTTTTGCCATCCAAGGTGTTTTTATTGCGTCTCAGGGCGCCCCCCTCCCCCCCCCCCCCCCAGCGCCCTGCACCCTCAGTGACCGGAGTGTGAAGTGTGCTGAGAGCAATGGCGCACAGCTGCAGTGCTGTGCGCTACCTTGTTGAAGACAGGACGTCTTCTGCCGCCGATTTTCCGGACCTCTTCTGTCTTCTGGCTCTGTAAGGGGGCCGGCGGCGCGGCTCTGGGACCCATCCATGGCTGGGCCTGTGATCGTCCCTCTGGAGCTAATGTCCAGTAGCCTAAGAAGCCCAATCCACTCTGCACGCAGGTGAGTTCGCTTCTTCTCCCCTTAGTCCCTCGATGCAGTGAGCCTGTTGCCAGCAGGTCTCACTGAAAATAAAAAACCTAAAACTAAACTTTTCACTAAGCAGCTCAGGAGAGCCACCTAGTGTGCACCCTTCTCGTTCGGGCACAAAAATCTAACTGAGGCTTGGAGGAGGGTCATAGGGGGAGGAGCCAGTGCACACCAGGTAGTTCTAAAGCTTTACTTTTGTGCCCAGTCTCCTGCGGAGCCGCTATTCCCCATGGTCCTTACGGAGTCCCCAGCATCCACTTAGGACGTTCGAGAAAAATAGTATGTACAGCATCATTTATATAAACAAAAACCCTGCAAAATTAAATATTCAGGCTTACAGACTTTGTAGGTTTGGCAAACTGTTAATGATTTTGCTGTTTTGCAGGCACTCCTGGCGTTGGTAAGACCACTCTTGGCAAAGAGCTTGCAGAGAGAAATGGTCTGACATTTGTTAATGTTGGAGACTTGGCAAAAGAAGGTATAGTAAGTTTAGTACTAGCGGGATGTGGTCAATTTACCTACAATCAAAATCCCGACAAGGTCAAAATACCGACATTTAAAATACAGACAAGGTAAAAGTACCGACATAAAATGTCGACAGGTCAAAAATTTCGACATGAGTTTTTAATTGAAACTGATTTGTCCATACTCTACTATCCCAGTGGACCTGGAGGGGGAATATAATAGTGGGAATATATATAGTCCACTGCTGTCGGAATTTTGATTGTTGGTATTTCATACTAAACCCGTGCTAGCATTGCATTTTATTGTACTATAACGTTGTGAAAGTGTAGATTTTTACATTTAATTATTGTTGCATTTGAAGTGTGTGTTTCGTTGTGTTGATAGTGTCTAGCATTAATATGTATTTATTTTGAAAGGGTAATTTTGTGTCGCGTAGAATAATAAACTGTGTTGGCACCTGTAATGGCACAAAGATGCCATGGGTACGCATGACTGGCAAATAACGTAAGACAGAACACCACTATCTCACAGGTGATTTGTCATTTGAAAAAAGTAAATGCTAGGGAAATCATTGCGTTCTGAAGTAATGATATGCTCACCAACAGTCAAACTGAAATCAATGGGGAACACTATTTATCTGTCACAGAAAAGCGACTTGCTGTGTCAAAATACTCTAGGGGGCATATTTACTAAAGAGTTGGATTTTAGAAAGGTGGATGCTGCCCATAGCATCAGATTCTACTTATCTATCTAGCATCTCCGAGAACAGTGGTTCCCAAACTTAGACCTCAAGGACCCCCAACAGTTCATGTTTTCAGGTCACCTAGCAGGTGCACAGGTGTATTCATTACTCACTGACATTTTAAAAGATCCACAGGTAGAGATAATTATTTCACTTGTGTTTCTGTGAGGAGCGTAAAGCGGCTAAGCCTGACTAAACTGCTGGTAGCAATTGTGATAAGTACTGTTTAGGTGGCCAAACAGGTCACTGTTCGCACATTTCACCCCCAGTGGGTGCGAACTGAAATGCAGACGCCGGCAGCCATCGTGCCTATACAGAGCTACAATTGAATAGCTCCATTTGGGTGCCATCTAGTGGCTGCCGGTGGGATAAAATCTCGCCCTACAAGTTGTTCAGTTAATTACAATTTATGATGGTAAGAGCATGTTTCCTTCTTGTTGTAGGTAACTTGTATGAGGGTTATGATGAAGTATATAGTTGTCCTGTTCTTGATGAAGACAGAGTAAGTTGTTTTTTTATCACTTCAATGAAAAAAAAATATTGTGCAAGTGTATACAGTATATTGTCACAGACTTGCATACAGTGAAACATGGAAAATTTTAACTGAACTGTTATGTAGGTGATAATACAGCATTCGAGTTACCACTTTAAATTTAGTGCGGGGGTGGGGGGCGCTAAACCCATAAACAATAGCAGCTGTACAGGAGGAATGACAGATGTCACCAGTAATGACCATGTGATTCAAATGTTTCTAGCGATGAAAATAATTTTCTGTAACCACAATATAGACACACTAATGATAAACTATAGTTATGAGTATGTTTATTCTTGTACTTTTACTACCAAACCTGGGGACCACAGATCTGTGCCTATGAATACTTCTTATGTAGCCCTAGTAAAGGGACCTGGTATATGCTGGGTGACCTCGTTGTCTACCGCCTGCTCCGTTCCAAAATATCAATTCTATTGTTTCATGATAAATATGCTGTCAGAATATATACCCTAATTAATCATTCTAGAAGAAATTATTTCAATCTTTGAAAGCCAATGTAAAGCTATAAACCTGTATATAACAGCAGTGTATGCAGTGAGGTAATGTGGGCTGTGTCACACTCTTGTATTTTAATTTTACTGTGATATATAATAATTCTCCAAAGTGGAGTTGAGTGCTGGTATATTTTTTTTTAGCACCTGCTTTGTGTCTGTACAGTATAGTGGGTTCCTTTTTCAGCAGTTTTCTTGTCTGGTAGGTGATTGATGAGCTGGAGGACAGCATGAGTGAAGGTGGAGTCATTGTAGACTATCATGGTTGTGACTTTTTCCCTGAGAGATGGTTCCACATAGTGTTTGTCCTAAGAACAGAAAATTCCTTGCTCTATGAGAGATTAGAGAGCAGGTAAGCACATAACTGTCCTTATTATACTGAAGGGTAAAATACTCAGGGCTCTGTTGAAGAAAGAGCCATAATAGAGCTTACTAAAAGGGGTTATGACATCCATTTTGTATTCAGTAAACAGCGATAAGCTTAGCTTACTACGGTTACTGACTGTACTGCATATGATGTCTAGGCTTTGCGGTGTTCCTTCTGGGTTGAAGCACAGTGCAGGCGGCTATTGTGCATGTGCACTTGTTAACAATCCGCTGCCGGGAGCACGGCAGAGGACACCGCCAAGGAGAAGGACGCTGCTAGACCTTGCCGGATATTTTAGATACCGGTGGAATATTTGCATGTATCATTGTAATACTAAACTAAATAAGCCATCGGAATTTAGTATTGTTATTAAATGTAGCCCTCAGAGGAAACTGTGCGCCTGAGCACCACAGGAAATTTACAGATTTATCCTCCTACATCTAGCCTAAATATGCCACATAGCAGGAGATACCTGGCACGACTGAGCCATCCTGTCCTGTGCAACTCTGCTAGCGTTTGGCATCTTACCGCAGCCCAGTATTCCCACTTGGGTGTGGGGTCCATGCCACCACCCGAGTTCGAATGTAACATGTGGGGTGTGAAACTTGCCACCAGGCCCGAAGCATGGTGAGTGCACTCGCCGCTGGGATGCCGCTGTCTGTATACTGACAGCCGGCATCCCGTCTGCCGGGGTCACATATGTATTTCCTGCAGTCTTATATTGGAGTGTTAATTCTTGACACCTGTACACCAGTCTGGTATTTGACAGTGCACCCCTCTTGACCTAAATCTTATCGTTTAGGGGATACAAGGAGAAAAAACTACAGGATAACCTCCAGTGTGAGATCTTCCAGACTATTTACGAAGAGGCTGTAGAGTCCTATCGAAAAGAAATAGTTCACCAGCTGCCCAGTAACACACCAGAGGACCTGGAGCAAAACCTGGAGCAGATTTCTCAGTGGATTGAACAATGGATAAAAGATAACAATTGAAATAGCAGAGTGATCTTTCACTTTTATTAGGAGTGGTATCCGCCACATTAGAACATGCTCTGAAGTGTGTAGCGGTCGGTTTATAGTATTTACGGTCATCATATAAAGTGATTCAGTTGAACCCAATGTACATACTGTAAATGGCTAAAATTATTAAATATAGATTTGTATGCGAAGACTGTTGCTGGAAGAATGATGCCAGACACATTATGTCTTTAGACTTTTTATAGTATTTTCTTAGATATGCTTCTATAAAGTCGGCTGTCTGTAGCTGCTGTGACAAATAATAATGAGCCTCTATGGGGCAAATTTCTACATAAGAACACGTGATAATATCTGTATGTATCTAGAATCTAAACTTTTCATGGATGATCTGAGACTTGACCCCTAAGGCTGTATTTGCAAAGCGGCTGTTTTTCAAAACCAACGTTTATAGGTGAATTGCCTGTGTTACGATGACAATAGAATATCTTAAATGGAAGGGTTTTACGTTCACTATTATTGCAGTTTTAAATCCTGTGGGCAAAAAAATCTACAATTGGTGGAATTTAAATACAGTCCTTTTAATAAAAGACTTAGTAGTATTTTATTACAAGACGTGTGTAAAGAAAGAAATAGGCAGTACGTTCTGCACATTAGGCTTACTTGGTTAGGTACACTTTGCACAGGAAAGCATGTGACTTTCCGGGCAGTGGGTAAGGGACCCACTCGCAGCCGTATCATTCAATTTCAAATATCCACAACATAAGACTACTGGATTTGGACTTCTGTTGGCCCCCATTATTCCACCAAATTGAAGTGATTAACAACCTGATTCAAAGATTTATAGTAAAATCGCAGCCACTGCATCTTTGTACGCAGCGGCTGTGCTAAAATATGCAAAATTCGCATTGGGTGTCCTTTAAGAGCCAGCTTCTGTGACCCGAAGATGCAGCACTGGATTCTGTGTGAATATCGGGTGGCCATAGGGCAAAACCACACTGCCATGGCCAGCAAAGCTGCATCTGAGGACACTTCTATTTGCTTCGGCACACCCAGAAAACTGGGGCGACATGCACTTTTCTTGGCCTTCCCTGTCACCGCCATCGGCATGTAAATCAGTAGCAAGATCAGATCTGCACAGTGCGACTCCTGCACATGTGACGAGATCAAGAGATCAGAGATTTGCAAGATTTTATTTTTTTGTAGATTATAAATTTGGTATCTTTTTGAATTACAGAAAATAAATCTAGGAATTTCCTAGTCCCCAAACAATCTGGATAATTTTAAGTGATTAAATTTCATATAATCATTTTATTTGAATTACCATTAAATAATGCTATTTAAAATATATATTTGTAAAGCTTAATGCACCACTAAATTCACCAACACTCATGGGTATAAATGAACATAGGGGGTGATTCAGACCTGATCGCACGCAGGCGTTTTTTTGCAGTGCTGCGATCAGGTAGTTACCGCCTACAGGGGGAAGGGGTAAACGCTGTGCAGGTGTGCGATCACTTGTGCAGAGAGCTGCACAAACAAAAGTCAGACGCGCCTGCGCATTGCGGAGCATGCGCAGTTTAGACCCAATCGCACTGCTGCCAAAAAAGCTAGCGTGCGATCGGGTCTGAATGACCCCCATATTTGCTCTAATTCCGTGGCTTACACCAGTTACCAGCTACATCAGTGGTTCATAAACTCTGTCCTCAAGGTGCCCTAAAGGCCCCCATACATCAGTAATCTGTTGGGGAAATTTGATGTTTTCCAGATGATAGTGCAAATAAATCTGCAATGTATGGTGTTCACAGATGGAAGAATCAGACCACAAAATTATTGGGTTTGTTAAATCAGGTTGTCTAACATGTTGGATATCACAGATCAATTGGGGCTGCAGATTGCTAGCCCGTACACGCAGCACGATGCACCAATTTATCGTTAGCTATATTGTCCATCAGCTGTGCTGCAGGGCCGCCGCGATATGTCTGTGAACAACGGCGTTCAGACATTATTCGTACACACTAGCCGACGGGCAAGCAATATATCTGCTATTCAATAGAACGGCCGATATATCTGCCAGTGTGTACCCAGCATAAGGTAACAATCAGCAGATTTGCAGACCGTTTCTAGTAAACTGATGAGTCTTTCATGATTGGCAGATCTGTATTTGCTGAATGATCTGCAAATCACTGAAAATATCTAATGTCTGGGTGCAGATTGGTGGTTTGGGGAATGTTTTTAAATCTGCCAAAAAATTTCAGAATCTGCAAAATGTTTTTTGTGATTGTTGATGAATGGGGGCAGGTCTTTAAGGGGGTTCACTACAATATGCCGGCGGTCGGGCTCCCGGCGACCAGCATACCGGCGCCGGGAGCCCGACCGCCGGCTTACCGACAGTGTGGCGAGCGCAAATGAGCCCCTTGTGGGCTCGCTGCGCTCGCCACGCTTTGGGCACGGTGGCGCGCCACGCTATTTTATTCTCCCTCCAGGGGGGTCGTGGACTCCCACGAGGGAGAATAAGTGTCGGTATGCCGGCGGTCGGGATCCCGGCGCCGGTATACTGTGCGCCGGGATCCCGTCAGTCGGCATACTGAAGACCACCCCTTTAAAGATCTCCATAGCTGAGCACTGATGGTTAAATATAATTAACTGAGGTACTGATGAAGTCACCTGTGCCCAAGCATGGTTATCCTTAAAGCCTGGACCATTAGGGTGCCTTGAGGATCCTCAGAGCTACACAGTTGCCCAGCTCTTATATTAGAAACAAGCCACTAAAACCATACTGCCAATTAGTCTCTGTAGGGAATTGTCTGTGTGAGCTGCTTTAGCCAGATCTGTCTTCAGAGGCGTTTTACAGATGACATATTGTTGATTACTTTAAAATCTGTGACAAAATGAGTTACTTGTCAACTATTTTATGGCTTGCTACATGTTTGTACAGGTTGAGTATCCCTTATCCAAAATTCTAAATCCCACATTTTTGGGTCCCCAACTGAGATAAGGAGATATATATAGATATATATAGATATATATATATATATATATATATATATATATATATATATATATATATTCTATATTGTGTGTGTATATATATATATATATATATATATAGATATATAATATACGTATATATGTGTCATTATCTCAGTAGGGGAACAAAAAATGTGTGATTTTGAATTTTCGATAAGGGATACTCAACCTGTATATGTATTGTATTTGTTGTGTAAACAGGAAACCTGTCCATGTACAGCTTTAATGGTTTTCGGGAATTAACGAGCCAAAGCCAACAAATTAAACTAGCCGATTCGGAGAATAGTAAGCTAAAAATGATTGATTAGAAATGTGCATGTTGCTGTAAGAAATGACTAGAACACTGTTGTTTGGTATAGCAGAATGTACTGATTATTCATGTGTCACGTGAAATTGACAATAACCCTCCATACAAGTGACCTTATTAGCAGGGCAACACAAAGTCTTGTAGGAGCATGGTCCCTGCATCTGGATAGCAGGGTTCCTGGACTGGCACCCTGCTGATGCTCCAGGTATGTGCTGTGGAGGTGCTGGAGCATCCGGAGGTCTACACTTTCTCCTGCCGGTGGCCCCTCTCCCAGACATGATGTCACATGTTTGGCATGGGGCTGGCACAGGACATCTGGGAACCCTGCTGTGGTGCGGTCCATTAAGGCCCCCATACACAGGTCCGATTTGACCTGTTTTCATCCGATTCCTGCGGATCGGGCCGATATATCGAATGAAAACAGGCCAAATAGGATGTGTTTGACATCCAATCCGATGCGTGTTCCCGTGCGCATCGGATCGGAGCCTGGAGATCTTATGTGCAGCACATATGATCTGTCTGAATCGGATGCATCAGTGACACATCGCGGGTGCTCCGATCAGGTGCGACTTTGGAATCCTTTAGCATCTGGTTATGCAGCAGCATGTTTCACACGTGTATTATGGTATATTTTGTGCTTAGAATGTGTAATTTCTCTGTACCATAATTATTTTTCTCTATAAATTTACCTGCAGATAACGTGTTAAATGTCACATAATAAAAATAAAAAATGGTAAAAACTGTTTCTGTTTACATAGTGTTGTGTTAGAATTTATTTTTATAGGTTGCACTAGTATTTATGTGCTGTATATTACATAGAAATAAAACATTAGAATTTATTTACATATATGGCTCAAAATATACATTGAGCTTGTTTATATACCAATAGGGATTCTTATATACCAATAGGGTATCCCTTGTAGCACTGGTGGGCACCAGAAGAAGATGTCACTAATCTGTTCTAGGTTACTCTGCATCATAGGCTGAGTGAGTGAATACACTGCTCCTAAGCTGTGCATATTCCACTTTTGGTGCCCACACATGATGCGATTCTCACATGCTATTTGATCTTTTAAGTTCAAATAGCATCGCGTCTGGTTCAAATTGCACCGTGCGTATTGTCCCATGCAATGCACGCTCCAATCTAGTCAATATCGCAAGGCAAAATAGTATGTGCAGGCAGGTATTTCCGAACTACATCGCATACATTACATATTGTAGTGTAGTCAAATTCGGGTGTAGTTCAAATCGCATAGCACACATTGTATAGCTCAAATCGCACCTAGCACACTGTGTGTGGGCACCATTTGACTAATTCAGAGTCACAAACATCTCCGCTTGTGGCTGAGTAGGTGTAACTGGGCTGCAACTAAGCTTTCGCCCCTGCTGTAAATCTACTGCGGGAGTGTGGGGAATTTTGTGAGCAGTGAGGTGGTGTGCGTATGCAGAGGCCACAAAGGATAGGGATGAAGTAATGCTGATATTGCTGACAGCTACTTCACAAGCACACAATGCCAACCAATTGTCCTAGAGCCTGAGTGACCGATATACCTAGCCTAAATACAGCATGCAGCAGAGGACACTTGGTGCAAGCCAGCGTCACGGGGTGTGGCGTAGCGACTTTTTCTCATTTGTAATGCGCACACCGTGAAACACCGCTCAATTTGTACCAGAGACACTGGCTATGACTTTACCACACAGGCGTTACTTTAAAATACTGTTTGTCACAGATGAAGCACAATGGAACTTGCCATGAAAACAAGCCATGGCCGCTGCATCGTAGCAGTTTGTACAGATATCTCACAGTTCTTCTTACCTGTGGCAGTGGCTAATCATGGCACATTTGCCGTGATTAGTGTGCCCATGGATGTGCGGGTGCACGCTCCAGCTGGTGTGTTGCATGCTTGTACAAAAAAAAAAAAATCACACCCGGCAATATAGATGACACGTACAGATTCTGACTCATACACACACATGTACAATGTTGTGCATTAATCCATGCAACCTTTTGAATTTGTTTTGATACAGACCTCTGCGTTTGAGATGCACATTCAAGCAAAACAATTGATTGGCAGAGTGGCATTGGAGCTGGCACGCCGAGAAGGGCTATTTGGCTTGTCTGCAGCAACAGTGTATGAGGATGCTTCTGTACACACACACGCACACACATGCACATTGTAATTTTAGAAGGCACTCACCAGGCTTTTTGCAGCTAAAAACCATCAGCTTTGTTCATATAGTTTCCATAGTAGCACAGGGCAAGTCGATATATTTCAGTCCTTGTCATAAACCTTTGTCAAGATGTCCACATTATTACATTTCCAGCACATAAGTGGGTAAAGAACCCCCATAATCTCAGTGTTAACCAGATGCCAGCAGTCGGAAATACGACACTGGGTTGGTTAGGATTAGGCTGTAGGGAAGGGAGTGTTAGGTTGGGGTTAGACTGTTGGGAAGGGACAGTTTGGGTTAGGCTACGGGGGGAGGGTAAGGTTTAGTCACCACTGGGGAGGCATAGGGTTAGGCTGTGGGGTGGGGAAGGTTAGGGTTAAGCTGCTGGAAGGGAGGGTAAGTGCGGAGGGTAAACATACTTGCCCAACTCTCCGCTTCGGGATGCCACTGTTGGCCATATGACTGCCGGCATATCATACGTATTCTGTGTTTACACCTGTACACATTAATAATACATGTATGGTCAGTCCTAACGCTATGTAACCTGCTTAAAGGTGCTTTTACCTGTCCCTAGTTGGACCCTACATCAAGTGTATCTACTTGTAGACATCTTATCCACTTCACAGCACAGCATTTTCTCTTGCGTCCTAGAGGATGCTGGGGTCCATTTTAGTACCATGGGGTATAGACGGTTCCGCAGGAGCCTTCGGCACTTTAAGACTTGTCAACAGTGTGAACTGGCTCCTACCTCTATGCCCCTCCTCCAGACCTCAGTTTAGAAAATGTGCCCAGGAGACTGGATGCACACTAGTGGAGCTCTACAGAGCTTTGCTGGAAAAATACTTTTAGGTTTTCTCTATCGTCCTAGTGGATGCTGGGGTTCCTGAAAGGACCATGGGGAATAGCGGCTCCGCAGGAGACAGGGCACAAAAGTAAAGCTTTCCGATCAGGTGGTGTGCACTGGCTCCTCCCCCTATGACCCTCCTCCAAGCCAGTTAGATTTTTGTGCCCGGCCGAGAAGGGTGCAATCTAGGTGGCTCTCCTAAAGAGCTGCTTAGAAAAAAGTTTAGCTTAGGTTTTTTATTTTACAGTGAGTCCTGCTGGCAACAGGATCACTGCAACGAGGGACTTAGGGGAGAAGAAGTGAACTCACCTGCGTGCAGGATGGATTGGCTTCTTGGCTACTGGACATCAGCTCCAGAGGGACGATCACAGGTACAGCCTGGATGGTCACCGGAGCCTTGCCGCCGGCCCCCTTGCAGATGCTGAAGTAAGAAGAGGTCCAGAATCGGCGGCAGAAGACTCCTCAGTCTTCTAAAGGTAGCGCACAGCACTGCAGCTGTGCGCCATTTTCCACTCAGCACACTTCACACGGCAGTCGCTGAGGGTGCAGGGCGCTGGGAGGGGGGCGCCCTGGGAGGCAAATGAATACCTATTTTGGCTAAAAATACCTCACATATAGCCTCCGGAGGCTATATGGAGATATTTAACCCCTGCCAGAATCCGTTAAGAGCGGGAGACGAGGCCGCCGAAAAAGGGGCGGGGCCTATCTCCTCAGCACACAGCGCCATTTTCCCTCACAGAAAGGCTGGAGGGAAGGCTCCCAGGCTCTCCCCTGCACTGCACTACAGAAACAGGGTTAAAACAGAGAGGGGGGGCACTAATTTGGCGTTAGAAATATATAAAAAAGATGCTATAAGGGAAAACACTTATATAAGGTTGTCCCTATATAATTATAGCGTTTTTGGTGTGTGCTGGTAAACTCTCCCTCTGTCTCTCCAAAGGGCTAGTGGGTCCTGTCCTCTATCAGAGCATTCCCTGTGTGTGTGCTGTGTGTCGGTACGTGTGTGTCGACATGTATGAGGACGATGTTGGTGAGGAGGCGGAGCAATTGCCTGTAATGGTGATGTCACTCTCTAGGGAGTCGACACCGGAATGGATGGCTTATTTAGGGAATTACGTGATAATGTCAACACGCTGCAAGGTCGGTTGACGACATGAGACGGCCGACAAACAATTAGTACCGGTCCAGACGTCTCAAAAACACCGTCAGGGGTTTTAAAACGCCTGTTTACTTTAGTCGGTCGACACAGACACAGACAGGGACACTGAATCCAGTGTCGACGGTGAATAAACAAACGTATTCCTTATTAGAGCCACACGTTAAAGGCAATGAAGGAGGTGTTACATATTTCTGATACTACAAGTACCACAAAAGAGGGTATTATGTGGGATGTGAAAAAACTACCGTAGTTTTTCCTGAATCAGATAAATTAAATAAAGTGTGTGATGATGCGTGGGTTCCCCCCGATAGAAAATTATGGGCGGTATACCCTTTCCCGCCAGAAGTTAGGGCGCGTTGGGAAACACCCCTTAGGGTGGATAAGGCGCTCACACGCTTATCAAAACAAGTGGCGGTACCGTCTATAGATAGGGCCGTCCTCAAGGACCAGCTGACAGGAGGCTGGAAAATATCATAAAAAGTATATACACACATACTGGTGTTATACTGCGACCAGCGATCGCCTCAGCCTGGATGTGCAGAGCTGGGGTGGCTTGGTCGGATTCCCTGACTAAAAATATTGATACCCTTGACAGGGACAGTTTTTTATTGACTATAGAGCATTTAAAGGATGCATTTCTATATATGCGAGATGCACAGAGGGATATTTGCACTCTGGCATCAAGAGTAAATGCGATGTCCATATCTGCCAGAAGATGTTATGGACACGACAGTGGTCAGGTGATGCAGATTCCAAACGGCACAAAGGTGTATTGCCGTATAAAGGAAGAGGAGTTATTTGGGGTCGGTCCATCGGACCTGGTGGCCACGGCAACTGCTGGAAAATCCGCCGTTTTTACCCTAAGTCACATCTCTGCAGAAAAAGACACCGTCTTTTCAGCCTCAGTCCTTTCGTCCCTATAAGATCATATCTGCCCAGGGATAGAGGAAAGGGAAGAAGACTGCAGCAGGCAGCCCATTCCCAGGAACAGAAGCGTTCCACCGCTTCTGACAAGTTCTCAGCATGGCGCTGAGACCGTACAGGACCCCTGGATCCTACAAGTAGTATCCCAGGGGTACAGATTGGAATGTCGAGACGTTTCCCCTTCGCAGGCTCCTGAAGTCTGCTTTACCAAGGTCTCCCTCCGACAAGGAGGCAGTATGGGAAAAAAATTCACAAGCTGTATTCCCAGCAGGTGATAATTAAATTACCCCTCCTACTACAAGAAAAGGGGTATTATTCCACACTATATTGTGGTACTGAAGCCAGAAGGCTAGGTGAGACTTATTCTAAAAATTTTTTGAACACTTACAAAGGTTCAAATCAAGATGGAGTCACTCAGAGCAGTGATAACGAACCAGGAAGAAGGGGACTATATAGTGTCCCGGGACATCAGGGATGCTTACCTCTATGTCCCAAATTTGCCCTTCTCACTAAGGGTACCTCAGGTTCGTGGTGCAGAACTGTCACTATCAGTTTCAGACGCTGCCGTTTGGATTGTCCACGGCACCCCGGGTCTTTACCAAGGTAATGGCCGAAATGATGATTCTTCTTCGAAGAAAAGGCGTCTTAATTATCC
Organism: Pseudophryne corroboree; assembly: GCF_028390025.1. Classification (NCBI taxonomy): domain Eukaryota; kingdom Metazoa; phylum Chordata; class Amphibia; order Anura; family Myobatrachidae; genus Pseudophryne; species Pseudophryne corroboree. The sequence goes on along the minus strand of NC_086444.1, from coordinate 173,262,324 downwards.
CTTACTTGGACGTTCTCCTGATAAGGGCATAGTCCAGGGAACAGTTGGAGGTCGGAGTAGCACTATCTCGGATACTGCTACAACAGCACGGGTGGATTCTAAATATTCCAAAATCGCAGCTGATCCCGACGACACGTCTGCTGTGCCTAGGGATGATTCTGGACACAGTCCAGAAAAAGGTGTTTCTCCCGGAAGAGAAAGCCAGGGAGTTATCCGAGCTAGTCAGGAACCTCCTAAAAACAGTGCATCATTGCACAAGGGTCCTGGTAAAAATGGTGGCTTCCTACGAAGCAATTCCATTCGGCAGATTTCACGCAAGAACTTTTCAGTGGGATCTGCTGGACAAATGGTCCGGATCGCATCTTCAGATGCATCAGCGGATAACCCTATATCCAAGGACAAGGGTGTCTCTCCTGTGGTGGTTATAGAGTGCTCATCTTCTAGAGGGCCGCAGATTCGGCATTCAGGATTGGATGCTGGTGACCACGGAGCCCAGCCCGAGAGGCTGGGGAGCAGTCACACAAGGAAAAAATTTCCAGGGAGTGTGATCAAGTCTGGAGACTTTTCTCCACATAAATATACTGGAGCTAAGGGTAAATTTATAATGCTCTAAGCTTAGCAAGACCTCTGCTTCAAGGTCAGCCGGTATTGATCCAGTGGGAAAAACATCACGGCAGTCGCCCACGTAAACAGACAGGGCGACACAAGAAGCAGGAGGGCAATGGCAAAAACTGCAAGGACTTTTCGCTGGGCGGAAAATCATGTGATAGCACTGTCAGCAGTGTTTCATCCCGGGAATGGAAACTGGGAAGCAGACTTCCTCAGCAGGCACGACCTCCACCCGGGAGAGTGGAAACTTCATCGGGAAGTTTTTTCCACATGATTGTAAACCGTTGGGAAATACCAAGGTGGACATGATGGCGTCCCGTCTGACCAAAAAACGGGACAGGTATTGCGCCAGGTCAAGAGACCCTCAGGCAATAGCTGTGGACGTTCTGGTAACACCGTGGGTGTACCAGTCGGTGTATGTGTTCCCTCCTCTGCTTCTCATACCTAAGGTGCTGAGAATTATAAGACGTAGAGGAGTAAGAACTATACTCATGGCTCCGGATTGGCCAAGAAGGACTTGGTACCCGGAACTTCAAGAGATGCTTACAGAGGTCTTATGGCCTCTGCCGCTAAGAAGGGACTTGCTTCAGCAAGTACCGTGTCTGTTCCAAGACTTACCGCAGCTGCGTTTGTCGGCATGGCGGTGGAAAGCCGGATCCTAAGGGAAAAAGGCATTCCGGAAGAGGTCATTCCTACCCTGGTCAAAGCCAGAAAGGAGGTGACCGCACAACATTATCACCACATGTGGCGAAAATATGTTGCGTGGTGTGAGGCCAGGAAGGCCCCACAAAGAAATTTCAACTCGGTCGTTTCCTGCATTTCCTGCAAACAGGAGTGTCTATGGGCCTCAAATTGGGGTCCATTAAGGTTCAAATTTCGGCCCTGTCGATTTTCTTCCAGAAAGAATTGGCTTCAGTTCCTGAAGTCCAGAAGTTTGTCAAGGGAGTATTGCATATACAACCCCCTTTTGTGCCTCCAGTGGCACTGTGGGATCTCAACGTAGTTCTGGGATTCCTCAAATCACATTGGTTTAAAACCAGTCAAATCTGTGGATTTGAAGCATCTCACTTGAAAAGTGACCATGCTCTTGGCCCTGGCCTGGACCAGGCGAGTGTCAAATTGGTGGTTTTTTCTCAAAAAAGCCCATATCTGTTTGTCCATTCGGACAGGGCAGAGCTGCGGACTCGTCCCCAGTTCTCTCCCTAAGGTGGTGTCAGTGTTTCACCTGAACCAGCTTATTGTGGTGCCTTGCACCTACTAGGGACTTGGAGGACTCCAAGTTGCTAGATGTTGTCAGGGCCCTGAAAATATGTTCCAGGACGGCTGGAGTCAGGAAAACTGACTTGCTGTTATCCTGTATGCACCCAACAAACTGGGTGCTCTTGCTTCTAAGCAGACTATTGCTAGTTGGATGTGTAATACAATTCAGCTTGCACATTCTGTGGCAGGCCTGCCACAGCCAAAATATGTAAATGCCCATTCCACAAGGAAGGTGGGCTCATCTTGGGCGGCTGCCCGAGGGGTCTCGGTTTTACAACTTTGCCGAGCAGCTACTTGGTCAGGGGCAAACACGTTTGCTAAATTCTACAAATTTGATACCCTGGCTAAGGAGGACCTGGAGTTCTCTCATTCGGTGCTGCAGAGTCATCCGCACTCTCCCGCCCGTTTGGGAGCTTTGGTATAATCCCCATGGTCCTTTCAGGAACCCCAGCATCCACTAGGACGATAGAGAAAATAAGAATTTACTTACCGATAATTCTATTTCTCGGAGTCCGTAGTGGATGCTGGGCGCCCATCCCAAGTGCGGATTATCTGCAATACTTGTACATAGTTACAAAAATCGGGTTATTATTGTTGTGAGCCATCTTTTCAGAGGCTCCGCTGTTATCATACTGTTAACTGGGTTTGGATCACAAGTTGTACGGTGTGATTGGTGTGGCTGGTATGAGTCTTACCCGGGATTCAAAATTCCTCCCTTATTGTGTACGCTCGTCCGGGCACAGTACCTAACTGGCTTGGAGGAGGGTCATAGGGGGAGGAGCCAGTGCACACCACCTGATCGGAAAGCTTTACTTTTGTGCCCTGTCTCCTGCGGAGCCGCTATTCCCCATGGTCCTTTCAGGAACCCCAGCATCCACTACGGACTCCGAGAAATAGAATTATCGGTAAGTAAATTCTTATTTTCTCTAACGTCCTAGAGGATGCTGGGGTCCACATTAGTACCATGGGGTCTAGATGGGTCCACCAGGAGCCATTGGCACTTTAAGAGTTTGAGAATGTGGGCTGGCTCCTCCCTCTATGCCCCTCCTACCAGACTCAGTTTAGAAATTGCCGGTCACAGCTAGGGGAGCTCTCCTGAGCTTTCCTGGGAAAAGTTTAGTTTAGAGTTTTGTATTTTACAGGGAGACTGCTGGCAACAGCCTCCCTGCAGCATGGGACTAAGGGGGGGAGCAGTGTCCGCCCTGCGGGGTCTGAGCCACTGACTCCGCTGACTGGACACTGAGCTCCAGAGGGGGCTGATCGGTCCCCGCCGCAGGGACACCGCTCACCCCAGCAGCATGCCGCCGACCCCTTACAAAGCTGAAGAAAGTGGAGTGTTAGTCACTGATCCCCCTAACAAGCGGTGGGCCGGTGTGAAGATGGCGGCAACAGGGGAGGGAGCACGGTATTACCGCGCTCCTGGATGGTTACCAGAGGCACACTGTGCGGCGCTGTAAGGGGCGCCCTGGGCCAGCGCTTACCCTTCCCACTTGGTCAGCAAGCCTATCGGGCCCCTGGGATCCAGCCAGCATAACTCCTCAGACCAAGATTTGAAAACTGCTGAGCGGGAAGACAACGCTGGGAAGGGGGCGGAGCTTCTCTTCAGAGCGGACCTGCCGCGTTCCAGCGCCATTTTTCTCCATGCTGCATGCTGAAGGAAGATCTTCATCCACTCCACAGCAGCTCCAGTTACTGTACGGTACCAGGGGTTGTAGTAGGGAGGGGAGGCTGAATACTTGACTGTGTGTCCTATTAAGGAGCACAAGTCAGCACTGGTAAGAGGTGTCTCTTAGTATAGGAAGCGCTGGTGTGGGTTGGCTCCAGTCTCTGTCTCTCTCTTGCCATTCTTGGGGGGGGGGGGACTCTGTCCTACCCCATCCTGTGTGTGTGTGGTGGTCACTAGCAGCAATGTCCAAGGATACTGTTTCTTATGCTGCTGAGGATTTATCCTCCCAGGATGGTCCCATTCCATGCAATCAGGTTAGCACAGGTTCCAGCAAGGGAACCAGAGTGGTTTTCCTCTATCAGGACTTGGATGTCCCAGATTGCTGACAGGGTTACCAGTAATGAGTCGGTAACCCAGGTATTACAGTCCTCTATGGCTGTGTGGCCCTTGTCGGGTACCCCGGGTCTCCCCGCTACATATCCCTACAAACGTGCGCTTGTGCAGGTAACACAAGATGACACAGATACCGATTCTGACACTACAGATGGTGACGGGGATGTGTTGCGGGGGTCAGCATCTCTTGCAAGGGGGGTGCGGCTGTTGATAGAGGCGACCAGGGATGTGTTAAACGTTAATGATACCACACCTGAGCATGTTGAGGAGGCTTTCTTCACTGAAAACAAGAAAGCTTCGCTAACGTTCCCTGCATCAAAAGAGCTGAATGCTATATTTGAGAAGGCCTGGGTGAACCCTGAAAAGAAGTTTCAGATCCCTAAAAGGGTTCTGGTAGCTTTTCCTTTCCCTGAGGAGGACAGGAAAAAATGGGAAAACCCGCCAATCGTTGATGCTTCTGTATCTAGACTCTCAAAGAAGGTGGTTTTGCCGGTACCGGGATCTACCGCCTTAAAGGAGCCAGCAGATAGGAAAATTGATAATACTCTGAAATCAGTGTACACTGCTTCAGGGGCCATATTACATCCCACTATTGCCAATGCGTGGATTGCTAAGGCTATAATGAAATGGTCGGCTGCCTTGATGGAGGATTTGGATACGATGGATAGGGATTACGTTGCATTATATTTGCGTAACATTCATGATTCTGCAGGTTTCATGGTGAAATCTATGAAGGACCTGGGTTCCATGGCTGCAGGAATTTCTTCCATGTCTGTCTCAGCCCGTCGGGGACTGTGGCTCCGCCAGTGGTCGGCCAACACGGAATCCAGAAAAAGGGTGGAGTCGCTGCCCTATACAGGTCAAGCTCTCTTTGGGGAAGCCCTAGACGCGTGGATATCTACCGCTACTGCGGGTAAGTCTCCGCATCTTCCCTCAGCAGCTCCTGCTCCGAAGAGGTCCTTCTTTGGGAAAGGCTCTGATGGCCGCAGAAATCTACGCAATAGTAATAGGAATGTCCAGAAAGGCACATGCTTCAACTGACAATTTAGGAAGAGGTACTGTCGCCAGATATTGGGACAGCTCCTGTTCACAGCAATACAGCCTGGATCTATATACCTTCTTATAAAAAGACAGGAAAACATGTGCAACATCAGGCGTTGTAGTAACAGTAATACCAGCAGGGTCAACCAGTTGTGTGACAACAGTCCCTGGGCGGTCATAATGAACTAAGTGGGCCATCAGGCCTGTCCGCATGCACATGGAATTTACACGAAATATAAGGCTTCGGGAATTTTTATCTGCCAAGTGGGCCAACCGGGCCGATTGAGCCAATCGCCAGCTAGCCTTGGTGGTGAGAGAACCATCCCTAAGGTACTGCATCTCTAACTTCCCAAAGTCAGATTCTAAATCTTTCTCAGTGCGCCGCCATGATGATTTAATGGCAGCAACACTTCTAATAAATTTGCCTTGTAAGAAGACTTTAAATGAATACTATACAACATCCACGTGGGCAGAACCAATGTTAGTGTTAAAATAACCCTCCCATTGTCCAATCAAATCGGCATTAGCACTTATCTGAGCTAGCCAGGACGGATGCAGTTTCCAGTAAGAGTGACCCCTTTGGCATTCAACAGTGAGTGATAGCAATAAAGGTGAATGGTCAGAGATCCCCCTAGCCTCATAATGGATATCAGTAATTCTGGAAAGAAGTGAAGGGGACACTAAGGACAGGACGATTTTGGAGAAAGAGCCATGTGTCCTAGAAAAGCAAGAGAATTTCTGTAGCAGCGTGTTACCAGTTCTCCATGCGTCTACCCATCCTAAACTGTTGATATTTCCTGCAAATTTTGAGGTGCCACCGCTAGTAGTAGAGGTGGGGGGTGATCTCCATTTGTCAAGGGAAAAGTCTAGGAGGTTATTAAAGTCACCCAGGCAGATAACAGGAGTACAGGGAGAAGAAGTTTTAAAGGTGGCCGCCTTTTGTAAAACATTGTACGAAAAAGGGGGGAGGGGACATATACAGCCAATATAAAAGTCGGTTGCGAATACAATTTACAATCTATAAAAACAAATCTACTATAGGGATCCGTCTGCAGGGATAGCAATTCAAATTGTACCATTTTTTTTTAAATTTAAACAGATACACCCCGTGAGAATGAAGAGTGTGAGGCATGGTAAGGCCACCCAACCGACGGTCTACGAAGCGATAACAGTCTGCTACACAGGGCCGGCGCTACCACTAGGCAGCTTTAGGCAGCTGCCTAGAGCGCCAGCCACTGGAGGGCGGCACTGATCCCCTTAACAAACAACACAGAAGGATGTCTCTTGTCTGAGAGACATCGAGACATCCTTCCATTTAGATAATGCCGGCAGCAGCTGCAGGCCGCTGGACTTATCAACCCTCCCTCACAAACCCCCCAACCCCTTCCCCACAGGCTAGCATTGTTTTTCATGCAATGAAGTCGCCAGCCCAGACCCGCTATTTAAGCCCCGCCCCTCTCGGCATTTGGCTCCGCCCCCTTTCTACTGACCAGAGCACATTGCAAGGGGGCAGGGCTTCATTAAGTTAGGCACCCGGCCGGCTCCTGTTCCAGTCGTGAACTACTGTACTAGGCTTTCTGCTGTGCTGTTCCTGCTGCTGACCTCAGTGGTAAGTTAAGCATGACGGACGGGGTGTGTGTACAGTCTGACTTGTAATTATTGCTGCCAGTGTACTTATGGGGGTGTATATATACAGTGGTGCAAGTGGGCGGGTACGGGTGGGTACGGCGTACCCGTAAGAATTTAGCCGTGGGTACGCCGTACCCACACCGACGGGCCGCCGCTTCTCTTCCCTCCCTCTGCTGCTCCACGCCGCACCCGCCGTCCCCGCCGCACCGCCGCTGATGTGAGGGGAGGAGAGCGCAGCCTGCGCCTCTCCTTCCCCTCAGTCTCCGGCGGGTGTCTCAGTTTAATTCAGCGCCGATCCGTGAGCCAATCAGAGCATACACACAAACACTAACAAACCCAGCATATAGATGGTCACCTCAGTCTCTGCAGTTCTCCATCCCATCTTTGGAAACACCCTGGCACAAATTCTGCGTTTGCCCTGCACACAGAGCCGTAACTACGCGACAGCGCAGTCGCCCTGAGGGCGCAACTGCCCACTTTCCCTAAAATCATCAGCAGCTCGTAATGTGTAATAAGGGAGACGCTGTCTGCCGTAACGTGTAAAAAGCGGGACGCTGTCTGCCGTAATGAGTAAAAAGGGGGTCACAGTCTGCCGTAATGTGTAATAAGGGGACGCTGTCTGCCGTAATGTGTAACAACGGGACGCTGTCTCCCGTAATGTGTAAAAAGGGGACTCTGTCTGCTGTAATGTGTAAAAAGGGGGATCTGTCCGCCGTAATGTGTAAAAGGGTCTCTACATGGTGTAGTGGCGCTACCTTGTGGCGTAATTTGAATAATGGAGACTACTGTGCACCGTAATAGGAATTGGTATTATTTTGTGGCCACACCCCTTCCCCATGAAGCCACGCCCCTATATATTTTTCCGCATGCCTGCGGCGCGCACTGCCCTTATATTACGTAAGGGGGGCGCCAATGCTGTTTTTTGCACACAGTGCTAAAATGTCTAGTTACGGCACTGCCTGCACATATGACTAAACTGCCATCCTGGCTCTAGGCAGGGCCGGACTGGCCATCTGGCAAATGCCAGAAGGGCCGATGGCCACTTGGGCCGGTCCAGAGGTCACTGAGACACGCTGCAGGCTCAGTCCGGCGGCAGCATGTCTCAGCTGTCAGGAGAGGAGAGCAGAGCTCCCGCAGCGCGGCTGTGTCTGGTGCTGCGGCGGCTTCGTTCAAACCAGCCGCCGGTTCGTGAGCCAATCAGAGCTCGCGGACCGGCAGCCAATCAGAAGCCGCCGGTCCGCGAGCTCTGATTGGCTCACGAACCGGCGGCTGGTTTGAACGAAGCCGCCGCAGCACCAGACACAGCCGCGCTGGCGGGCGCTCTGCTCTCCTGATTCACCCCCGTCCCTCACAGCCCGGAGGAGCAGCAGCAGTGCAGCAGCGGTAAGTAGCTGCACCACTGGCTGCTGTGGGGACAATTGTATATCTGGCACTGTGGGGGCAATTGGCTGGCACTGTGGGGCATTTGTATACCTGGCACTGTGGGGGCAATTGTTTACCTGGCACTGTGGGGGCATTTGTATACCTGGCACTGTGGGGGCAATTGTTTACCTGGCACTGTGGGGGCATTTGTATACCTGGCACTGTGGGGGCAATTGTATACCTGGCACTGTGGGGGCATTTGTATACCTGACACTGTGGGGGCATTTGTATACCTGACACTGTGGGGGCAATTGTTTACCTGGCACTGTGGGGGCAATTGTTTACCTGGCACTGTGGGGGCAATTGTATACCTGGCACTGTGGGGGCAATTGTATACCTGGCACTGTGGGGGCAATTGTTTACCTGGCACTGTGGGGGCATTTGTATACCTGACACTGTGGGGGCATTTGTATACCTGGCACTGTGGGGGCATTTGTATACCTGGCACTGTGGGGGCAATTGTGGATCTGGCACTGCACTATTGGGGGCATATAATGTAAATTTCGGCTCATACTGGGTGCTATAATGTAAATTTCGGCTCATACTGGGTGCTATAATGTGAATTTTGGCTCATACTGTGTGGTATAATGTGAAAGAGGCACCAGTACTAGATAGTATAAGGGGTCCTACTATTGTGGTGCATAATGCGTATAAGGGGTGTATGGTGTGATAAACTACACTGAAGGACATGCCCCCTTTTGAGTGGCCATGCCCCCGCGCACGCTTATTTACAAACTTCACATTTACATACCCCCACTTAAAAATTTCCACTTCAACCACAGGTTGTGTGTATTTTAATAGAAAATGATGTACGCTTGTATGTTGTTAGAATATTAATTATATTTGTAAGAGTATAGACTAATAAGTGGGAGGAGTCAGGAATAGTAAGGGGAGGAGTCACAAAGGTGGGCCTGTGTGCTTCAAAAATGCCAGGGCCTATTTTTAGTCCCAGTCCGGCCCTGGCTCTAGGTGCTGGTCTCAGCGTGGATACAGCATCGGCACTGACAGTCACATGACTGTCGTGTGCTGTGATGTCACCTGCCCGTACAGTAACCTGTTCTCGGGTGGCTCCTCCCTGGCTGTAGTCTCTCCATTCCCTCCTGGTCAGCAATGAATTATCCCACCCCTTTTGTTTCTGGTGCATGTCACCACATTTGGCAACTGCAGCTGCGGATAATGGGAATTTTGTGAATCCCGTATTAATACACGTAACTGACTGGCATGCCTATGCCCAGCTAGCAGAGGGACCACAAGTATCCAGCAGTAGAGGTACTACAAGTCCCAGCACACATTGTACTCAGTGGACTGTATTGCAGTATTGCAATCCCAAAGGTGTCGTCTGTATGGTATGGTGGTCACTGATACCGTGTGCAGTCTGTGCAATACGGTAGATGATAGAATGTTCTCTGGGGGTAATTCAGATCTGATTGCTGCTGGACCTGCGATCAGGTCCAAACTGCGCATGCGTATGCACCGCAATACGCAGGCGCGTCGGACAGCTACAACGGGCATCGCAAAGGATCCGTTCGCACAGGCACCGCAAGGTGATTGACAGGAAGAGGCCGTTTGTGGGTGGCAACTGACCGCATACAGGGAGTGTCCGGAAAAATGTAGGCGTGTCCAAGCGTTTTGAGGGAGGGTGTCTGACGTCAGCTTCGGCTCGATCAGCAGGATTCAATCGCATTGGAAGAGTAAGTCCCGGGCTGCGCAGAGACTGCACAAACTGATTTTTAGCAGCTCTGCTACACATAGGAACGCACACTTGCACAGCGAAAATGCACTCCCCCTGTAGGCGACTATCTGATCGCAGGACAGCAAAAAACACAGCCCAGCGACCAGGTCTGAATTACCACCTCTGTGTGGTACGGCAATTACAGGCATGCTGTCTATGTGGTATGGTAGTCGTTGGGACAGTGAATGTGCAGCATTGCGGTCACTGCAGTGATATCAGTATTGTATGGTCTGTCACTGCATTGATGCCTATAATCATGGGTGTAACTATTGTGGGTGCAGGGGGGTGCCATTGTTATGGGGCACAGGTGCTCAGGGGGGCCTGGACCCAAGTTATAAAGTTGCATAGCAATTTCCCTAGTTTTGGCTGCTAAGTAATAGGGTCTGATCCATTCCCAGCCTGAGCTGTGTGACACTGTCAGTGAGAGCAGTGTGTAGTGGATGTTATAATGGTAGGGGGGCGCTGTAATGTGACATAATATGAAGTGAGGGCACTGTAATGTGGCATAATTTGATCTGCTCATCATAATGAGCAAAGAGGATCGGTATGGGATCCCGGCGGTCAGAAGACCGACGCCGGGATCCCGACAGGCGAAATCCCGACAGGCGAAATCCCAGCAGCGAGCACAGCGAATCCCCTCTTGCTCGCTGCGGTTGCCACTCGTCGGCTCCGGTGGCGACCTTTGGCCACACTATTATATTCCCTCTTGGGTGGTGACATGGACCACCACCCAAGGGTGAATTCTGGGCTTGTGTCGGTATTCCGCCAAGTGTTCGGATTCCGACATCAGTATTCTGACCACGGGATCCCAACAGTCGGGATGTTAACCGCATTCCCTCCCCCACCCCCACAACTATAGTCCATATGCTGTATATCTCCTGCCTGTGTTGTCCCCCTTTCCTACAATACAGCCTACATGGGGTCCCCGCAAAAGTCGTGCTTAGCATTTTTTATTTCTCTGACGTCCTAAGTGGATGCTGGGGACTCCGCAAGGACCATGGGGAATAGCGGCTCCGCAGGAGACTGGGCACATCTAAAGAAAGCTTTAGGACTATCTGGTGTGCACTGGCTCCTCCCCCTATGACCCTCCTCCAAGCCTCAGTTAGATCTCTGTGCCCGAACGAGAAGGGTGCACACTAGGGGCTCTCCTGAGCTTCTTAGTGAAAGTTTTAGATTAGGTTTTTTATTTTCAGTGAGACCTGCTGGCAACAGGCTCACTGCATCGAGGGACTAAGGGGAGAAGAAGCGAACTCACCTGCGTGCAGAGTGGATTGGGCTTCTTAGGCTACTGGACATTAGCTCCAGAGGGACGATCACAGGCCCAGCTTGGATGGGTCCCAGAGCCGCGCCGCCGGCCCCCTTACAGAGCCAGAAGGCAGAAGAGGTCCGGAAAATCGGCGGCAGAAGACGTCCTGTCTTCAACAAGGTAGCGCACAGCACTGCAGCTGTGCGCCATTGCTCTCAGCACACTTCACACTTCGGTCACTGAGGGTGCAGGGCGCTGGGGGGGGCGCCCTGAGACGCAATAAAAACACCTTGGATGGCAAAAAAAATGCATCACATATAGCTCCTGGGCTATATGGATGCATTTAACCCCTGCCAGAATCCATAAAAAAGCAGGAGAAAAGTCCGCGAAAAAGGGGCGGAGCCTATCTCCTCAGCACACTGGCGCCATTTTCCCTCACAGCTCCGTTGGAGGGAAGCTCCCTGTCTCTCCCCTGCAGTCACTACACTACAGAAAGGGTTAAAAAAAGAGAGGGGGGCACTAATTAGGCGCAGTATTAACTATACAGCAGCTATAAGGGGAAAAACACTTATATAAGGTTATCCCTGTATATATATAGCGCTCTGGTGTGTGCTGGCAAACTCTCCCTCTGTCTCCCCAAAGGGCTAGTGGGGTCCTGTCCTCTATCAGAGCATTCCCTGTGTGTGTGCTGTATGTCGGTACTTTTGTGTCGACATGTATGAGGAGAAAAATGATGTGGAGACGGAGCAGATTGCCTGTAATAGTGATGTCACCCCCTAGGGGGTCGACACCTGAGTGGATGAACTGTTGGAAGGAATTACGTGACAGTGTCAGCTCTGTATAAAAGACAGTGGTTGACATGAGACAGCCGGCTACTCAGCTTGTGCCTGTCCAGACGTCTCATAGGCCGTCAGGGGCTCTAAAGCGCCCGTTACCTCAGATGGCAGATATAGACGCCGACACGGATACTGACTCCAGTGTCGACGGTGAAGAGACGAATGTGACTTCCAGTAGGGCCACACGTTACATGATTGAGGCAATGAAAAATGTTTTACACATTTCTGATAATACGAGTACCACCAAAAAAAGGGGTATTATGTTCGGTGAGGAAAAACTACCTGTAGTTTTCCTGAATCTGAGAAATTAAATGAGGTGTGTGATGATGCGTGGGTTTCCCCCGAAAACAACGGATAATTTCTAAAATGTTATTGGCATTATATCCTTTCCCGCCAGAGGTTAGGGTGCGTTGGGAAACACCCCCTAGGGGGGATAAAGCGCTCACACGCTTGTAAGGGCTCTACCTTCGCCTGAGATGGCCGCCCTTAAGGATCCTGCTGATAGAAAGCAGGAGGGTATCCTAAAAGGTATTTACACACATACTGGTGTTATACTGCGACCAGCAATCGCCTCAGCCTGGATGTGCAGTGCTGGGTTGGCGTGGTCGGATTCCCTGACTGAAAATATTGATACCCTAGATAGGGACAGTATATTTTTGCCTATAGAGCATTTAAAAGATGCATTTTTATATATGCGTGATGCACCACGGAATATTTGCCGACTGGCATCAAGTCTAAGCGCGTTGTCCATTTCTACCAGTAGAGGGTTATGGACACGTCAGTGGTCAGGTGATGCGTATTCCAAACGGCATTTGGAAGTATTGCTTTATTAAGGGAGGAGTTATTTGGGGTCGGTCTTTCAGACCTGGTGGCCACGGCAACAGCTGGGAATTCCACGTTTGTACCCCAGGTCGCCTCTCAACATGAGAAGACGCCGTATTATCAGGCGCAGTCTTTTCGTGGACAAGCGGGCAAAAGGTTCCTCATTTCTGCCCCGTGACAGAGGGAGAGGAAAAAGGCTGCAGAAATCAGCCAGTTCCCAGGAACAGAAACCCTCTCCCGCCTCTGCCAAGCCCTCAGTATACGCTGGGGCTTTACAAGCAGAATCAGGCACGGTGGGGGGCCCGTCTCAATGAATTTCAGCGCGCAGTGGGCTCACTCGCAAGTAGACCCCTGGATCCTTCAGGTGATATCTCAGGGGTACAAATTAGAATTCGAGACGTCTCCCCCTCGCCGTTTCCTAAAGTCGGCTTTACCGATGTCTCCTTCTGACAGGGAGACAGTTTTGGAAGCCATTCACAAGCTGTATTCCCAGCAGGTGATAATCAAGATACCCCTCCTGCAACAGGGAACGGGGTATTATTCCACACTGTTGTGGTACCGAAGCCGGACGGCTCGGTGAGACCGATTCTAAATCTAAAATCTTTGAACACTTACGTACAGAGGTTCAAATTCAAGATTGAGTCACTCAGAGCAGTGATTGCGAACCTGGAAGAAGGGGACAACATGATGTCTCGGGACATCAAGGATGCTTACCTTCATGTCAAAATTTACCCTTCTCACCAAGGGTACCTCAGGTTTATGGTACAGAACTGTCACTATCAGTTCAGACGCTGCCGTATGGATGGTACACGGCACCCCGGGTCTTTACCAAGGTAATGGCCGAAATGATGATATTCCTTCGAAGGAAGTGAATTTTAGTTATCCCTTCCTTGGACAATTCCCTGATAAGGGTAAGATCCAGGGAACAGTTGGAGGTCGGTGTAGCACTATCTCAGGTAGTGTTGCGGCAGCACGATTGGATTCTCAATATTCCAAAATCGCACCTGGTTCCGACGACGTGTCTTCTGTTCCTAGGGATGATCCTGGACACAGTCCAGAAAAAGGTGTTTCTCCCGGAGGAGAAAGCCAGGGAGTTACCCGAGCTAGTCAGGAACCTCCTAAAACCGAGCCAAGTCTCAGTGCATCAATGCACAAGGGTTCTGGGTAAAATGGTGGCTTCCTACGAAGCAATCCCATTCGGCAGATTCCACGCAAGAACTTTCCAGTGGGACCTGCTGGACAAATGGTCCGGATCGCATCTTCAGATGCATCAGCGGATAACCCTGTCACCAAGGGTGTCCCTCCTGTGGTGGTTGCAGAGTGCTCATCTTCTAGAGGGCCGCAGATTAGGCATTCAGGACTGGGTCCTGGTGACCACGGATGCCAGCCTGCGAGGCTGGGGAGCAGTCACACAGGGAAGGAAGGGGAGCAGTCACACAGGGAAGGAATATCCAGGGCTTATGGTCAAGCCTGGAGACATCACTTCACATAAATATCCTGAAGCTAAGGGACATTTACAATGCTCTAAGCTTAGCAAGACCTCTGCTTCAAGGTCAGCCGGTGTTGATCCAGTCGGACAACATCACGGCAGTCACCCACGTAAACAGACAGGGTGGCACAAGAAGCAGGAGGGCAATGGCAGAAGCTGCAAGGATTCTTCGCTGGGCGGAAAATCATGTGATAGCACTGTCAGCAGTATTCATTCCGGGAGTGGACAACTGGGAAGCAGACTTCCTCAGCACGACCTCCACCCGGGAGAGTGGGGACTTCACCCAGAAGTCTTCCACATGATTAAAAACTCGACAGGTATTGCGCCAGGTCCAGGGACCCTCAGGCAATAAGCTGTAGACGCTCTGGTAACACCGTGGGTGTACCAGTCAGGGTATGTGTTCCCTCCTCTGCCTCTCATACCCAAGGTACTGAGATTGATAAGATGGAGAGGAGTAAGCACTATATTCGTGGTTCCGGATTGGCCAAGAAGGACTTGGTAACCGGAACTTCAAGAGATGCTCACGGAGGATCCGTGGCCTCTACCTCTAAGAAGGGACCTGCTCCAGCAAGGACCCTGTCTGTTCCAAGACTTACCGCGGCTGCGTTTGACGGCATGGCGGTTGAACGCCGGATCCTGAAGGAAAAAAGGCATTCCGGATGAAGTCATCCCTATCCTGATCAAAGCCAGGAAGGATGTAACCGCAAAAACATTATCACCGCAATTGGCGAAAATATGTTGCGTGGTGCGAGGCCAGTAAGGCCCGACGGAGGAAATTCAACTGAGTCGATTCCTACATTTCCTGCAAACAGGAGTGTCTATGGGCCTGAAATTGGGGTCCATTAAGGTTCAAATTTCGGCCCTGTCAATTTTCTTCCAAAAAGAACTAGCTTCAGTCCCTGAAGTTCAGACGTTTGTAAAAGGGGTACTGCATATACAGCCTCCTTTTGTGCCTCCAGTGGCACTTTGGGATCTCAATGTAGTTTTGGGTTCCAAAAGTCACATTGGTTTGAACCACTTAAATCTGTGGAGTTAAAATATCTCACATGGAAAGTGGTCAAGCTGTTGGCCCTGGCCTGGGCCAGGCGCGTGTCAGAATTGGCGGCTTTATCCTGAAAAAGCCCTTATCTGATTTTCCATTCGGACAGGGCGGAATTGAGGACTCGTCCTCAGTTTCTCCCCAAGGTGGTTTCAGCGTCTCACCTGAACCAACCTATTGGTGGTGCCTGCGGCTACTAGGGACTTGGAGGCCTCCAAGTTGCTAGACGTTGTCAGTGCCCTGAAAATATATGTTTCCAGGACGGCTGGAGTCAGGAAATCTGACTCGCTGTTTATCCTGTGTGCACCCAACAAGCTGGGTGCTCCTGCTTCTAAGCAGACTATTGCTCGTTGGATTTGTAGTACAATTCAGCTTGCACATTCTGTGGCAGGCCTGCCACAGCCAAAAATCTGTAAATGCCCACTCCACAAGGAAGGTGGGCTCATCTTGGGCGGCTGCCCGAGGGGTCTCGGCTTTACAACTTTGCCGAGCAGCTACTTGGTCAGGAGCAAATACGTTTGTAAAATTCTACAAAATTGATATCCTGGCTGAGGAGGACCTGGAGTTCTCTCATTTGGTGCTGCAGAGTCATCCGCACTCTCCCGCCCGTTTGGGAGCTTTGGTATAATCCCCATGGTCCTTACGGAGTCCCCAGCATCCACTTAGGACGTCAGAGAAAATAAGAATTTACTTACCGATAATTCTATTTCTCATAGTCCGTAGTGGATGCTGGGCGCCCATCCCAAGTGCGGATTGTCTGCAATACTTGTACATAGTTATTGTTACAAAAATCGGGTTATTATTGTTGTGAGCCATCTTTCAGAGGCTCCTCTGTTATCATGCTGTTAACTGGGTTCAGATCACAGGTTATACGGTGTGATTGGTGTGGCTGGTATGAGTCTTACCCGGGATTCAAAATCCTTCCTTATTGTGTACGCTCGTCCGGGCACAGTATCCTAACTGAGGCTTGGAGGAGGGTCATAGGGGGAGGAGCCAGTGCACACCAGATAGTCCTAAAGCTTTCTTTAGATGTGCCCAGTCTTCTGCGGAGCCGCTATTCCCCATGGTCCTTACGGAGTCCCCAGCATCCACTACGGACTATGAGAAATAGAATTATCGGTAAGTAAATTCTTATTTTTTGTTGTAGGTGGCGTTCTCTATTTAACAATATCAGCTGTGGAACTTCTGAGACGCCACCTGCACATTTTCACCTGAGGGGGAGTGGGGGGAGAGTGCGCAGATTTTTTGCCTAGGGTGCCGAGAAACCTTGCACCGGCCCTGCTGCTACCTTCTAAATGCGTCTCACTAAGGCATGCAATGTCCGGGTCATACTTCTTAAACATTCTGAGGACTAGGGAGTGCTTCACCCTATCATTTATTTCCTGGACATTCCATGCTAGAAATTGCAATACAGACATAAATCACACAAGGCAAAATACAGGATAAGGATAATCATAACTGAAAAAAAAAAAAAAGTACGCTGAAGAGCGCACACAGACCTTCCATCATAATACATGGCAAGAAGACAGTTGGAATGATCAATCATAGAGTCAGCCAAAAAACAATAACAAAAAAACAAAAACAAACCCATAACCCAACTACCCCCCACCCCGTACACCTCCCCGAACAGTGGCATACTTTAACCCCTAAACCAAAACGAAGACACATAAAACAAGTATATGCTAAACAACCACAGTAAGCAGTAGAAATCTAACATATAACTAAAAACAGTGAGGCAATAACACTAACACCACAAACGCATGGTGGCTCCCCAGATCAATGTGTACAGGTCCAGGAGACATTGGTGGTCATTCCGAGTTGTTCTCTCACTAGCAGTTTTTAGCAGCCATGCAAACGCTATGCCACCTCACACTGGGAGTGTATTCTAGCTTAGCAGAAGTGCGAACGAAAGGATCGCAGAGCGGCAACAAAATAATTTTGTGCAGTTTCAGAGTAGCTTCAGACCTACTCAACGCTTGCGATCACTTCAGACTATTCAGTTCCAGTTTTGACGTCACGAACACACCCTGCGTTCGCCCAGCCACGACTGTGTTTTTCCTGGCATGCCTGAGTTTTTTCAAACACTCCCTGAAAACGGTCGGTTGACACCCAGAAACACCCTCTTCCTGTCAATCACTCTGTGGCCAGCAGTGCGACTGAAAAGCTTTGCTAGACCTTGTGTGAAACTACATCGTTTGTTGTAATAGTACGACGCACGTGTGCATTGCGCCGCATGCGCAGAAGTGCAGTTTTTTTGCCTGATCACTGCGCAGCGAACGAAAGCAGCTAGCGAACAACTCGGAATAACCCCCATTACCAAGTATGAGAAACAAACATTTAGTCCAGAGCCAATTGTCGATCACCCGGTACATAGCGGTCAAGCCAAGAAGCAGCCTCTCGAGGCGTGTTAAAGAACTTAGATTCCCCCTCGCTATAACCCTGAAAGGAAACAACATGGAGTAAGAGAGGTTAAGGTCCCGAAGGAGTCTCTTGATAGGCATAAATTGAGCCCAAAGTTTCTGGACATCAGTGGCAAAATCAGGAAATGCGGATATCTTCACACCATTTCTGGTAAATGGGCTCTTAGTGCGCCCCATACGAAGGACTGCGTCTCTATCTTTATAGTGCAAAAATTTTGCAATGAATGTACGCAGGGGTGCACCAGGTGGCAAAGGCCGGAAAGGGACTCTGTGAGCACGTTCCACTGCAAATTGAGTAAATGAGGCTGCGCCATACAATTCTGTAAGCCAGGTTTCCAAATACTCCTCAGTGTGTGCACCCTCTTCTTTCTCCAGTAGGCCAACGAACCTGACGTTATTCCGACGTAGGCGTCCCTCCATATCCAGTAGCTTAGTTTGAATTGAGGAAACTTGCTGAGACAAAGAGGAAACATTTTGTTTGAGGGGACCACTCGCATCTTCCAGTGTATAGACACGGGTCTCAACCTCCCCAACTCGTTCTCGGATATGCTGCCCATCCTGCCGCAACAGGGAGAGATCACACTGTACCTTTTCCATTTTGTCAGAGAGTCGCTTCTCACTGCCCGCAATAGCCTCGAGCACCTTCTGGAGAGATGGCGAAGAGGAGGAGCTGGGGCCCACTGAAGAGTGGGGATCAGGATGAGCAGACTGACCAGGCATAGGCGGGTAGGCAGTAGCCTAGGTTACAGATTGTCTGGCAAATTTCTCCAGTTTAGCTGCAGCAGAACCACCTTTCCCCATAGTGCACAGATAAGGTGATCTGACCAATAGCAGGGATAAGCAGGAACAGTCCCAGGCCAGCAACATAGATATAAAAAAAAAAAAAAAACAAGGAAGGTGCAGCAATAGGAGGTTATAGTCAGGGCAACAGTCACCAGTCCAGCAGGGGCAGATAACAATAGAAATAGGTAGATGAGCAGAAATGGAGGCAGAAATAAGCGTTTACTCACTGAGAAAGTGCAGCACAACACGGGAGAGGAGCCCCAGAGAACTCTGTATCCTCAGGAAAGCCACAGCATGTCAGCAGACTGGGTGTGCATATAGGGAGAAACACACTCCCTCAAGATGGCCGCCGGACACAGGCCTCTCCCCCTCTATCCACAAAGCCAAGGACAGGGCACAGGCAGCGCGGAATCCCACTATCACGGAGGTCAAACTGCGCACCTCAGATGCAGGAGAGCTCCAGGCCGTGTTGCGGAGACTGGAGCCGGGCAGCCAACGAGTGTGCAACCGGAAGTCCGGCGATGCGGCGAGGTTCACGGAGTGCACAGGCAGCAAGCCACCAGGCACAGCGTTAACCAGACAGGAGGGACACGGCGGTCTCACAGCATAGCGGTAGCTGCACAGGGACACAGATGAGGTAGGTGGCCCGAAAGCAAGCCTGGACACAAGGCAGGATGGGGTGTTAAGTTTGATTAACTTTCAGGAAAGAAAAGCAATACCTTAAATGCACAAATGTTCAGGCCGCTGCGACCGCTAAGCATGTGTGTGAAACCCCTATGAAATGTGTACACGTTGCGTAAGCACACCATCACGCTGTAAGCACAAAGTAGCTACAGTGTGGCAGAATACACTTTATAACCCCTAACAGGAAAGAAATGCGACACCAATTGTATATGTAATGTTGAGGTCCAACCCAGCAACAAATATTTACTTAAAAGGGGTGTCAGAATTCGTTTGGATCTCCCATTGTGAGAACATATTAGCAGGGACAGATGTTCACGGTAAAATAGCAAGTTTATTAAAGCAGTGTACAACTGTAAACAATAAATATAAAGCAGGAATAACTAGAGAACACAAAGGGAAAACTGAGGGGACATGGGATGCCAGGAGACTGTGAGTACATGAAAATGATGTAGACTGTGGTAGAGTATGCACGTACCAGGGTTGCAGGATTGCACTGTAGCTGGACTGCAGGATTGCACTGTAACAGGACTGCAGGATTGCACTGTAGCTGGATCACAGGATGGCACTGATGATTTGTAAACTTGTGAACGGTGACTAAAGGTGCTGATGAGTTAAGGAACTTGTGAATGATGATTGAAGACACTGGTGATTTGCAGACTTGTAAATGGTGACTGAAGATGCTGATGAGTTAAGGAACTTGTGAATGATGATTGAAGACACTGGTGATTTGCAGACTTGTAAATGGTGAATGAAGATGCTGATGAGTTAAGGAACTTGAGAATTATGATTGAAGACACTGGTGATTTGCAGACTTGTAAATGGTGACTGAAGATGCTGATGAGTTAAGGAACTTGTGAATGATGATTGAAGACACTGGTGATTTGCAGACTTGTAAATGGTGAATGAAGATGCTGATGAGTTAAGGAACTTGTGAATGATGATTGAAGACACTGGTGATTTGCAGACTTGTAAATGGTGACTGAAGATGCTGATGATTCCAGGAACTTGAGAATAATAATTAAAGACACTGGTGGTTTGCAGAGTAGTAAACGGTGACTGAAGACGCTGATGATTCCAGGAACTTGAGAATAATAATTAAAGACACTGGTGGTTTGCAGAGTAGTAAACGGTGACTGGAGACACTGATGATTCTAGGAACTTGAAAATAATACTTAAAGACTCTGATGCAGACACTGACTCCCAGCACGCTGATGACCGAGACACATGAAAGTCCAGAAGCTGCTTGAGAACGCTGGAAGCTGTGCAGCAGTTAACGCTGGAAGCACCGGAGACACTGGGGTAGACTGCGGAGAAACTCGCCGGGAACAAGAGCACTGGCAGTTCTTTGGTCGATTTAGCAGCAGAGACCAGCATGACCAGGACCAGGAGCTGTAACAATCTCGACACGATGAACTGGCAACAGGGAGCCTGTGTGGCTGGCCTAAGTAGTGAGTTCAGGTGCTGCTCACAGCTGTGGTAACAGCTAATGATCAAGCTGCAGATACAGAGCAGAACGCTGAGCACCAGAGCAGAGAGCGCCACCCCAGGCATGGAGGAGAAACTACATGGATTGTGACAAGGGGGTACAACAGAAATACAATAACATAAGAGAAAAGGCTACAATCAATGATACATACGTTTGTTCGCCAGCGTCACCCGGTTCCGGTCCTCAGTTAATCTGGATAGATGACCTTCAGAGAATGTGTCTGACAGGCCAGGAGGCTTGGCTTTTATACAATAGTCCAAAGTGTGACACAAAGGAAACTGTAATCTCTTCATCCATAGGTCAAAGGACTGGTCATTTACAGTACATGAGGGGACTTAGGTGGGTTTGAATAGGTGGGTGATGCCTGGTCCAGGTGCACTTGCAGATGTCCTCCACTGGGTTCCCGCCGAATATCAAGAGTACAGTAAATACAGTGTGATATTAATATTGTACTCCTGTGCATATCTATGCGCAGGAGCGTGCTTCTATCTGCAAACTGCCATCGAAATATTGCCCTTGAAATACTGTACAGCTGGATACCAAACACCACCTCCTAACCTAACTCTGTCCCCTCATATCCTGTAAAGTCGAATTCCTCTGTTATACCTCTGAAGCAAATGTAACTTGCTGGTGCGGTGCGTGTAGGCTATGTGTAAATTATGTACTATTTGGATTAAATATGAGATATGTCTTTGTGGCTCTACCATGTGAATGCGTATGCTACTGTATTTACTCATACCATGCGATAATACGCAGGACCTCGTGAGCCAATATACGCAATGTGCGGGTATGCGCACACACGGCTTAACAAGCACATGCACGGAGGCCACTCTGTGTGGTGTTTGCACGTGATGCATGTGGCTATAATATTTTTGACTTTGACAGTCCACCCTTTGGCAGTAAACAATAACTGACACACATTACTAATATAACTGAAAATATTACATATACATTATATACAAAATAAATGTATCCAGAGAAGATTTGTAGGTGGGAAATGTATAGCCTAGTGGGATAGGAAAAGCGTGTGTATGAATTAATGTCTGATGGGGCATGTATCATCGTGCCGTATATGTTCTAAATAAGCTTCGAGGTATTGTGAAGTATACATTAA